>NW_026126646.1:1267500-1867500 GCF_943737965.1 Phodopus roborovskii
TTCCATCCATTCATTCTGGCTTCTTGTCGGCTCCAATTTGACAAATAAATGGGTTGGAGAGAGCCCAGTGAGGGCAGAGCCTTTGAAAGGTGGCTGGAGGGTGGTCTGGGCTCCTGTGGGTTCATGATTCTCCCTGTGCCCTTTTGAGGAGGCTGCATGTAAGTTCTCCCAGCCTCTCTTTGTCCAGTCCCCAGCTCCCATCCTGTTCTGAGTGACAGCCTCATCACATGTTCAGGTGTCAGGTGAGTGCAGGAGTGAGCATGCCGCAGCCGCAGCAGCCGCAGCCGGTGGTGCCTTTCAGGCTGCTGTCCCTTCATCCTTTGGCTGACTTCCTGATAGCCTTAGGAGAGAATCATCCAGAGAGCTAGCTGTTCATGGGAATCCCATCGCTGGCTCTTGCAGTCCCCTAAAGGCACAGGAACCAGCAGCCTGGGCCTCGGCTCCTGCAGCAATGCCCATCAGATGGGTCCCTTTCCCCTCGCTCTGCAGCTTCATGGTCCCCTTGGGATGCAGCAGCGGCATAACTCGGTGTCCTGGGATTTAGAACACCTGGATTACCTCAGGCAAAGTGAGTCTGCCTCTTCATGTTCTCCCTACCTGGGAGTCTAGTCATCTCCTTAGGTTATATGCTTCCCAGGAAAAATGAACGCGCTTCTTGAGAGACCCCACGGCCGGGTATGTTGGCACTTTTTCTGTTATCGTAAGAGTGTTAACATTTATTTTGTAAATAATACAAGGACTTGTCAGAGCATTGGTCTTGCTGTTGCTTGTATCGTAGGAACATAAATAACAGAGAAAAAACCAGGAGTGAGGGCAGCCTGCTGGGTTTTCTGACCGGGATTTATGGATTTATAGATGTGGTCATCGCCAGCCTTTGATAGAACCGAGGGAAGCAGCTGGTAAGGATTTTGCATCGATAACGAATGTCAGCAGGTTTTCTATACCGTGTGGCCTTTTTGGAACCGTGTGTGATAAAGTTTTCCATTGTGTGTGAAGGTCAGGAGACTCAGAACACACAGGCCTTGGAAATGCTGCTGGACCATTAGCTACTGACTCAAGGCAGGGCCCTGCCCTATTTAAATTTAAATTCTAGATGAATGTGACAAGGATAAAGGAGTTGGAAAAGGACAAGCCTGGCCTGCATTCTCTGATAGCATGAAAGACAGGAAATGGAGGGAACTCCTCGCGCCCCCCCCCCGAGGAGTAATGAGGCCCGTAGTCAGCACCAGCACCATAAGCGCTAGCTGTTGGTAAGAGCTGGTGCACACGACACCACCGAGCTGCCTTCAGTACTACAGAAAACTGCATATAGGTGCTGGCTGAGCAGTTAGGACTCGCTTTTGCAGAGCACCTGGGTTTGGTTTCCAGTACCCACATGGCAGCTCACAGCCATCTTCTATACCTCCAGTTCCAGGGGGTCTGATGCCCTTTTCTGACCTCCCAGGGTACCAGGCACGCACATGGTACACACACATGCATGCGGGTAAAACACTCATACACATTTTAAAAAAGTTAAATGAGACCAGATCCAAGATGGCGGCCAGCAGGAGGCTGATGAAGGAGCTTGAAGAGATCCGCAAATGTGGAATAAAAAACTTCCGTAACATCCAGGTTGATGAAGCTAATTTATTGACTTGGCAAGGGCTTATTGTTCCTGACAACCCTCCATATGACAAGGGGGCCTTCAGAATTGAAATCAACTTCCCAGCAGAGTATCCATTCAAACCACCCAAGATCACATTTAAAACAAAGATCTACCACCCTAACATTGATGAGAAGGGGCAGGTCTGTCTGCCGGTAATTAGTGCTGAAAACTGGAAGCCAGCTACCAAGACTGACCAAGTAATCCAGTCCCTCATAGCACTGGTGAATGACCCCCAGCCTGAGCACCCACTCCGAGCTGACCTAGCTGAAGAATACTCTAAGGACCGTAAAAAATTCTGTAAGAATGCTGAAGAGTTTACAAAGAAATATGGGGAAAAACGACCTGTGGACTAAAATCTGCCATGAGTGATTCCAGCAAGTTTGAGCAGAGCCCCCGAGCAGTGTATCCAGATACCCTCAAAGCAGGACTCTGTGGAAAATTGACACGTGCCACCACCTGGTGTCCGCTTGTGGCAGTTACTAACTTTCTACAGTTTTCTTAATCAAAAGTGGTCTAGGTAACCTGTAAAGAAGGATTAAAAAATTCACATGTTCCAAAAAAAAAAAAAAAAAAAAAAAAGTTAAATGAAAAAGAAAAAGGAAACAGTTTGCAGTCAAATATAGTGGTACACACCATTGATCCCAGCACTCGGGAGGCAGAGGCAGGAGGATCTCTATGAATTTGAAGCCAGCAAATTCCAGGCTGGGCTGGGCTACAAAGTGAGTTCCTGTCTTCAAAAAGAATAGAAAAGACAGTCGCACAGACATATAAAGTGTGATTAGCTCCCATGGGTGGCTGTCCCATGAAAGTGGCAGGACACATGCCAGATGACGGGTACTTGAAGGCCCTGAACTTCCTCCAGGTTGTGGAGGTCACATCCCTTGCTGTGGTTTGAGCTCTCGTGTGAGCTTGTTGAAGCTTTTTGCAAGATAGATCCCTTAATTCATCAGCATCATCAGCATCATTAGCATCCCTGTCAAATGAGTATGTGGGATCGGCTGGCCTGGGCACAGGGTGGCCAGGGGATGGAAAGGTGGGGCAGATGACAGATACATTTTGTGCTGAGGAAGCAGCTGGGACATTTGGAAACTGGTTGCAGGGTTTGTTTTGGAAACCCTGGCCTGCCCTAAAGCGCATAGGAGTAGTAGGTACAGGAAGGGGCTGTGATGGTGGTTGCAGCCCTGCATGGCTCCACCGCTGGGAGATTGATTCTATGCGGAACCTCAGTGAAGCAGCAGTCAGCCATGAGATGCTTGTAGTAAGAGGATGGTGCCAAAGCCGAGCGAGGAGCCGGTGTCCTCGGCAGCTGCCGGTGATGAAGGAGGCGGCGGTTTTCAGAGGGCTCATCTAAGCAAAAACACCCACTCAGGCTAAGGACCCTTTCCACACCCCCTGTGACCTCTGCTCCTCTGATACCAGTTGTGACTGGTTCTCTGTTGGGGGGAGAGAGGGCCGGGCCAAGGCCGAAGCTGGGTCAGTCTGACTGCTTCAGCCTCCAGGGTTGGCAGGAGCTGGGCCAGGCAGGACACCTGCCACGCTGTGTGTTCACAGCGGGGTGGCTCTTTGCTCTCTGAGGTTTGGGGTGTCCTGCCCTACTCTTCGGGGGTGAGAATTTCCCAGTTCCCCTCCTTTGCTGGCTCCAGAGGCAGCCTCCACTCCAGCCTCCTTGACTCTTTTGCACATCTCACGCTCTCCGTTCTCAGCAGATGGTGAACAGTCACTGTCTGAGGCAGCCGAAGCTGGACTCCACCCACCTGAGGCAGAGATATCCCAGTTGCCTGGGATTTGACCTGCAAACACCAGGCACCACCTTATGTACCCTCTCTGGGTGTTCTGGACTCAGGCGAGGGCCTGGTCTGTTGTCCCCAGAAATGCTGTAGTTCAGGCTGTGGCTCCCGAATCTTGGCTAAGTCTGCCCCCTCCCCCGCCAACCCCCCCACCCCCCAGGATACAAGGAAAGCCAAGGCCAAGGACTCCTATGACCCCAGGGGCATCTTTACCTGGACCTTCGCAGCCTACAGCCAAATTCGGAGGGAGATTTCTGATTCCCTCAGCGCTTGGGGCCACCCTTCCCTGCACTCCCTCCTGTCACCTTTGGCCACCTCTAGGGAGTGGGGCAGGGACCTTTGTTTCCTTGGCTGGGCTTGGGTCCAGCTGCAGCCAGAGCCGTGTGAGAGCCTCCTCTGCTGGATGCCCCACCTGCTGGAGTGTGAGGATGAGACTGGAGTGCCCTCAGGACCCTGCAGCTATAGGGAGCTCAGGAGACAGAGACATGGGCCATCAGATGGTTTGAGTGGCCGCCTGCCCAGCTTTAATTGGACGAATCTAATATCGAGACAAACGAAGTTAGATTAGAAACATAACATCTGCAGGTAATGTCACCGAGATGGCTTCTGTGCCCTGAGAAAAGTGTGTGCATGTGATCAGAAGGGGCTTTGGAAAAATAAACATACCCTTTCATGAAGATATGAATTTTCTATCTCAGTGATAGAAAATTGAGCTGATGGGCAACTGCTGCTGCCAGGGTCTGCCTATGCCAGATTCGTGCTTTGCCACAAGCCTCACCCTCACCACACGCCTCCCCCTCACCAGACTGTAGGCACTGAACGAAAACGGGTGTCTTCTTTAATTACTTTTTTCTTTATGTATTGAGGTGGGTGGGTCTCTCACTAAACCTGGAGCTTGTCTCTGGTAGTGTCATAGGTCAGCAATCTCCAGGGTCGCTTGTCTGTACCTCCCAGGGCTGGGGTACAGGTGGCTCTGTCCTGCTTTTTATCTGGGTGCTGGGGGCCTGAACTCCATCCCTCATGCCTGTGTGACAAGTGCTTGTCTGTGAAGCCGTCTCCCAGCCCCTTCTCTGCTATTTACAAACCGAGTGCAGATTTGTGTGATTTAAGAATTTATTATACATTGTTCTTATTTTTATAATTCACACCGATTTAACACGCATAAATGACACAGGTGGATGTTTCAAGGTGTGCAAGTGATTTTAATGTGGAAAACACTGCTCTTAATGAGGTAGATATCCAGGTCGCCTCTCTGGGGAACAGGGCTCGGATTTGCCCTAGAGAACTTTTGACACCAGCTGGAGACAAACTGTGGTTGACTTCACCAGGGAAGATGCTGGGGGCATCTAGTGTTTGGAGGGCTAACATTGTACATTTAATTCGTTAGCCTGTTTCTTTTTCATATTTATTTATTTTCATTTTATGAGTGTTTTGCCCCCATGCGTGTATTAAGTGTGCCGGTGCCAAAGTGTGAGGCACTGAGCTGCTTCCCCAGCTCCAGTGTTTAGTTTTAGGGGGAAAAGTCACCCTGAATAATTTGAAAGCATTTAACGAAGCCAGAGAGGACTGATGTAGGGACTGAGCCTGTAGTTGGGGATAAAAGAGGGGACGTCGGTTCTTTGGTTTTACACTTAGCACTGTTGAATAAAGAGAATAAAAGGATTCTTCTACAGCAGTGGTTCTCAACCTTCCTAAGGCTATGACCCTTTAATACAGTTCCTCACGTTGTGACGACCCCAACCACAAAGTTATTTGCCTTTCTACCTTGTAACTGTAATTTTGCTACTGTTACCAGTTGTAATGTAAACATCTGATAGTCGGGGAGGGGTTAGGGGAGGTAGGGGGATGTCAGGACGCACAGGTTGAGAAGCTCTGCTCTGAAGGTCTGGAGGTCCACTTCGGAGGTTTGTGGTATTGCCTAAGTGAGGTGTTCCAGTCATCCACGCCCAGCTGCTTGCCTAGCACGTGTGAGGCCCTGGGCACCAAACCACCTCTGCAAAAAGGAAGAAAGCAAAGAAAGTCCCTTTTGCCCCCACGCCCCACCCCGTGCAGCTGTGCTAGGCAGAGCAGAATTCGCACAGTAACCTCATTCACTCCTATTCCAGGCCGCCTGCATTTTCTGCCCTCTGCTCTGCTTGTAGGCCGGGCATGTGGGGGGGGGGGGAGCGTGCCTTTAATCCCAGTGTTCATTATGTAGATCTGGCCTGGAACTCACTGTGTAGAACAGGCTGGTCTCAAGCCCACAGAGACCCACCCACCTCTGACTCCCAAGCGCTGGGGATAAAGTTGTTCCCACCATGTTTAGTTTATATGAACTTTGACCCACTGATCCTTTTTTTCTTTAAGCACATGTTTAGAGGTCTCCGGTTTTACTTCTGGGTCCAAATACCTGGTGGAATTACAGTCCCTCAGACTTTTGACCCTTGACTGACCCTGAGAAGCAGTGGCTTGTGTACCCCGGGAGGGGGTTCTTGGATTGCTTGCACTTGCCCTTTGGCAGGGGGGTGGGCACACTTGCGTCGGCGGCTGCCCTGGCACGCCTGTCCTCATTATGAAGCCGCCCTCGCTCGGCGCTGGCTCACTACCACACTGCGTCTGAGCGCACTGTCAGCAGGACCGAAGGGGTTTGGAGTGCGGATGCGGTTTCATGTTTGTGTTCTGCCCCAGTGTCCTGATAGCCCTGCAGCCTGCCTGCTGCACAGGACAGGGGGCAAGAGACTGCTTGGCACACATAGCTCTGAGAAGTTAGAGACCTGTGACATCAGAAGGACCAGAGATGATCTGAGCTGAACAGTTTATCACTGGAGACAGTGCTCAGTCTGAGGGTTTGCCTTTTACGTCTTATTGTTAATATTATTGGCATGTGTGTGTGTTTGTGTACGTATGTGTGCACCACAGTGTATGTGTGGAGGTCGGAGGACAACATGGCCATCAGAGGCTAACTTGCTGGAGTTGGTTCTCTCCTTTTCGATGTTGTTCCTGGGCAGAAACTCAGGCTGTCAGACTTGGCAGTGGGCAATTCTACCTGCTGTCTGTCTGTCTGTCTGTCTGTCTATCTATCTATGCTTTATCAAGGCAGGGTTTCTCTGTGTAACAGTCTTGGCTGTCCTGGAACTTGCTCCGTAAACCAGGCTGGCCTTGAATTCACAAGGCCTCTGTCTCCCGAGTGCTGGGGTTAAAGGTGTGCACCACCACCACCTGGCTTATGTTTTAAGTTATGAGTATGTGCTCGGATGAGTGCAGGTGCCCATAGAAGCCAGGGTGTCGGATCACCCTGGAACTGGAATTCAGACTGCCGTGAGCTGCCTGGCAAAAGTGCTGGGAACCAAACTCAGGCCTTCTGCAAGAGCAGTTCCTTCTCTTAATGGTGAGTCTCCAGCCTTGAGAATGCACCTTCTGCATTTCCAGTTTGCAGCTATGCTAATATCCTGTCAGATTTCTGTTGCTGTGAAAAATGCGTGAGAAAATCACCTTAAAGGGGGAAGGGTGTGTTGGTTGCAGCCTGTGGTCTGTCGGCTCTTGGTTCTGGGCCTGTGGGGAGACAGACAGCAGCTCATGGAGTGTGTCATGGAGGCCTCTCAGTGATGGGAAGCAGAGACAGGGGATAGTGAGCAAGAGAGAGAGGGAGTGGCCCGCTCTCCTGGCCACACCCCTTCCTTCATCTTGTCCTACCTCCCAAAGGCTCCACCACCTCCCAACAGCACCTCATGGGGGTGAGCAAGTTAGAGCACCCAGGCCTTTGGGGGACACTCATTGTCCAGCCGTCCCAACCCGTTCAGTGTTGTGGAGTATAGTTTATTCTTTGTACATGAGTATTGCTTGCATGATTCTGCACAGCACGTGTGTGCCTGGTGTCCACAGGGAGGTCAGAAAGGGTATCAGGTCCCTGGAACTGGAGTTAGATGGCTTCAAACCACCATGTGGGTGCTGGGATCCAAACTCTGAGTAACAGATGCTCCTGACTGTTGAGCTATCCAGCCTCTCCCCTTATTTACTTTTGACAGGTCTCACTGTGTAGTCCTTGCTGACCTGGAACTCACTGTGTAGTTCAGGCTGGCTGACCTTGAACTTGTGATCCTCTTGCCTCTGCCTCCTGAGTCTGCAGAAGAGGGCTTGTGACACTGTGGCTAATTAGGGATTTAAAACATAGCTGCGCTTGCCACGCCCATCGTCTTAATCGGGAGCTGCCGATACACCTTAGTAACCAGAGGGTGGCTAGAGGTTAGTTTTTTTTTTTTTATTATCTTGTCTTTTAATTTATTTTTTGTGGCTTTTACATCAGTAGAGGTTTTTTGTTTTTTGTTTTTTAATGTAAGTGTAATTTGAAGCATGCACACCCAAGCACCTGCTGCCACCTGGTGGCAGTATCCCAGGGTTGCAGGGTCTTTTGATGGACCCAAATTCAGTTTTGTAGTCAGTGCATTCATTACAGATTCTTGAAACGTACAATATGGTCAGTCTAGGTATTTGGAAATAGGAAGCATAGATCAAAGTCTTACTTGCAAGTAATGGGATTGTATTTATAAGAGATGTAAGGCAGAAGAAAAGGCCCTGTGGTGCGTGACTGATGGCAGGAGCTCTGTAGTGTGCAGTGGACCCGAAACCAACCTGCCAACATCTCCTGTTTCTGTGACTGAAGCAGGGGAGCATCCTTCATTAGCTCGCAGAAAGGGGGTGTGCCTGGAACAAAACTTTCACATTTGAAGTTAACCCAGGGGTTCACTGTTCCTATTGATTTATTTTTGTTTTATGTGCATTGGTGTTTTGCCTGCATGTATGTCTGTGTGAGGGTGTTAGATCTTGGAGTTACAGACACTTGTGAGCTGCCATGTGGATGCTGGGAATCGAACCCAGATCCTCTGGAAGAGTAGTCGGTGCTCTTAACCACTGAGCCAACTCTCCAGCCTCTTCATTGATTTTTTTTTTTAAAAAAAACAAGTTTCTAATGATTAAAATCTGAAATCACAAAAATTGTTTTTGTCTGAAAGTAGCTCCAGAAAACCCGTACACTTGCAGGTTCGATTGCTAGCTCTGCTATTTGAGATGTAGCTCCGGCGTACAATGGAGTGGCTGATGCATTCCTGGACTTAACAACCTGTAATGTGTAGGACTGTGTCCTGGCTGATGGAATTTGGTCCTGGAGTTACAGCTCATAATCTTCTGGTGGTTTTGGAGAGAGGATGGTTGCAGAAACATCAGTCACTTGTTTCTATAAATGTTTCATAATGCAAATTGAATGCGATAAAATATTAAAAATATCATTCATTAATTATTGAAAAGTTCAGTCTCTGGAAATGGCCCTGTCTCTCATTATACGGCCAGCTTAGAGGAGCAATTGAGAAATTCTGAATTATAAAATGCGAATACTGGGATGGAGGTGTAATTAATCACCACCAAGTTATTTTCTAGTCTGAAACTTGTTAACCATTTTCCGCTGCAGCCTTTCCATTAAGGTAGCAGCTAGTCCACTGTTAGGACAGGCTGGTGCCCTGCACTTGGCTTTGCTTCATAGTTTTGCATTCTTGTTATGATGGAAAAAACAAGGTGATGTCCTCATTTTAAGCTAAGAGTTTTATGTACCCAAATGTTGGAATAAAATTAAATTTTATTTTAATATGCTTGTAATTTTACTAGTAAAACAGTATTAATACAAATTAGTATCAAATGTTACTATTAATTGCAAGCCAAACTAGGAGTTTGCTTGGTAAAATGAAAGACTGTGATTTGGTGGCCTACAACTGTAATCCCAGCAGTTTGGAAAGCGGAAGCAGGAGGATTGAATTTGAGGCCAAGCCTGGGCTCCATAGCCTGGTGGGAATGGGAGGAGGGGAGAACATTAACATTAGAGGTTGTTGAGGTCTGATGGAGTGAGTGTTCAAGGTTGTGAGTGCCAGGTGCCTCCCGCAGGTGAGTCCCAGCTTCTGAAGAACACACTGGGCTCTCACCAATGGGGGACCCACTGGCCCAGCCCATTGCATAGTAGACTTGCCCCCTGTGCGATGAACCCTTCGATGGAAGGTTGGCCCATGCCGCCCTCCTCGGTTCCATCGATGCCAGCAGCCAGCCCATCCTGCTGCTGCCACAGAGGAGGATGGGTATGCTGGCTTATCTGAATGGTCCTCTTTGTCAGAGCTCCTGCTCCAGGAGTAGCCTGTGGAGGAAAGAGTCGATTTTTGTCTCCGTGATCTGAGTTAGATTTCATGTGGGCTCTTCCCTTACTCAAACCACAGTTCATCTTTTTCCTGGGGGTCAGTCTTCTTTGACCTCATTGATTTATGTGCCTGTGGCTTTTCTTCTCCATGTGCACACGCACATGTGTGGAAGCCAGACACGTGTTGATCTTTAAAGGCAGCAGAGTGTAGAGCATCAACCCTAATCTTTTTTCTCTTTTTTCTCCCAACGCAGTTAACAAGCACAAGCCATGGCTCGAGCCCACCTACCACGGGATAGTCACAGAGAACGATAATGCGGTGCTGCTGGACCCGCCCCTCATCGCCCTGGATAAAGACTCACCGCTTCGATTCGCAGGTACGGTGGCCAGCTGTTCACTGCTGCAAGCTTGGCCTGGACGGGAAACTGTACATCTGGCTGAATGACTGGACCTTTCAGGAAGTGTTTCGGTAGCTAAGAGCGGCTTGTGCCTCCGGCACCACATGTTTTCCTTTTAACAGTCAGGGTAGCTGACACAAAGCTGTTCTGCTGGTTCGAGAGGGAAATACTTAACCTAATTGCATCATTACGCGCTCCGTCTTGGGCAGATAGGCAGATAGCGTCTAGACAAGCGCAGCCAGCCAGAGCACTCACAGACCACGGGAACCCAGTCAGTAGGGGGTCAGTGTGCCGCGGCCCAGGACCAGGCTTTCCCTTGCACCCAGGTACTCAAATGCCAGTGTAGCGTCACTCCGTGAACTCTGTTTCATTCATCTACAGACTGAAGAAAAGTCTTCGTAGGGAAATGCTTTGGGCCTAGATTTACTTCCCCATCTTTAAATTTTATTTAATTAAATTTTTTCCTATACATTTATTTATGTGCTTTGCCTGCATGTGTGTGTGGACCACGTGAATGCCTGCCTGGTGTCCACAGAGGTCAGAAGAGGGCGTCACAGTCCCTGGGCCTGGAGCTCTGGATGCTGGGAATCAAACCCAAGCAGTCAAGCAGTCAGCCACAGAGCCATCTTTCCAGTCCTACCTTTTTGCTTGTCTGTTTGTTTTTTGTTTTTATTTTTGTTTTTTTTTTTTTTGTTGTTTTTTTTTTTTTTTGAGATAGGTTTTGCTATATGTTAATGCTATCTGGCCTCAAACTTGTGAGGGTTGACATGGCAGGCATGAACAATACCTGGCTTACTAAAGTTAATAAATGTTTAATTTGAGTTATTTTATAAGATTGTATCCCGTGCCTTCAGAGAAAAATTTGTAGGATAGCATGCTGGCATTTAGTGGTGTTTTCCAATCAGGTCTATTCTTGCATTATGTTAGCCATGGCATGATGGAGGGCAGTACTTTCTCTGTCCCAGAGTTAAATAAACACTGGGATTACACGTGATTACACGTGCATGTTTGTGGCTGTAGCCAACATTTAAAGTGTTCCTTTGGGGTTTTTTTTGTTTTGTTTTGTTTTTCGAGACAGGGTTTCTCTGTGTAACAGCTCTGACTGACTTGAAACTCACTCTGTTGACCAGGCTGGCTTTGAACTCACAAAGATCCACCTGCCTCTGCCTCCCGAGTGCTAAGATTAAAGGCGTGCACCACCACCTCACAGCCAGTTTTCTAAAACTCTGTGTGAGTGTTTTACCTGCATGTGTGTTAGGCCAGAAGAGGGTGTGATTACAGATGGTTGTGAGCTGCCAGGTGCTTACTAGAAATTGAACTCAGGTCCTCTCTAAGAGTTGCAAGAGCTCTCAACTGCTGAGCCAATTCTCCAGCCCTGTGTCTAGCCTTTTGTGTGGGTTCTGGGAATCCAAACCTCAGGTCGTCAGACCTCATCAAGCTCTTTACCCGTGGGACCATTCCCCAGCTCCAGACAACCCTTGGCACATGAGTGCAGGCACCTGGAGAAGCCAGGAGAGAGTGCTGGATTTTGAAGCCAGGGTTCGAGGCACCCTCTCCAGTGTGTTTGTTAAGTAACCACAGTTGCTCCTTCTGTGTGTGACATTTAGAGCTGTATCACAGTCTAAGTGTGGTTGCCTAGGATGTGTGTTGAGCACATTTATATACACGCCTGCATTTTGAGAAGTGATTTGGAGGCTGGGGAGGTAACTCAGGAGTTAAGAGTACCTGCTGCCCTTGTGGAAGACCAGGTTCCCAGCACCCACCCTCTCACAACTGGGACTCCAGATGCAGGGAATGCAATGCCTTCTGGCCTCTGAGGACACCACGCATACACGTGGTAGCTCACATCTCTCTCAAAAAATAAGAATAAAGGCGACTGCAACCCTGGGTTCTGTGTTTACCGCCTCCGGCCTTGATTTACCAAATGCCAGCTGTGTGTGGTCTGTTTGTGAGGCTCAGTCCTACTACACAGCTAATAATACCTTTGCGCCTAAGCATCCAAAATAGATTCCAGGCACTGCTCCAAATGCTTTAGAAATAAAACTTCATATTTAATTCTCCACCACTTCAAGTCTGAATATCTTCTGCCAGCCTCATTTTAAAGAACAGAAGCTCCAGGGCTGGAGAGATGGCACAGTGGTTAAGGGTACAGGCTGCTGTTCCAGGGGACCCAGATTTGTTCCCAGTGTCCCCATGGCAGCTCAGGACCACCATCTGCAACTCTAGTTCTGGCCTCTGTGGGTACCAGGCATATATGCAAAGAAATACACACACAATAAAAATAAAGAAGCCTTTTTAAAAGGAGAGGAGTTGAGGCCCAGAGTGGTTAAATTGTCCACTCTGCCTTAGAGGTGAGGGTCTAGCTCAGGCTGGACAGCGGACACTTTGTTAAGGTGCTGTTTATAACCGCAGGAGTCAGAAAGGGGAGGAGAGTAACTGGACATCACATTTTAACCCAAGGGAACAGCGCAGCTATGAAGTGAACACTTCCCCCTTCCTCATAAGATTGATTTTGGTTTTCTGTCCCTGATGATGTAAGAAGCCTTCTTTCTTAATTTTATTTATTATTGTTGTTATTGTTATTATTATTATTTGGGTGTTTTTTGTTTTGGTTTTGGTTTTTGAGGCAGGGTTTCTCTGTGTAGACCTAGCTGCCTGCCTCTGCTGGGATTACAAGCTTGTGCCACCATGCCAGCACAATTTAATTTCACTGTCGGGTGGTGGTGGTGCCCGCCTTTAACCCCAGCATTCGGGAGGCAGAGGCAGGTGTGTTGCCGTTTGCTGCAGCTTCGGGCAATGAAACACAAACCACAAAAGTCAACAAAGCCACATGGAATTTATTGGGAAAGGGAGAGAAGGGAGGGGTAGGCGTTTGCCAACCAGGGACAGAGATGGAAGGGGGAAGGGAAAAGAAGAGAGGTAATGAGACAGAGAGAGAGAGAGAGAGAGAGAGAGAGAGAGAGAGAGAGAGAGAGAGAGAGAGAGAGGAAGAGAGAGAGAGAGAGAGGGAGAGAGGGAGAGGGAGAGGGAGGGGCGGCAGGAAAAGTCTGGTCTGCAGGAAAAGTCTGAACAGCAGGAAAGAGAGAGTGGAAAGGCAGGAGTGGGAAATAGAGAGCAGAAAGCGATGAGCACGCAGAAAGACCGTTAAGTGGGCGGGGCCTGTCTTTTAAAGGGGTCCTTTGCATCTGTGCGCAGACTCCATGGAACCCTGGGCTGACCAAGTACTGCCTGAGTGCATTCTGCCATCGAATCCTTATAAGGTAGATCTGAGATTTCAAGGCCAGCCTAGTCTATAAAGCAAGTTCCAGGACAGTCTGGGCTCTACAGAGAAAACCTGTCTTGAAAAAAACAAATTAAAAAAAAATTTATTGTATAGGCCAGGTGGTGGTGGCACACACCTTTAATCCCATCATTCAGCAGGTGGAGGCAGGCAGATCTCTGAGTTTGAGGTCAGCCTACAAGAGCGAGTTCCAGGACAGCCTCCAAAGCCACAGAGAAACCCTGTCTCCAACAACCAAAGAAAAAAAGAAAAGAAAAAAAAAAGTATCATCTATCAAATGTATTTGGAACGAGGCAATACCTATAATATTTCATGGTTTTAGGGGTCCTCAGTTCTTTTTTATTAACATAAAAAATATACAACTGAAATGGCAGTCACTGAAGCCAGCTTATAGCCCTTGACCCAATTCCAGAAAATGCTAATGGAGGATAACACGTGTAGAGAAAATAGTTGGAACCATTGAAATATCTAAAAACAGGACTAGATGAGTAAACTGTGGCACATAAGATGACGAGGGAAAGCTAAGTAGAAAGCTAGACACACCTTTAATCCCAGCACTCGGGAGGCAGAGGCAGGTGGATCTCTGTGAGTTTGAGGCCAGCCTGGTCTACAGAGCGAGTTCCATGACAGGCTCCAAAGCTACAGAGAAACCCTGTCTCAAAAAACATAACAAAACAAAAAACAAAACAAAAAACAAAAACAAATTATAAATTGAGATAAACCATTCAGAGAAGCAGTTGAGAACCAAACCATGGTATAATTGGGCTGACCTTCTGCAGGACATGTATAAGTCGCCCTTTCTGTCCTACAGATCTTCAGGAAGCACAACTACTCAGATTCATTTCTGTTTTGAGAGGGGGGGTGTCTCACTGTAGCTCTGGCTGTCCTGGAACTCACTTTATGTAGACCAGGCAAGCTTTCAACTCACAGGGATCTGCTTGCCTCTGCCTCCAGAGTGCTGGGATTAAAGGTGTGCACTACACCCAGCAATAAATGTAATTTTTAAAGATGCTAATGTACATTCTTAATTTAACAATCTGTGGGAAATATGTTTATGTCTTTTTACGTAAGTCTTCGTTATCCAATTTCTTCCCACTTCCTCAGAATTACTTCTGTGTCAGAGCAGGGGTAGACTTGGAAACTTATTCTGGGATTGTTTTGGCAATGACACTGAGTTGGCTGTCGACACATGATTGGAGATGGCTGTGGAGTGGCAGTTACCATTTCCCCGGTGGGGACACTGGCTCCAAGTGTGTCACCCATGACCAGGAATGACGACCTGGTCCACTGTCGTCCTTAGCCCCTAGCTTGATCGATGCTTGGGACATGCCAGACCCCATGTGTATGTGCAGAGGGGACAGATGAGTTTGTCTAGAGCCACACGTCACCAATAGTAGAGTTGCTTTGGGGCCAGACCATCCGGCTTCAGCCTGGATTTGCTATGCTGGCTTTCAAAGCTGGGAACTTTCTGGTCTGTGTTCCCAGCCCCTTGGTGGGTGTGCTTAGGGAAGCACTAAGCTCAGACACAGTATGATAGGGAGCATTTTGTCTCCGACACCCCTGGTATGTGTTGTCAGTATCAGGCTCTTGAGAGCACATGGCCAAATCCAGACTGTGGTGAACTAAGTGGCTTCGAAGGAAGGAAATACACCAAGAGTTTATCTGCTACAGGTGTGCATCTTCCTAGGCGATGACAATGGCCACTCCCTGTCTTTGCCAGTCATCTTCATTTTTTTTTTTTAAATGTTTGTTTCTGGCTATTCTCAAGTCTCTTTTTCTGGTGCACAGTCAAGCATGGGTGTTTTGCCTGCATGTATGTATGTGCATCAGTTAGTGCCTGGTGCCCGTAGAGGTCAGAAGATGACATCAGATGCCCTGGAACTCACAGATTCTTGTGAGCCACCATGTGGGTGCTTGGGACCAAACCTGGGTCCCCTACAAGAGCGGTCACTGCTCTTAACTGCTGAGTCACCTCCAGTCATCTTAATTCTTTTTGACTAAACATGTTTTACTTCACAAGGAGCCCATGCTCAGATTCCCGAAATTCAGAAATGATTGACAAGGCAGAAGAATGGAAATAGGAAACCTCTTCCTTTGCTGGAACAGAATGCATCTGAGTGCTGGTGATGAAGCAGAGAGAGGAAAGCCCTGCTGGGGTGCAGCATCACTGGTCCTCATGGGTCATTCTCCATTTCCTGTGCTAGCAGTCGGGGATTCAACTCAGTAGTGAAACACTTGGCCTAGCAAGCATGCACCAGGCCTGGGTTCAATCCCAGACATAAGGGGAGGTATGGGGGGTGGAGTTCCAGATCGCTGCTTGTAAGTCCCCCTTCTTTAGTCTGTGCTGATGGGATAAAGTTATAGGAAAAGAAGGACAAGATGGAGTCATAGTCCTGTGGAGTTGTGATGACAACCAATTGATCCTAGGGCTGGTACAACCGGACAGACCTCAGGCAATTTGCATCTCCTGCAGGTAGACTGCTTGCTTCAAGGTTGAGCGGATCATGTGACTGCTGGCTGTCAGGCTGCCAGTGCAGGCCTCATAGACAGGCGAACGGCAAGCTGTGTGAACCAGAAGCCCTTGCTGAGAGAGGAGACAAGTGTGGTGTTCTTACCCCCATGTCCATTTTAAGCAGTCTGTTTCTTAATGCCTCCTCCAACCCCTTGCAGAGCCATGGTCCCTAGCCAGTCACCCACCTTCTCTACCTAGTATGTTCACAAGTTGAGCTAAGCTGAGTGGTGAGCAGGGTGACAAGATGGAATTTGTGGTCCTTTCCAGCCTGACTGGGTGGCTTTCACGCTGTCCCTGAGCTGCTATGGTTTCTGTCTGTTCACAAGTGTCCTTCTTTGGTCTACAGTCAAATCCATGGGTTCCCTGTAGCAGTTCAACCAGTCCTCTGGAAGAAGCTATAGAATGGATTCTGTTGAATCCCAGAGCTGGGATCAGTGACTTCCAGGAAGAGTGGAGGGACAGTTGGGGTGTGAGAGCAGAAGTCCCCATGGCTCAGAGACTCCTATGGAGGGGACAGGGTTAGTGTTCCCTGCAGATAGAGAGGGGTCATGGAAGGACAGCGGGCTAGCTTGAAACTGGACTCCCACATAACTCTGGGTCACCGGAAGTCAACTCTAGACTCTGTTGGGTTTGTTTCTTTTTATGTTTTGTCTTTAAAGAGTTCTTTAGGGGGAAAACAAAATCCCTTTGGCCATTTTATGTCATCTTGGAGTGGACTAAAAGGAGACAGAGATGGGGGGTGAGAAGTAACTGTAGGAGAAGGGTGTGGCGGGAAAGTTCTGGCTGGGTCCTAGGCTGCCATAGCTGGGAATCTGATTCTCCTTGAGGAAGACAGGATTTTAGGAGGCTTCCTGTACATGCAACAGGAGCGGCCAGGGCAGAGAGGAATGTGTGTGAGGTGATTCTGAGACGTTCTTTGTTGCAGCATGTGAGGTCCAGGGAATAGCCGAAGGGTGGAGATGCCAGTGTGACCTCGTGCGGTGCTGGTGACTTCTGTGAATTGTGCATAAAATGGAGGAGGGAAGGGGGAGAGGGGAGAGGTCAGTGTCAGCCAGACAAACAAACAAACCAGCGTTTCTCAACCTGTGGGCTGCCACCCACCACTCCTTTAGGGGTTGAAGGGCAATCGAAAAACACAGGTATTTACACTGGGATTCATACATGCAAAATTGCAGCTGGGAACTAGCAACAGTAATTCTATGGTGGGGTCACCACAACATGAGGGACTTATTAAAGGGTCACAGCATCAGGAAGGCTGAGAACTACCAAAACAAACAAACGTTAGCTCCTGGGAGATTGGAACACGAGTGACACAATCCGAGTCGGGGAAGGAAGGTCATGGGGCTTTGGGTACAGTGTCAGAGACGGTAGCCATTACTGTTCAGTTGGCTGCCATAGACTCTTGTGGCTGTGTCCACAGAGATAGATAGGAAGTGTGGAGGAAACCGTGTCATGCCTGGGATTGGCTGTGAAATTCCCCATGCAAGCCTGAAGATGGTAAGGAGAAATGACATATAAGCCAAACCTCATACACACACACCCACACACCATACACACACAACAGAGACACACACAGATACACCACCACATTTACACAGCACATAAGAGACACACACCACACACACAGACATACCATACACACACATATCCAGATACACCACACACACACATACACATATATAACAAACAGAGGCACACATACCCAGACACAGTACACACACAGAGATGCACACTTATACACAACACAGAGAGACAGATAGACAGACAGACAGACAGACACACACACACACACACACACACACACACATACACACACACACACACCATAGTTCCATAGAAAGCCCCTTTAGCTAAAGCCAAGGTCCTAACCAGACTTAACTTCCATTTAACTTCCATTTCTCCCTGTTGGTCTTCCCTGAATGTCCCTACGTACTTCAGCTGATGCTGCCTTCTTACCTCCCAGCTCCAGGGCGGCAGTAGCTTTTACTGCCTATTTGTCCCACATTGTGTCCAGCAGATGGATCCAGATGTCTCATTAATGTCACAGCTGTGGACTAGATGAACAGATAACACATGAGGTCATTTGCTGGCTGCTCCTGCTGAAGGCCCCTAGGACCCAGCCTGCGTAAGGAAGGGTAAATCCCTTTCCCTGCTGTACCAGCCAGCTGCTGAGGCTTCAGGTCATTGCAGGCTAATGAGCCAGCAGACGAGCTTTGAATAAGCCCTGGTGGTTTCTAAAGCCCTTGGTGGAGCCCATTGAAGTAGCAGCTGCGAGACTCAGAGTCAGTGAGATCTATGGGAAAGATGGGTATGTACTTTTGCTGGTCTCATTATAAATGATCAATCAGATGTCTTTTGGGTGACAGCATAATGTGCTTACAAGTCATTTCTGTGCCTGTTTGTTAACTGTGCCTTTGAAGGCGCTCTTACAGGATAACCCCACCCACCACATTGCAGAACACACTCATGTTTAAAGCTAACACACTAATTCCCAGTCCTCTAGACAGACCTTGCCTCCATGTCCTTTCCCAGGTCAGTAAAAGGAAACTCCAGGCTTAGTTTCTGAGTAACACTCCAACCCCATTGACCTTGTCTTTAAATTTCTCTCAAGCCTGGGGCTGTAGCACCTTGAGCATGCCTGATCTCACTTAAAATACCCATGAGGGGCCGGAGGGATGCCTCATCGGTTAAGAGCACACACAAGTCCCAGGACCTATGATGGGTGACTCACGACTGACTTGTGACTCCCGTTTCCCCTGGGACCTGATGGCTCTGCCTTCCGTGGAACCATTACTCATGTGCATATACATATAAGTATAAGTAATGAAAGTAAATCTTTATAAAATATGCTAATTACCAAAGCATATTGACAATCCAGTTTATTAGCACATCCTAGGATGCTCTTTGCATTACCTTCCATCTAGCATTTCTACAGGGCTGTATCTCTACAGTGGGAATCGATACGCTTTCCCTTGAAGACCTCGACAGGGAATGTTTAGGATCTGCAGTCCATAGTGTCTCTTGCAATGGTGTAAGTGACAGTGAACTTGGCCAGCACAGTGAGAAGACGGCCTGAGACCTACGCAAATGAGCATGTTTGTGGTCCAGGCGAGCATCATTTATGTTTGAGTTCTAGTATAATTTTCTCATGCTGTGAAATGGTAAGAATCGGCTAGGTGTGGCAGGTGGTATGTTGCCAAAGCAGGAGGATCATGGGCTGGCCTGGGCTACAGAGTAAGTTCAAGGCTAGCCTGGGCTCATAGTGAAATCTTGTCTCAGCTTGATGAAGTACTTTCTAAAAGGAAAATCCATTCTTTTAGCACACGGGCCTCTCAAAAAGAGGGGCAGCCTGAATCTGGTGCAGACTCCATGGCCCACAGAGCCTGGCTCCACAGTTCCCCAGCCCCACGGTAGCCTGGCCCTACAGCAGCCATGTAGGAGAACCTGCTATGGTGGTGTTCTGGATTCTCCGCGTAGTTGTCAGCCTTGTGTGGCCTGTGTGGCTGAGAAACTGAAGGCGTAATGTTACTTCAGTTTAGTGTGGATTTTAGTTTAAATTTGAACATCCCCTGTGGCTAGCATCTGCCATGTTGGGTGGCATTCATCATGGAGTATTGTGCTGCAGGAGACATGGACAGAAATGTTTCCTGCTTTGTGTTCACAGGCAGCAAAAGGCCTGAAACTGCCATGTGTGGGATGTGCAGGGTGTGCGGGTGTCAGGGTATGCAGGTGTGTGGGGTGTGTGGGGTATGTGGGTGTGCCCTGTACAGGTGTGTGGGGTATGTGGGTGTGCCCTGTACAGGTGTGTGGGGTATGTGGGTGTGCTGTGTGCAGGTGTGTGGGGTATGTGGGTGTGCCGTGTGCAGGTGTGTGGGGTATGTGGGTGTGCCGTGTGCAGGTGTGCGGGGTGTGTGGGGTATGCGGGTGTGCCGTGTGCAGGTGTGCGGGGTGTGTGGGGTATGCGGGTGTGCTGTGTGCAGGTGTGCTGTGTGCAGGTGTGTGGGCTATGTGGGTGTGCTGTGTGCAGGTGTGTGGGGTATGCGGGTGTGCCGTGTGCAGGTGTGTGGGGTATGTGGGTGTGCCGTGTGCAGGTGTGTGCCGTGTGTGTGGGGTATGGGTGTGCAGGGTGTGTGCCATGTGCGGATGTGCAGGTGTCAGGGTGTGCAGGTGTGGGGTGTGTGGGTGTGCTGTGTGCAGGTGTGTGGTGTGTGGGGTGGAGAGTGGCTTTAGTAACATCCAAGTTGGCTTTGTGCTTTCTTTAGGCCAAGTAAGGTTTTAAGCACTTTATACATTTCAGCTCACTAGATTCTTATTGTCAGGAAATTTAAAAAAAAAGGATAATCCTTGGTCCCATATGTTAGTGGGGACATCTGAGCTTTTAGGTCATGAGGTTGTGTGAAATTCAAGACACAAAAATTGCATCCCATGTTAATGCTGCTATGTTTCAGACCTTAAAGAGGAGCAGTATTTTTCCCAGGGAAAATATATGGTAAAACCACTTAAAAGAAGGGGAATTTCTGTAATTCTGCAGTCCCAGAAATGGCATCTTCTCTGTGGTGGGCACAGGGTGGCCATCTGGGTGGGTGCTGACTGGGTGACATCTAGTCATCACAGTGGTCATGACTGTATGGTGTGGCCTAGCATCTGTTCCCTTAAGAGGCACTTATGTCCCTTGCTCTGGTCACACACTTTAGACTCACTTTGTTAGTGGGAGCAAAGGTTTGAACCCTGTTGTTTCAGTAAATCTAATGTTGAGTTGAATGTCTCTAAAATCTTATTTAGAGAACTTAGTTTAAAAATAAAAATACAGGTCAGACGCGGTGGTGCACGCCTTTAATCCCCGTACTCAGGAGGCAGAGGCAGGTGGATCTCTGTGAGTTCAGGCCAGCCTGGGCTGCAAAGTGAGACAATGTCCCCAAAACAAACAAATGAGAACTCTTAGGTTTACTTACTGTCATCAAAGGAAAAGTCCTAATGACACCTGGGGTGTTGGGAAACCTTGACTGCATTCTACCAGTTACATAATAGCTTATGGTAAGTAGGGTTCACGGTGGCACTGGGATTGAGGACCGGGTTTCTCCTCAGTAACAGTGCTGGCAGCTATCTCCTGAGTGTGTGTTAGTGATGCCTTGAGCTTTTCTACATAATGTGTTTCAGCTTTGACGATTTCCTTGTTCCAACTTCAGTCTTTCCTGAATTACTGACATGGGTTTATCTTTTCTCCCTTTAGAGAGTTTTGAGGTGACAGTCACCAAAGAAGGTGATGAAGGGTTCTTTGTCTCCCTCTCATGAATATTAACCCACTAACTTGTTTATAAAATTGGGAATCAGCCATTAAACAGAAGCAACTGCCATGCCGTCCCCCCGCCCCCATTTACTCTCCTGGTTTTGTTTTATTTTTTTAAGTGTATTTATGGAAATTGTATGTAACCAGACCCTTGGTTAGAAATATCTAGAACTCAGACATCCATTTGAGCTCATGGACAGGATCATGAGTTTTTGTTTACTTCAGCTTGCGTGGTACCATTTTTCTACTCACTGGACGTGTGGCAGTATTTTTATGTGAAATAAATTTGTAGCTTCATATGTGCATCAAAACATTAAACTTGTTCTCCCATGGGCAAGCGTGGAACCCTGGGTCTTTCTAATCAGGACATTTTAGCTTTAATGAAGTTCCTGGCTGGTATCCTTCCTAGGTTTGGTGAAGCCTGGAGCTAAGGAGTCTTAGCAAACCCTCCCTGTAACAGGCAATGGATGTGAGCTGTTAAAATGGATGCCTGAAAACTCGGTATTTCTACCTCTCTTTTTTAGCAGTCTGTTTGATTCCCTAATTTTAGCCAGGCTCATTGCACAGGAAGACTTGATTTTTTTTTTTTTTCTCTTGACAGAATTTCTGTAATTAAGATGCTGGTCTCACATGTCATAGTTCTCTCAACGCCTAACTGTGCATTTTATCCTCTCTCTGGTCCAAACCCAAAGAGCTGCCCAGCGCTCTGGTGGTCTGGGAGCCTGGTGTGCTCAGGCCTTGGCTGTTGCTTATGAGATTCCGTTACCCTCGAGCCATCTAAGTGCTCCTGTGGAATGCCTGTCTGTGTTCTCTTGTATCCCTGCATGAATGGATGCAAAGTAAACCAGTTGCTTGGAAAGCCAGAATCCGCTTCTACTAAAGCCCCAGAACTCACCCGTGTTAAAGCAGTGCCCCCGCTTTGTCCACGGACCCTCCAACCCCCCTGGCTGCTACATTGCTGTCGTCTATTTTCTTTGGGGGCGGAGGGCAACCTGCGGAAGGTTCATGCGGCGGCGGGCACACTAACCTGTTCTGCTTTCCTCCCCAGGTGAGATTTGTGGCTTTAAAATTCACGGGCAGAATGTCCCCTTTGATGCTGTGGTACTGGATAAGTCCACGGGTGAGGGAATAATCCGCTCGAAAGAGAAACTGGATTGTGAGCTCCAGAAAGACTACACGTTCACCATCCAGGCCTACGACTGCGGGAAGGGACCTGACGGCACTGGGGTGAAGAAATCTCACAAGTAAGTGGACCACAGAGAGCAAAGAGACCGCCCAGGAGATAGTCGTGCATGGGGAGTGACGGTCAGGACCTGTCCCCGGGTGCTCCGTGTCTCCAAGTGGAGGCGGGGTGTTCTGCAGGGCCACAGACGCATCGTAAGGGTCTTTGAGGGTGAGACTCCAGCCTGTGTGTCTTCTTCTCTGTCTAGTTTCTAGGAAGGGCCTGATGGGGAACAGGTTTTCAGAAAGAAAGGAATGGTTTCATCCGTCCCACTGAATGTTCTTGGTAAAGAAAGTCCCATTGGAACAGTGGGACATGTCTGTTACCCAGGCACTTGGAAGGCTGCGATGGGAGAGTCACAAAGTCAAGGACAGCCTGGGTAACAAAGCGAGACCCTGTCTCTGGAGGGGGGTAGGGGTGGGGACAGAGACAGACAGACAGACAGACAGACACACACACACCACGCTTCTTACTGAACTTTTTTCCCCCGAGGAAAATGATTTTGTTATTTTTGTTTGTTTTTCTGAGACAGGGTTTCTCTGTGTAGCCCTGGCTGTCCTGGAACTCACTCTGTAGACCAGGCTGGCCTTGAACTCACAGAGATCCGCCTGCATTCTGGGATCACAGCATGCACCCCCCACTGCCTGCTGGTTTTGTTATTCTTAGCTTTTCCTGTAAACTAAATGTATAAGCTATCTAACGTGTGGAGGAAGCTGACAAGCCTCCATGAGCTGGCAGCTTCACTCTAACAGAGGGTGCTGGAAGATAGAGAGTTAGAATTCTAACTTCTCGCATTAGCCCTTCAACACCAGGCAGAGTTAATGTTGTCCAGCCTCGGTTCCTCAGCACAGCGCTAAGGAAAAAGGGATGTGTGGGCAGCATGCCATCAAAGGACATGGTAAGGGCACCACATGGATGAGCCTGCATGCTCTGTGAAGAGTAGGGTGTGATGGGCTTGTGGATAACTTCTCATTTTTCACAGTGTGAAAAGATTGTGTGGTCAGCACACTAAGGATGAAGTCTGGGCCTGTGCATGCTAGACAAACACTTTGCTACAGGCCTATATTACCAAAAGTATGTGTTTTGGTTAAAAAACAAACAAACACCATCAGTAGATAGCCCTTGAAACCTGCAAGTGTCAGTATTTGGAGGCTGGATCAGTGGTACCCGATTATGGACTTGTTGAGTGGCAGCTAGGGGTGTCTCTCCTATGCACCTTCACTTGTGGAGCCAGGACTAGATGGTGTCCCCGTGATGATCAATCCCCTACTCTGTAAGAGTAGGTCAGAACTTGTTTCTGTGTGTGTGTGTGTGTATGTGTGTGCACATGTGAGTGTGTGTGCATGCATGTGTGTGTGTGATATGTACATGCATGTGTTCGCACATATATGGGAACACGTGTATGCATACATGTGGATGTCCTGAAGTGCATTCCTCATTTGCGGGTCTCTCCCTGCACTGGAGTTCACCAGTTTATTGAGTCTGGCTAGCCAGCCTGCCCTGTGTTTCAGCCTCTGAGCTGTGAGATTACAGAGGAGCCGCCATACTTGCCTCACCTTCCTGTGCCCTGGGGCTCAGAGCTCCATCCTCAGACCTGGGTGGCAAGTGCTCCATCCAGTGAGAATTTGTTCTAACTCATATAATGAGACCATTTCTCTACTTGTGACCCCTCTTCCTTTGACTGTGTTAAAAATTCTGTAATAAGATACCTTCACTTATGAACCGAGAGTAAGTTTGTGTCTGATGAATTCATCTCCCTTCTTCACGTCCTGCCTCCACTTTGAAGGAAGATTCAGTCTCTTTAGTTATATCACCGCTTTTCTAAGTCTGTTGCCTTAATTTTAAGGCATAGAAAAATCAGCACAAGTCCCGGTTTTAACTTCCTGTGGCTCTGGGCCAAACTAAAAGGAATGTAATTTGATTTATATTTTGGCTTCATTGTAGCAAGCCCATGAAACAGTATCAAGAAAAGGACTTAGGCAAGTAGGCATTGGCAGAATTGTTGTTTTATTTCCCCCTTCTCGTCTAGAGCAACTGTCCACATCCAGGTCAATGATGTGAATGAGTACGCACCTGTGTTCAAGGAGAAGTCCTACAAGGCGGCTGTGGTGGAGGGGAGGCAGCAGGAGAGCATCCTCAGGGTGGAGGCTGTGGACGCAGACTGTTCCCCTCAGTTCAGCCAGATCTGCAGCTATGAGATTCTCACCCCTGATGTGCCGTTCACTGTGGACAAAGACGGTGAGGAGGAGGAGCCTGGTGCACCAGCGAGGGCGGGTGGCCCTGTGAGGCCCTTCTGATGAGTTCTGGCAGAGAGAGCGTCAGTGAACCGCAGGCTGCCTCGAGCCCTGCCTGGTGCCTGTGACTCATATTTGACTGACAGCTTCTCTGGAAGTCTGTGCTCTTTGGGGCTCTCTTACCCATGTCAAGCAAAGGCCTCATTTCTATCCACGTGCAGCTGAGTGTGCTGTCCCTTTAGTTAGACTTATTTTTGTTCGTTTGATTAGAACCTCTTACTGCACCCTCCATCCCCCCCCCTCTACCTCACCCCCCCCCCCGCTTTGCTGGTCCAGGGCTTTGTCAGGCAAACTGTTCTCCCACTGGGCTACACCTCTAGCCCCTTCTGCCCGATCTTAAAGCTTAGCGTTCATCCCTTCATTCATTTTAAAGAATTGGTTTTAGTTATATGTGTCTGTGTGGGTGTGTGCATGTCAGTACAGGTGCACACAGAGACCAGAGAGGTGCAGTGTTGGGTCCCCTGGAGCTGGACTTACAGGCAGTTGTGAGCCACTTGCTGTGGGTGCCGGGGATGGAACTCGGGTCCTCGGGAAGAGCAGTGTGTGCTCTGAACTGCCTAGCCATCTCTCCAGCCCTCATTCACTCTTGAGATAGACTCTTCCTGTGCAGCCTAGGCTGGCCTCCTCACATTTGCCATCTTCCTGCCTTGGACTTCCAATTGCTGGGATTATAGCTAAGATGAGGATTTCTGTCACATCACTTCTGCCAGAAACTTTATTCTTTCTTGAGCAGTTGACAGAAGCCACACATGAGCTTTTTCTTTATATGGTAACTTGGTTGTTGTCTCTGTACAAGCTGTTTCTTTATCCAGTGACTTCTTGGTTGTCAGTTTGTTTTCCAGGACAGGGTTTCTCTGTGTAGCCCTGGCTGCCCTGGAACTTGATCTGTTGACCAGGCTGGCCTCATACTCAGAGATCCCCAGCAAGTGCTGGGATTAAAGGCATGTGCCATACCACCCAGCCCTGGTGATCACTCCTCGATGATAATACTGAGTCTCTATTGTAAATTAATGCAGTCTTTGATAGAGTTGTGGCTGTGGGAGACGTGGTAGGGGCTGGAGAGACGGCCTGTGGTTATAACACTTACTGCTCTTGCAGAGGGCCTGTATTCAGTGTCCAGAAACACATCAGGCTGCTCACAACTACCTCACCTCTGGATCCAGGGGCTCCAACACCCTCTTCTGGCATCTAAGGGGACCAGGCATGTATACATACATGCAGGCACTCACACAAAATAAAAGCAAGTCTTAAAAAAATACATTTGCACAAAAGGATGACTCTTTCATAGCAAGAGGATGAGGTAAGGCTCTTTCTCTCTCCCTTCCTCTCTTCCCTCTCTTCCTCCCTTCTCCCTTCTACCCTACCCCTCCCTCCCTCCTCCCTTCCTTCTTTTGGTGCTAGGATAGGATCTGGGGTCTCACCTCACACATGTTAACTATGAGTCATACCCCTAGCCTAACCTTAGCTGTTTGATTGTTTGAGGGCAGATAGAATTTGTAGCCGCCCAGGATAGCTCTGAAGTTGGCATGTAGGCCAGGATGACCCTGAACTTTTAATCTTCCTGCCTCCGTCTCCCAAGTGCTGGGATGACAGTCTGGTGCCACCACCACTCCTGGTGTCCGAACGCTGGGGTCAGAACCTTCATCTACCACGGGAATTGTATCCCAGCCCTCAACTTTTTCTTCTTTAACAAAATTAATCTTCCAGCAGAAATATTTAATGAAGCTTAGTCTCACTGTTAGTATTTAAGGTATTTAAACTATTTGTCTTTTTTATTAGTACATGCAAAGTAGTAAATGTTAGTATAAAATCAGGACAGGCAAGATGGCTTGGGTAAAAGCACTTGCCACATAAGCTTAATGACCTGACTTCAGTCCTAAAACCATGGCACAGGGTGAGAACTAACTTCTGAAAGATGTCCTTTGACCTCCTCCTGTGTGAGGAGGCATGTGTGTATCCACACATACACCTGAGTACAAATATTTTTAAAAAGCTGGTATGTGGGGGGGGAGGAGGGAGGGGGAGCTGGGAATGGAATGTAAAAAATAATAATTTTTTAAAAAAAGATCAATAGTAAATAAATAAATAAATAATAAAAAGCTGGGTGGCGGCGGTGTGCACCCTTCATCCCAGCACTGGGGAGGCAGAGGTAGACAGATCTCTGTGAGTTCCAGGCTAGCCTGGCCTACGTGTCAGTTAGAGGACAGCCAAGGCTACACTGTAAGACCCTGTCTCAGAAAACAAAACACAAGAAAGTTAAAGTGTTTTTAAGTGTAGAAACTGCAGGAAAGTGGAGGGCCCGCTTCGTGGGGCTAAGAGAGGGCAGATGAGTGCTGTGATCTCAGGACTGGCGGTCTCGCACAGCACACGCGAGCTGGTTCTCATCGTTGTTTTGCCTCTCTGCCAGGTTATATTAAAAACACAGAGAAGCTGAACTACGACAAAGAGCATCAGTACAAGCTCACAGTCACGGCCTATGACTGTGGGAAGAAGCGAGCCACGGAAGACGCCCTGGTGAAGGTCAGCATTAAGCCCTCCTGCAGCCCTGGGTGGCAAGGTGAGCCGCAGCCTCCCCTCCCCGCTCCTACGGCCATTCTGAAAGCTCGAATGCTCCTGCCGGAAGAGCCTAGGTATCAGCCTTCTTTCTTTCTCCCACACCCGTCCACGGCCAACACAGGCTGGAGCAACAGGATTGAATATGAACCTGGCACAGGGGCTCTGGCTGTCTTCCCAAGCATCCATTTGGAGACCTGTGATGAGCCTGTCGCCTCGGTGCAGGCCACAGTGGAGCTGGAGACCAGCCACATAGGGAAAGGCTGTGACCGGGACACCTACTCTGAGAAGTCCCTTCACCGGCTCTGCGGTAAGGCGGTGTCTGGAGCCCTCGGGCTTCAGGGAAGACAGGAGCCCGTAGCACCCTAACCCCTGTGTGTTGGTCTGTAAATACAATGATAATCAGAACAGACACCAGGCTCTGAGGCGGCCTTTGCTGCCTTGCTGGCTTCTCTTCATTCAGGACAGGCAGGCACCAGGGAGTACACAGGCCCTGCAGAATCTGTTGCCGGTGCTATGTGTGTGTGCACTGAAGAGCCCATCACGTGAAGCGCCGTCCAAGTATGGATGATGTAAGAGCAAGGAGCCGGGCTACTCAAAGTGGAGGCAGGAGATCATTTAAACCCAGGAGTTTTGATTTAGCATTTGTTTATTTATATGTGTGTGGGTGCATGTGTCCACGGTGGCCTATGGAAGTCAGAGGGTGGGTGATGTGGTCCTTCCTGCCCCTTCTCCTCCCCACGTACAGGTTCTGGGGATGGAACTCAGGTTTGGTGTCAGGAGCCTTCACCAATGTGGAGCCTTCTTCTCTCTGCTTTCCTCTCCCTGCTCTTTGGCTCAGGAGTTCCAGTTGTAGATGTTTATCCTAAGATCTGAATTGTTGCACAGGTAGATGATCTGGAGGGGAGGGTGTGATGAAGGAACTTGGGACAGTGTCCACTGGAGGGAGGACTAACTCGGTTACATTGTATCTGCAGTGAAATGACAGCCACTTTAAGTTATGCCAAAGGAGAATATATGTATACACTCACTGAAGACACAGTAGGACTCCAGTTAACTAAAAAGTACTTTTGAGCAGTGGTTGGGAACGCTGGCTGTTCTGGGTTCAGTTCCCAGCACCCACACGGCAGCTCACAAGTGCCTGTAACTCCAGCTCCAGGAGGTTTGATGTTCTTCTGACCTCCTTGGCGTAAGACATTCAAGTGTAGTGCACAGACATGCAGAAAAAACACTTGTACACATAAAACCAAGATAATGGTGAGGGCCAGGGTTCAAATCCACTGAACCCACTAAATGCCAAATGGCAGTACTGACCCACCTGAAATTCTGGCTTAATAGGAGACAGGTGATCCATGGAGCAAGCTATTGAGACTAGTCATATTAGTAGCTCTGGGTTTGATTGAGAGACCCTGCCTCATTGAATAAGGCAGAGGTAATTGAAGCAGATCCCTCCACAGGGCATGCACTAATACACACGTTTGAAGTGTTTATACACAAAAACGTTGTATATTTGGTTGGGAGTATAAAAAGTTACTTTGTTGTTGTTGCTTGCTTGTTTGTTTTGAGACAGGGTCTCATTACATAGCTCTGGCTAGCCTGGAACTCACTATGCAGAACAGGTTAACTTGGAACTCAGAAAGTGCTGGGATTAAAGGCGAAAGCACCATGCCTTGCTATATTTTATTTTCTTCATCCCTTCTCCTTATAACAAAAATCCACAGTGTGTGTTTTTGTGTGCTGTTGTTATTGTTGTTATTGTTTTGTTTTGTCTTATTCTGTAGCCAAAAACCCACTTATAACCCAGGTGGGCTTTGAACTTGACAATCCTGCCTCTACTTCCCAAGTGCTGGGATTACTTCCCGACGTGTGAATTATTACATTTTTGTTAAGAAAAAAAAAAAAAATTCAGGAAGAGCAAAACCAAACCAGCGAGCATTCTGACTCTAAGTCGAGAGCCACCCTTTAGCGTGGGCCTGAAGTAGTCCCAAGTTTTCTGTCCTCCCTGGAAGTGACCCTCGTGCCTCTGTGGTTTCAGGGGCTGCTGCTGGCACCTCGGAACTGCTCCCTTCCCCAAGTGGCTCCTTAAACTGGACTGCCGGCCTCCCCACCGACAACGGCCATGACAGCCACCAGGTCTTTGAGTTCAATGGCACTCAGGCAGTGAGGATCCCAGATGGCATCGTGTCCCTCGACCCCAAAGAGCCCTTTACGATTTCTGTGTGGATGCGACATGGGCCTTTTGGCCGCAAGAAGGAGACGATTCTCTGCAGTTCAGACAAAACAGGTTGGTTGTATCCCTGGACCAGCCAGAAGTCCTCAGCGTCCCCTCGGGGACTAGTCCCTCCATAGATACTGCTCTCTGTTTTATGCTGGGGACACTTTGTCCTCAGAGAGATGGGATTTATTGGTTTTCCTCAGCTGAATTATTGTGAGTTCTCAGTAAAACTCCTGTGTGTTTATTCCTAAATCCTGTCTCGGCACAACTCGAGGGTTCATTTATGTAGCTAAAATTATATCTTTAAATCCATTAAGGAAAGAGTCCTTACTCTACCCTGGGGCCTGAAGCTGGCAATTTAGCATGGACGCTGTCTTTGCAGATATGAACCGACACCATTATTCACTCTATGTCCACGGGTGCAGACTCATCTTCCTCCTCCGTCAGGACCCATCTGAGGAGAAGAAATACAGGCCGGCAGAGTTCCACTGGAAGCTGAACCAGGCAAGTAAATAGAAACCTCGCCAGGTGTCATCTCCCAGCATGTGATAGCCTACAGACATACGTCATGGTTTGTGCATTTGTTGGTCACGGGTTAGCAGCTATAACTCTTTCCCACCAAAGCCTATCTTTCCACATGTGTGCATTTTGTGAACAAAATATCAGCATAAATATTATCTTCCTTTTGGGCTAGAAAGATGACTCCCCAGGTAAAGGGACTTGCCACCAGGCCTGACAACCTGAGTTTGATTCCCAGGACACATGCACATGACGGAAGGAGAGAACTACCTCCCACAAATTATCCTCTGATGTGCACCCGTGTGTGGCACGTGTGTACACACACACACACACAAACACACTTTCAAAATTAGATGTAAAAAAGAATGTTTTAAACTGAAGATACCGTTATGATCTATTGAAATAAAGAGTACCCCCTGAGTGAGGGCATTGAAACCCTCACGTGTGACTAACTCAGCACTGTTTAAGGCTGCACCAAAGGTTGAGTCAGCAGCTCAGAGTACCAAGATGCCTTAAATACTCAAGCAGCTACAATCTTACTGTCTTTCAGATGCCACACAAACTCAAGGCAGTCTGTGGCTCTGGCTTCCTCTAGGCGATATGCCCTTGGGGCGCTGACTGATTTTCCAGCTTCCCTGTGCTGAGCACTTGCTAGGCGAGCAGGAAAGCGGCTGTTAAAACAAGGAAATGCACCAGTGCATGCTGTAAACTGAATTAAAACAGCTTGCCAAGCAAGGTGACGGGAAGGGCAGCTCTGGCCTTCCTGGAGTTAGGGGGCAGAGGCTGACAGGTTGTTAGATGGGCCTGGGTTTGCTACAATGTAACGCTGTCTACAACATTTTAAGATCCATAAAAGGCCAAGACACAAATGAGACAAGAATAGAGCCTGTGATATGCCTGTCTTACTGGTGTGCTTTTTATGTAAATAATCCCTTCTCAAAAGCTCTTGCCATATTTTTTCCAAGAATTTAAAGAAAAGTATGCTGTAGAAGAAAACAATTAGCAGCATCTGTGAATACTGCAGGCATGTTCCCGCTGTGTGACATATTTAGGGTCTTATGGTCACACGTTTGTTAAAACTTGGTAGTGGAAAACTTCAGATGCCTCAGGGAGAAGACAGGCAAGTGTAAAGGACACACCTGAGTCCTGCATGAAGGACATGCCCAGCGTATGCAGTGACCAGCCCTTGTCAGTTTTGTTTTACTGTTATGTCTATTCTCTGTTAATAATTTGTATACCTACCTCCAAATCACTCAATAATCTCCAAATTCCTAGACATAGTGTTTCATTCAGTGTGGACATGTGTGCTCCAAGGTATATCATAGTCACAGTATAGTTTTACATAATTAACAGTGGGGTTGGAAGTGTGGCTTAGTGACCATACGTGCTCAGTGTACCTGGGACCCTGGGTTCAATAACCAACACCATCACCCCCCCCCAAAAAAAAAAGAGAAACAGAAGGACAGATAACAGCAGTTCTTAATAAAATCAAATGTTCGGTAAATGTTCAAGTTTCAAGATGCTTCACATGCACTTCAGAGAGAATCTCTCCACTTGGTTTGAAATCTGGATGCATAAGGAACCAGACGGCATTAGGTTGATGTGTGTGAAATGCCCATTCACCACTGGGAAAGAATTGAGTGTGCTTTGGCATGCAATCTCAGTTACATGTTAAATTTTTTTTTCCAGATTTTATTTTTTTTAGTATACCATGTTCTGTTTGCTGGGAGTTGAACTCAGGAACTCAGGAAGAGCAGCCAGTACTCTTAACCTCTAAGCCATCTCTCCAGCCCCCCAGTTACATGTTCTTATTCATTTATTTCTTGAGACAGGGTCTCTGTAGCCCTGGCTATGTAGTCCTGGCTGAACTTGCTATGTAGAACAGTCTAGCCCCTAACTCAGAGATCCTTCCCTTTGCTTATTCCCCTCCTTCTCCTCTCCCCTCCCCTCCTCAGGGACTCACTGTGAAGCCAAGGGTGACCTTGAACTCCTTATCTTCCTGCTTTTACTCCCCAATGGGCTTGCAGCAGGGCCACTATGTGGTTACATATGGTTCTGGGGATGGCACCCAGTGCCACTCCCTCAGCCTGCATGTCCCCGTTTGGACGAGCAGTTGACAGAGACTATATACACTCACTGCCATACACCTTTCCTGAGCCTGGTGGTAATCATTATTTTGGCCCAGAAATGAATGACGGGTACTTGGGAGCAGAGGCAGTTGTCACCCAAGTCCCAGGCTAGTTCCAGGACAGTCAGGGCTACATATGAAACTCTGCCTCAAGAAAGGGGGGAAAGGAATAGGAGGGAGCTGACAGCCTAACCCAGTTTTTAGGAGACGACTGTTCAGCTTGCTAATGGTGGGGAACTGTGCAGCATTGTTAACAGTCCCTGGCCTATGGTGATGGTGCTGGTTTGAAATGTCCTAGCGATGATGAAACTGACGCGTGTTTGTGAGCTACTTCCTTGTCAGATGTTAAAAACCCTTTTCTTTTTAGGAAGTCATTCCTTATGCGTGACTCTCCGTGTCCTGCTGCTGCTCAGGGCTGTGTCTTTGAGCAGCTGGGTGACGTGTCACAATTCCTTTGCCTTGGCTAGGTCTGTGATGAGGACTGGCACCACTTTGTCCTTAATGTGGAATTCCCAAGTGTGACTCTCTATGTGGATGGCGTTTCTCATGAGCCTTTCTCTGTGACAGAGGACTACCCTCTTCATCCAGCCGGGATAGAGACTCAGCTTGTGGTCGGAGCTTGCTGGCAAGGTAACAGTCACTGGCCTCCCCGCCCCTGGCCTCAGGAACTAACACACACCTCCTTGCCGTATTGTTGCTGTGTTGGGAGTCAGATCCTTAGTAGTTCTCTTCTTTGCCCATATGTCCCTGTTCTGTGTGTTAGTCTTTTAGAGGACATGGCTGGTGTCATCGATGGTTGTTTATCAGAGGTGTGTTGGGGACAACAGCCCACCGTCACCTTTCCTGAACCCGAGAATCATGACACTGAGGGAGTGTATGATTAGGAGACTAGTGTGTAAATCATCTGTTTATTATTGATGTCTGAAAAGCCAGAGGCAGGAGTGAACCAAAGTACGGAAATGTAAAGGACACAGAAGTATCTGGCCTGTAGGCTTCTTCCGTGGTACTCAGACCTTGGTGAGTGAGGGACATTTGGAGAGGCCAGGCTGACAACCACTGCCTTAAACAATATATTGGTTGTCTGTGGGACCTTAGGCAGCCAGTTAAATTGAAATAGTGGCCAGCATACTGAAGGGTTGACCCTGTAAACTTTGCAGCGATACTGTGATGCCCCACTCATGGGCTAGAAAGTGGTGAAGGGCTTTGGCACAGTACGAGGGTCCCTGCTTTACTGTGCAGTAAGGAGAAAGCACCATGATTCTGCCGGTGGCAGGGTCACAGCTACTGCCCACTGCTGTGGTTTAGAGCCTATATTTATAGCCAAAGGAAATAAGTTAGTGGAAATAATCATTAACTGTTCTTGTCCAAGTTCATGGAGCGTCCATCAGTCTGCCGTGGAGGGTCATGTGCCCTCCTTTGACACTTGGACCCCACATTATTTCAAGACAGCGCACTATCACCGGGTGCCAGACTTCAGATACATTTTTCTCCCCGTGAGAAGATAGTACCTTGACTTTGGTTAGAAAAGTATAAATGAACCGAGTGCCTGGATAGACTTGTTTATTTTAGGAGAATTGGCATTTCATAGTTTCTAAATTCCTTCAGGAACAAAGGGATAAGCTAGCTCATTGAGGTGGCCCTCTGTAGCACCCCAAGGTCATGGTTGGTTTGCACCTGCCTATGAGAAAATGGGTGTGAAACCAGAGACTGGGTTGCGATTCCCCTGCCGGTTTCTTTGCTTTGGCTAAATAGGCCACCCTGCACGGTCCTGCCCTCTGCGGTCACAGCATCGTAGCCATCAAATAAAACAGCAAATGCTTTTCATCTTTCCTCCTGTTTAACCCCAGCTGTCTCAGCTTTTCTAGCCTGACAGCAATTTCCGTAAGAAATTCAACACAAAAACATCTTCTGTGTCACGAATGTTTTGAGCCGTGTGTGCCTGTGCCTGTGGAAGTCAGGAGAGATCTGACCGTCTGGAGTCAGTGTCAGGATGGTTGTGAGCTACCGCAGCGGTGCTGGGAATTGACCTCTGATGCTCTGGAAGAGCAGCCAGTGCTCTTAACCACTGAACCTACTCTAGCCTCTTCCAGCTCAAGTTGTTTAAGATTCTGTTCACAGGGAGGAAGGTGCCCTTTGCCTCTCCGTGAATGTGGAACCCCTCCCCCGCTAACTCATGGTGGGGGGGACACGGGCAGCACCCATGTCTCCTGAGGGCAGCAGCATCACCTCCCACTGAATTATAGAGATCACGGTGGGTGTGGAGGTGCAAAATGGCTTCACAGGTCTGGCTTCACCCCAAGACACACTTGTTGCACTGGAGATACCCAAGCAGGCGGGAGTGACCATTTGCAAGGGAGGCATTTCCCCCACCGTGCAATACAGAATGTGTGGGTCTGTGCCCAGCTATAGGTGTGAGTCCACCAGCAGGGCTTCAGAGTGTGAACCCTGACCTGCAGCTCTGGACTGTGACTGGTGAGAGCCCAGGCCTGCTGTGGGTCACTCATCTGGGTAAGACCCTTAGCCACCCTCCCTCTTAGTGTCCTCTTTTCTCTGTCATTTAAAATCCAGAAAGTATAGGCTCGCATGTTTTCCTGTGCCACACTCTGGACCCTGGTACGGGCCCTCCCGCTTTGTCTGTTTGGAGGGAAGAGGCTAGTGGTCCAGGAGCTGAATGTTTACAGTGTCACTCCTGGCCAGACCTCCTAGGAATGCATCTTAACGTCAGCTGAACAGATGATGAATTTGGGGTGCCTGCTTTTGTCTTAATTTGAATCTGATTTGCTGGCAAGCAGAAAAGGTGATGGTGATAAAGGAGAGCCCCTCAAATGGAGGGTTGGGGGGTCGATCCTGGGCAAAGGTCATCAAGTGCAGGCTTGTGTCCTGGTGAAACATGTCCCGGATGTCAGGAGGGACTTGGTTCTGGGGCTCATGTTTGCTGCTTCGTCACTTGACTGTTGAGGTCCAGTGTGAAGACCTAACCTCGTCATCTTGTCTGCTGTCTGTCTTGCTTTCCAGAGTATTCAGGAGTCGAAAGTGGCAATGAGACAGAGCTCATGACGGTGGCCTCTGCAGGTTGCTGGACACCCCACCCCCCACCCCATTCAGTATAGTGTTTCCTTTAAAGATGACACATTGATTCATTCCACTGTCGCATGAGATGAGCAAATTGCATTTTGGTCCTGGACACCATTTCAGCTGCTTGCCTGCATTGAGCTTCCGCATTGCCTCCTGGGACTTCCTTTCCAGCCCCATCAACCCTGCCTACCCCCATGCACTGCACTTGTGGGGACTTCAGTGCCTCCAGCCCCCCAGCTCCACCGCATGAGGCCCCCACTCCCACTCCTCAAGCAGGGTTTGGGGTGCTCAAACCCATGCTGCTCACGTGGCCACAGCACTGCCCTGGTTGCTGCTAAATTCTAAACGGAAACAGCAGTCTGTGGGGATGACCTGCCCTGCCGGGTCCTGTTGTTCATTAATGCAAAATCCAGCTGTAGTCTGTGGCTCTTTGTTGTGGTTGTCCAGATCCCTCCCTGCCTGTCATCCCTTCCCGAGAGCAGAGGTGACCTCCATGTGTGAAGTGCTTGCCATGCAAGTGTGGAGACGAGAGTTCAGATCCCTAGCACCTACGTAAACGCCAAGAGAACCTAGCGGGCACCCACTTGTAACTGTAGTGACTAGAAGGCGTCAGGGATGGCTGAGCAACACTTAGACTAGCTATACAGGCAAGCGCTGTGTTCACCACGAGGCCCGCCTCAATGAGTAAGGTGGAGAGCAGTGGAGGGAGCTTTCCAGCATCAACCTCAGACCTACCCACATACATGCACACATGTACCCAAACATATGAACATGCATGCACACATGCATACTCTACACATACATGTGCACACACAAATCTCCCTAGAAGGCCTTAAAGGCTTTTATGTGGGGACTCTGAGCATCCCAGAGTTCCTGCATGCTTATGATCCAGTGTCCCCCCCCCCCATCCGCCCTCCCCTGCCCCGACTCCTGTGTCCTCAGGGTCAGGGAAAGCATCCCACTGTGTGCTCAGCAGAGGGGGTAATAGTGATTAAACAGACGAGGCTAAGGAGGCAGTGTCCCTGTACACCTTAGTAATAGTCCTGGGTTGGCCACCATCATCAGGGAGTGGCCAGATGTGTAAGGAGGGGTCCCTGGGCATCCAGGCTCTGGGTGAGGGAACCCACCCACCCCAAGCTCCTCTCTTCTTCAGGCCATGTGCATGATCATAAACAATTTAATTTTTTCATTACGCTTCCATGTAGATTGCAAGGCTAACAACAGGGTTTGTTTGGTAGGAACTAACTTGCATGTCCATCCATCAAGCTGCCACCACTGGTAACACAGCCATGAGAAATCACCAGGAACCTGTTAGCAACAAGCCTAACTTCTCGCCTCCTCCTGTTCCTAAGGTGGTGACCTGCACATGACACAGTTTTTCCGAGGTAACCTGGCTGGCCTCACGATCCGTTCTGGCAAACTGGCAGATAAGAAAGTGATTGACTGTCTGTATACCTGCAAGGAGGGTCTGGACCTGCAGATCCCTGAGGATGGTGGCAGAGGCGTGCAGGTAAGGGCTCACCTGACCTCATTCTTGGCCTGGCCTCCTAGGAGTGGGGTTGGCAGGGTAAGGCAGACATGGCGTGAAGGGAGTTTTTGTTTCTATAATCGAGATAGGGTTTCTCTATGTAGCCCTGGCTGTCTTGGCTCTGTAGACCAGACCGGCTTTAGAGATCCATCCGCCTCTTGAGTGCTGGGATTGAAGGCATGCACCACCACCACCACCCAGGTGTGGGATTTTACCATATGTAGAGTCTTGTTCATGGGGACTAAAGAGCTCAGCGAATCAGTCTGGGCTGACCACTCTACCGTTTGCCTCTCGGCTTTGACTCTTCCTGGTTGGGACCTTGTTCCCAACTCTAATATGATGATTTCAGATCCATGCAAGTTCCAGTCAGGCGGTGTTGACCTTGGAGGGAGACGATGTTGGAGAGCTGGATAAGGCCATGCAGCATGTTTCCTACCTGAACTCAAGGCAGTTCCCCACACCTGGCATCCGCAGGCTCAAAATCACCAGCACAGTCAAGTATGTCCTGATCTGTGGCAATGAATGTTTCCACTTGCTGACTCTTGGGCACAAAGTGTGTGTGCCCTTAGTTTTGCCTCCCCTTCTAAGGGAAGGTGAGTCGTCACTTGAGCTTGCAGAGCCCGAGTGAGGGATTAAATTTCATGTGACCACAATGGGAAGTGCATTCCTGGAGTGGCCACCTTCTGTCCCCTCTGAGTCTTACACAGCCTTTGTTGGGTGACTGCCTCACTGGGTGACTATCTCACAGCTCTCAAAGCCTTCAGCCTTCTCCCCTCACCCTTCCTGCCTCTCCAATAGGTGTTTTAATGAGGCTGCTTGCATCGAGGTGCCGCCCGTGGAAGGCTACGTGATGGTTTTGCAGCCAGAAGAGCCCAAGATCAGTCTGAGTGGGGTCCACCACTTTGCCCGGGCAGCTTCTGAGTTTGAGAGCCCAGAGGGCGTTTCCCTCTTCCCTGAACTTCGAATCATCAGCACCATCACCAGAGAAGTGGAGCCTGAGGGGGACGGGGCAGAGGACCCCACAGGTAATAGCTGTACTTGGGCCTGCCAGCCCCGTCATGGGCCCTTTTTCTGTGCGGTTCTGGGGTTTTAATGTTTCTGAAACTTGGCCGTGGATGGAGTCTTTACATCATTTTGGTCAGACGTCAGGTTTTAAGATGTGGCTTGAGGGTCGGCCCACAGAAACATAGTGTCCCCACCATTCTTACTGGGGACTCACTAAGTGCTTGCTGTTTGTTGACTGGGCTGTTTCTAGCCCGGGACCCGGGGCCGGGCCTTCAGTATGCTAGCCGTATACACCACCACTGAGTGCACTCCCAGCCCCCGAGTCTGGACGGTGACTCCTTGCTTCAGACTCCGTCCTCAGACTCTTGGCTGAGAGCTTGAGCTGTGACTGGGGATTGGGGTTGACTGGCATTGCCCGCCTCATAGCCTCTATTTCCGGTCGGCCATTTCTGCAGTTCAAGAGTCCCTGGTATCAGAAGAAATTGTGCATGATCTGGACACCTGTGAGGTCACAGTAGAAGGGGAGGAGCTGAACCCAGAGCAGGAGAGCCTGGAGGTCGATATGACCCGCCTGCAGCAGAAGGGCATCGAAGTGAGCCGCTCCGACCTGGGTGTGGTCTTCACAGGTGAGGGGCTGGGGCTGAGCAGAGGGTAAGAAGGGAAGGTGAGACTCTGGCCTGCAGATGTGGAGTGACACATTGGCTTCACACGTGTGTGTATGTGTGTGTGTGTGTGTGTGTGAGAGAGAGAGAGATATGGCTGGGGAGGGGGACATAGGCCATGCTTTATTCAGAGTGGGCTGGACACATAACAGCACATGCCCCTGGCTGCAGACATGCTCCGGCTTGCCTCAGAAAGCCACCGAGTTGTGGCCATTGGCTCAGCCGACCCACGTGTGTGACTTTAGCTACCTGGACCCACTTAGGGCACTCACCTTCAAAACCCTGCAGGTGTGGACACCATGGCAAGCTATGAGGATGTTTTGCACCTCCTGCGATATCGGAATTGGCACACCAGGTCCCTGCTTGACCGGAAGTTCAAGCTCATTTGTTCAGAACTAAATGGTCGCTACCTCAGCAATGAATTCAAGGTGGAGGTGAGTCCCAGGCCCCCACCCAACAGGGCCAACAGTAGAAGTAATCCAGTATCCTGATTCTTGGTCCCAAGGTTTCAGACATTTATGGTGGCAACTATGTAGGCTCAGACCAGGGGTGGCTCCGTTCACACTGTGACCCGCCCGCAGGGTAGACGTGCGGGCCTGGAGACCTTGGAGAGCGGTAGAGGGCCAGTGTATGTCTTTAGGAAGGACACGGTTGTTCCTTGGGTCCCATATGTGAAGGAAGCTGTGTCGGATCACTGGCCCAACCAACACGGCCATGGCCACTCTGAGGTCACAGCAGCTGGAGGAAAGCATACTCCGTTCTGAAAGCTCCAGCAGCCTCTGCTGCAGCCCACTTTATCGACCAGGACCTCTGTGGTTTGGAGAAACCACTCAGTTGTCCCGAGGAGCCCACTGCCTCTGCCATGACCTAAGTGGCGGGCCAAGGCTAAGTTTAGGAAACTGACAAGAGGCTGGAGTGAAGAACGACAGATGTGGTTTGTGCCGTCTCTCCCGTGCCCAGATCGGGAAAGTGGTCCATGCCGAGCACTTCCCAAGAGACCCGGCTTTGTTTTCTCCGCTGACGTAAATGTGTTGTTTTATAAGCTTCACTATAAATAAATCATTAGACAAGACTGTTTCTGCGATGCGTGACAATGTCGCTCTGTGACACCACTCGACGGTTCTTACATTTGTTTTTGTTTTTGTTTTCTGGTCACCGGGAGCAGCGTGGCTTCGCCAGGGACTGGCTCCACATTCGCCTGTGAGGTACACTTGGGATGCCAGCCTTACTGTTTTCTTTCCGTCCACTGCAGGTGAATGTGATCCACACAGCCAACCCTGTGGAGCACGCCAACCACATGGCTGCCCAACCACAGTTTGTCCAGCCTGAGCATCGCTCCTTTGTCGACCTGTCTGGTCACAACCTAGCCAACCCTCACCCATTTGCAGGTAGGGACTATTGGGAAGTACGTGGGTCGGAACGCTATGGTCTCTAGGTAGGGTCCAGATGGGTACCCCCCCCCCAAACCTGGCTGTACGCATAGCTCGCAACCACTGCCTGTCAGCTAAGCCCGTGCTGTCGCATCCAGACAGAAACTCACCACAGCCAGAGTTCCTGGCAGATGAGCAAAGGTCGGCTGCTGCAGTGTCTCCCCCTGGTCTTTGGGGGTCAGCTGAAGCGCTCCGACATGCTCATTCTGACCTCTAGGAAGCCAAGGGTGGGGTGGCCGTCTGGGTAGGCGGTGTCACAAAAGCAGAGTCCGGTCTTCAAATCTCTCCACAGTTGTCCCCAGCACGGCAACTGTCGTGATTGTGGTGTGTGTTAGCTTCCTGGTTTTCATGATCATCCTGGGCGTGTTTCGAATCCGAGCTGCACACCAGCGAACCATGCGGGACCAGGACACGGGGAAGGAGAATGAGATGGACTGGGATGACTCTGCCTTGACCATCACTGTAAACCCCATGGAGGTAGGTGCAGAGCCGCCCCCATTGAGACCTGTGGAGCACTGGCCCCTTGCGTCTGTCCCTGTGTTATCTACTCTGCTCATCCGGTCTGTGACACTAGGGGTGTCATCTTCAGTTGAAGACACCCAGGCTCGGAGACCTTGCTGAAGGTCACACTGATTAGCATAAGTTGGCAACTGGCGCTCTCCGCATCTTTACCCCGAGATGGTTCTGGTGTAACAGGACGAAGCTCCATCCCTCGGCATGGAGCACCCCAGCCCTATGCATGCATGGATCTCGAGCTGCCCTGACACTGCATGAGGCAGCTCCAGGGTTGCTCAGCTCTTCGGTCACTGTAGAGTTGTTTCTTCCTCTGTGGCTTTTAGAAGATGGACATTAGGTGATGGCGCCACCGGCAAGATTCACACCATCTTCTCTTCCCCAGACATATGAGGACCAGCACAGCAGTGAGGAGGAGGAGGAAGAGGAGGAGGAAGAGGAGAGTGAAGATGGGGAGGAGGAGGACATCACCAGTGCTGAGTCAGAGAGCAGCGAGGAGGAGGAAGGTGGCCCCGGGGACGGCCAGAACGCCACCCGACAGCAGCAGCTGGAATGGGACGACTCCACGCTCAGCTACTAAACACCCGCCTGACACCTGCTCTCCAGAACTCTCTCCCAGCTGTCTCCCAGCCCCACGGGTCCACGATGTACAAAATCATTTTGGCCAGCAGGTCTGCAGACCCCTCCCCCGGCGCCGAACATCGCCTGTGCTTGGTGTGTGGGACCGTAGGCCCCGCCCTCCGCCCTCCCTGCCCATCACACTTGCAGTTTTGCTAGGAGCTGGCACTTCCTCCCTGGCCACCCGGACCCCATGTGTGGCTGTAGTCCCCCATCAGTCCAGGAGAGGGTGCCAGCATCTCCAACCTCCAGAAGCTGCAGTGGACTTGCTGGCAAAGGGTAAAAAGTACCCCCACCCGGTAATCATTTTTCTTTACTTTTGAAAGCTTTTATTTTTTTCCAAACTAGTGCATGTATAAAGTGGGAGAACGGGGGTCAATATGTAGATGACCAACTGACTTTTTAATATTTTGTAAATAAGTTGGGATTCTCTGTGTCCTCTGCTAGTGTAGGCCGGGACAGAATGTAAAGTGAACACAGGCCCAGGAGGAGCTCTCCTCCCCTCTACCTTTCTCACAAGAAACCAGGTTGGAGAGGTCCAAGTCACTGTGGCCCTTGCTGGGGTCTGCACAGCCGTGTGGCCAGGGGCTTCCAGTGCTGCTGGGGGGACCAGACCTGAGCACCCTGGCCGCATTGGAGGCGCCAGGGCCCTTGGCCTCTCTGATACACTCCTGTAACTGGCTGCCACCTCGCTGGGCGGCCTTGTGGTTTCTGCTTCTTTACTGTGACTCCTTCCCTGTTGGTGAAAACGTGTAGCTCATGGGAACTGGATTTGAAGACAACAGGCCTGAGCAAGTCTACACTACAGCCTCCAAAAGGAGAACCTGAGGCCCCAAGACAAAGTGCTAGAATGTTCCAAAACAGTCTGTTTTCTCTCCTTCCCAGAGGCCCCATGGGATGCCCCCTTGCTGTCAGGGTGTGGAGTAAGATGCAAGCCCCAGTAGCTAGGAGTCTTGCTGCTTGGTTGCTAGGTAGAAGACTTGTCATTTACAATCACAGTTGAGACCTCTCCAGCGGGGAATTTCTGGCCCTCGCTGCTAGTTTTAAGGATGCTGATGGCTGTGCTGTCTGTGGCCGCCCTCCCCTGTCCTGTCTCTGTAGCTGTTTTATTAGATGATGGAAAGAGACTAATTAATGCAGAGAGGGATGTTTTCATGCGTCGGTAGCGGCAGTGTCTGTCCCCTTAAAATGTGTATATCGACTCTAGGTCAGGAAGTGTAAGCACTATAATAAAGTTCTGGTTCTAACCCTAGCCTGAGTGGGTCCATTCTGTCACTTATTTTTTTTTGGGGGGGGGGCGGTGGTTGAGACAATGTCTGCTAGGCTGGCGTGGAACTTCCTGTCTACACCAGGCTTCTCTCAAACTTGAAACAATCCTCCTGCTTCTGCCTGACCAGCGCTGGGATTATAGGGGCCAGCCACCACACCCATTCCAGGCAAGCCTGGCTCTACCCGTGCACAGAGTCCCCAGCCACCCCTCCCCTGCTGCTGCTTTCTGAGCCGAGAATGTAAGAACATAAAAAGGGTTTTATTTCTTTTCACCTGTCTTTACCTGTTATGGCAAGGTCACACAAATGTCTCAGCACTCATCAACGAAAGGAAATCCACTTTCCCCACACAAACACAAAATGACTTAAAAAAATAGAAAATATTCTTACAGCCAGGTGCACAGACCATACACCTAACTCAAAGGCTGAGCGTGTGCAGTCTGCAACCACACTGGAGAGCACCTAGACTCGTTTCAATAAATAACTTCACATGCACACATGCGTGCGCACACGCACACACACACACACACACTCGTTTCCTATCAGAATTGCTGGGGCGGACAGGGCTTCAGCTACTATGGGCTAAACACATACTCTGAGGAGGTTCAGTCTGCTGCTGGACCCTCAGCTCATCACCATGGGGGAGCGGGCAGCTGGCTCCCTTGAACCATGGTCTGGGCTGCTGTCAACACTGCAGGTCTCAGAATGCTACCAAGAGAGCCAGGTCCTGAGGTGGCAATCGATACATCAAGATGTGCTGGGGATGGCACAGTAAGGACATGCTGTTCCCAGATCAATCCTGAGCTTCTAAAAGCCCAGGTGCCTGCTCCAGTGCCAGCATGGCTTGGGAAGCCCGGGAAGAGGGTCAGACCTGCGTTTCTAGAGTCACTCTGACCCATTCCTTCTCAAGGATAAAAGCCCTTGACTACTCTGGGTTTCTTGGGCCCTCACCCTTGCTCTCACTGGAGACCTGGCTCCCCAGCTGCCTATGGGGAGTGGGGTGGGCCGGGACTACAGCTCTAGGAGAGATCACCCTTCCCTTTCACAAAGCTGCCTTTGGGTGTGGCCCGCACTCACTGCTCAGGACTCCATTCTGATTTGCCTTTGCCTTGACTTGTGACAGCACTGAGCTAAATCAGCCGACAGTTTCTGAGTGTTGAGGCCTGGCACATAACAAGACATGGGGGGGTGGGCGGGTCCTTCTCCCCGGCTGTAGAGTTCCGTACATAGTTTGGCTATCATTTTCTTACCCGAAAATAAAAGGTGAGGGTGTCCCCGTATCCAAGAGGTCACTTAAACAGTGCAGAGCAAGTGTGCCTGAGTGTAGAGGGTGCCCTGGCTTCTGGCTTCCTCGGGAGCTGCCTGAGGCTTGGTTGGTAGATGTCGCCAAAGGTGGGCCACCCAAAGGTGGCAGAGGTGAGTTGGGGACTGAGGTGTTCTGTCTGGATGGGAGGCACCAGATGACTGCCACCAGACTTGCCCCAGGCAGCCTGCTGGAGAGCCTGGGGAGAAGGCCCCAGGAGGAACTGTCTTTGCCGGCTAAGATCCGCAGGTTGGAAGACTGGGGGTGCAATCCTCAAGGCGCTGCTTACAGTGCTGACGGGTGGGGGGTGAGGGGTGTCTCAAGGACAGCGCCCCGCCCCTCCACAAACACAGTTCTGTTTATGGCTGTTTTGTCCCTTAAACGTTTCGAGTCATAAATAAATAACCAGTGTAAACGGGAGGCAACCGTGTGGTTCGTCCCCATGAGGAGCAGTTCGGTGCTGGGGCCTCTTTGATGACCACCGAGCATGCCTGGTCCCGGCACTGACCGGTTCCCTCTAGGGTTGAGAGCCAGGAGGGAACCACTGGAGAACAGGAGAGAAGAGGCCTCTCACTGCCTGTTGTCCTTGGACACATTGTGTGCCAGCCAGTTCACTTTGGTTTTCCAGCTTTCCCGTAGGGCTTCGTTGAACTTTACCCGGAAGTGTTTGAGCGCCTCTTCCTCCGTCTTGCCTAGTGCCAGAGAGTCCTGGGCAAAAATCACAACAGGGTGACCCTGAGGGGCCCCGCTCTCTCTGTACCCATGCCTAATGGGATGTTAAGTCCCCTCAAAGGGAAAGCTCTTTTCTCAGACCCCAAGCCCAGATGACCCATCCAGCCCCCACCCACGGATTCAGGAGCCAGAAGCCCTGGAGTGCCAGGTGGCCTTTGGGGAATGCCCTGCCTAGCGCTGTGACCTGCCACCTCCTCACTCCTCCACTTGAACAGTGTGGGAAGAAGGCCCACTGTTCTACGATGTAGAAGAAACCTTAGCTCACATAGATCGTGTGTGTGTGTGTGAGTGTGTGTGTGTGTGTGTGTGTGTGTGTGTGTATGTGTGTGTGTGTGTGGGGGGGACATGTGGATTGACTAATGTTACCGAATCTCAATCCAGCACAACTAAGCACAGTGAACTGGGCCACTTCCCACGAGACTACCCTGCTAGGACGAGGGTGGCGTGAAACCCCCCCGCCCATCAGCACCAGGACCCAAGAACCAAGAAGTCTATCAATGGGGCCGTTCTAGGACCCAGACTGCCCAGGCAGGCCTTGGGAAGCAGAGAGCCCTGCAGCCCTGCAGCAGGTTCGGACTCAACCCTGGCTTGAGCTGTTGGCTGTTTTTTTTTTTTTTGTTTTGTTTTGTTTTTTTTTTTTTTTTCAACTTGTCACAAATTGGAGTCATCAGGGGCCGAGACCCTCAGCTGAGGAACTTTCTCCTTCCGACTGCCTGTAGTGAAGTGTGTGAGGAGTTTCCTTGATCAGAGACTGCTGTGGGAGGGCCTAGCCCGCTGTGAACGGTGCCCCCCTGGGCAGGTGGTCCCAGAGTGTGTAAGAAAGCAGGCTGAGGCAGCCGCGTGGGGCAAACCGTGGTTTCTGCTTCAGTGTCCTCTCTTGACTTCCCATCACGGTGGGCCACAGCTGTAAGCTGAAATGAGCCCTTCCTCCCCACGTTGGTTGCAGTCACGGTCTATCCCAGCAAATGGGACCGCACAAGGGCACTTGCCTTGAGATACTGGATGTCTTTGGAGCAGCTGAGCTCAGGCAGACCTGCAGCACGCATCAGGGCGAAGAGATGGAGGAAGAGCAGCCCGTGGCGCCGCAAGATGGTGTAGGCCCGTTCACAGTAGCCACGGAACCTGTGGGAGAGGGAGGGGGGTGGGTGAGGCTCTGGATCTCCTCTGCCACATTCCCAGCTCAAGGCCAGGGGCCCTGATTGTACTTTGCCCTGTGTGAAAGCTCCTGGCTCCTCAGGCTGACCTCACCCTGCCCTCCCACGGGAGGGGCCGGGAGGCAGCTGCCTTGGTCCTTGTCCCTTCACCGGGGGTCCCTGTTGTCCAGGGCAGATAATCAGTAGCAGGGCCCTCACCGTTCAAATTTCTCGCTGTTATTGGTCTTCCCCTGCTGAATCACGTGGACAAAGTCATAGGTGAGAATGAAGGGAACTCGCTCACGGTTGATTCCAAACTTGGTCTTGAAGTTCCCCAGAAAGTGGCCAAAGTCAATGTGGAACAGCTAAAGGGAAGGCACAGAGTGAGAAGCCAGAAAGGAGGGGTGGGGGTCGGAGGGGGGGCTCAAGAGTGGAGCCCTAGCCTGGTGTGAGCCGGATTCAAGCCCCAGGAACCCAGGGAGGAGGGAAAGATGCTACAGAGAACACAGAGCTGCGCTTCCCAAGAGTGCCAGGCAAAGAGGACACTGGCAGGGCTCAGCATCCTCTGGGATACTGAATACAGGGCCAGCAGGGCTCAGCATCCTCTGGGATACTGAATACAGGGCTGGCAGGGCTCATAGCATCCTCTGGGATACTGAATACAGGGCTGGCAGGGCTCATAGCATCCTCTGGGATAGTGAATACAGGGCTGGCAGGGCTCATAGCATCCTCTGGGATACTGAATACAGGGCCGGCAGGGCCAGCAGGCCAGGACTGGAGGTTAGGCTGTCCGTGGGGAAGCCACCCGCCCACACCTCCCTACCTGCCCACTCTCTCGGATCATGATGTTGTCACTATGTCGGTCACCGATGCCCAGCACATACGTGGCCACACAGTACCCGGCACAGGAGAGGGTGAACTCCTCGATGGCTCGGTCCAGAGCTTCCCTGAGTGGGCAAGGTTGAAGGTCATGGCCACACAATGCTGCAGTTCCTTCTACTGGAGGTAGGGGCTGTTTCTCTCTCTCGAGTCTAACCCCTCGGCTTGCTTTACTCAACAGAATGCATCATACACTCTGTTCCAGAGCCTAGGCCTCGGATACCTCCCTGGCCTTGGACCCGTCCACCACTTCCCTCCAGTAAGCACCATGGGGAGAAACTGGGCTGAACTACTACATGTGCAGAGGCCAGGAGGAGAGGTAAGGCTCACAGGCAGTACCAAGGCTCCAGGCATTCGACAGAAGCCATCTTAGACCCTCTAGGCTTGACAAAAGTCCCACGTGGTTAGAGTTGTCCCAAGTAACACATGCAAAGTATCCCAGGTGAGTCCACTCGAGCCCACTCAGAATGGTGGATTTCCTGAAGCCTTAAGCTTTGAGTGGCATCACAGAGCCACTGGCTCAGACTGGCCCCACAGCTGAGCCAAATTGTCAGAGAACATCACGGCTCTTCCTCTTACCTCATCTCTGATAGGTGACCCTTCCCATATCACACCTCCCAGGAAGAAGGCCTGAAACCTACCCCGGGTTCTTGGACTTGAGCCAGTTGAGTAGGGCATCCTTGTTGAAGGCGGCTGTGGCTGCCATGTTGCTCTTGTTCAGCTGGATGTTGGCGATGGTGTCCGAGTGCAGGACTACCTCAATGAGGCCTGTGCGGTCTCCAGTTGGGAGGCAGCCATAGGGGGTCATCCTACATGAAGGGGAGGCGAACCGACAGAATGTAATGACCGAAGGCTGTCCCTGGGGACACATTCAAAGTAGCCACAGAGGATGCCAACTCAGGCTGCTGAGGAGGGGAACTTGGGAGGCCCCAGCACTGGCATCCATGATGATGAGGACCTGGGAAAAGGCGGCTGCATACTAAGATGAGCAGGAGGCCAGGGGGTGCAGAGGGAGAGCAAGGTGGTTGCTCGAACGCCTTCCCTGCCCCCTCCTAGCTTTCTGTTGTCTCCCTGTACCGAGAACAGCCCCTCCCTTTCCCAACCGACAGGGTAATGATAGGATAGTTTCGGTGCCCTTCGGGACAGGCCCCCACCTCAGGTCCAGGCCCTCCTGCTTCCACAGGACGTCCATGAGCTGGATCATCTGCAGAGTCAGCATGTCCTGGCGGAGGTCTGCAGAGCGAGAAGGCGACCACAAGTGTCTGGTAGGTTCTGCATCCCCGGGTGTGTAGGCCCTTAGGTCCCAGGGTAACTAACTTTTCAATTAATTTCTCCAGGGCCACCCCTGAGACAGCATAGGGATGGATAAGGCCTCGGTGGGTTCCCCAGCCCGCCTGCTCACCGTCCCCGTTCTTAAAGATGATGCCCACGCTGCCAGCACTGCCCGCCTCCTCGCTGCTGTACATGATCCACAATGGCTTCATCTTAGAGTCCATGAAGGTGCATTGCTCCACACTGCCGGCCAGAGAGTGGGGTTACCAGGTGCTCCTCCGCAGGGCAGGCCGGGAGGGGTGGGAGGAGCCCTGGTGGGGCGGGGGAGGGGGCGGGGCGGCCGTGGGGCTCACCAGACTTCCTCCAGCAGGGTGCTGGGGTCGAGTGGGGACTGCAGGTGTGACAGTGCCTCCATGTAGGCCTCCTGGCGAATGCACATATGCATCATCTCCTTGGTATGGGGCTTCGTGGTCTTCTGCGAGCTCACCTTCACGAAGTCATTCAGCGCCTTGAGCTTGCTCAGTGCTTCCCCCTGGTGGTGACAGTGGAAAGGCAGCAGTGGGTACCAGCCTCAGGTGGGCTGATGGTGCGCATGCCCCCGGTGCGTACCGGGCAGACAGATACAACATTCTAAAGCCTACAAGTAGAGCCTGGCCCAAGCCTTACCTGCTTCATCAGCACCTTCATGTGGTGGGTGCTGCCTCTGCAGTAGGCCTCCATGATGAGGCCAAAACGCAGGGCCACTGATGGTACGTGCATCTCAGAGCTGGAAAAAAATACGGTGCTGAGTCTTGCCCCGTACCTCGCCACACATCCCCTCCCCAGCCGGGGTGGGACCCAGGGCTTGCTAGAAACATGAGGTCAATAAGCCTGAGGTCTCCCTTCCCTGTGGCCCTCATGGGGTTTCCAAGGAACAGGCTGGGGTGAATTCAGCTACCGGAGGTGCCAGAAGAGGAAGTGGCCAATCTTGCGGTTAGCCAGGGCTCGGTCCAACAAGAATTTGGTCAACTCGCAGTCCAGGTAGGACTCATATTTGAGCACCTGCACCAGCTGCAGAAGGTACTGGAAAAGTTCATCATCCCTGCGCAGAAAGAGGGCTGATGGTCTACAGCTGGCAGGAGGCAGAGCCCAGGCTCCTCCCAACCCAGAACCCACTTCTGGAAGAGAAGGGAGTCTGTGTCCGCAGAGCTAGCACCCAGCTAGGACTCACGTCAGCTTCCGCAGGGACTTGATGGCGAAGGAGCATACGTAGCAGTCAGGGAAGCTAAAGTCTAGCAGTTCCAGGGCGCTCAGCACAGGCAGCTCGGGCCAGGAGTACAGCAAATAGAGCATCTGGGACAGCTTGGTGGTCAGGTGGGGGGTGGGTGACAGCCGTCCATCTGCCCCCGGCTCTTTCCCCTGACTCCCCTCTCTACTCACCTGGGCCACATCCTCATGTTTATTCCACTTGGTGACCAGTAGCAGGCGGGCCAGGGCCTCTGGGAAGTGCTCCTGTACTTCATGTCGCATTTTCCACACCAGGTCCTTCTCGTGTTCGTACAGCTCCCCAGACCCCCGCCGCTCCAGGATCTCCCGCAGCTGTAGCTGCTGAAGGGCACACAGGGTGAGGCCTTCCGCTCCATCTCCGATCCCAGATCCCCCCCTTCCAGGACCCGAGCTCACCTCCTCCTCCGTGATTCGTCCACGCTCTCCGTGACGCCCCAGCTCCAGGATCTGCAACAAGTGCCTGGCTGTCAATACCCTGGGCTTGGGGCAGCCCCCTGGAGGGCCCCAAAGCAGGACATCTGCACCTCAGACCCAGCACTTGTCATTCTCACTCATGGAAACCGTCTTGTGCACTGCACAGCCAGACAATCCAGGAGCAGCTTTCCCACATCGGACACTACCCAATGGCGGCCCAAATGGCTCTTGGAAACCCCTGAATTGGCATAATGACATATTCCCTAGCAATGGGCAAATCCCAGGATGGCAGGGTCTACTGTTTGACTGAGAGAGGTCTAGAACAATGCTTCTCGACCCATGGGCTGCAACCCTTTCGTAGGGAGGGATCACCTCAGACTGTTGGAAAACACAGATATTTACATTATGATTCATAACCGTAGTAACGGTAGTAACGAAGTAGCAATGAAAATAATTTTATGGTTGGGGGTCACCACAACACGAGGAACTGTATTAAAGTGTCACGGTGTTAAAAGGCCGCGAACCACTGGTCTTGAAGGACAGGGCTGCCACTGACCTTGTCCAGAGCAGGGAAGTACACAGGGTGCTGAGCCACCTCAGGCAGGAAGATGACCAGGGCTGCAGCGCTCTCCGTGTTGGGGTTACTGCGCACTGTACCCGAAGGGTTCAACAGCTCTCCTTTCTCGTCTGAACGCGGGGATAGATGGAGTTGTATGTATGAGGTCACTGGCTTTGGGACCTCCCCACTGATGGCTGCTCCCCCAGGGCTGGACCCACCTGGGACAGAGGGCCACATGTAGAGGCGGCGTTCCCCAGTCTTGAGCTGGTCTTTGTAGTCAAATAGCATGAGGTTGGCCCAGGCGATGGGGCAGTCCTGGGGAGGACATCAGTGGGTTAGAGCCAGTCATGAAAGCCCCTTTTGCTGACCTCAGAGTAGAAAAACCTGAAGGCCCAGTGGGGAAAGGGATCTGGGCTCCAAGGGAGGACTCCCAGAAGACTTAAGGAAAACCCTGTTTGAGAAGAGGAAGAACCAACTGCCTTGTCCTACTGGCAAATCCAGCAAGGCCAGTATCCCTGCTCCTGGCTGCCAGAGAAACGGGAGCTGGATCCCAGCACTTAGCTCAGCTCCCAGCATGCACCAGCAGGGCAAGGGCCAGCTGACATTGTAGAAGTGTGACTGGGGACCCAGCCACTCAAGGCCACAGCTGCCCCAGGCCCTTTAGTCCCTCTGAGGACACTTTACCCAGGGAGCTGCTTGCAAAAGCCCAAGGGACTACAAGCCCAGAACAGATAGTCCCAAGCAGGCTGTTGGCAAGCTATGCATCCCTACAGTGGTTAGGGATCCAGACTATGGTGGTGGAGAGGCTCAGGGTTTCAGGGCCGCCAGGACCCCTGTCCTCAGCCTGCCTGCCCGTGGGGCACTGCAGGGAGGCCTGGGTTCTTCCCAGCCAGAGCTACCTACCGCCTTCTTGGACTTCTTCTTTGTAGAACGTGCCTTCTTAGCCTTCTCCACGACCGCATAGAGCGCGAAGCAGAGCCGAGCCATGCGCGGCAGGTCACAGATGTTGATGTCGAACTCCAGCCGCTGTTTCCACACGGGCTCTGAGCACACGCTGACCTCTGAGCTGGACACGGTCTTGCATAGCATCTCATTGCCATGGAAGAGCCCGGCCTGTACAACCAGCTGTGGGTGGGGTGCCAGACACAGAGTAAGGGGAGCAGGAGCCCTGGACCACCCCATCCCTCAACAGCTCCTCCCGCCAATGTTCTCCTCAAATGTCCTCGTCCTTAAGTAGGTCTGGATCTACTTCCTCATGGGCAGGAGGGGGGGTGTTGTTCCTCAGAGGGAAAGCCACTGGCCAAGGACAAGTAGTCACGGGGCAAGAGAGGCCACGTAGCTGTGCACTAAGAACTCAAGGCACGTCCTGTCCCACTCCAGGCCCCAGCTTGGTAATTCAGCGGCTCGCTGGCTCTGTCATCCTGAGCTGCCTGCCTGCCTTTTTGCATCTTAGGGGCTCCAATCCAGGAGCACCGCCAGTTGGTCATCCCAGACACAGGTAGCCAGCCCTCCAAGCTTGTAAGACTATGACACTAAGAAGGAATCCCAGCCTCTCTGTGGGCTTCCTGTTCCACAAATGGAACAACAATGCCTCCACCTGGAAGGCAGTGAGAAAAGGGGATGTGAGCCTTGTGAACGCGTTTTTTAAAAGCCAACGAGCACAGAGCCCCTACACTATCTTTACAACCCTAAGGGAGCTCAGGCCCCAGGGGACGAGGCAGCTACCCATCCATGCTGCAGGCGTCCCTGACCAGATGCAGCCAGCTCTTCCTCGCTCCTCACACCTCCCCAGACACCTCTTTTTACCCCCCACCCCCAACCTCCACCAAAGTCAAATACACAGAAATCGGCTCTGCCTGATTTCCACGAATCAGTCTCTGGCTGCCTGGCCCACCCCACTCCCCTCTTCCTGTTTTGAAGCAGCTTACAACCACTCCAGTCAGGGATGCTGGGTAATGTGGTCAGGTGGCTTTCGTGTGACATCTTCCCACTCTTCTTCCGCTGCCACCCGTCCTGGCCACAACCACCTTGTTTGTATAGCAAACAGTGGCTCCATCACCTGGCCGGGAGCCCCTACCTTCATCCGCTCATCCGCATTCACCTTGCTGCCCTCGATTAGCTCGATGCAGAATGGCTGCTCTAGAGACCACAGGGACACAGAGGATGGCTGGGGAAGTAGGGAGGCAGGGTTGGTGGCAATCTCAGACACCTGTCCCCAACACTGACTTACTAGGAGACCTGTTGTGCACATGCACAAGGGCCCCCGATCCTCCTGCAGTTCACACAAATCCCAAAAGGACACCCATCACTCACCAAGGGCCCCTGAACCCAGGCCCCCCCTGCTGTGCCTCCCAGCTGACCCGGGGGGGGGGGGGACACAGGGAAGGAAGTACATTGTCTCACCTTCTTAGCAGGGATTGGGGGAGGTTTGGTGCGTGGTTTCTGGACTTGGGGGGCAGGGTTGCTCTGCTCATCCCGCATGGCAAGGATGGAGGAGGAATGGACCATGGTCAGGTGGGGCGTCAGTCCGCTGTGCAGGCAGCTGCAGATGTACTGGGATGGGGGTGCAGGGGGAGGGTCCCAGATTACTGGCTGCCAGGAACTCCCCAAGCTGGTAATACCTATCCCAAACCTCAGGAGGGGGCCTCCATTAGTTCCCCCTAAAGATGGGGGTCCCTCCTCGTGCTCACAGAGGACCAGTTCAGCAAGGGGATGCTCTCATGGTGACTACAAAGGCTGCTTTGTCAGTGTGGTCAGAGAGGCTAACTCTAGTTCCCCGGTGTCCGTCCCCCGCCCCCCTCACACACACACACACACACACACCCCGGGCCACGTGCAGGTGACGCTGCACACAGGACTCACCTGAAACTGGCAGAGCGGGTAGTTGCCATAAAGGTACTCATGCCTCCCATTCACCTGAAGTGCGTAGTCCTCGGGCTGCTCCACCAGAGGCTGCCGGAACACCGTGGCCTTCTTTCGGAGGGCGCAGGCCATCAGTGCCAGGGGCATGTCGTTGGTGGATACCTGGAAGGTGAAGCTCTCCTGTAGGAAGAAGGGGGTCAGCCTTCTGCTCTGTAGTCCCTGTGGTTCTGGGGCACAGAGGCAGGGCTGCTTGTGAGAGCGCCCCATCTCTAAAGCGCGTCTAGGTGTTCACCGATCAGGGTGAACTGGGTGGTGGCCGGGAGATCGGCTGACACCATCCGGTCACTCTGCATGGTCAAATCTGCCTGGTGAGGGACAGTGCTTGCTGAGTACTTGCTGCTCTCACAGAGAACCTGGGTTCGGTTCCCAGCACCCACATGGCAGCTCGCAACCATCTCTAACTCCAGTTCTAGAGAGTTCTGACCTCTGTGGTCACCAGACATGAATGCTGTACACTTACATACATGAGACAAAACATTCATACATGTAAAATAACTCCAAATTTGTCTGGTGAGACAACCAGCTAAGCCCTTTGGTATTCATGGAGTCCTGGCAAATGCCACCTTCTGCTATGGGGAGAAGGACAGAGGACTTTCACAGGAGAAGGTCCCCCAGGGGCGTGGCAGGCTGGACGAAGCACCCAGACCTAGGGTTCTGAAGCCACACACGCACGGCTCACCTCACTGCCCTCGAACTTCACATTCACCAGCAGGGCTCGGTTGGTGACACGGAGTACGCCAGCCCGCCAACTCCGTGCCGAGGGTTCCAGCTGCAGGGGGAAGCTGTACTGCAGCCAGTCCTCCCAGCCCAGCTGCTGGCGGTGAGCAGCAACCTCCTCACAGAACTGGCGCATCTTGGTGCGGAAGTCATTCACTTCTGGGTCCCGCAGGGAATCAAACTCATGGAGACCTTTGGGGATGCGGGGTGGGGGTGGGGAGGAGGTGAGCACCATCGCAATGCCAGATCACGTGGGGTCAGCCCCAGCATCTCCCTGCCCAAAGCATGTACCTTTGCCAATGAGAAGGCTGATCTGGGAGTTGATAAGCTTCTTTACGCGGTCACCCTCTCGGGCCACCAGGCGCAGCACAGGCAGGAAGGGCTGGATGTCACACAGCCTCCTCTGCTCATCCTCCAACTCCTGCTGCTCGGCTGTCTGGTTCACACAGGTGAACACATAAGCCTCAGGGTCACTGAGCATGTGGAAGAGAGGCTCATACTGTGCATGATACCACAGCACCTGGGAGAGAGGGTCATGGTGAGCCCCTCCAAGACACCTCCGGAGACACAGGGAGACCCCAAGAAGGCAAGAGCTCACACCCTGAGGACTGTGTCTGCTCTCTGCGCAGGGTGTCAGGGTTTGCTGAGACTGGGGGCAGGGCACTGGGTCCTACATCTCCTCCATGGAGTTCATGGATGATCTCTGACCGCCCAGAGGAACAACCAGGTGTGGCTTTGGCACAGCCCCAGACAATCGCTATGGATATCACTATGGTCACTCACTTTGTAGACCTGGCTGCTAATCATCCCTCTCCCTCTGCTTCTAAGTGCTGGAACCACAGGCCTGAACTGCCAAGCTGGAGTGTATTTATATCAGGTTTGTAGCCAACATCAAGGTGTTACAATGTCCATTCAGAAAATAAAAGAGAGAGAGAGAGAGAGAGAGAGAAGGGGCTGGAGGGATGGCTCCGAGGTTAAGAACATTTGTCAGGTAGACACACTTTGTCACCAAGCCTGACAACCCAAGCTTGATCCCCAGAACACACATGATAGAAGATGATGCTAGATTCCTGCAAGCTATCCTCTGATCTCCAAATGCATACCATGGCACACACATATGTGCAAGTTACATACATAAACAAGCAAATCTAAAATTTGTAATTAAAAAACAAAAGCAGGAACTAGTCCAGATGCTGACCATATGGCTCAATCACGGTAGCTTTTTCTTCTTTCTCTATTTTCAGTATCACTTATTTGTTCATTTGTTTACTGTGTTAGAGGAGGACACATCTACTGCATTTGTGGAGGTCAGGGGACAATTTAGTGGAGCCGTCCCACCAGCCTGCCCTTCCTTTTTTGAGACAGGAGGCCAGAATGTTCTTGAACTCACTGTCTGGCTGAGGATGGTCCAGAATTTCAAAACTACCAGTTTCCTAATGCTGGGATTACAGATGTGTATGAACACACCTGGTCTATGATGTGCGGGGAATTGAACCCAGGACAGCATGCATTTTAGCTCCCTAACTAACTGAGCTATACCCACAGTGTCCTTTTTCTTATTTTTCTAAATTTTAATGTGTCTATATTGTTTTCATAGTGGGGGAAAATCAATATTAAAGGAAATTGCTCAGGAAAGCAGGGGGACCACAGAGATAATTCTTACTTCTATAGCTGGCTTTCCTGCTTTCCATTTATGGCTTTTAAAATTCTGGGTGTGGTGGCATGCACTTTCAATCCCAACACTCAGGATGCAGAGGCAGGCAAACTGTAAGTTCAAGACCAGCCTGGTCTACAGAGAGAGCTCCAGGACAGCCAGGGCTACACACAGAAACCCTGTCTAATAATAATAATAATAATAAATAAAAATTCTGAAGTAAAGTCTCAGCCTTTGGTAGCTCAAACCCTAACCCAGTAAATGCCACACTTAGTGGGTTCCACAAACCCTTTCAAAGTCACAGACAGCATCTACCAAATGCAGTTCAGGTGTGTGCCATGCTTTGATTCAGCAAATCACCCTGAAAATGATTCATTAACACCCAAACCCCTTTTTAACAATGGTGCTCACTGCGGTGCTGACGGCTCTAATTAGGAATAGGCCACAAGGCCCTTAAGCACTGCAGATAGGGTAGTTCCAAAAATGACCACTACATCATGGGTAGGATGAGAGACCAGCCAGAGAGAGGCAGCCTTGACACTGGCTCGCAATCTAGTAAGTAATCTAGTGAAGGAAAATGCTTACTGTCAAAGGGGAAGCTGGCTTTGGAATGATAAGTGGAGTTTAACCACAGGTTTTTAAACAATTCTTAGAAATTTTATCTTGTAAAATTCCCATCTAAGGGCTGAGGGTGACAGCTCAGCCAGTGAAGCGCATGGCACCCACTTCTCCTGAGTCCGTCCCTCCGAAACACAGTTAAGGGGGTGAGGGGGCGGGGTGGGGGCTGGAGAGCACTGGCTGCTCTCCCAGAGGACCTGGGTTCAGTTCCCAACAACCACATGGTGGTTCAAAACCATCTGTAACTCCAGTTTCAGGGGATCCAAACCCCTATTCTAGCACCTGGTCGGCACCAGGCACACACATGGTGGCTACACATAAAATAAAAATAATTAAGTCTTGTTTTGTTTTTCAAGACAGGGCTTCTCTGTGGAACAGGCTGGCCTTGAACTCACAGAGGTATTCTTGCCTCTGACTCCTGAGTGCTGGGATTAAAGGGGTGCACCACCACTGCCTAGCAAAATAAGTAAATCTTAAAACAAAACAGCAGCAGGGCATGCTGGTACTTTTCTGTAATTCCAGCACTGAAGAAGCCAAGAAGGTACCTCCTTTTGACTTGCTGGCCAGCCGGCCTAGCCTACTCCAATGAGACCCTGTATTAGAAACCCAAAAAAAAGGAAAACATGGTGTACAGCATGTGAAAAGTGATAGCCCAGGCTTCCCTGGCTCACACACACACACACACACACACACACACACACACACACACAGTTTACATTTACACCCAGGGATTCTGAGAGCTGGCCTTAAGGTGGAGGCTGTACCTGCTTGATGGTGCTGAGGTTGGCATTTCGGGACACCGGGAAGTTCAGGTAGACCCCCGTGGGCAGCAAGAAGTCAACAGCCACGCTCTGGCTCTCCTCCTTGGTCCAGAACTCCATGGGGCAGTCCACCCCGGGGGGCATTCTGTTGCCTTACTGCTCTGAGGCCCACTGTCCTGAGGGAAAGAAAGAGACAGAATGAGCTGGCCCTGCTGTGCTGGACAGGGACTTTGGAAAGTAGAACCGGCCAGATCCAGGCCACAGAGGGACACACCATCTGAGACAGCTCTCTGGGCTGAGGTAACTCATTACAGGTGGACTTGTCACAGGCCAAAAGAGCACATTATGGCCAATAGATGACCCAGAGGACACAGGAAGAATGGCCAATCATGTGAGAAATGAAGACCAAAGCCTACAACTCTAAAAACTTCCTAGCCAGAAACCAATTAGCTTAAAAACAGCTTTGACTAGCCAGGCCTGCCTACAATTCCAATACGTGGGAGGTGAAGGGCACTGATCAGAAAAGGTCAAACCTGCTTGGGGTCCATGAGGTCACGCGCGCGCGCACGCACACGCACACACACACACACACACAGAGACAGAGACAGAGAGATACACACAGAGAGACAGAGACAGAGAGAGACACACAGAAAGACAGAGAATAAACAACTTTATCTAAGAATTTACAATATCTATCATGCTAACCAACCCCTCTGTCATTCCCTGCCCATACCACGGCGCCATGGTAATTACAAAACATTACACATAACAGGACACAAGGAGTGTGTGTGCCACCTACACTCCCCGTCACCAAATCCCCTCCCCCCCACCAGCCTTCCCCTTCTAGGTCACCAAAACCTGGAACCCAGGCACTTATCATTTGCATACATGTTTTTATACTTATAGTAGTGTGTACCCACAAGCAATCCCTAGTATGTCCTGTACGCTTTAAACTTCCAGGTTAGTGGGCCTTCACAGCCTCGGGCTGCCAGCACGATGGGATGCCGACAGACCCAGTCTTGTGCAGATCTCACTCAAGTAACGGGCGGCTGCTTCACGGTCGTGCATGCAACAGCCACGTCATATCAAGACAACATCATTTCACAGCACTCCTCCCTCGGGCATTCTCTGCTCCCCCCCACCACGCAGCCTAGGGTGAGGGTGGGGGATGCTATGGTTTCCAGTTTCAGGCTGAGCAGAAAACAAAAGGGTTAATGTTTATATAATCAATTGCTTTTGTTTTTTCAAGACAGGATTTCTCTGTAGCTTTAGAGCCTGCCTGGAACTTGCTCTATAGACCAGGCTGGTCTCGAACTCACAGAGATCCACCTGCCTCTGCCTCCCAAGTGCTGGGATTAAAGGCGTGCCCCACCACTGCCCTGCAAACCATAAAATTGGTTTTTTTTTTTTTATTTTTATTATTTTGTTTTGCTTTTAAAGACAGGTTCTCACTGTATACACCAGGCCGGCCTCAAACTCACAGAGATCTGCCTGCCTCGGCCTCTTGAGTGCTGGTACTAAAGATGTGTGCCATCACTGTGCCCAGCCAACTTTTATTATTAAAAAAGAGAGATCTTCAGATTCTAGGCCTAGGGTGTGGTTCTGCTGGTAGAGTACTTGCTTAGTATCCACAGAGCCCTACGCTCAATTCCCAGCACCAGGTGGACAAACTGAGCACTTGGCAGACAAAGGCAGAAAGATCAGGAGTTCAATTACTACATTGCAAGTTCAAGGCCAGCCTGAACTACATGAGACCCTGTCTTTAAAAAAAAAAAAAAAAAAAAAAAAAAAGACTCCTGAGTAGGGGGTGTGTGGTGGAGAGAAAGAAAGAGCACCATGCTTGCCACGACTGAGGCCATGAACTGGAGCCCAATACCAAAACAAAAGAACATTTCCGTGCCCACCACAAGGCCGCATTCTTCTGGATTTAAATGATGTTTGGTTTCTGAGAGCTATCCTTTAGATGGCGGTACTAACTGGGCTGGGCCTAACTCTGGACAGCAGCTAGCAGCTGCCCCAGCATCAGGCTGCCTCCTGTGCCCCCCAACCCCCAACCCCCTACCCCACCCCCCTGCTGCTGGTTGCCACTTCCTCTGAGTGTAACCACGTCCTACTTGGGTTCCTCTTTCTGAGGCCAAAGTCTTCCGTTTTTTATTGAAAACGGGGGAGGGGGTGCAGTCAGGAATCTGGGGGTTCCATCTACAATGCTAGACTGCTTGGGAAGCCAGTGTGCTTCTGGTCAGGGGAACACAGAGGCCTGCCTTTCTGAGGAGCCTACCCAAAGGTCGGGGTCTGAGGAGAGCAAACACTTTCTTCTCTTGCTCCTCAGCCCTGTGGAAAGGAAGGGTTCAGCTGCATTTACCCAGCTGGCGGCAGAGAACGAAGTCATAAACAACCTCAGCCAACCATGGGGAGGACCATGTGGTGTGCACGGCCCAGCATCGAGACAGACAGGAGAAAGGGGGAACCCTTCTCTCTTCCCTGGGAGAAGTCTAGAACCTTCCCTTTCCAGTAGGTTGTGACAGAAAGAGAAGCAGATCCAGAACTACACCAAGAATTCACAGTGGTAGAGCCGTTGAGGCAAGCTGTTGGGCTCTACTGGGAGCAGAGCCTGCCTGTGCCCCGGGACCAAGCCAATCAAAGTGCAGGCCCAGGTACACAACCAACAGACATTGTACAGAGTACAGACATTGCCAAAGACACACAAAAGAGAGCTTAAGGCATCGTTGTATAGTCGCCCCACAGGACACTCCTTGGTACAGATCAGTGGTAGAATGCAAGCTACCTTCCCCAATTGACAATTAGGTGGTAGCGGGGACAAATGAATCTACAGATACTCGAAATGGCAACAGTGACTCATGGACAGAAAGCTGAGATATAGAAACTTGGAATGAAAACAAACACACACATGTTCAAGGCCAACCTGGGACACATGAGGCACTGTCTCAAAAGGAAAGATAGTCTATGACCCAGGCTTGTCCTCCCATGGAGTTTCATCCTCCCCCTCTCTCTCGGGGACAGAGTTTGGAGGCATGCACCATCATCCCCGTCCCTATAATGATGGATTGAGGCGCGCTCTCTCTGTGTCTCTCTCTCATCTGTAAAGTACGGGTATGTGTGCATGGCTGTGTGGGTGTGAACACCAGTGCCCCTGGAGGTTTAGATTCCCTAGACCTGGGGTTCCAGGCAGTTATGAGCATCTGACATGAGTGCTGGAAGCTGAACTTGGCCTGCTGTAGGAAAGTACTCATTCTTAACTGCTGAGTCAGCTCTCTGCCCCCCAAGCACCCCACCCCCACCCCAGGGCACCTTTGAGCCCCTGGATTCAGCCACACACAACAGCTAGCTCTTATTCCTTTCTGGGGTTGCCTTTTAAATTACAGCATTTGAATTGGGCTTGATTTTTTTTTTTTAATTAGCCAGAAGGCAGAGGTGGATGAACCTCTGAGCCTGCTCTACATGGCGAGTTCTAGGCCAGTCGGCTAGACACAGGGGAAGCCCTTCTTTACAACAATTAATTACATCTACTCATTATTTATTTATTTACTTGATTCTTGTTTCTGTTGTGCTGCATTGCTCCAACCCTTCTGCCATGGTGCTGGCAGCCAGCTCTGTTTCTCCTTCCCATCTTTCCAGTTCCCACTGCATACGACATTTTACATGGCTTCCAGGGACCCGAACTCAAGTTGTCAGGCTTGCCCGGCTCTCGCTCTCCCCCCCCCACAACCCCCAAGCCGCACCAGCTGGTTTCTCTGACACCTCCCCCCCCCAAACATCTTTTTCCACGAACGAAGCCTTCCCCTTTCAACTCTTCCTGTTTAGAAAGTTGCTGCCTTGCACGCTGGCTGCCTCTGACACACAATTCCTGCCCTCTGTGCTGCCATCGGGTGATGAGCCAGGAAGGCAGATGAAGCAGCTTAGGCGAAGAGTCAGTGGGGGCCAGGACTGTCCCAAGTCACTGGGGGAGGTGTCACTGCAAGACAGCTTGAGCAATACCCAAATCTCAGACATCTGTCCTTGCTTCTCAGTCTACACCTAAGTCATTCCAGAAATGTCTGGGAAAGTGTCACAGGACAGGGCCTGGCCCATTCTTTCAACCTCTCAAACTTGTGCCACGTGGGCCACAAAATCAGCTATGTGATAGCACTGCGGTAGATTTATGAGTCTCCTATCAACTTCCTGGGTGTCCCCAGCCAGTGTTCTCTGACTGGAGAGGGACATGTAGGATCTGACCTCTGAGTCTTTTTATTATTATTATTATTATTATTATTATTATTATTATTTTAGCTTTGTTTTATATGCACTAGTATGAAGGTGTCATATCCCCCAGACAGTTGTGAGCTGCCATGTGGGTGCTGGGGATTGAACCTGGGTCCTCTAGAAGAGCAGCCAGTGCTCTTAGCCGCTGAGCCATTTCTCCAGCCCCTGACCTCTGAGTCTTAAAGGTCCACCAGAGATGGGATCTGGGGAGAGGCTCAGCCTATAAGGCACCTGCCTTGAGATCCAGAGGCCTCAGATACCACATAAAAATCTGGGCAGAGCAAAGCTGGCTACATGGGACTGGAGGAGGAGACGGTGAACCCTGGAGCTCAGCTGGTGAAGGTGTTGGTGGAAACCTTCCTAGGACACAGGACCTGAGGTTGTCCTCTGACTTCCACACACATCTGTATGATTGTGCACATACCTGTGGACACATATAGATCCAGGAGAATTTTCTACAAAGACTTTAACAGACATGCCTGGGCTACCATCAGCATCCAGGAATGCTTCAGGGACCCCAGGAGACTTCACAGAAGCCTACAAGCAAGGAATGCCCTGCTGGATGCAGTCTTGCTCCAAACTTGGGGCTCCTGGGGAGTTCTTTGCCTTTGGGGGATTGCAAGATAGGGTTTCTTTGTGCAACAGCCCTGGAACTCAGTTCATTGCCATTTTCACGGACCTCTCCCGGATCTCTCAGTGACCAGATCTCTGAACTGTTAAACTCCACTTCTTCCTGGAGTCCACGGCAAATGTGGCTGATTTTCCCGAGTCCTTGTCAACATAAAGACAATCTTCGGGGTCCTGCAGTCATGAGCTGGGAAATGGCTTCCTATGGGAACGCATGAGTCACCTCACCAGGCCACACTGGGGACAGGCAACAAGGAAAAGAAGGGAAGTAGTGTCCTGCTTCTCTGAGTGATAACCATCTCTCCCCCGAGGCAAGGAACCCTGGGAAAGCTATGTCAGGCTCCCTCAGTGCCACTGCACAGGGGACCCAGAGTCACCCTAGAACAAGAGAGTAAAGACTCCCCCGGGAGTCATCCCTGCATGTCTGTAGAGTGACAGGACACTCATACTGAGCCCACAGATAAGCCATCTGTCCAAAGCCCGCATTTCAGGGTCAAAAACAATTTGATTAGTCCAAGATCTGAGTCACAGAAACTTCTAGAAGGTGACTATGCATAAGCTATGTATCTAAGACTGGCATCCACCTCAACCATGAACAGAGAGGCACCATGCAAGGACACTTGTGTGGCTGGTGAAGCCAGCAGCACTGGCAAGGGGCCTATTTGTAGGCACCCCTCAACCTCAGGAAGCCCTTCTAACCAAGGTGTCCATTTCTCAGCCATGATCAACCTATATGGAAAACCAGCACAGGTGGGCACATCAAGGCAGAGTCCAAAAGTATGGACTCTTTTACCCCAAGGGTCACCTCACAGCAATTCTCCAAGGACACTCCCTAAGAAGGGACATTCTCAAGATAGTTATCCTGCTGCGGATGCCAAGAAAAGCTCAGAGATCCCAAACACGGCCCTGGAGGCCCTCAGGAAGGGATGCGAAGAGCCACCCTCGTGGGCGCATTTACACTAAGAGTTCATTTTCACGTGTCCAGCAGGCAGCTGACAGGCATCACCCAGCCTCTTAGGGGGAATTTTAGTCTAATGGGATAAGGAGACAGAAAACCAAAAGGAAATGGAATGAACAAGATGATTTCACAGAGCCTAGGATCTGGATTGAAACAGAAAGGGACTTGCAGGGAGTTGTCCTGCACATGGAGGGGCGGGATGGAACCATCCATGGGTGAGTCACATTAAAGAGAAGGCTCTAGCAAGTGAAGGAGCCAGTATGATGGGTAAAACAAGGACTAGGTGTTAGGAACATGGTAGGAACCAGGTGACAGTCCTAGGTCCTCAGGGAAATGGCCGGGAAAGGAGAGCTACCCCTGCCCCTTGCTCTTGAGTCCAGTTCAATGCTAGGAATTCTCCCTCCTGATCTTGTTCCTGCCTCAAAGCCATCCGGCATTAGGTTTGGAGTCTGAACCAACAACTGAGCAACTGGACCTTGAACCTTCAGCCCTCAAGACTACAGACTGAATAAACATCTCTTCTTTGTAAGTAGCCTGCCATGGGTATTTAGTTATAGCAACTGAAAACAAAATTTAACTGAGTGATGTTTTCAAGTCATTCCCAAAACTCAACCATAGCATTTGAAACACTGAAAGCCATTGAGCAGCCAAGCCAAATGAGAAATAGACACAGTTGTACATTGTTTCCATTTGCTTTCAGTTTTTCTTCTTGCTTTGTAGCCCAGACTGACCTCTAGTCTTAGCCTCCCAGGTATTGAGACAAAGGTATGATGTCTGGTTCACCTTCTTTGTTTTTTTTTTCTTACATTAGTGGAAGTCTTCCTTCCATCACTTCCTCAAAAAGACTTAAAAAGGTATGTATCATATATCAGAAAATTCACGTCTAAAAAGTCTTAAGTCAACCAGACATAATGGCATACAACTACAATCCTAGCACCAAAGAGGCAGAAGCAGGAGGGTCATGAGTTCAAGGTCAGCCTGGGCTATATATAGTGAGACCCTCCCTGCCTCTAAAAATGAATAAAACCTAGGTATAGAGATACAAAGCTGTAATCACAGCACTCAGGAAGCAGAGGCAGGAGGATTGCCCTGTTTGTGGCCAATTGGTATACACAGAGACTCCTAGACCAGCCAGAGTCATATAGTGAGACCCTCTTTCAAAACCCCAAAGCTGGGATTGGAGAGATGGCTCAGTGGTTAAGAGGACTCACTGTTCTTCCGGAGGACATGAGTTTGATTCCCAGAACTCACACTAGGCGGCTCACAACCACCTGTGACTCCAGCTCCAGGGACCTGAAGCCTCTAACCTGGATCCAAGGACATTGCATTCATGTGCATATACCCCCCAACACACACACAACACACATAACCCCTCCAACACACACAACACACATAACCCCCCAACACACACACACAACAACATAACCCCCATACACATACCACATACACACATACCGATACCTCCACATACGCACCACACACACAACACACACCCATATATACACACACACCAAATACACACACACTTACCCCACATACAAACATAGCCCCCCACATTCCCCACACATAATAGTAATAATAAAGCTGGGTGCAGTGGCACACGCCATTAATCTCATCACTTAGGAGGCAAGGGCAGGTCAATCTCTGTGAGTTGGAGGCCAGCTTAGACTACATAGAGAGCCCTTGTTTCAAAAATAAAAGTAATAATCTTTTTTTTTAATTCATCATCTCTGATGCCATTGGGGTTGGTTTATTTGAGACAGACTCTTAAGGCAGTCTGGAATATGCTACTAGAATGACTTTGAACTTCTGGCTCACCTGCCTCCCGAATGCTGGGATGACAAACGTGCCCCACGACAACCTCGTTTATGCAGTGCTGGGGACTGAACTAGGGCTCCTCCATGCATCGTGGTCAAATACTCTGCCAACTGAGCTATGTCCCAGCCCCTCCTACCTTAGTTTATATTCACAAGAGCCTTTCACTCCTTTTAAAACAGCCATGTAGTAACATCTGGTTTCCTTTGTCTGTCTGTCTGGGTGGTTCCGGCTAAGAATTTAACTGCATAGGACCATCCCAGTCTGCCAGGCATGGTACTAGCTACTTTTGTTTTGCTATGACAAAATGCCTTGCAGAAACGACTTAGGAAGGAAAGACTTCCTTTGACTCGGTTCCGGGGATCTCGGTCCATCACAGCTGGATAGGCATGGTGGAACAGCTAGTTCATGGCTGCAGGAGCCTGTGGCAGAGGCTGTTCATATCATAGCAGATCCAGAAAGACAAAGACAGCACAGAAAAATCCAGGGGCAGGTCCCGCCCTCACCCCTGGCGACCTGCTTCTGCTAGCCATGCTTCACTTCCCAAAGGCCTCCACAGGCTCCAGAAGAGTGCCACCAGTTGGGGACAAACATTTGAAACATGATACTGAGTGTGACTTCTCAGAGTCACACCACCACTAACCCACTCGAACGCTGGTAGGGTTCCCTGTGCAAAGGGCTTCATGAGCCACAATCAATATCAGGATGTGATGGTGGCCACTTCCTTGGGAGATCACAGAGAGGATTTGGGAGGCCCTGCCCAGCGACCGGGTGGAAGCCACATTGCCATGTTTCTGTCATCCTCTGTCAAGTGTCTGGGTCTTTCAACCTTTTTTTTTTTAAGATTTATTTATTTATTTTTATGTGCATTGGTGTCTTCCACATGCATGTCTGTGTGAGGGCGCCAGATTCCCTGGAATTGGAGCTGCAGACACTTTTGAGCTGTCATGTGAGCACTGGGAATTGAACCCGGGTCCTCTGGAAGAGCACAAAGTACTCTTAAGCACTGAGCTAACTCTCCCAACTATTTTTTTTTTTTTTTACATCTCCCTCCAATTCCTATCGACTCCCCTCCTCCCTACCAGATCTTTTCCCTGACTGATGACTTTTGGTTTTGTTTTCTGACCCATTTAATTTAACCAGAACAATAGTACTCATTGGAGCCTTGTAGTCTCCAGTGAACACACAAATGAAGGCAATGACTCCCCCTTTCCCTGTATCTATCACTAGCAAACAGTCCACAGTGACAGGCAGAGCCCCCAAGCCTCTCCTCCAGCCATGGCTGACTATGGACAGGCCACTGTGAGAGTTCGTATTGTAATGGCTGTATTGTTCCAAGAAGGCTTATAACTCCAGGCTCAGGGAATCCCTGGCCCTCTTCCAGCCTCCCTGGCCCTCTTCCGGCCTCCATGTCCACTGTGATCACACCATACATGCAGGCAAAGATTCATACACATAAAACAAAAATAAATACTTTTGTTGTTATTGTTTGGGTTTTTTGGATTTTGTTTTTTAGACAGGTTTCTTTGAGTAGCCCTGGCTGTCCTGAAACTTGCTCTGTAGACCATGCTGGCCTCAAACTCACAGAGATCTGTCTGCTCTGCCTCCCCAGAGCTGGGATTAAAGGCATGTGCTAAAATTATTATCAAAGGTATTTCCTGAGCCATGGAGATGAAGGGTGAAGATATTTATTGTGCAATGCTGGTCACCTGAGTTTACACCTCTCAACCCACATAAACATGAAACAAAAACAACTCCCCAAAACTGACCCCTGTACACACACCATCATGGCAGAATTGTGTCCAACCCACACAATAATAATTGTAAAACATTTTAAGGCATTTTGGAAACTAAGTTTCAGTGTGGTGGTTCTGTTTCTACCTACTCCCAACTTTAATTTTTTGCTTAATAGTTTAAGTTTGAAAGCGATCCCCAGCCAACAAAGAGGTTTAGCAAGCAACAAGAAAGGCCTAGAGATGATGAGGCTGGGGGGAAGCTTCATCCATGGCACAGGTCCTGCCTGATCTAACGACAGCGGGCATATATTCTCTGTGCACAAAGAACAATCATACACCCACAAAGACTGCAAGAGGGCCACAGATTTCTCCATCACAGAGCTCAGTAAGCACACCAGCCGCCTGTTGCCTGGATGGCAGGTGTCTTAGTTACTTTTGTAGTGTTGTAGCTAGACACTATAACCACGGTGAGTTATAGGAGAGTTTATTTGGGGCTTCTGGTCTCAGAGGGCAGAGTCCATGGCCACAGTGGTGTGCAGCATGGCAGGAGGCTGGCAGGTACCGTGTTGGAAAACCTGAGGGCACACATCTTGAGACAACCGCGAGGCAGAGACACTAGGAATGGCCTGAGTCTTTCGAAACCTCAACCCCTGCTCCAAGTGACACACTCCTCCTATAAGACCACATCTCCCAATCCTTCCCAAACAGTTCCACAAACTGGGGACCAGGTAATTCGAACATACAGCATTTTTCTTCCAAGTCAATGGCCCAGAAACTCAAAAGAAACCCCTAAACCTTGATCCTGTGACCATCCAAGGCTCTGTAGACACTGAAGTCCCTACTTAATGCTGCCACCCAGCTACACCCCCAGCCTCCATTCCATTCTCTCCCTTTGAGAAGGCTCCTCCCAGGGACAAGCCACAGACATTCTCATCTGTGACACAGTATCTCTTCCTTCCTCTACATGTCACCCCCAACCTACCTTTTTGGGATGGGCCAAGAAAGAGCAGCCGCGGCCCTTCCGCCTGGGAGGTTAAAGGTGCTTTCCCATCAGTGAGCGGCATCCCACCTCTGCCGGACTCTCAGCTCCTTATCCTCTGACCAGGCTGAAAGCAGGGAAGAGTATTTGAAACTCAGACTTTCAGAAATCAGTGCGTCCTGGTACGGGATGTATCGCAGGGCGGTGGACATAGGTCAGTGGGAGTGTTCACCTAAAATGCAGAAAGCTCCGGGCACCAAAGGGAGCCATTTCACCTCGGTTCCCTTTCTTTTAAACTAGTCCCACTCTGCTGGGACAGCCTTTCTCAATGTCACCCCAGCTGCCTTCGGTGATACAGAAGCATTTCCCAAACTGAAGCAGGGGTACATACAGGTGACTCAGATCGTCTTTTCAGAGCTGATCTGAGCAAAAAAAAAAAAAAAAAAAAAAAAAAAAAAAAAGTAGGCTCCTGAACTTTAGACCTTGACGCCCCACGTAGATCTGTTTTCAAAACCAAGTCTAAAGGAAAAGCCATCCCTTTGGGGCTGCAGATGAGAAGGAGGGCTGTGAGAAGAGGGAGCTCCCTTGCCAAGAATCTGATCTACCCCGTCCCAGGCACCTGTGCAGGGGGCAACTTGAGTGGGAAGGGCTTCAGAACAGACACAAAACAGACTTAAAAAAAAAAAAAAGATCACTGGCTTTTCCATAAGACAAAAGCAAAGCTCTTAAGAGTCCACTAGAAACAGTGTGTACTGTAGACACATTTCCCAGGGTCCAAACGGAAGTCCTCTAGTCTGCGGGCACAGAGACCATGGAAGGATGCTCAGCAACTCTGAGGCAGGAGCCTGGGCAGGTGAGTGTGGATACAGCCTCCCTGCAGCTCAGCACCCAAGCAGGCCCCTGGGGCTTTCCAAGAAACTATCAGCAGAGCCACCCGAGGCTTTGGCCAAAGACTAAAAGAAGAAATAACTTACATGCTGACCAGTGAAAATAGGAAACAGTAATAGGACGGACCCATAGAAACCTAAAGTGCGGAAAGAAAGCGCTTTGAAAATGGGAAACACAAAGCAGAAAGCATGATAGAAACCTAAAGTGCGGAAAGAAAGCGCTTTGAAAATGGGAAACACAAAGCAGAAAGCATGATGGAGTTCAGGATTGCATCCTCAGGAATTCAGGACTGGAGATAAGGAGTCGGGGGGAAAATGCACCAGGAAGGAGTAAGTCCCATGGCGGAAGATGGACAGGATCTCCAGGCCTGGGTGTGACTTCTGTTAGCCCCTCTTGGTTCAAGGGCAAAGCTATGGAGGGACTGACTGCTAGGTTGGGAATCGGGGACAGAAGGGGGGGGGGGATCGGGAGCGCGCAATGAACTGCTTCGGTTCCTGAGAAGTAAACAGCTCAGTTCGCCCTAAGCAAGCGCATCCTTCATACGGAGCACACTGAGGGTCCCGCTCATCCCATCAAGGGCGGCTGAAGACACACCCAGGATTCCATCCTCGAAGAGTCACAAAAAGATGCAACTCAGCACTCTACCCACCACCACCACCACCACACACACACACACACACACACCAGGGAATCCCAGGCAGGCGCGACCCTATGTAAGGGTCGGCCTCTCCAATGGGGTACTGTTGCCTCCGATGCTCCTGCCACTCCTAAACCCCTCCACCCTGGACTCCAGATGACTTCCTACCCTGCCCACCCAAACCCAGGCCGACAAAGCACAGTTCTGGGCGGGGCAGAGCATCTGGGCAGTGGGAGAGGGGAGGCACAGGGACCCCACAGACACCCGCACAGGTGGGTTTCGTACCCGGTGTCGGTGGCAGGGGCGGGCTCCGTCTCCCTGGAGACAGTTGCCCAGGGGATACAGCGGGAGGGTCCCGGAGTGACCGGAGGGCACCAGCCTCCTGGCGACCGTGTGCAGCCCGCCTGGAAGGCGGTGAGTGAGCGAGCGAGCCCGGCATCGGCGGAGGGGCGCGGCCCGGGGCGGGGCTGAACAACGGGCTTGGGAGGGCGGCCAGGCGGGGCGGGGCGCGGTCGAAGGAGGAGCATCCCTGGGATGGGGCGGGGCCAGAGCCCGCTGTACCACTATACAGTCTATAAGCATTAATACCCCAGGTCCGGAGAGGAGGAAGAAATAGCTGCTGGGATGCTAGAGATGGGGACAACTTGGTTGCTCTCACAGGAGGCCAGGGGCTAAGGCAGGGGTCTTCAGGGTTTCTCCTCCATCTCCCCACCACTGAGCCCCAGAATAGCAGAATGATCCGAGATGACAAGCATAGGCAGTCCTGGCTAGGGTCTCTTACAATCAGCAGACTGAAGGCGCTATTTATAAAGTGAGATCTACCCAGCTTTCTTTCTGTCTTAGTTTGTTTTCTACTGCTGTGATAAAACAGCATGATAAAAAGCAACTTGGGGAGGAAAGGGTTTATTTGGCTTACACATCCCTGGTCATAGCCTATTAAGGGAAACCGAGGCAGGGACCTAGAGACAGGAGCTGAAGCAGAAGCCACGGAGGAATGCTCCTCACAGGCTTTACTCCCCCACGCCTTGCTCAGCCTGCTTTCTGGGGACCACTTGCCCAAGTGTGGCTCTGCCCCAGTGAGCTGGGCCCATCAATCATTAGTCAAGAAACTATCCCTTAATTAACTACAGGCAATTTGTGGGGGTGTTTTCTCAATCGAGGTCCCTCTGCCCGGATAACTCAGGGTTGTGTCAAGTTGACAAAAAAAAAAAAAAAAAAAAAAAAAAAAACTAAACCCCAAACTATCAGGACTCTGCCCCCTTGGTTCTCAGGGCACCACCAGGAAGGGCAGAACACGCCAGACCTGGAGCTGCTATATATTCCATGAGTCTGGAATGTGTCTGTCAGTGGGAATTCCCCCACACAGAATTAGAAACAAGTGATTTATCTAAGACTTTCACTCATACATTTCAATTCTTCACTACAACTATGTCGTGCTAGGGCCAGGGTTCTACCCTGTACTGTAGGTCACTACTGTTCTCCCTGAGGCAGAAAATGAGAAAACCCAGGCTACCCTGCCATGCACATACAATCCTCAAAGCTTTTCTGTTGTGCTTTGTCTTAGTACTAGGGATTTGCACTTAGTGCCTTGAGTGTGCTGAGTGAGCATTCTCAACATTGAGTTCTGTCCAGGCTGGCCTGGAACTCATTCTGTAGACCAGGCTAGCCTCAAACTCCCAGAAATCTGCTTGCCACCACCTCCCTCGTTTTGAGAGTCACCAAGTTGTCCAGGCTGACCCTGCACTCTCCACCCTCAGCTCCCTCAGCCACTGTGACTCCAGGACGAGTTCACACTGCACAACTGGCTTGGAACCGGTTTGGTTTTGCACTGGACCCACGAACCTCTTGTTTTGCCTTGTCCCCTTGTCGTGTTCTTAGACCTAACCCTTTGTGGGAGTTCTTAGACCTAACCCTTTGTGGGAAGTGGAGCTCAGAAGAGGAAGGGGATTCAGGCCCACAACTGCCCCAGAGGTGGCTAGTCTCATCACCGGCTCTCAGTGTTATGAGCCCTAGGAATGGCCCACCAGTGGTGACACATGCATTTAATCCCAGCATCCCAGAGACAGGAGAGGCAGGCAGATCTCTATGACTTCAATACCAGCTTGGTCTACAGAGAGAGTTCCAACACAGTCAAGGCTACACAGAGAACCCCTATGAGAGAGAGGGAGGGAGGAAAGGAGAGAGAGAGAGAGACAGAGAGACAGAGAGAGAGAGAGAGAGAGGGAGGGACAGAGAGAGAGAGAGAAGAGAGAGTCAGTCCTAGAAAGGTCCCTGGAGTTAGTGAGCAGTGAAAAGGCAAGAGCTCGCCAGAAGTTCCCAGGAATTGCTAAGCCCAGCATGGGAGGAGGAGGCTGCTGAGATGGCCAGGATGTGGGAGGTCCCTAGGCAAGACTCAAAAAGCCTGGGCCAGGAGCTTCCCACGGCCCCCAGCAGCCCCGCCTGGGGCCTTGGTGTTAGAGCACGGTAGGGAGAGTAAGACAGAGAGGGGTGCAGTTCATTCCCCGTGCCATGTCTAGACATCCCATATGCCTTCACCTTCAAGTATGGACGTCTCAGAAAATAACAGCACACGCCAGGCATGGTGGCGATGGGCCTTAAATCCCAGCACTCAGGAGGCAGAGGCAGGCACATCTCTGTGAGTTTAAGACCAGACTAGTCTATAAAGGAAGTTCCAGGTCAGTCAGAGCTACAGAGTGAAACCCTGTCTCCCTGGGGGCTGTTTGCAAACACCCTGCAAAAAAGGGCTCCAGCACCTGGCTGTGTTGCTCCAAGCTCACCTCTGCAGCAGCCGAGCCAGGGCCACGGAGTGTGGCCAGCCTGATGACAGTATGAAAACCACCCCAGGGTCCTGCCCCTAGGAGCCCTCTGTGTCTGCAAGCTAATCTGGAGCAGAGCCATCCTCTGTGGGAGACCTGGAGATCCTTAGGCCAGCTAAATTCTCCAAGGTGTGAAGCCTGCATCTCCTAGGCCACCCAGACACCAGAGCCCAAGAAAAGGCATGGCCCTCTCTTGACCGAGTAGACAGGGAGGGGAGGAATTCAGACAGCCATCTGAGTGCAGAGGAGAGCTATCTCTTACAGGTTCATGACGCCAAATGTCAACCTCCAACGAGATTTTTCCAAAGCAGAAAAACACCCTCTTTTCCATGTGTGGGGGCTCCCCTCACCCCACAGGACCATGCATAGTGTTATCCTTCCCTCCAATTTCATTTTTTCAGATAACATAGGTTTGAGTGAATTCCAGACTCAAAGACATTAACAATGAACCCCATTAACAAGGAGCCCCAGTGACTAGCTTGGGATACAAACGGAATAATCAGGTACTAATTTCTCTTGGAGTCCAGGGGAAATAAACAGGATTTCTTTGAAATGGCAAAACCTACAAAAAGGTGACATATCTATATCACAAAAAAAATATACTAGAACTGTGCTGGCAAGTATTGGAAAGATAGAGACCATTAAAAATTTTTTTGCAAAGTCCAGAGAGATGGTCCAGTGGGTAGAGGTGCTTGCCGTGCAGGCCTGACAACCTGTCTGCCCCAGATCCCTCCCTTGTAAAGGAAGAAGGAAGGAGAAAGCGCCACAAAGCCGTCCCGACCTACACACACACACACACACACACACACACACACACACACACACACACAGTGTCGTGGGCCCCACTCCCAACAGTAATAATACTATAAAGATTTTAAAAGTATTTGGAGAGAAGCCAGGCTTGGAGGTGCATGCCTGGAAAACTCGAAAGAGGAGGAAGGTACCCATGGTTGGCCTCTGACCCCTACATACACATGAACACACATACACACTTAGGAGTTTCACTAGTGTCAAAACTCAAGAGTAAATAGAGAAACTGGATTTCCGCCCCTCCGTTTGCTACTGCCAAAAGGAGCCAATCGTCTGTAAGTACTCTAGTTTAAGAGCAGGAAGCCCTTGTTCCACTCAAGATGTTTATTTGCTCCATCCTTCACTCCTTCCCTCCTGCCCTGACATTCCAGGCCACCACACTGTGATGCAATCACACCTCTTTCAGATGCCTGCCCATGGGACTGCCTTCCCTTTGGGAACTCTGCTTGCTTCTTCCTCCCTCCGGAAGGGGCATCAGCATTCCTAGGAGTGCTCAGGCAAGGAGACTAGAGAGCTTCTTGTCTTTACTTTTGTCATCCTGTCTCACCTGAGAAGGGGACTGATGTGGGTATGCTGGATTGTCCACATTGCCGGCCCCATCCCTGGGCAGGGGTCCTGGGAAACTAGCGAAGCCCGAGCAAGAGGGAAAGCCAGCATTTCCGCATGGCTCCCTTGCGTTCCCGACCTGACTTCCCTCAATGATGGATGTTCTTGGTTGTCAACTATATATGCAACTAAAACCCCAAGATGGAAGGCACACCTGTGAGGATTTTTTTTTTTTTTCTTTTCTTATTTGAAGTAGGAAGAGTCACTTCTAATCTGGATCTCTGAGTTAGGAAGATATGCCTTTAATCCAGATCTTGAGGTGGGAAGACCCTGCTCTAATGTGGGCCACACTCTCTGTTGGAAGCCTGTATAAGGACATGGAAGAGGAAGTTTTGCTCTTTGCCTGCTTGCCCTGGCCTTGCTAGCACATCCATTCCTCCACTACTTCCTCAGGACTCCAGCCTTGTGTATTGAGCGACTACCAGATTCTTGGACTTTGTGTCTGTAGCCAGGCATTGTTGGATTAGTGGACTATAGCCTATAAGTCATTTTAATAAATTCTCTTCATATATACATAGAGACTTGAATGACCTAAAGAACCACGCCTAATCCACCTCCCAGTAAGGCCACTCCTTGGTGACCAGGCATTGAAATCTAGGAGCCTATGGGGGCCGTTCTCATTCAAATCAGCACATGGGTCATAGTGTTTGCCATAGCGACAGAATCAAAGTGTAAAAGTCAGTGGGTAAATCAGGTACAACTAACACATGTTAAATATATATGTTAAATTCTAACTGGAAAATAGGAGGGCAGTGCAGAATTATCCCGCAAGGAACAAGATTCCATATTTATTTACATAATCTCAGTATTGCTTTGTCTCCCTCGATAGGCTGCTTTGTTTTGTTGAGAAACTGTCTTTGTGAGAAGCCAGCCTGGGCAATGCTACTTCTGCATGCCAGGGACCCTGCTGTAACAGCTCCCTGAGCAGCTGGGACCAGAGGTACTTGCCTTCTTCTGTGCTGGCCTGTTCTCTTGATACTTTTATGGGGAGTTTAATTACAAAAGCCCTCTCTTTCCTGCCATCCTTATATGTTTTTATTAATCTGTGAGTTCTCACCCCACCCCCAGTTACCTAAAAAAAGTCACTCAACTGTAGTTAAAAAGTCAAGTTAATTGGGACCTGAAGCTTCCATCTCCTCTGGGGTCAATTCCCTAAGCTCTGACTACATGTCTAAGTTGAGGCTCACAGAGGCAGAGTTTGTGACTTTGGGCGTGAGAACGGGCAGGTAGGCAAGGAAAATGATGCTTGGATTGGCACGGTTCATTCTTTTATGTGTCCACCAAAAAAACACTAGTGTTTCCAGGAACAACGCTCTGGAACATTCTTGGCCTTGGAGAGGCCCACGAAGCTCTCCATGGCTCACTGCCTGGTCTAGGAAGGGAAAACCAGCACACACAGGGTTGACCTTGGCTCAGGAGCAAGGATCAGTCAGACAGATAGCACACACAGGCAGCTTCTAGAAGTATTCACAGGGGAGTATCTGTCACAGTTTCTGGGAGTTTCAGGTTCCCAACAAGAGCCTGTGAACCTGAGTCCTCTGTTTTGTCCACCAAGGGAAAGATGCGCTCTGTCTGTGCGAAAGGCCTACTGTGAATACTCACCGAAGGAAAAGTTAGAATAATGGAAAGGCCGGGTCAGGGCGGGTTTCCTGACCTAATTTTCTAGAATCACCTTATAGATGTGTTGTGGCCCAAGTGAGAAGACAGTTTAAGAAAATGAACCTGGAGCATTAAACTAAATAAATAGTCACAAATTTGTCCTTAGAGAGCAGACAAGTTTCCCGAGTCACAAAGTAATAGCAGTAAGTGGCCTGTGTTAAATGCCGGATATCAGCCCGGCAATAGTAGAGCAGGCCTTTACTCCTAGTGTGAGGACTCAGGCATTACGCTGGCCCGCCCCTGTCACCTGGCAGAGTGCACTCAGGCAGTGCTCTGGTCAGCCCAGGGTTCCATGAGTACTAGTCTGCAGGCAGGTGCAAAGGACCCTTTAAAAGATAGACCCCACCCACTTATGCTCTCTTGTTTCCTTCTGTTCCCCTGGGACAGACAGGGCCTTTCCTTCCTCCCTCCCTCCCTCCCTCCCTCTCTCTCTCCTCTCTCTTCCCCTTTTCCTTTCTAATAAAACTTCTCACTTAATCTCTGTCTGCCTGGAAATGTTTGCCCCCCCCCAGTTGCCCTTACCATGGAATCTGCCAATGTCCCCCACAAGTATTATCATAATACCCAGCACTCAGTTGGCAGAGGCAGGTGGATCTCTGTGAGTTCGAGGTCAGCCTGGTCTGCAGAATGAGTTCCAGAACAGCCTCCAAAGCTACAGAGAAACCCTGTTTCAAAAAACAACAAAAAACATAACAACAACAAAAGCCAGACACCAGAGATACTGTACCATGGATCAGGCCCTAGCCTGGTTAATCTAAATATCCCTCTCCCCCCCCCCCTTTTCTCCCTCCTCCCCAAACCACATGACGGCTCAGAACTGTCTGCAACTCTAGTTTAGGGGATCTAGTGCCCTCTTCTGGCCTCTGTGGGCATCTGCACACACATGGTGCACATAATACTCTCAGGCATACACACATGCACATAAAATCAATCAGTCTAAACATATGACCTTTCCTTGAGTTGTAGCCCTCCTAGGGCAGCTTCAGCACCCTGGGAAATGATTGGCTGTACTTCTCAGTGTATACGCGTGGCACTCCAGAGGTTTCTGAGGAGCACCTGCCAGAGAGGTCAGAGGACTGTGGGACGCCACACCTGAATGCCGTGCCACCCTCCAGGACTCTGTCCATGTGCAGCCATTTGAAGCAGACACTGAACTTTAGGATGTTACTTTATTTCCTGTTTATGGATTTCTTGTTGTTTTCTTTTGTTTTTATTTTCCAACATAGAGTCATACTACCTACCCCCAGTTGACCTGGAACTTGTATTTAGAAAGTGCTTTTGTGAAAAAGTGCTAAGGACAGGAAGAAAGCCTGGCGTTTCTTCTGCTTTGGCTGAAGACAGAGCGAGATCTAAACCTCACAGATGATCCCCTACACCACCCCCCACAAACGACCCTCTCACACCACCCCCACAGCAAACCCTCAGACAATCCCCTATACCACCCCCCACAGACGATCCCCTCACACCACCCCCACACACGACCCCTTCACACCACCCCCACAGACGATCCCCTCACACCACCCCCACAAACGACCCTCTCACACCACCCCCACAGCAAACCCTCACAGACGATCCCCTACACCATCCCCACAGCAAACCCTCAGACGATCCCCTACACCATCCCCACAGCAAACCCTCAGACGATCCCCTATACCACCCCCCACAGACGATCCCCTCACACCACCCCCACAGCAACCCCCCACAGAGGATCCTCTCATACCATCCCCACATTCCCTAGACGAGGCCGGTCACCCATGAGAATAAGGCTGCACACTAGAGGGACAGTTATCATTTGGAAGCCATCTTGTCCCCTCAAACAAACACTTTTTGGACCATCTTGCAGGACAAGAGCTGAGGCGACAGAAATGCATCTGGACCACTTCTTAAGATGCACACCCGTCTCTTCCTGCAACCCTTCCCCCGCTTAGAGAGAAAGCGCGCATCTGTGCCTTAAAGATGAACTTGGGGCCCTGGAACCCTCTAACTATCCCTTTCCCCAGGGTGTCGCATTGAAGGCACCTCACTGTTCCTCTTTAATCTATGTAACGGGGATGGGCAGCCTCTCCTAGCTTGCTGAGGCAGCCACAGCCCAGGCTTTGTAAAAACTCTGGTTACACTTAGTCTTTCCAGTGACTAGCCCCACTCCTGAATCTCCTGGGGAAGCAGCTACCAGTCAACTCATTAGATGCAAAAAGGCATGTATTAGTTAGCAGGTTCCAGGATTTTTAGGAGCTGTGTGACAAGACATAAGGAGGAGGGGGAAAAAAAGATCAAATACATACTTCACAATATCACAGCGACTGAGGGCTGCAGTAGGCAGCCTCCATGGCCACGGAAAAGGCCTGTTGTAGACAACATTATTACTGACAACAAAATGAAATGCCCAAACTGGCTCTTTGGCTCAGCAGAAATGCAAATAAAACCCGCAGACATCTGGAGAGGCTCACAACGCCTATAATGACCGTGCTAGCAGAAGGAGGTGCTTTGTGGAAACAGGTTTGAGGCTGTGTGCGTCCACATTCCCAACTCCCTGACTGTCAACACTGAGGGAGCAGTCACCCAGGTTTAAAGTAGAAAGGGAGACAGAGAGTGCCAAGTTGGTCCTCAGGGGATGCAGCGGTAGCAGGGTAGCCCCTTCCAGAGCCAGCCAGGAGTCTGTTGGGCCGTCTAATGGGTCATTCCCTGTGTGAGTCACACTTGTGTAGTTCCCCCCAACCTGGGAAATCAAGCCTACAATTTATTTTACTTTGTAATTTTTCTTATTTGTACTTTTCAATTTTTATAACTTGCATTAAAATCTGTACAAAAATATGTACTATGCATATATGAATGTCACTGATGATTATATAATTATATATATAATATATATATACAGTATTAAATATTCAATATAGAAGATCTAAGTCTGTAACATCTTAGAAGATGGCTCAGAGGTCAAGAACATGGAGTTTAATTCCCAGCAACCACATGGTGGCTCACAGCCATCTGTAATGAGATCTGGTGCCCTCTTCTGGCCTGCCGGCATACATGCAAACAGAACACTATACATAATAAATAAATCTTTAAAAATAATATTTATTTAAATTGCAAATTCTCAAGGCAGGCTTTGTGTCCCCCCCCCCCAACAAAACCCATAAATTCTGAATTCTCTCTCTGTCTCCCTGTGGTGTGCTGTGTGGGGTATAGGATGTGTGTGTGTGTGTGGTGTATATTATGTGTGGGAGGCATGTGTATGGGGTGTGTATGTGGGTGAGAGTGGAGTGTGTGTGTGTGTGTATGGCCTGTGTGTGTGTTGGACATGGCTCCCCTCACACTTAGAGTAAGACTTGAGCCTGGCTATTTTCAAATAACTCCTTCCCCATAGTTACATCTGCTACATCCGGCTGCTCACGCCATGTGTAATTCCAGTTTCAGGGGACACAATGCCCTCAGTCTTCCTCCAGTGCCCAGCACATGCATGACACAGACAAATTCATGTGGACACACAGATAAATAAAAATAAATAAGGCCAGGCAGTGGTGGCACACGCCTTTATTCCCAGCACTCTGGAGGAAGAGGCAGGCGGGTTTCTAAGTTCAAGGACAGCCTGATCTATAGCAAGTTCTAGGACAGCCAGGATTACACAGAAAATCCCTGTCTCAAGAACCAATAAAAATAAATAAATAAAATCTTTTTTTTTAAAATATATGCATTTCTTGAACAGAGGAGATTGCTCAGCAGGTGAAGTGTTTGCCTCACAACGAAAAACAAAAAAAACCAGAGTTTGGATTCCTAGAACCCCTGTAAATGACGGGTTGGCATTGAAGGCTACCTTGTAACTTCAGTGACCAAAGAGCAAAGAGAGGGGATCCCCAGAGCAGGCTGGCTAGCTAGACTGCCTGATGGGAGAGCGCTAGGTTCAACTGCAAGATCCTGCTTTGAGGGGGAGGGTGGAGACAAAAGATTGCTGACGCGACCCTCAGGTCTCCGCAGGTACTCGAAGACATTGACACATGCGCAGCCTCCCTCATCCCCATACATGAGAACTCCTGTATGTACACATGCACACGCCTCCATCTCCGTACATGTGAACTTCTGCCGGTACACATGCATAGGCCTCCCTCATCCCCATTCAAGAGAACTCCCATATGCACACATCACACACGCACCCACTCCCATACATGAGAACTTCCGTATGTACACATGCACACGCCTCCATCCTATACACGTGATCTCCTGTCTGTACACATGCTCACGCCTTCCCCATCCTCATATATGAGAACTCCTGTCTGTACACATGCCCACACACCACACATATACACATGATGGGGGAAAACTATATATTTCTTGTCAAAATTCTGTCTCACATTCATTTGATTTTTTTTCATAATCTTCCTGTTTTCAAATTAAGCTTGGAGTCACTGCTGGGAGTAGAAGAAAAGCCACAGAAGCAAACAAACATCTTTCTGGAATAGCAATTTCACTCAAAAGTAGGGAGCGATTTTCTTTATAGTAAAATAAACACGCACACGGAAGGGAATGCAAAATGGATGTCAGGGTTAAAAATAGGGCTTGGATCTTCAAAGCAAGGTCATGGTTGGGGTGGGTTGCTGTGGACTAGGTTAGGCATCACATCTTCGCTGGCCAGTGGAGTGGGTGGGAAAGTTGGAGGCGAATGGGCCACGTGGGTCGAGGTTACTACTGACGCTGCTCGGTCATTTCCCAAGCCACTTCCCCACAAACCTAGCACACAGGGATCCTGGGTGGCCGTGTTTGGAGTCACCTGCCCACCCAGAGGTGTCACAGCTACAGAGACAGGGCTCAGTCACAGTTTGAGGTGCTGATATTCACACCACACCACCCAAGCTTCAGTGGTCATGACTTGTGGCATGGGTACCTGTCACTCAGAAGCCACTCCCTCCCAGAATGTGGGCCTCTAAGATTCAGACTTCAAATGACAGAAAACTGGAGCTTTTCACAGAGCCATAACCTGCCACGGGATTCAATTATTTCTGATTATCAGCACAAACCAGTGAGACACCGTCAACCCGTTTCCCAGACGAAGCTTGTTAGCTGTTGGCTTGAGCACTCAGCAAGCCCACATACGCGTTAAGTGTCAGTCAGGACACACGAACCACCAGCTTCTTGCTAAGTAGTCTAGGTCAGGATTGAACTCACGCTCCTCTAGCCCCCTTCCATCTCTTGTGTGCTAGGGTTACAGGTGTGTGCCACTATGCCCAGCTCATCTGTCCAAGTCTTCCAATTCTTTTTTTCAAGGTAGGATTTCTCTGTGTAGCTTTGGAGCCCATCCTGGACTCTCTCTGTGGACCAGGCTAGCCCAAACTCATGGGGATCCACCTCCCTCGGCCTCTACCTCCCAAGGGAGAAGCTGCCTGGCTTCTTTTGAACATTTTTAATTACATTTATTTATATGTGTATAGGCACGAGAGCACCACAGAACAAGATGGAGGTCTGAGGACAAGTTCTGGGAAACTGCATCAGCTCTAATTCTTTCTTTCTTTTTCAATGCTGGGGAATCAAACCTGGGACCCGAGCTCGGCAGGTGAGGCCAGTGCTCCACCCTGGAGCTTAATGGAAAGGCCCATGGTTTGGACACTGTCTCGATTCATTTTCTCCAAGCACAGCCCACTCGACACCTGAAACCTTGGGCAATGGCAACATCTCAGGCAGTGGCTGCTTGTTAGCTGAAAAACGGATCACACTTGACTCCGTTTCCAAACGGCAGATGAGTTACCTCACACAAATATTTGTCACGCCACACATAGAGAGGAAAGCTCACGGGGAGGTGAGGAATGATTCACCCTAACTCGGGGAACCCTCAGAAGCAGGGGGCATGCACGATGCTTTTGTTGACTCTGAAAGTGAAGGATGTTTATTTTTGAGTTGTTTCTAGGCAGACAAGTAAGGGAGAAAGTAGGGGATTTTGGTGGTCTTCCCCCTAGGAGGAAATTTCTCATGAAGCAGATTATCTGAGACCCATATCCTGCTTGTGTGAACTTCCTTACCAGCGGGGGGGGGGGGGGGGGGGGAGCAGCCTCGAAGAAGGACACCTGTGCATGCATTGGCTAGCACACCCCGCCCACCTGGCTTTGTGGCCTCACTTGAGGCTGCCCTGGCCCACTTAACAAGAAAGCAGGGGGCCATTCATTCCAGGAGGCTTCAGGAGCTGGAGAGATGATGGCTCAGCAGTTTGGAGAACACACTGCTTTTGCAGAGGACCTGAGTTCGGTTCCCAGCACCCTGTCAGGCAGCTCACAACTCTCCCAGCCTGACAACTCTCCCGGAACTCCAGCTCTGATCTGATGCCTCTGGCCTTTGAAGGTACATTGTCTGCACCCACCCACACACACACAATTAAAGAGATGTTTTAAAAATAAAGGACTCCAAAAGTCCATTTGTGTACTAGTACTGGGAGGGCTACTCTCTCAGCCTAGACACACAGGGGAGGGCCTCCGCCCCGCCTCCAAAGATGTGACAGGCTTTGATGATCACCCATGGAAGGCCTCACCCTCCCCAGGGAGAGGGAAGTGGGATTGATATGTAAAATAAGATTATTTCTAATTTAGATAAAATTTATATTAAAAATATAAACAAAGGGCTTTAGGCAGGCTGGAGGTGTGGTTCAGCAGTAAATAAATAGCAGTAGTCGATAGCTTGTCTAGAACGTACAATGACAAAGACAAAAAGTATGGGAGAGGGCTTCAGAAATCAACACCACGGGCAAAAGGCCAGTCTGGGGCCCAAGCCCCAGATTCTGCTGTCTGAACTCTCTGGGTCAGTTTATGCTTGCTTTGTTTGTTTTATTTTGTGGCAGGGTTTCCTGCAACCTAAGCTGGCCTTGAACTGCTTATGTAGCCAAGGGTGACCTTGAACTTCTGATCCCCCTGTGTCCACCCCCCAGGTTCTGGCAGTATAGGAGAGCGCCACTACGCCAGTCTTACGTGGTATTGGGAATGAACATAGGGCTTCTGGCATGCTAGGCAAATACTACCAACCGTGCCACATCCCAGCCCTGACCCGAGTTTCTCGAACAGCACAACGGCGTGTGAACATGCAAACAGCAGAACAGCTCCCAAGATGAATTTTGCTCTTGACAGAAGCAATTCATAATCTTTACTTCTACTTTCCACACCACAGAGGCTGCTAGACCACAGGGGACCCAGACTCCCAGAGAGGCAGCCCCAAAATCCATCAAAACCCTTCATCTGCTCTGTGAGACACACCTTGCCACATCACAGGTCATCCAGCCAGATAACAAGGGCTGATGAAGAGGACGATCCATTTGGACAGAAAGGGTTTGCTGGCTCTCCCTCCAAGATCATCAACCTCCTTGGCAGCTGATGCTTCTGTATCAATCAGTCTCCCTCAGGTCAGCCTTGAACTCAGAGATCTGCCAGCCCCAGCTTCCCCAGATTAAAGGTGTGCACCACCATGGCATGGCCTGGCTTTAGAGACAGTGTTTTAAGGGAATAAGGAAGGCAGCCTGTGTTCTTTTCTGGCCTCCATATGTTCACATGGGTGTGTGTGTGGACGCATGAGCGCGCGCGCGCACACACACACACACACACACACACACACACACACACACAAAGCCAAACACAAAAGCACATGCCTAGTTGGACATGATGGGCACAGTCTGTCATTCAAGCCCTTGGGGGACACAGGTAAGGAGACCAGGAGGAGTTCAAGATCACCCTCAGCTGTGAAGTGAGTTTGAGGTCAACCTGGGCTACCTGAGGCCCTGTCTAAAAGGCGGGGCTGCACTTTTCTATGTCACTGTAAGGTACCAGAGCTGTGTCAAGTTCATAAAAACAAGAGAGCAGCTGTCAGGGGCTAGAGGTAGGGGTGGGGGAGTTCATGCCTGGGGTAAAGCAACCTCTCCCAGCCAGTTCGCACACATCTGTGTTTCTGTGTCTACTCCCTCTACCCGTTCATGACATTCTAGAATCTGATAGGTATTGCTGTACCACTGTCATAGTAACTGCCTGAGGCTCAGAGGGCCTAAACAGTTAACCCAGGTCACTCAGCAGGTGGGGGGAGGGAACTGGGAAGATGGGCACACACTGCTCTTGGAAGGTTCCAGCACCCATGCAGGGTGGCTCACACCATCTTAACTCCAGCTCTAAGGATACAATAACAGCGTACCATTACATACACTTACAAATAATTTTAAAATAATAAAAATAATTTTTGACATATGTCTATGTAGCCCTGGCTGTACTGAAAATCACTCTGTTGACCAGGCTGGCCTTGAACTCAGCAATCCCCCTGTCTCTGCCTCCTGGGTGCTGAAATTAAGGCATGTGCCACCACATCCAGCAAAATTAGGCTTTTTTGTTTTTTTGTTTGTTTTGCTGGGTTGCTACTCAGAGAGGGAGCTTGTCACTTGTCTCACAGAAGAGACTGGGTTCCACACTGAAACAAAAAGCCATCTGTGACCCTGAAGACTACACCTTTGCCACCATGTGGTGCCCCTGCCTGCCCAGCTGGCCCATCTTCACCCCCTTCCCCTTCCTTCCTGAGGCCTCAGCGCGGCTCTACTCCCCTACCCAGCAGGAACACTGATCCAGTGTCCACAAGGAAAAGAAATGCCCCATCTAGAGCAGACAACAGAGTGGCCCAGCACTGTCACGGCCCCTTGGGACCCCATGACCTGCCACGCGCCTCTTCAGGAATGGGGGCTCCCCGAGTCCCTTCCAATGCCACAGCCCCATCTCATGAAGTCTTTCTTCTGCCAGGCAAAGTACAGTCGCCAAGGAGAATGTGGGACTCAAGTGGCCAAAACAAAAACAAAAAAGCAAGCCGGGCACACCTTTGATCCCAGCACTCAGGAAGCAGAGGCAGGAGGATCTCTGTGAGTTTGAGGCCAGCCTGGTTTACAGAGCGAACTCCAGGACAGCCAGGGCTGTTACATAGGGAAACCCTGTCTCAAAAAAACAAAAACCCTGTTGTCAGGGCCTCAGGCTGTGAAGGTCCCAGCCAGCTGGTGCTGAAAAGGACAAGACAGGGAGGAAGTGTGGTCCCAGGCAGCCACTCCTCCCAGGGTCTCGGGCACCCTCTCTCAGCAGAACTGACTAGAAGCTGCTGCTGGTCACGAAGTCAGAGAACGGGAAGCAGGAGGGAGGCTCGGGATGGTCGCTCAGCAGAGATCATTGGAAACTGAAACACAGTCTAAGGTCACCCTGTGGAAGAGGCAAGGCAGGAGAGGAAGGAGACACCAGCTTCCTTCTTGGAAAACGCATACGCATACACAACACTACCTTCGCTCTGGTTAGCTGCCCCCCCACACACACACACACAGCTATGCCATGGGTGTTTTAGCCTTGAACCTTGCCACTGAATGAAAAAAAGAAAATGTGAGCACATGAGTGCACATGCATGGGTGCATATGACCTCCATGCTGTCCCTCAGCAATGCTGTCCCTCAGCAATGCTGTCCCTCAGCAATGCTGTCCACCTGTTCCAAGGCAGGAAATTAAGACTTTTAACTTTTTTTGCCAGGCAGTGGTGGACTCCAGAGCATCCAGGACTATACAGGGAACCCTCATCTTGAAAAACAAAACAAAAATTAGTTTTTTTATTTTAAAAAATGTATGTGAGTATCTGCTGTGTGTACAGGTGTGGTGGAAGCCAGAGGGGACAAGGACCCTTGGCAGCGGGAGTTACAGGCTGCTGTGAGCTGTCCATGGTAGGGCTGAGAACCACTTTAGTCCCCTGGAAAGGGTTAAGTGCTCTTCCCCCATCCTTCAGGGTTTCTCTGTACAGCTCTGGAGCCTGTCCTGGAACTTGCTCTGTGGACCAGGCTGACCTCAAACTCACAGAGATCCACCTGCCTCTGCCTCCCGAGTGCTGGGATTAAAGGTCTGCACCAGCAACAGCCAGCTGGGTTAAGTGCTCTTAAATCACTGATCCGTCTCTCCAGACCTGGATTGTCTTGGATTATTTTATATGTGTAGGGTATCCCACAGCACACATATGGAGGTCAGAACACAGCTGTGTGGAGACAATTTTCTCCTTCTACCTGTATGTGGGTTCTGGGCATCATGCTTGCATCTTTGGGCAGCAAGCAACTTTACCTGCTGAGCCATCTTGCCAACTCAAGATAGGCTTTTTGTTTTTTGTTTTTCAAGTCAGGGTTTCTCTGTGTAGCTTTGGAGCCTGGCCTGGCACTTGCTCTGTGGACCAGGCTGGTCTCGAACTCACAGAGATCTGCCTACCTCTCCTTCTGAGTGCTGGGATTAAAGATGTGCACCATCACTGCCGGTTCAAGATAGAGTTGCTCCTTGGAAGGGCTCACCAATTAGGCTCCCCTTGCTGGTCAGTAAAGCCCTAGGATCCGCTCCCTGCCTTTGTCCTCCCATACACCAACCGTTCCTTCCTTCCTTTTTCTGAGACAGGGTTTCTCTACGTAGTCCTGGCTGCCCTGGAACTCATGTTATAGACCAGGCTGATCTTGAACTCACTGAGGTCTACCTGCCTCTGTCTCTGCCTTCTGAGTGCTGGGATTACAGGCATGTGGCACCACTGCCTGGCTTGTTTCTAAATGTGGGTTCTGTTCTTTGGCTAGAACGCAGGTAAAGTACACTTCACTGAGCCATCTCCTCAGCCCTGAGAAAGGATCTTTGCATATATAAGTTAAAGATCTAAAATCTACTTCCTCCTGAGTTACCTAAGTGGCCCTACACAGGGACAAGTGCTCTTATAAGAGACAGAAAAGGCCACACCGATGGGAGGAGATAGCCCTGAGAATAGAGGCAGAAATGGCAATGATGAAGTCACGAGACAAGGGTCACCTGGAGCCTTTGGCAGCCCCCTGGGGTTGATTGGGAGGACACAAATGGACACACTGGGACCCTGATTTCAAACTTCGGGTTCCAGAATAGACAGAATAGAAATCTGTTTGTTGTTTGAAGGCACAAAACTTGACCCAATACGAATCGGACTGGACCTAAACTCCCAAGCAGGCTGCCTCTCCCCACGCTGCCCCCTTTCAGGCCTCTCCCCTGTTCCCCACTCCCACGGCTCTCTACCTGCTCCCTCAAATTTTCTGTAACAGAAGCAATTTCCCCACCAGGAGTAGTGCTCCTGATCGGAGCTGCCACATCCATCAACGAAGCAGATCACACCCGGCCCAGGAAGCCTGCACCCATCTAAAGCACCCCTCTCCAGCAGCAGCCTGATGACCCTCACCCACCCTCAAAGGATTTGCATGCATATTCGACCAGAAGGGGAACTTTCCTAGGCTCCAGGGATATCATCGCTGAGCGGGGGGGGGGGGGGGGGGTGCGTGGCTCAGAGTGGGCCAATTTTGGTGCACCTCACAGAGAGTCACACACGGTGTTTGGCTGCAAAGAAAGAGTAGGGAGGTTCCCGGGTTGATGTTTTTTTCCACCTTGAAACTGGCAGCATTTCTGATATGATGGCTGGGGATTTCCACCAGCCACTTCAATGACCACTCAGTTTGAGGGCTGAAGGCAGGACCAAGCAGAGATGTTTCTAGAACAAAGCTGGCGTTTTTCTCAATGCCAAAACTAGTCTGATTCCTGCTGTCCTCCGGGCTGGCGGCTATCATTCATCATTGCAACACGTGCCCCGCTACAGGGCTCTCCTTTCCTGTCCTCCAGGGGCACTTGCCTTAGGGACCAGCCCTACCGTCAGACCTCTCTGGGGAGTGGGGGAAGCTTTCCTAAGGTCCCATATTAACGAAATGTTTGCTGGGGCTCTGAACCCACAGAAGAGCTGGGGACCTGTCCTCTAAACAAAAATAATTTTTAATAAAGCAGCCAAAGGGGAATTGCTCCGTACCCTGCTAATTCACTTCCCTCTGCTACTGTGAAACTGAAGAAAAACACAGCAAGCAGGAAACCGCCCTCACCATGCACAACAACTCTGGCTCCTCCGCTTGTGGGTCCCTGTCCTGTGATGACCCGCCCTCCCATGCCCATCCCCAGAAGCCGGCGCCCTCTCCCTACCTGCCTTGTTCTTAGCACAGAACCTAGTGTTGGTGGTGGATTTTAGTGCCGGTCGGTATAATGCAGCTGAGCTCGAGAAAGGGACAGGGCCCACAGCAGATTGCTCAGGCATGCTCGTGTATGTAAAACTACCGAGTTTGTAGAGGAGAGTCCCAATGGTAGAACTCAACTGTCAAGAACCCCGGCCACAGGCAGGAACCCATGGTGTCAGGGATGAGAACCTGGGGATTAGGTCCTTACTTTCCAAGTCCATTTGGAGTAAGTAGTGAGCTGCTCCCTGACTAGGGAGCATCTCTCTGTCTCTGTCTCTCTGTCTGTCTCTCTCTCAGCACACTCACCCCCCCCACACACACACACAAGACTGTGCCGACCTCAACTGACAGTCTGGTAGGGAAGTAGGTTGATATGTCTCTGCTCCTGGCAGAACCTGAACCCAGGGGCAACTGCTCAGAGGACTGGGGTAGTTTTAAGGGAGCTAGATGAGGCTCCAGTGTGCTGACACTTCCCACCCTGACATTGGAAAGTTCATTTCCAGCCTCCACTCCCACCCGAGAGCACGCTGGTCCTTGCTGCCATTAGTCCCTCCCAGGGTCTCCATCTCTCTGCTGGGGAAGCACACAGCCTCCTTAGCAGCGCCTCCATCCTGGGACCCACAAAAGGCCATCCCATTCCCCGTCTTTTAAGGATGAGGTACAGAGGAGGAAGCCTAAATAAGAACAGGAAGCTAAAAAAAAAAAAAAGAGCCCCATTCAGGCTGATTTACCGGCAAGAGTATTAAAAAAAAAAAAAAAGTCCGGAAATGCAAAACTGGAGGCGGTTTTGCCGCCGTAACCCCTGCTCAGCCACAGATCTGGAGAATGATCTCGCCCTCGCTTGGTTCCAAAACTCAGTGGGGAGCTGCACCGGCAGCGGGGAGAGGGAGGGAAGGAGGGCCCAGAAACTTCAGTGTCTGCCCCTAAGCAGCCTTGACCCACCGTGAAGAGGTTGGGAGGACCGCAGAGGATTCTGACAAGTCCCTGTCCCCAACGCCTGGGCTGGCATACCCGGGTGGCCCTGCTCTATCCCACACTAGAGCGCAATACGGACCCCACCGCCGGGCCGGAGGGCCCCTGGTTCCTCGATCGATCGGGGTGGGCAAGGACAGTGGTAGGGGCAATGTTGGCTGGCGCGGGGAAGATGCTGGCACAGCGGACTTCAGGAGCCCCTTGGACAGCTCAGACCCAGTTCGGACAGACCCCTGTCCAATTGTCAGACGCCAGGAGGCGCCCATAGTCAGGCCGCGCGGCTGTGCGAGACAAATGGGAGAGCTGGCCCCGCGCTGCCCAAACCCCCGACCCAGTCTTCCTCCCTCCTCTGTGATGCAGCTGGTGGAGAGCGCTTACCGGTCCCGGAGCGGAGCATCTGGGTGGTGAGGAGCTGGCAGCCCCGAGGCTGGGCGCAAGTGAGCCGGAGGCGGGGCGCGTGGCTGGACGGCCCGCCCACTGACAGCCCGCACACTCCACTTCCCACTTTGTTTCCTTTCTACAGATAACAGGAAAAACAACTGGTCCCCTACCCCTAACCCCCTCTCGCTGGCGCCTCTCCAGTCCCGCCCCCAGGCCAGCAGGCCCTGCAGGAGCAGTGTCCCAGGTGCCTCTGAACCATGCAGCTGCTCGCACTGTTCAAAACCAGTCTTCTCTTGATGCAAAGGCACACCACCAAATAAAGGTCCAGGTCCGGAGAGCCAGGAACACCGCCACAGCCTCTCAGAAAGCAAGACAAAACAAAAACCAAACGGTGACATGTTGGGATCGCTGTAGGATGAGTAACTGCAGTCCTAGGCACCCAAAAAGTTAGTACAGGCAGCCACTCAAGAAAGAAGCAGATGAGTGACAGCCTGGAAATCTCCAAGGTCCTTTAAGAACATTAGGTAGCCTGGGAGTGGTAGTGGCGCTCACCTTTAATTCCAGCATTTGGGAGGCAGAGGCAGGCAGATCTCTGAGTTCTAGGCCAGTCTAGTCTGCAGAGAAAGTTCCAGGATTGCCAGGGCCACACAAAAAAACCCTGTTTCAAAAAAAACAAAACAAAGCAAAACAACAACAACAAAACAGAACAGAATATTAGGTAGCTGGGCATGATCAAGGATGCCTTGAATCTCAGCACTAGGGAAGCCAAGGCAGGTGGGTCTCAGTTCAAAGCCAGCCTGGTCTACATAGTGAGTTCCAGAACAGCCAGGGCTATATAAACAGACCCTGCCTCAAAAATAAAGAACATTCAATGGTTGGCTGGGTATAGTGGAGCTTGCCTTTAATCCCAGCAAGCAGATCTCTGAGAGTTTGAGGCCAGCCTGGTCTACATCTGAGTTTCAGTGAGACTCTGTGTCCAATAAACAAATGAATGTAGTGAGCAGCCAGGTTTCTCTCACAATGACCATTACTTCCTACCTTCCTGGGATCATGTGGGGAGGGTGAGCCTGCATAACTCACGAGGTCCTTTTCAACTCAGTCTGGGAAGCAAAGCATTTATTTATTTATTTGCTCACCGAGACAGGGTTTCTCTGTGTAGCCCTGACTGGCCTGGAACTCATTCTGTAGACCAGGCTGGCCTCAAACTCAAGAGACCCACCCATGTTTGGCTTTTGAATGGTGGGTTTAAAGGCAGGTATCACCATGGCCAGAGAAAACTCTTAATTCTTTTCATTAATTATTTTGGTGCCAGGGTGGAACCTAGAGCTTTCAAAGTGCTAGGAACCAGCTCTCCCATGAAGTAGCTATTATTGTTCCTATGAACAAATAGAACAGATGCCCCAAGCCTCAGGGGGCATTTGGGTGGGCTCCCTGGGTGCCCTGCAGAAGCTCCACACTGGTGTGGTGTGGCTGGAGGCTGGCAGGTCCTTGCTCCCAGCCTCTCTCAGGACTGGAGTCTGATCCAGCATTAGTCTGGATCATCAGACACTGCTCCGTTTCTGTCTGAAAGGAAAGAGGATTTGGTCCAAGCTACTGTGTGGGCCCCACTGTCTCAGATGGGTTGTGCAGGCTCTGGACTTCATTGGGGACTTTCAGAGGAGTCCTGTAGAAGGATGGGTCCCTTTAAGGGGAATGGTAGGTCTATTCTAAGGAATACACCCAATGCTCTTCTCACAAGGACATCCAAGATCACAGCCTCACTTTCACCCTCTAGCCTCTCATGATGGTAGAGGTTTCTACCCCAAGACAAGGAGAATCTGGCAAAGCCAGGGAAGGAAGGAACATTGCAGGGAATGTGCTGGCCGAGGCCATGCCAACACCTGACCCTAGGCCTGCTTTTGACTAGGCTTCTATTTAAACACCCATCCCTGATAGAGATCTTTGTGAGACAGTCAGGGGAAGAATACAGTTGCAACTTCCAAAATAACTTCCTGGTAGCTGGAACTGTGGCTCAGTTGGTGGGGTGCTCACCTTAAATACACCAAGTCCTGGGTGCAATCCCCAGCACCAGATGAGCCAAACATGGTGGTACACACTTCCCATCCCAGCACTCAGGAGAACAGTACAAAGTCATCCTCAGCTTTCTAGCAAGTTCAAGGCCAGCCTGGGCTGCATGACACCTTGTGTCTTAGGGTTACTATAGCTGTGATGAAACACCATGACAAAAGCAACTTGGAGAGGAAAGGGTTTTTAATTTGCTTACATTTTCATATCACTGGTCATCCACCATAGGAATTCAGGACCAGAAACTCAAACAAGGCAGAATCCTGGAGACAGGAGGCAGGAGGCAGGAGACCATGGAGGGATGTTGCTTACTGCCTCTCTCTCTCTCTCTCTCTCTCTTTCTCTCTCTCTCTCTCTCTGGTTTTGGAGACAAGGTTTCTCTGTGTAACAGTACTGGCTGTCCTGGAACTCAATTTGTAGACCAGGCTGGCCTGGAGCTCACCGAGATCCACCTGCCTCTGCCTCCCAAGTGCTGGGATTAAAGGCGTGCACCACCATAGCCCTGCTGTCTCTTTGCCTGCTTTCCTATGGAAGCCAGAAGAGGGGTAGGGGGAGTAAGCCACACCCACAATGGGCTGAGCCCCCATCAATCACTATATAAGAAAATGTCCCACAGGCTTGACTACAGCCAGATCTTATGAAGGCATTTTCTCAGTTGAGGCTCCCTCCTATCTGATGACTCTAGCTTGTGTCAAGTTGATATAAAACTAGACAAGACCGCTGACCCTTTCTCAACTTGACATACAAACACATAACTATTAAGCCACAACCTTTCCTTTCTTGTTTATCCCCCAAATTGAACATTAATAAAAACATTACAATATAAAATATTTTACAAACCTAAAAAACTCCCATAGCCTTACAAATTCACTGGCATCTCCAAAACGCTGGGGTCTTGGACTGCAACTGGGCTGCACTTTTACCAACAGCCTCTCCCGGTACGGAGCCTCAGCTTCTCTGCATGACCCCTCAGTCCTGGGCTCCAACGGCCACTGAGGCCGCGCCTTCACAAATGGCCCCTCCCGGCCTCTCACAGTGCCAAGCTTCAGCTGCTCTCCATGACCCCTTCTTGCCTTCAAAACCAGCAGCACCTGGCTGACTTTTACACCACTGACAACAAGGTATGACCTTGGTGCCTTTGAGGCTCAGTAGCATGTGCTGACTCTCAGGAGACACTTTCCAGAAGTGTTTCCAGCATCCTCAGGGATTCCGGTCCCTTTAATCAGGGTTGGCGTCTTAGATCCAGCTGACCAGCATCAAGTGTCCCAGGAAAGCAAAGGCTTCACTGGTTAATCATGGCTGACTCTTCAGTCCCAGCTAACCCAAACCACAGAATCTTAAATCACAATAGCAAACAGCCCCACAGAGTCTTTAAACTTCCCTCAAAATTTCACAAGCCAGCCTCCATCCTCTGCTCTCCACATTCTTATCTTACAAATTCCCACAGAACAACTCACCCAGATCTTAACACTCAATGGCTCTTCTAGCCCAAAGTTCCAAAGTCCTTCCACAATCCTTCCCAAAACATAGGTCTGTCACAGCAATACCCCACTCCTGGTACCAACTTTTCTTAGTTACATTGCTAGTGCTGTGATGAGACACCATGACGGAAGTAACTTGGGGAGGAAAGGGTTTATTTTGTTTTACCTTCCATAGCACTGTTCATCATCATAGGAAGTCAGTACAAGACCCTGGAAGTAGAAACTGCTCACATGGCTGGCTCAGCCTGCTTTCTTATAGAAGCCAGGACCACCAGCCCAAGGAAGGCCACACCCACAATGGGCTGATCACCAATTAAGAAAATGCCCCACAGGCTTGCCTACAGCCAGATTTTTAAGAAGGCATTTTCTCAGTTGAGACTCCCTACTGTCTGATGACTCTAGCTTGTATCAAGTTGACATAAAACTAGCCAGAACACCTTGTTTTTAAAAAAAACTTACTAGCAATTGTAGTGGATAAAGATACTTGCTACCAAGCTTGATGACCTGAGTTCAATTCTCAAAACTCAACTGGTGTACCAGGCAGTGGTGGCACACAGCTTTAATCCCAGTACTCAGAAGGCAGAAGCAGGAAGATCTTTGTGAGTTCGAGGCCACGCTGGTCTATAGAGTGAGTTCCAGGACAGTTTCTCTGTTACACAGAGAAACCCTGTCTTAGGGAAAACAAAGCAACAAAAAACTCACCTGGTGCAAAGAGAGAAACTGACTCCCAAAGTCTCCCTCTGACCCTTCTCATCATCATCATCGTCATCATCATCATCACCATCATCTCTCTCATACATACACACATGTGCAACAAACATTAAAAAATTCAGTGGGTCTGTGTGGGTGACAAGAATTCAATTTTTGCCCTCACTAAGCAAGATGGTGCCATGGGCTGATATGTGCATTTCTCCTCTTTGATCCCCACAGCAGCCCAGGACAATCGGATAAGGACACTCTGTCACTTTAGGAGGACACAGTCAGTAAACATCCAACTTTGCCTAGATCCTCATGCCTCCTTGTTGTGATTGTGAGAAAACCCCACCTTCCTAAAAGCCCAATGCCCCTCTTAATGAGAGCCTAACCACAGGAACTAAGGGTGTGCCCCTTTCCTTTTGGGGTGCCAGAAAACTCAAACCAAAGTTGACCTTTGAGTAGAGTTGTCCTCATTCCTCAAGTTCCTGATAGTGTGGCCTCCTGCCTTCCCCCTCTGGTTTCTGATCTCTGTCTCTATTTTTAACTGTTGTCATGTGTGTGAGAGAGGAAGCTATCTCAACTGTAAATATGATGGCCTGGTTATGGTGGATAACTTAAAGGGATCCTAAGAGAAGCTGGTTTTCTAGCCATGGGAAAGGCATTGCTGTCTGCTCACGTGGGTCCTTTTCTCTGGAGATGAAAGCTGGGAGCACTCTGGCCCCACATGATGGGAGGGAAAGGAAGTCCCAGCCTGAAGGGTGGGGCTGCTCTGTCTGACAGCTGGCTGGCACAGGTCTCCAGGATGCACCCTTGGGTCCTCAGAACCTTCTCCTGCAGAATTTCCCCTCTGTGGCCAACCAAGGTCCGCAGCATCTCCCGGATGTAGCAACGAGCAAGTAGCTTTGCTCTGCTCAACTTCCAGGGGCTTCAGCACGGACACCCACGCACACCCACAAGCAGGGCTATCTCAGGGCTCAGGGTGGAGTAAGAACAAGACGTCCTTCCATGCCCCAGCCTGACATGATGCCCACCTTGCTGCAGATCCCATCCTTCCCGGCAGGGCAGAGACTACGCAGATCATGTCCTTATCCTTTGAGCGAGAAAAGTGTGGCGAAGCACAGCTCCGTGCGGTCAAGGGGAAGACTCCTCCTAGGGCTGCAGCTGTGGCGCTGTGTAACTTCAGGCAAACGAGCTGGCCTCCCTGTGCTTTCCTTTTTCTTTCTGTTACATGGCAATACCAATAACAGGGTTCTACTTCCGTAGCACTCCATAGGATTAGATGCTAATACATATAGAATGTTTATAGTGCAGGCTGGGGAGCTGGCTCTGTGATAAAGAGCTTGCTGTGCAAGCATGAGGCTGAGTTCAAATCCCCAGAACCCACATAAAAGCTAGACCATGGAAGACACATCTGTAATCTCCATGTTCACAAGGTAAGAGGAGGCAGAGAGAGGAGAATTGTGGAAGCTCATGTGCTGGCTAGCATGGAGTACACAGCAGTGAACAAGAGGCTGACCCAAAAGAAGACAGTGAGTCGGGCGTTGGTGGCGCACGCCTTTAGTCCCAGCACTCGGGAGGCAGAGGCAGGTGGATCTCTGTGAGTTCAAGACCAGCCTGGTCTACAGAGTGACTTTCAGGACAGCCAAGGCTACACGGAGAAGCCCTGTCTCAAAAAAACCAAAATAACTAAATGGGGTGGGGGATGTTTGCCTAACATACCGAGCCCCATCCCCACACCAGTTCAATCCTCACTATGGTCAAAACAAAACACCCACACACCCTCCAAAACCCAGGCTACCAGGTTCAAATCCCAGCCACTGCTTACACCAGGTTCAAATCCCAGCCACTGCTTACACCTCTGTGACTTTGGGGAAGTCACTTGAGCCTTACTCTCCCCATCTATGCCCATGGCACTAAAACTGTACTAGGATTGGACAAGTGCGGGCTAAATCCATGGTCCAGCTCTTGGTTCTGAGGCCAGGTATCAACAGGTTTGAAAAGTCTGGTAACAGTTTTCCTAATCCAGGAGTTGGGCGGCCTGTGGGCTGAGGTTAGAGGGTGATCTGGGGGATCCAGAATTGAGAGGGTACTGCCCTCATACCCTAGGACTGACCCTGGATGTGTAACACTGACTCTTTCACGGATCTGTGAGCTGTGCTGGGGTGCACGCTAAGACCCAAAGGAAAACACGAGGACTAAAAAGATACAGTATCTGTAACCAAGGAGACCAGGAGGGCCCTCTGAGGTCAGGACTTTAAACATAACAACAACAGCAAAACTACCTGTAAACTTTTTTTTAAAAAATTCCCTCTGTGTAGCTCAGGCTGGCTTTGAACTAACAGAGATTTGCCCGCATCTGCCCCTCAAGAGCTGGACTTAAAGGTGTGTGCCACCATGCCTGGTTACCTATTTTATCGGGTTTATTTATTTATCTGCGACACAGTGCACACATGAAGGTCAAAGGACAGCTTTCCAGGGGTCAGTTCTCTCCATCTCTCGTGGGGCCTGAGGATCAAACTCCGGTCATCAAGCTCGGCGGGAGGGGTCTTTACCTGGTGAACCCTCATGTCAGCTCAGAGTTCAGAACCTCAGAGCAAAGCTATGGCCTCAGTAAGATGGGGGTCATGAGGGTGTTTAAGTCTACAGCGGGAGCCGTGCAGGCTCTGAGAAGGCCCCCAGGGCAGCAAGCTCAGCGGAGGGTGAGGATGCTGGAGATGATAAGAAGGACGGAGAGAAGACTTAACAGAGAACCTCCCAGTGGCCAAAGCTAGAACAAGTGAGCCATACAATAAACAAAGTACATTGTGTATAAATCAAAGCAGAAAATGAACAACTGGGCAGCTGAACGGATGTCACTAAAAGATAGAGTGCCATGGCCGTGGCCAGTGATAAATGCTTGCCCAGCACTCACAGAGCTCTGGGGTCAGTCTCCGGCACAGCAAAGCCAGCATGGTGGCACACACACTCCTGACATCCCAGCATTGGCGAGGTGGAGGCAGAGTGATGAGGAGTCCACCCGCATCTACAGAGCACATTTGAGGCTAGCCTGAGCTACATGACCCTGTCTGTGAAAAAAAAAAAAAAAAAAAAAAAAAAAAAAAAAAGAAGAAGAAACAAAAACACCCAAACCAAATTAAAATAAAACAAAAAGATCACATACATACGGGCTGGGCATGCTGCTCGGTGACAGGATGCTTGCCTGGCATTCATGAGGCCCTGGGTTCCACCCCAGAGTTCAGTCTCTAGGTTCAATCCCAGCAGCAGCAGCAAGAACCATGTCACGAGACTGAAGCACAAATCAATGAAAACCAGGCAAGTTCCTTCCTCTTTCATTTTTTGTTCTGTTTTATTTGTGGCATGGTCTCACCATGTAGTCCTAACCTGGAATTTACTATGTAGACCAAGCTGGCCTAGAACTCACAGAGATCCATCTGCCTCTGCCTCCCAAGTGCTGGGTTTAAAGGCGTGTGCCATCATTCCTTCCTAGACAAGTTTCTTGTACAAAGGAATTCTAAGTAATTCATGTGAACCTAATTCCCACAGTGTGTGGGCAGTACTTGGTGACTTCCTTACAGAAAGTCCAGTAGAGGCAGGTGACAAAGAACATGCAAAAGAGAAAAATTAAAATAAAAAAGGGGGTGTGGGCTGGAGAGATGGCTCCTCGGTTAAGAGCACTGGCTGTTTGGACTCAGGTTCAATTCCCAGCACCCATGTGGCAGCTCACAACTGTCTGTTATTCTAAGATCTGACACCTTCACACAGACATACACTCAGGCAAAACACCAATGCACATAAAACAAAAATAAATTGTTTAAAAAGAGAGAGAAAGAAAGAAAGGCAAAGTGAGAGGGAAGGAAGGAGAAATAAACTAAAGAACACAGAGATGGAAACCTTGGCCAGGCCTGATGATGCCTCCTAACCACAGAAGCACTCTAGAAGGTCAGGGGGAGGTCAGGAGTTCAAGGTCACCCTGAGCTAAATATTGGATCAGAGACCAGCCTGGACTACGTGAGTCCTTGTTTCAGAAAGAACGGGGATGGGAAGACAGGCAGCTCAGGGTTAAGATCATCTGTCGCGCTTGCAGGGAACCTGGGTTCAGTTTGCAGCAACCGCATGGCACCGAGCCCCACAACCTTCTGCCTTGCCTGGGTACCAGGTGCACACACACATTGCACTTACATGCAAGCAAAAAACTCCTACACATAAAGCAAAATAAATAAACTATTTATTTATTTATTTGAGACAGGGTTTCTCTGTGAAACAGCCCTGGCTGTCTTGGAACTTGCTCTGTAGAGCAGGTTGGCCTTGTACTCACAGAGATCCACCTGCCTCTGCCTCCCAAGTGCTAGGACTAAAGGTGTGCGCCATCACGTAATAAAAATAATTTTAAGAAAGAGCTACAATTTTAAGAAAGGGCTACAATCCAATACCACATATTTAACTTTGTTAAGGAGAATTTTTTTTCCTTATAGTCAGAAACTACCAAGGGTCAAATACCTACATGCTTGCTACACGGCAGAAGCTGTCCCATGTGTGTACCCTAAGTTAGTACACTGCCCCTGGCAAGGGGACAGGGTTATTTCCCTTAGAAAACAGGGAGAGCATGGGGCTGAAAGACTCCGACCACTGGTCCCTGTAAACTATCTCCCCAGGTCAGACAAATGAGGCAGGCAGTGGGTGGGGAAGCCATTTTCCAAGAAATGAAAGAAAAAGCCTTCCATCCCCATCCGGAACACGGTTTCCTCATCTTACCCTTGAGCTGCAAGAGGCTGTAAGTCTTACTCCCCTGCTAGGAAGCCCACACCCCCGGGCCTGGCCCACTCCAAGGCTAAGGATTTCTAGACAGGATTTCAAGACATTGGTACAGACAACTGGCATGCTTCAAATGAAAATTGCACAAATGGGGCTGGAGAGACGATTTTGACCTTAGGGGCCAGGGCTGTTTCTGCACAGGACCCAAGCTTGGTTCCTCTGTTGGGCAGTTCACAACTTCCTGTGACCAGCTCCAGGGAATCTGACACTCTCACGGTCACTGTGAGAATCTACACATACACACAGAATTTTTAATTTTAAAAATGTATTTATTTTATTTTGTGTGTATGACTGTTTTGCCTGCACCTGCATGAGCATGCGTACGTGAACCACATGCATGCCTGGTGAACATGGAGGTTGGAAGAGATCAGACTCTCTGGAACTAGAGTCTTACAAGTGATTATGAGACACCATGTGGGTGCTGGGAACCAAACCAGCCCTGACTGACCTGGAACTCACTCTATAAAGTAGGCTGGTCTTGAACTCAGAGATCCACCTGCTTCTGCCTCCCAAGAGCTGTGATTAAAAGCGTGTGTCACCATACTTTGTTATTGCCCTATACACATAATTAAGAACAAAAGTCTTAAAGAAGCTTCAGGTAATCCACTAGAGTTTTATGATGGCTGAAGTTCTGAGAAGCCACATCTGGCAGTGTAAGTTGTGACATCCCGTCCTCAGGGACACGACTCTGCCAAAGTCCCAGTGCCAGGCTACAGACTGCTGTGGCAATTACAGCCCTACAAGAAAGAGCGTGGCCAAGGAAGTCTTGGGCAGGGCTGGGGCTAATCACACAGTGGCTACCTTCCCAGTGGGTGGAACCTGGAGCCACCATGCCTGCTGACAAGAGAGCCATGGAGGTGGCCAGCAACATAAGCACTGGTGGCACTCGCTGCTAACATCAGAGAAGAGCTTTACGCACTGCTTCCAAGCCTTTGCTCCATAGACAAGAGTTTGGTTGCATCAATCGATCATTCATAAGGCGCAGGTCCTGGGGACCGTCTTCAAGCAGGGGCAGCAGAACAGGGGAGGGAGGCACAGGTGGAGAGAGCGGGCAGGCCGGAAACGGAGCCTTGGTCACCGCCACTGGCTACACCTCGTGTTTGACATAGGAAGACATGGTTAATTTTGTAGTAGAGCACAATTAGGTTAAACAAGGGCAATAGGAATGGGGATTTCTTAGAAAAGTAAAGGAGGGGCTGGAGAGGTGGCTCAGCTGTTAAGAGCACTGGCTGCTCTTCCAGAGGACGCAGGTTCAATCCCCAGCATCCATATGGTGGCTCGAAACTGTCTGTGACTCCAGATCCAGGAGATCCAACGCCTTCTTCTGGTCTCTGCAAGCATCAGTGCGCAGAGTGGTACTCAGCACACATCCAAGCAAGACACCCTTACTCATAAAATAATTAAAAACTAATCCAAAGCCACTCATTAAATCAGGCGGTGGTGGCACGCACTTTTAGTCCCAGCACTCAGGAGACAGAGGCAGGAGGATCTCTGTGAGTTTGAGGCCAGCCTGGTCTACAGGGTGAGTTCTAGAACAGCTGAGGCTACACAGAGAAACCCTGTCTCAACACCCTGTCTCAACAAAAAAAACAAAACAAAACAAAACAAAACCAAATTACTTATTAGAGACTTGGTTTTGCTTTTCAGCCAGGGTTTCTCTGTAGCTTTCGAAGGCTTTCCTGGGACTTACACTTGTTGGTGTGTTTCTTGTTTCTGTGTATGTGTCTGTGTGTTGTATGTGTGTTTCTGTGTGTGCTGTGTTTATGTATGTTATTTGCCTGTGTGTTGTGTATGGTGTATGTGTCTCTCTGTGTGTATTGTGTTTATGTGTCTGTGTGTATATGCTTGTTGTGTGTGTTGTGCATTCTATATGCATGTTAGTATATGTGCATATGTCTGATGGTGTATTGTGTCTGTGTGTATACAATGTTTCCTGTATTGTCTTTAGTATGTGTGTATACATGTCTGTGTGTGTATTGTGTGTGATGTGTATGTGCGTGTCTGTTTGTATGTTATATATGTGATGTGTGCTGGGCAGGACCAGAACAGAATGAACTCACATGGACAGTTAGCTTCTAGTCGGGCCCTGCTTTCAGGCAGCTCCTTTCCTCCCCATGTAACCAGGAGAGGAGGCATCTAGCACACAAACTTGACTCATGGCCATAACTGACTGGACCAGAATGGAGGCCCTGGCCCCCGTGAGGCCAATCAAGCTTTTCCCAGGAAAGTGGACTTGGGACCAGGGTGAGGGACCCAGGGTAGGTCAGCTTGGCAGACTAGAGGCTCTGAGGTCTCCTTAGCTTCAGTATGGCAGAGCTTGTTCTCATGAGAACAGCCTGTACCTGGAATGCTGTGACATACATATTTGACCTTTGTCCAGCCTCCTGCACTCAGCTCCTAACATCCTGGAACATTCTGAGTGGCATCTTTCTGTGGCCAGGGCTGATGGGTAGCGCATGGCTGCTGGACAGTGTTGGATGGGGCTGGCTGCCAAAGGGAACTAACCCAGACCCCCAGCCTACTGAGAAGGGAAGATGGTCTAGATGTCACAGTCACTCCCTTACAAATAGACTGGCCCCAAAATCACTACAAAGCTGAGGGAGATCCTCCTGCCTCTGTCTCCGGAGTGCTAGGATTAAAGGTGTCTGGTTTTATAGGGTGCTAGGGCTTTCTGTGTGCTAGGCAACATTCTACCTCCAGAGGGCAGTGTTCTCAGCAATTTTTGGTCACTGGGATTAAAAACAGCAGGGGAAAGTGGCCTTTGGGTAAACCCTCCCTTGACCTTAGCCATTTGTCTCCACTGTGTCTCCTTTAGTCCTTCGTTCAAAGACAGGAAAAGCAAGGGACATTTCCCAGGATTCTCAGAGCTGCTCCAGCAAGCCAGCAGAACCTGAAGAGGGGTCGTGGGAACCGGGTTTTATCTCCGGTCCTCCAGGAACAGTGAAAACTACTGGGGTTTGTGGTGGGCATCCAAAGGAGGCAGACTTGGGGACAAGGGCACCTACTATAAAGTTCCCTTCCTGTTCCAGTTAGCAGGCTGACTTCTGAACGTAGCCTGACAAACACTGTGGACCATAGCGTGAGGCTGCCGCTTGAGCATAAGGTAGAGATAAGATGGGGTCACTCAGCCAGCGTCCCAGAGTCCTCTCCCACTCAGTCTGCCCTCACTGCCCCTGATGCTGCCCCGAACGGAGACCTGAAGGTCCAGGTCTGTCTGCCCAGGATCATTGTGTGCTCGGGGCCTTTGCACACGCTGCTCCCTTTGGAGTACCCCTCTTTGCAGCTGACTACTCAGGAGAATTAGAAGCTACTCAGTGGACCCCTTGCCCAGAGGGACCCCACATGGCCCCTGGCTGTGTCCAGGCTTTGCAGCACTAGGTCTGCTGTGATTGGGTGTTGGCTCAGCTGCTCCCCAGGAACAAGAGTCTACCTGGATCAGGACGGCTCCTTAGACACCTGCTCTCTGCCTGGCACCCAGACAACACTGGAAATGAGTATGTAGGAATGCCACTGGGCGGATGGATGCATGCATGATGTAGGACAGGGCCACCTCCAGCCATTGCAGGGATAATTCTGCCCTGCTCTTCAAGCTGGACTTTACGTACAGTGGTTGATTATGGAGCCCAATGCTCACCCCTGACAGCACATAGGCTGGATTTGTTTATGTGTGTAATCATGAGTGTGTGTGTGCGCACGCATATGGAAATGTCCATTTCTGGCATCTTCCCCTGTCTCTCTTCACCTTAGCTTTTGAGGCAGGGACAGTCCTGAATGTGGAATTCACTAATTCATCCAAGCTGGCTGGCCAACCAGCAAGCCGGGAGGATCTGTCTGTCCCTGCCTCCCTAGCACTGACATCTCTGACGTCCCTGGTCCCAGCTTTTTGCCTGTCACACGTATTTTACTAGAGGAGCCACCTCTCGCCTTGTGCTTACTTTTCACAGTGGTCTCTCAGCCCTTTGTGTCTGCAGGGAAGGTCCTGGGCGGGTGCACCCTACCCTGAGCTCAGTTCTTGAACAGAGGAGACTCAGCTTCAGCAAGAGGCCATGGAGAGAAGCCCAGCAGTCTCTTGACCCCATCTTCGCTAGTCCTGAGCCCACCCCTCTAACCCCAGGCCACCCCTCTAGCCCCCAGCCCACCCCTCTAACCCCAGCCCCTTTCCCAGCAGCCTTTACCTTCACCCCTTACCCCAGTCCCTTGAAGAAAGCACCAGGGGTAGAATTCGTTGGGGGAGAAAAACAGGAAGTGGAAGCCAGAGCAGGGGTGCAGAAGTTCCCAGGTAACGGTGGCAGTGCCCCCCACCCCCACACACCACAGCCCTATAGGAAAGGGATTTGGGGGTAGCCCTGGGCCGATTGTGGGCATGCTGTGGGGGTTAGGCAAGGCCCTGTGTGAAGGGCTGTACTCGGGGACCACATACCACACCTGTGCCTCAGTCTCACATTTTATGTCAGCTACACACAACTGCCCAGTTTCCAAAACAGAGCAGAGAAGCTCATGCCTGGCCAGGGCTACCCGGCTCTTCCCTCCCACGGTGGGGTCAGGCTTCTCGCTCTCTTCTCAGGCTTTGATTTCTATTTGCGGTGTGTTTTTGTTCTATGTGAGTGCACAGTGGGTGGGGGCCGGGCAGGGCAGGGCGCTGGTTCTGATCTACTTGGAGAGCAGGCAGCTGAGGAGCGGTGTCTACCTGAGGTTCAGGGCCCAGTCTCTGCTGGAGCCTGGGAGGGGACACCACCCAGCGGAGGAAGAGGTAAGGCACAGCCTTCCAGACGCGAGCTCAGCTATGTGGCTTCTTGGCAGGCGGAGACACCAACGAGCTTGGAATTCGGGGGACTTCAGGGCCCTCTGTCCTAAGCTGGGGCTCATGCAGCCCGCACTCTGTCAGTTACGTGATCTGATGTCACAATCAGGCTGAGACAGAGGGGGAGGGGGACGGCGTGGCCTGAATGGGATGAGGGTACACTCACTACTGCTTGTCCCACTCTGAGCCAAGAAGCCAGGCTTCTGGCCACCTTTCCTCACAGCCCTAGCAGGCCTTTCCCTGCCTGGGAGCCCTGAGGCCCGGTGGCACTGGGGTCACCCTGCTCTCCTGAGCTCCCTGCGCACCAGGCCTTGTTGGGCAGCACCCATCTTCCCCTCCTTCCACACCCTGACCATCACTTTTGTTCCCTAGCAACCTGCAGACGCCCCAACAATTAACAGAGCCCTCAGACCCAGCACATCTAAACACCAGCTGCCTGGGTCCACCTGTCCTGGCCACTCCCATTGTCTCCTCTTCCCAGGGAGTCCCCAAGGCTGAGAGCCTGGCGTCACTCTGTCCTCCACTCACCCACACCCACCAGTACACCCTTCCCTCATGAGGCACCTCTCACAGCAGCTGCGGACGCTGTCCAGCCAAAAGCACAGGCCATGCTGTGGCTCTATTTCCTTTCCAGGCTTCTGCTCCTTCTTATGGTGGCCTGGAACCAGAACCAGGCAGGGGCAGCAGCTAACCTCAGCCATGTCCCTCTTCTCTTCCTTCTTTGGATGAGGTCTACCTCAGCTGTGTGCAGCATTCAGGACCAGTAGGGAAGATAGATTATTATAACAGAGGGCCTGCTTTTCCTTTTGAGAAAAGACTTATCCCCTGATCCCCACGTAGAACGATAAAGAATTAATATGAGCTAGGAGATGGTGCACTCGGGAGGCAGAGACCAGGACAGGCTCCAAAGCTACAGAGAAACCCTGTCTTGAAAAACAAAACCAAAAGAAAAGTTTAACTGCTTAGAATAGCCTCCAACTCTTAGTGAGAACCCAATACCTGCTTCATTTAATGTCATCAAATTTTTCTTTTGAGAAAGGCTTCACGTGGCCTGGGCTGACCTCAAACTGTGTTCCCAAGAATGACCTTGAACTTCCTTCCGATCCTCTGCTTCCCAAGGGCCGAGGCCACAGGTAATGCACCACTATGCCTGGTTCATCGTTGTCCATTCTAATTCTTGTACCAGTCTTTTGAGACAACATTAAAGCCATCTCGAAGGCAGGGAGGTGAAAGTGCTAAGTGGCTAGAGTGCTGGAATCCAAGCCTGTTGGGAGGTTTGTGCTCTCAGCCTGCCCCGCCTAATGCAAATCTCTCTAGTCTGTAGTCAGCTTTGAGTGTTCACAAACTGCCTATCCCATTTATCCCTGTGAAGCTCCCACCTCGGCAGCACTGGCTGAGGCTGGAGACTGCCCCAGAGACAGAGGCTAAGGTGGGTTCTCCCTTTTGTGAGGGCTGAGCGCGGCCCATCTCTCTGGGCCTGGGGTTTGGGTTCCAGGGCTCCCCTAGCGGTCATGCGCAGTAGTACCGGTGGCACAGTTTATTGCTCAGTAAGCCTACTCAGTGTGCCCGCCTTCCCCCCCCTTTATTTCTCTTTCCTTTTTTTGGGGGGGTTCAAGATAGGCTATCCTGGAACTTGCTTTCTATACCAGACTGGCATGGGACTCACTCGCCTGCCTGCCTCCCAAGTGCTGGGAAGGGATTGAAGGCGTGCTCCACCACAGTCCCGCTTAAGCGGCTTTCTGCAGCAAGCGACTGCAGAATTCTTTCCCTCCTGCCGTCTGCCATTGGGGCGGGGCATACCAGGGGCCAAGCTGCTGACTGCAGCAGGTGCTGGCGTGCGAGGCATGTTTTTCTGAAACCATTTTCTTCTTCCCCAAACTTCCTATTTCTTACTTCCCACACCGCACGCAACACACCATCCAGACTGCATCCCCTTCACAGGTACTGGGCAGAATGGCCCTGGTACACACCTCCCCTTGTCCCTCTTCACCTCCAGAGGTGGCGGTGCCCACCCCTGCCCTTCCTAACAATGGCCAGCAGCTGCACTATGCAGGCCCCTCTCTGTGGCATCTCCCGTTCCTCCTCTAGCCTGCCTGACCTGCTAGTTTCCTCTTTGCTGCAGTGACAGAAGCGCAAACAGGGTCCACCTCCCCCCTCTCCCCACTCAGTGCACTGGCACACAAATGCTACGTGACACCATTAAGGGGTAGGGGCCACAGGTCTGCTCCAGCCTGTTACTAAAGGTCACCAAGCATTTCACCTTTGAGATGCAGGCAGCATCCTCTATTTGGAGGGTACAGCAGTGACCCGTGTCCCTGACCTCAAGGAGGAAACACAGGACTTCATCTCCTCCCCTCGTCCTGCCTCTGTATGCAGGGGAGGGACATGGCTTCTTCCCAGTTACTTTTCTTTTTTGAGACAGGGTTTCTGTGTGGCCCTGGCTGTCCTGAAACTCACTCTGTAGACCACCAGGCTGGCCTCAAATTCAGAGATCAGTCTGCCTCTTACCTCCGGAGTGCCAGGCTTAAAGGCATGTGCATCTGCAGCCCAGGCTGGTCTACTCGAGGAGAACCTTCTGCCTCAGCCTCCAGGGTGCTGAGATTAGAGATATGAGCCACGAGGCCCAGCCTCAGTCAGCTGGCAGCTCCACCCACGGTGTCCTTTGGCAGAGTTAATTGGTGGGAGGAAATGGCTGTGTGGACTGACAATGCCGGCTGTCTTGCTGTCCCTCAATGATACTGTGACTGCAATTCTATGCTAAATAAACCCTTTCCTCTCTCCCGTGCTTTCGGTCCGGGCACCCTGCCACGGCAAAGAAAGGACACCACGCCGTCTCTCTGGCCTGAGGCAGGGGAGGCCTGGGTGGCACTCTGTATGCACACCATCAGTTTCCTGTGGGTACAGGTGTCTGGGTGCAGGTCAGCACAGATCCTAGCTCATTCCTTCAAGCACCAGGCTCCATGGATTCTCTGCACCCATGAGGTACCCTGGGATGGGCGCTTTTCTTCCGGGGAGCGATCCCAGCAAGCCATTGGACAACACGGCCTGGCACAAGTCAAACACGGCCTGGCACAAGTCAAAGGTTGGCATGTTTTTTTGTTTTAAGATTTTTTTTTTTTTGCTTTTGTAAAGAAAAATAACGTGTTTTATGTATGAATCAAAACATTAAGTAGAAGCCCCTTGTGGGTGCACAGGGCGCCAGGCTGACCTGCTGGCCTGCAAGAGGGAGCGGCCAGTTTCTCCCGGGTGCTTCCTCAGGGCAGGGCACAGGATGCTGGGGAACAATTTGGTTTCAATAGACAGGAAAAAAAAAAAAAAAAACTTGACACACCCACTATACAACTGCAGACCAAGGAGTCCCACACCCAAGCTGGAACCTTTGGTGGCAGCTGGACTCATGGAGCCCTAACCGCACGCTGGGGTGTGAGACAACCCAGGATGTCATCAAGAGCTCCTAGGGCAGGAGTGTGGAGGTCAGGTCAGGCCACCTTCCCTACAGTTAAAAAAAAAGAAAGAAAAGAACTCTAGAAAGCACCCAAGCTTAACAAGCGGCCTCCTGGCAGGGAGAGCGGGAGGCGTGTTTTAAAGCACATGCCTCACCTGGCAAAAAATGTGTAGAAAAATAAAGTTACATTTTATCCCTGAATGACAGTGAAGACCCTTCCCTGCCCCATGCCCCTCCCCCACAACAAATCCCAAGCAATGTAACACAAAGACACACATATACACACTCACACACATACACACATGTACCTGGGGCCAAGGCCTGGGCTGGGGGATGGGACTAACCCCCACAGGCACATGTGACCCCACAGTATTGAGAAGGGTCAGTGTTAAGTCAAGGTCCCTCCTCCCTCCTCATGGGACAGATGTGCTCCACAGGCCTGCAGTGTCCCCAACAGGGAAGTGGTTGGGCATGGAGGCCAACGAAGGTGGCTGGAGCCACAGGTGGGGGGGGGGGGCAGGACGAAGGAGAGAACAGTAGGGCCTCAGAACTGAAGGACACAGGGGTCTCGGTGTGGGGAGGGGTCCAGTCTCATCTGAATTGGCAGCTCACGAGGCACTGATGGGCCGGGCCAGGACTCTGGATGACGTGCGTGCGCGGCGAGAGTCTTAGACAAATGGGCACGGGCGGTGCTGGTGCTCTCAGGGCGACAGAGCTACTTGCTGAGAGTCACCAGAAGTCACAAAATAGGTGTGAGAGGCAGGAGTCGGGGACAGGGGACACAGGTACTTAATGCAGCCCCAGGCTCCCCGCCTGCTCAGCCCTGGCCAGAGCCAACAGTCAGGGGCAGGGTGGGCGCCAGGGCCGCTTGCCCCGGAGTGGGCAGGTGTAAGGATGAAGCGACTCAGGGTTCCACATGTCTCCCAGGGGTTTTCTTCATCTGGTTTTGGCGGGGCTCTGGTGTCTGGGAGCGGAAGATGCGCCTCTGGGCAGCGGTAGGGCAGAGGCAGCCCGGCTGGTCCCTGCTGCAGCGACAGCACCCGTGTCCCTGGGGCTGGGCAGCTGTCAGAGATCCCTGGCTTCAGGGTCAGAGTGTCAGCACCAAACACAGCTGATATCTGCAGTCTGTCCGGGGACAGCAGGTATCCTGAGGTCAGGGACTCAACCCAGGGGGTCAAGGGCCCTGGTGTCAAGGCAGAGACAGAGCCCCTCAGGGAGGGGTCTGAGCGGCAGTGGTGGGAGCAGCAAGGGCCTGGGCCGTACCCTCGGGGCAATCAAGGTGACCGGCGCAGGCTCTGGTACAGGTAGGCTGAGGTGAACAGTGCATTGATGGTCAAGCTCACAGCCAGGAGGCCCCGGACAACAGTGGGGCCAACACGAGCTGCAAGCAGGACATAGTCAGAAGCAGTGTGGCTGCCACCCCAACCCTCATGTAGGGTGCTCAGATCTACCCCAGCTGGCCAGGCCACATCTAGTCTTCCCTCCAGGAAAGTCCTCCCTGCTTGGAGGACCTGGCGCTCTCCCGGGGGTCCCGGTTGGCCCTGCTTCTCTGAAGGTCTATCTTTCCAGAACCTACCTGTGTGGCCACATGGACCTTACATCAGACTGTCTGTGACTGTACCCAGGTAACAGGGGGGCAACCAAAGCACCCATGCTACAAAGGAAGAAATGGGGGCTTGTGGGGGACTGCCAGGCTCAAGTCTCAGAGGTGTGAAAAGTAGACTCAGAGCTGGGAATGGTGGCATGTGTCTATGATCCCGCACTGGGGAGATAGAGGCAGCAGATACGGAGATTTAAAGGCATTTTTAGCCTAGTGAGTTCAAAGCCAGCCTGAGCTATAGGAGACCTTGCTTAAAAACAACATAATAACCAAAAGTAGAATGAGGTCCCAGGTCTTTTCATCATGGCCTCAAAGTCACCAGACCAAACTCCAGATTTGGTTCAGGGGCAGGAAACCTCACTTGCTGACCTGTCCCTTCTGCTACCAGTGTCTTGTCTCCCCTATGTGGGGGAGGTCACCAGGATTCACGGATGGTCTCACATCCCACCTGTCATTAAGCCAGGCCCTGTGCCCAGGCCCACAACCTGCTACCACACTGAGACTCTCCAGAGAAGTGTCATCCTGGATGTCTTCAGTGGCCAATGAATGAACATCTGGGATCTGTTCTCCCACCCGGCCACAAACCTTTCCAGGGAGCAGTCTCCTCTGAGCACCCTTTGGTGGTGGTGTCGACCACACAGGTGGAGGACTGTGATGAGTCATCCTCTTTCTTGATGGAGTGGCTGCTGCAGGCACCGTCTCTCGCCAGCATCGATCTCATGTCTGCAGAGGGAAGACACCTGCTGTGCCCACAGCTCAACCCCAGGACTTCCCAGCAGCTCTGCTTCTGTCCTAGGGCAAGGTCCTCGAGTTCTAACTGCTCATCTCCTCTGAGCAGCAGAGGGCCGGGCCTTATCTGGACTCCGTGCTGAGGTCAGGTCAGGGCAGCACTCAAGTGTGCCGACTGGCACCAGCAAGTGCCACAAGGCAGCGAGGCTTGAGGCTGAGGGTCAGAGCGGCTCCAGGGCTATGGACCATCTGCCTGTCCCCTCCTCTACACTGCTTAGCTCATGTGGTCAAATCTACCCACATTTACAGACCCAAGAAAGCCACATACTCCGTGTCAAACACTAAATTCTAACAGGGTCCAATTAACTTTTAAAAATGCTTGGTAGACAACGGAAGCACCCTTGACAGGCACAGACTGACAGCACACATCAGGCTTCCGAAGGTCACTTCTAAGAGCAAAGGGTAAAAGCACCCATTGGAGAGGATCCAAGGTCACCAGAATCACACGGGTATTTGACTACAGAGGCCCCATTACACACGCTTCAGGCCCACACATACCCATGTTGTGTTTGGTGTCCTGCGTGCGATTCCTTTGGGGGAGCTGGGGAGGCTCAATGAAGAGGCTGCCGTTGGCCGGCGAGTGCTCCTCCGAGCTGCTGGGGGTACTGGGCGATTCCCCGGGGGTTGAGAAGAGCAGCAGTTTCTGCCCTTTCAGGTTGAGGCGGGCAGGGCTGATGAGGGGCCTGCGGTGGCGCAGGGAGCCAGAGCTGGAGGCCACGGAGCTGGCGACCGAAGGCGTTGGGGAACGGAGAGAAGAAGAAGGGAAGCTGCCCGACAGCAAAGAGAAGTAATCTGCAGAGGGGGGATGGAGAAAAAAGTGACCAGATGGGCATCTGCACAGTGACACTGACGTTTGCCACCGCCCACTGGGACCTCATGAAGGAAGGTAAGGTGCAGGCTGTGGATAAGTGGGAAGCCCTACAGAAATCTGAGGGAGGAGGGGCTGCGGCCACACCAGAAACTGAGCAGCAGCGGGGGAGGGTTGGGATGTCCTAGAGCCTTGCATCTCTTAGACCTCCCTGGGCTGAGCTGGACCAGCAAGAGCAAACTCTGCTCTGCGGTCAGCTGGCCTGAACTCTAGGGCTGCAACTGGCACCTGGCTCTATCTGTAAACACAGCATGCCGCTGTCTGACCCCAACCTCCCCAGCCTAGGTCTAGAACAGTTCCACCGGCCCAAAAGCTCGCGGTTAACCTGCCTGGGGGGGGGGGTGGCTCCTGGAAACAGCTTTCCAGTCCCTTCTGCCTGCTCTCCTCCTCCTTACCTGAAAGAGAAACCTCCCCAGGTGGAGATACCCGAGATGGTGGGCGGCTCCCACTGAACAGGTATCCTGAGTCTAGGCAGAAAAAGAAATGCAACATAGCCAGACCCGAGGGTGATGGCCACCACCCTCTGTCTCCACATCCCTGTCATGCAGTACGGCATGCTTCCATGGAAACAGGTGCTGCCATCCAGTTAAGTTTATGGGTAGAGTCACGGTTAGGCTTGGGGTTAGGGTGGTGGTTATGTTTAGGGTTAGGGTTAGGTTAAGAGTTAGAGTTTAGGTTAGGGTCTCAGTTTCAGGTTTCCTTGGTCAGGTCCTTCCAAGGACCCCACACCATAGCTGTCACTTGACCATAGCTGTCCCCTCCCTGCACAGCCAGCGGAGGCCTACCAGCACCTTTAGCTGTGGACTGCCTGCACTGCCCTCAAGCTTCATGAAGAGCTTGACACTTGCTCTGAGGAACAGGAGGGAGAGGCTGGCACTATTCTCTTACAGGAACCTGGCTCACAGGGTAACCCAAGCCTTCACACTAATGACATTGCCATCTCTACCCATCCCTACTCCAAGGCCTAGACTCACAGCCCTGCTCAGCTCAAACACGCACTCCTGCAGTATACAAGTGTTTCTGGCAGGGAGATCACTCCACCTGCACACAGCAGGTAGAGAAGCAGCCTGAATCGAGGGGCCTGGCAGCCAAGCTCACATCCAGCTTTGAATGCAGGGGGACCTTGAGCAAGCCACCAAAGATTGGGGTTTTCACGAAGTTGTCAGCGGAAGCCTGACTAAGAAGAAGGGGGATGAACCAGAACCACATTCTGCCCTAAGCTCACTCGACATCCAGAAAGCCACAGGACACTCCTGAGATCTCAGGTAGGTTCCCAAAGGCAAGTGAGAATTGTCATTAACATATCGGGATTAAACGTGTTTAAAACTGGGTATGGGGCTTGACAACCTGACCCCACATATATGATCTGGCACTTGCGTGCGCGCGCACACACACACAAAGGTCTGGCACTTGTGCACACACACCCCTGCCCCAAAACTTTAAGAACAAAATGAGCAAATAAGTCATCTTCCTAGCAGATTCTACTAGGAAAGAGGGGGAAGACAGAGTCCCTCCAGCCAGGGCTGGGACTTGGTCTCTTCAGGCTCCCAAAGACAAGCAATGAACAAAATCCTTGCCCTGCAGGTGCACGTCTTCCAGTAAGATGGGGAGAAACACTCTCTGAGGACTTTTAGGGAAGGGGCAGGGGTAGACACAGGGTTACACATACCCCAAGCTGGTATCAAACTGGCTATATAGTTGGAGATTGTTGTAATTTTTAAAAAGTGGCTCTAGAGAGAAAGACCCCACTTAACAGAGTTCAAGTGGAGAGGCTTTTTGTTAAGGAAAACGGGGAAAGGGAAGGGAGACCAGCCTCCCGGGACAGGAGCAGGAGAGAGGAAAGAAAGGTGGGGGGGGGGGGGGCATATCCTGTATGAACTTCAAAGGCAGGCCAGTACAGATGCCTACATACTAACAAAGATGACCCCAACTTCTGATCCTCCTAGCTCTGCCTTCAGAGCTCCGGATTTACAGGTGTCCACCACCAATGCCGGGTCTTTACAGTGTTGGGGATAGAACCTGGGACCTTGTGAATGCTAGGCAAGTACCCTACCAACTGAGCTACATCACTAGTCCCTTTCTGAGCCCTTTAAATATATCACTTCAAATAACACAACCACTCACGAGGAACATTCTCCTACAGGCCCATATTTTAAGGAAGGAGGGAAACAAGGGGTATGATCGCTCAATGTAGCTGCTGAGCAGGCTCACTGGGTCTGAGCCCGGCCGGCCCTGCCCATCTATCTCCTCAGCTGGAGATGGAACTAACTCTTTGGAATTGCCCCATCTCCTCCTCATAGGATCTCCGCCCAGCTGTCCTCAGCCCGAGTCTGTCACCAATACTTGCAAGGTCTTACCTGTCCGGGTCAGAGAAGGTATGGTTCCCAGTGACAGGGCCCGGCTGAGGCGGCCTGGCAGCGAGGAGGGGGAGACCCGTCGGGGAGATCGGAACAGCTGCTGCTTGGTGAGGGGCAGGAAGCCGGGTGGAGTGGGGATGAACAGGGATGCCGGTGAGCTTGTGATGCTTGGGCAGGACATGGCCAGGCTAGGGCTGGAGGGGAAAAGGCCGGCAGAGTCTCCTGAGAAGTACCTGCAAGGACCCACGGGGCACAAAGAGTTGCGAGTGAGCCCGGAGGACCCTGGAAGTAGCCTCTGCACACTCCCAGGACATGAGGTGGGCCTGAGTTGGGGGTCCCAGAGGAGGCGTGCGTTAGTTGAAGCAAAGGGGCAACTGTCCACTGATTAGGAGCAGGTGGCTGGGAGACGCCAGCATGACCCACCCCATCCCGCATGCCCCCTCCGGCCCCTCAGGCTCACTGCAATCTACCTCTACTATGAGTCTCAGCATTAAAGTGACACTGTTACCCTGGCCGGTCTCATGCCAATCCCCTTGGTCCTGCCTGGCACTCAGTGAGGCTCACTGGACTTGGGCTCTTCTGGCCACCGCCATTCTTTGCCTAGAAGCTCCCAATGGAACGGCTAACTCGGGGACACTTTGGGTGGTTCCCAACTGGGCTGGGATGCTGCTATTACCTCTCTGCTGCAAGCCTCACGAGGCTGCCTCCCGCAGCACAGGGGGAGATGGCCAGGCCCAGAAAAGGCTCTTAACAGTGTACATACCAAACTCAATCTTAGAAAAGACCCCCGAACAACTATCAAGGTGCCCGAAAGACAGAAGGTGACAGTGTCTCTTTAACTCGAGAACAGAACAAATCACACAACAGAACCTGATGGCCGCAGGCCAGAATATCAACCATGCTTTTGATTAAGGCATCCAATTACAGAGGGGAGAGGGGCAGAGTCAGTTAATACATTAGTCTGCCATCTGGAAGAGCTTCCGGTATCCAGCCTTACCTCAGTCCCAAGGGACAAATGAGCCCAGCAGACAATGTGCCGATGGACGGGCTGGTAGGGTCAGACCTCATGGTGAGCAGGGGTCGAGGTCCCCATGCCGTCATAGCTGAGGGCTAGGGGCTACAGCTAGCCAAGCTCCGTACTACCTTTCCCCATTATTTTCAGTTTTGTGAGAGAACCGTATGTAGTCATATGGTGAGCGCCCAGAGAGATGACCTTCCCAGTCTCTTGCAAAGCACCATGAAGCCACCTGAACTTCCAGCTCATGTTTGGGGGACACAGGGAGTCAGGGCACAGCAAAATTGCAGCGGGGCATTCGTGGTGCACCCTAGCTCTGCTCCTTTGGGGGCTGCTGGAAGCCCCCACTCTCACTCTAAGACTCTGGGGAGTACTGTGCCTTAAACAGAAAAGCTGGGTTTTGTGGGATGGGGTTTGCATCGGTGGTAGAGTATTTGCCAAGTGTGTGTGTGTGTGTGTGTGTGAGAGAGAGAGAGAGAGAGATCTGAGTTTGATCTTAAAAAAAGTAGTTTATCTTTCCATTTTAGGATTACAAATGAGTCTGGCAGGACCTCAATGAATGGCTCAGAGGGGATACATGGACACATTCAGGCACTTAAGGGCCAGTAGAGGTGAGGCTGGAACCTGGGTACCACATGCTTGACTGTGTGTGTGTGTGAGGCCCTTGAGAACTTGGTGGAAGTTGTGGCAGGTGTCAGTCAGCCTAAGCGGGTGCATGGGCATGACCAAGCCCTTCCAGCAGGTGGCAGCAGGACACCACACTAGGCCTCCTGTGCCCACCCACTCCTGCATAGCCAGGAGCCGGGTGACCTTGGATTAGGCAACCCCAAAGGATCAGCAAGCAGTGGGGTGCAGGAGGAGGAGAGGTCCCAGGCAGGCTGGGCTACAGACTCCTGGTCCCAGAGGTCAACACCAAAAGCTAGGCTGGACCTCGCTAGCATATCCCTGTTCTCTCCAGCTCTGCTCAACCCTGAGGCCATGCGGTGGTCAAGCCTGGGCACAGGGATGCCGTGGGCCTTGAAGCCTCTGACAATGTTAGCATTGTGAGAGAGGTCTTTGGAGGTCTGTTTCCTCTGGCTGTGACACCAGGTGGCATCATCAGATGAGTGGATCCCAAAGGTGGGAGCCCCGGGCAGCGTCCTCTGCAAAGGACCCAGCAGCACTCCTTTAGTGAGTGGTCTTGGATGCCGGCACACTCCAACCCAGCGCGCTCAGTCTCCTGTTTCCTGGGAGCCCTGACTGTGAGGAGGGCCATTAGGCCAAGGCTGGAACTCACTAACCCAACCCTGAGGGAGCCACCAAGAGAGCAGCTGCTTAAGCACAACTCATTCCCATGGGAAAATCATTGGGCAAGACAAAGGAACAGCTGTGCCCTGAGCCATTCCCTGTCATCACCAGCTCCCGGCCCGCTCCCGTGTAAATGCGAAGCTCCCGAAAGCCACCCAGCTCCCACCCTGGCACCGAAGCCTTTCTGAAGGACCATGAAAGAAAAAAAAGACGCGGTACCTGGTGCCAACCGGAGTGAGCGGGTCCAGGAGGCATTTATTGAAAACACAGCATTCAAAACATGACGCTATGGCCAGCGGTGGTTACAGTGATTAGGGTCGCTAGACAATTAGTCACAATCCTACTACACGACACAAGACTTGTACTGGGTGCAGATAAAGACATGGCAGGGCTGATGGGCTGGCTAGGGGAGGGAAGAGGGTGTTTCTGGTGCTTACTCCAGGGCAAGTGTTACGGCAGAGTCTGCTGGACCAGAGCGGGGACCCCAGACCCAGGTGAATACGGTAGAGTCTCCCTCCTTCATTTTTCAGGGATACGACCTGTATGAACCTGGGATGATCCCACTCTGACCAGGGATGGCCTGGCGGTTGTCCCCAGTCAACAAGCCGCAATCCAAAAGTGCCCACATTTTCTCAGCTTCTGCCAGCGACACCAAAACACGCTGGCACTTTCTCCAACTAACACAACTTTAAAGGACTATTAATATTAAAAAGTAACACAAAACTCTTTAAAACACCAGGAGCCTTTGTTCCAGCATGTTCTCCACGCCCACCAGAAGGTAGGAGCAACATGCTAGCAGGGATCCTGGCTGGCCAGAGCTGGCTCTGTGTATCATAAATAATTTAAATACATATACACACAAACACAAACACACCCTGCTTCTATCCAATGCCAAGAAAGCAGAAGTAAGCAGCACCCTACTGTCAGCCTCTCTGAGGGAGAGCGCCACAACATACACCAGAGGACGCGCAGACTGGCTCCACCACCTGTCGTGGCTGTATGTCCCCCCCCCCCCCCAGTTTCTTGGGAGAAAGCGACAGGCAAGTGTTCCCTGTTCTCTAAGGCAGCTGTGCCACACAAGGTCATCAGTAGCAAGCCCACATCCCAACCATGGCCTCATGGCCTCACCCACACCTCTTCAGAGGGGCTGCCACACCCTTTACCCAGTGCAAAGTGAGCCCTGCAGCGCCAGAAAGAAGCCCCAGCCTGCTGACACTTCGGCTACCCACACATGGGAGCTGAGTGAGACACGGCGGCTGTCTGGTTAGGAGGTCAGAATGGCTTTTATGGACCTTCAATCAGGCTTATACTGTGGGCCTGAATGCCGCTCTCCAGTTTCCCATGGGGTTCCAAGAAGTCATCTGACAAAGACCTAGCAGCAGATGGCCATGACCGATGTGACTCCATTCATGTGCAACCTGCTTTTGCCCTCCCTGGGTTCTGGTACAGAAGGCAAAGGAGCCTGCAGCTTAGTGGGGTTTATGTTAGGAGACAAGTAGTAGGGACAACGCAAAGGAGGGTGCAGTCCAATCAGAGGCCACCAGAGGGCAGTATGCCAGGTGGGTATAGCATTAGCCTATGCTCCAGGTGAGGCCTTAGAAGATGACGTTCACGGACAATGGCCAGGCCAGGTGGTGGACCATTGTCACCAAGCGTAAGCTACCTCATGTGGTCCTCAAATCCACTGAGGCCACTACCCCAGGGCCCCACAGAAGTACCCACTTCCCACTTAATACGGTTAACCAAGGGTAAGGGACAACAGCGGTTTGATCAGAACCATGCAGCTAGTAAGGGCCTGATCTGTGGCCCTTCCCCTAAGACTTTTAGGGGTGGCATCCTAGGAAGCTGTGCCTGAAAGGAAGGTGAGGTTGAGGCATGAGCCTGCAGCTGCCCCTAGATAGTGTGAGGCCGAAGCCTTGGCCCCCTCCACAAACTCTTCAGGGAAGCCAGCCACTGATGCTAGAGCGGGACAAGGTGGGAATGACTTGGAGCTCCTGATCTGGGACATCCCCGTAGGACAATCCATCCTCAAGCCTGGCGGGCTACAGGGCCCTGTGGACCACAGTGCACTGTATTCTCCACTCCTCCCCAGGAAAAGACCCAGGAAGGTCTTCAAACAGGGAACTGGGAATAGGTGTTGAGAGGGGACGAGGGATCGGGAGGTTCAAGGGCTGAGGGGGCAGCTCTGCTCTAGACCCAGCTCATGCTGAGAGGCCATGGCCTTGTCACCCAGCCAGTGCCAAGCAAATGACAAGGGTAATTGGCCAGTCTGCACCCTCACCTGGAGTCAGAGCCAGTGGGGGAGAGCTGAGACAAGACAGAAGCGCCTGTAGCTAAGAGTGAGCATGGCTGGGAAGCAGGCAGGTCGCCTGGGGGCTGCCTATGTTTAGATCCCCAGGGCTATGAAAGGGTCTCAGGCCAGAGGTTGTGAGCAGCTACAGGGCATCTGGGAGCACCGGCATTGGGGGTTGGGGGGCAATGGAGGGGGCAAGCATGAACTCAAGGCCCCGCTAACGGGGTGGGTAAGAAAAGACAGGGTCCACCACCTGGCCTCCCCCACCCCCAGTCACTGCTGCTTCTCTGACCTTCGGGGCCGGGACCTCCGTGGGCCTGCCGCCTTCCTTGTAGCCACAGCTGCGGTGAAACCCACCAAGCAGCACAGGGATGTGGTGCTGAGCTTGAGTGTGTCCAGCCAGCTGGGCGACGCGGCCTGTAGATACTTCTCTGCCAGGTGCAGCCCCAGCAGCAGGGCCCAGAGACAGCTGGAGAAGGCATCGATGCGGCGGAGCCTGCTGGAGACAGCAAGGTGAGTGTGTGCCCCGCGGACACTACCGACCACCCCCCTCCCGGGCCCCGCCACATCCTGCCCCACACCCCATCTCTCAGGGAAGAGGCAGAGTGAGGCCAGCAGAGGTCTGAGTCCACACAAGGTATCAAGGCTGCCCTGCACTAAGAAAGCCAGGGCTCCTGCACCTGTCGCCTCGCCTGGGGACTGAGGTAGGAAACCATCCTCACTTGAGCTCCCACAGCACCGGGGCAGGTGGCGTCTGTTACTCTGATTTTAGAGATTGCCAGGTGACTGGGCCCAGCGGCATTGCCATCTGCAGTCCCGTGCTGGCCTCCTGGCCCCCGGAGAACTTGGACAGCCTTGTCTAGCTGCATGGAGTTCAGGCCATAGCAGGGGACCGGCAAGGCCTCCTGGTCCCCGCCCCCGGGCAGCGATGCAGTGTGCAGACCTCTGCCCGCCCATGCCCAAGCTGCCACACATACCTGATGCGGCCAGCCAGTAGCATGGCCAGCAGGCAGGTGAGCAGCCCCACTGCCACAATGCCGGTCTGGTGGCTCTGTCCGAAGGCCCAGGCCTCATGGAGCTTCTCTGTGGTGTGCTCCGGCAATAAGCTCAGCAGCTGCTGCCAGCCCTCGGCCTGAGTTGTAGTGTTGTCTGAGGCAGCAGAGCTGTTGCCCCCAGGAGGCAGGGCTGGGGGCAGGGCGGCCCCTGGGGCGGAGGGTTCACTGGGGCTGTACAGTGTAGTGGACAACAAGAAGGCACAAGCCAGGAAGGCCAGGGCACGCAGCAGGATGACCTGGAAGGGGGCCTTCATTGCCGAGGAACTGAAGCTCTGAGGGAGGGAGAGACGGGTAAGTGAGAAGCCAGAGAGCCACCATCGGCCACCCCTGTGCCCACCATGTAGGGTGGCCAGGGCTCAGATACTTAGCGGTCCTGTTTTTATGCCCTTGCCTTAATGCTCAGGCAGCCTCACTATGATGGTCACTGTGGGAGGGGCTCTGCTCCTTCTCTACAGAAACCCTTTCTATACACCGGTGACTTTATTCCAAATTTTTCTATCACTGTCAAGTTTTCATCAAAAATTCTTATGACACTTAACTAGAACTCAACTAAAATGTGCAGCTAACTCTGGATAAAATAAAAGTTGAATGAAAATTTCTGCTATTCAGTTACTCGGGTTATAAACCAGGAAGCTAGAATAAGAACTAAGGGTTTGAGGTCAGGGGCTGCCTGTCCTACTGAGCAGACACAGGTGAGCAGGGACAGATGTAGCATGGCCAAATGGTCAGTCTGGAAAGGACTCAGCGAGCGGACGCAGGCCCCGTCTCCGACACAGGTGGAGAAGGAACCTCCTTGTGGGGCGAGTCTCACTCGCAACACACTTGGTCTGACTCTTTTACCTCTTGCAGACAAGTGGCCATCACTACGCCACAGTCCCCTAACTTACTGTCTACAAACCCAGGCTATGTGCTTACATTACACACCGTGACAAAACTAGAGTTACTTTAGCCATATATTCTGGGGTCTGACCCCCGTGTGCCATGTGTGTAGCCTTGTAAGCATCTCAGCCTCCACGCTTGGTTCCCACAGCTGTGACCAGGAGCCACAGTGCCTACCGTAGTACAAGGCTGCCAGGAAGGACGGGTGCAGTAGTGTCTAGGAAGTGGAAAGTCAGCAGGGCAACCCCAAAACTGGGCTAAGCTACTCTTGTCAGGAAGGGGCCACCAGGCAGCTGCTTCTCAGGAATGGGGTCTTGGTATGCTGCGTTATGTCTCAGTCACTAGGGCCCAGCTCTCAGAGCATCTTCTCACACAGACTCAACACCCAAATACCCCATGGCCTCAGACCTGTCCATGGGCCTGGTCAACCTCCCGGCGCCGGAACTGGTGGCTGAGCAGCAGGGCACGCAGCTGGCGGTTCTGGTGCTTGATGTAGTACTCAACAGCTGCCTGGCATGGGCGGCACAGCTTGTACATCTGCTCCAAGTGGTGGCGGTACACCTCGATCTCCTCATCATACCTGCCCTGTAGGCAGGGTAGAGGGTTGGTGTCACACATGGGAACTGGGTTCGGATGCCGGCCCTGCCTGCGGGCTAGACAGTGACTTTAATGACATCCTGTAGCATAGGACCTGCTCAAGTGATACTCTCTAGGTTCTGGCAGGAGGATGACCTAGGATCGGGTCCCACCCTTCGCCTTGAGTCTGACATCTAAGTCCCTCACACCAGGGAGCTGACTGCTGGCTGAGCCCGGGTTTCCAAGAGCCAACCAGTCCTTCAGTTTCACTGTAGCTCATGGTGGAGGGAGATGCTCCCTCAGAGATGCATCAAGGTCCAGCTAGTACACCAGCGGGAATGGCTGTTAGTGTGATCTCTTGTTGGGGCATGAAGGAAAGTTACCTGCTGCTGCTCATCTTTCCCTTGTGGCCTCACCGTAGAAAACTCAAACCATTACATTTACTCATTTACTTAGTGTATGTATAAGCATGGAAGTGGAGGTCAGCGGGCAATCTGTGGGACCTTGTTCCATCCTCCCATCATGTGCACCCCAGGGATCAAACTTAAGATAATCAACCTTGGCAGTAAACGCTTTTGTCCTCTAAGCCATCTTGGCGGCTCTTCCTCTTGGTCTGACTCATTCCTGATTTCCCCTCTTTCCTAGGCATCTCGGAGCCTCAGGTGGATCTGCCTCTTTCTCCCAGGATGCCCTGCTAGGCAGGACAGACTAGCAAAGGACACCAGAATGTAGCCCCTAAAAAATTGCAGCCGGAGCTCAAGGCACAAACCCTTCTGGCCTGCCAGGCCCTGGTTTCCACGGTGTTCTCCCAGTGGTCACAGCAAGATCACCCCGAGCACGAGCTCGGCTCCAGCTGAGAAGGGAGCCACACACCCTGGAATGTGGGGGCAGCATGAGGTGAACAGCTATCTGGCCCTGCCCGCCCCTGCATGCTCACCTCCTCACGCGGCGTGAAAGCAGCCAGCTGCTTGATCTTGGTAGTCTGGTGGTGGCTGCACCTCCGGCACAGCAGGACCTGGCTGCTCACCCACTGCTGCGGCTGCGCGGGGTCCCGGGAACTTGGTGCACCGCTCACCACGTGGTTCAGGTGCTCCATGTACTGTGCCGGGATCGGCTTGTTGTAGTCTCCATTCTGGGCAAGGGAAGGCTCCTGGTCAGCGGGGTCCACTCAGGGACGTCAGGGGTTTACACAACCCTACTCTGGCTTTCTTTTCACAAAGAGCAGCAATTCCTTCTGATGCCACCTCACACGGTGGGTGGAACCCTAAACATCTAGGTGCTGATACGCCACCCAGCCTGAGTGTCAGGGGAGGCCCCGGAGCGCGCCTTGCCCACATACCTCACCCTGGTTTTGTCCCTGAGAGTCACACACACTGAGAACTAAGGCTGCAAGCTGGGCCTATGGGTAGGCTATCTGTTTTTACTAAGTTTCAGTAAAAGCTACATTCTGACACCCACACGCTACACGCTACGGTGGCTGGCCAGTCAAAGTCGAGACAGAGAACAAACCACCCACGAAACCGAAGACCTTCTGTTTGCAGCAACTGGGCTGCAGCCATCTTAGCTTTCACTGTGAACCCCGATCTTGCCACCTGCTGCGGTGACAAGTGGCCACAGCTCCCTGCACCTGTTCTTCCTCAAAGGGAGGCACGGTGGCAGGATCACAGTTAGAACACAGTGGCATGGTATGTGTAAGCTTGAGCCAGCTCAGCAGCAGCCTCAGCCCCGCCCACCCACCGCCAGCCTGCAAGCACCGCACCTCTTGGAAGCCGTTGTACTGCTCGCAGTGGGGGCAGTCCCAACAGTTGCGATTCCCATAGGGTACCAGTGTGTCCTGGTTGCAGAACCAACAGTTGACCACTGTATGTGTTGGCTTCACCCTGTGGACCAAGGACAACAGCATCAGCCTGGAAGACCTTGATGCAATCAATACACATATGAGCGCAGCAGTGGCATCCAAGGCGGAGGAAGGCCCAGCCACAGGAGGAAGTCATGGCAGACTTTACAGGAGGCAGCTGAGACTCACTGGCTCTGCAGAGTATCCACCTGGGAGCCCAGGCCCAGCAGCCCCCCATTTCCGGGTCTCAGATGGTAGGGTGGCACAAAGGCACAGGGCCAGGGCTAGCTAATCAATGGGCCAATGGCGATGAAGCTTAGGATCCCTGTTCTCCCACGAGGTCTGCTCCTAGAGTGCACAAGTCATGTTTTTGGAGAGTTCTAAGACTAAAGGGAGCTTTCTGTCCTTCCAGAAAAATTCCCTAGAGGAGAGAGAGCCAAGGAGGCCAAGGGGTGGGGACTGGTGACAGGGACAGTGACAAGTCACAGCTGCCCAGCCAGGGCCCAGCCTTGGGGGGGGGGGGCAGAGTGCAGGCCCAGAGTGGGTTTCACTGGGCACACACTGGGGAACAGGTGGGGCCTGCAGGGTAGTCCTGGCCCAGACGCTGGGGTCTGTGCAGCCCAGGGACTGAGAAACAATTCCAACTGTGGGGCACCCCACAGACAGCATGACTCTCTGGCCTTAGCATCCCAAAGAGAAGCTGGGTCCCTGGTGTGCATGTGTGTATGTATGCGTGTCCCCAGGAGACCCCCATTTGTCAAACTCAGCAGGTAAGCCACATCTGAAGTGGACCAGGCACAGTACCAGCTGCTTCCGGGGGTCACAATAATGCAGTGACAAGATGTAAGGAGCTATAAGGGCCACCTAGTGGGGGCCAGGAGGGAGAACAGCTTTGGAGGTGGGGCTCTCGTTCCTAACTCAGCCTGGCCAACAGCACTACTCCCTACCCACTGTGGGCAGACTAAGGGAGACACCCTGTCACCGGGGTAAGAACACCCCCCCACACACACACAGGCTTGCTCTTGGGAGCACTGAACAGTGTTCTAGACCAGTCAGTATCAATAAATTCCAGTCACACAGGATAGTGATGCTAGGGCTCTGTAGCAGCCCAGCCTCACACCTCCTACCTCAGTTCAGCAGGAAGGAGTGTGGAGGGGCGGCTCCGCGTTAAGATCACTCACTAGCCTTGCAGAGGACCTGAGTTTGGATCCCAGCATCCACTTCTGGTGGCTCAACAACTGCTCATAACTCCAGCTTCAGGGGAATCTGATGCCTCTGGCCTGCACAGGCACCTGCATGCATGTACACACACACACACACACACACACACACACACACACACACACACACACACACGACCCTGTACCACGGTCTCTACTGTCTTCCTCCTCAAATGAGTCGCACAGCCTTTGCCCTGGAGAGACCGTTGCTAGTACCTGGTACCTGACAACTTTACTGGCCCCACATGGAAAGCCATGCAGAACCCTGCGGCACCAGCTGTGGCTGGAGGTTTGAGAAAGAGCTCTGCTTTGGGGTGTTTGGCATTCCTGGGCAATTAAGCACTTACTTTGTGGTAATTTGTACATCTTTTATAGGCCTCTTTGTAATTATGCATGAGGCACGCCTCACAGCTGGTACTTAGGCAGCATGACCTCTCATCTGCCCCTGAGTCTGAGACAACACACCCACCTGGCCCTGGGGTTCCTGAGCTCTGCTGCATTTGATGGGAAAGGCCAACCTCTGGGCTTGCTCTGGGTACCAAAGACAGACAAGCAGGGACTGTGGCTATGGAGTGACAAGTATGCCAGGAAGCCCCTCCTACCCAGGAAGCCATCATTTCCACTCTGTTGCTAGGGAAATGGCTCCTGGCCTCTGGAAAGAGCCTGGTGTGGAAGAGGAAGGCGGGGGATTCATCCTCCCTGAAGTCAGAGGCTAATCTCCGCCGGGGTGGATGCTGCAACGGGGTGTTCTTTTGTGGCCAAAGCAACCATTGTTCTACACCAGAAGCCACCTCCTTCAGGGACAGTCCCCAAAGGTATGTGGCAGGGTGGCTGGCAGCATCTCAGCCCCTCCAGCACCAACCAGCGCCGCTGCAGCACGTACCACAGGCTAGGTGAGCATGAAACAGCCCCAGCTGCCACTGCACACTGCTGCCACCGTCCCCAGGCAGACCAGGCAGCTCTGGCTGCAGAACTCATGCAGGTTTTCTTTGGGGAAAGTCCCTTCATGTGTCCCTCAAACTTCTTAGGCCACTTTCCTCCTCAAGCTAACAACCTGGATTCTGTGATAAATCACATTCAGGGCATAAGGTGAAGGTGAGGAGACGAAGTGACCCTTTAACACAGGAAGGAAGGTGACTCGGCAGGGACAGCACCTCAGCCCATGGCCAAGCCCAAGTCCTATTTATTGCCATGGGTGGGTGGGGGACTTGGAAGCCATTTTCCCAGCTGGTCTCCTTGACACTTAACTCTTGGGATGTCAGAAGTAACTTGAAGAAGCCATGTTGGATGGATCCTTATAGAAGGGGACAGGGGCAACAACACGCCTGGTATCCTCTCCATGGGCTAGGAACACACATGGGGGAAACATGAACATGGGCCTCTGGTCAGCCCAGGATGTTTAGGAAGAGCCAAATTCCTGCCCCCCAAACTGCAGCACAGATGGACCAGTTAAAGTTCCCGCCCCAGGAACCAGTCAGGGCCCATGCTACACCACACAGAAGACACTGGAAGGGGCTCAGTTATCCTAGGGTGCTCTGAGTCTGGCAGTGTACCCATCTCTCCCTAAGGGGGCTTTGTCTGTGAGATGCAGGCTGGCACCTCAGCCTTAGGGACAGCTCAGTTCCACAGAGGCTCTCTGCTCTCCAAGTGTGACCTCACCAAACAGAAGAGTCCAAGGAGGCACATCCTGAGCTTCAATGGTGGCAGCATTGGCCTGCCGCTCTGCACAGCCTGGACCAATGTCACAGCAACGCCATCGACAACAGCAGAGACCCCCAAAACTGATCCCCTGGAGACAGAGGCAGCTAGGGGACGGACACATCCCCTCAGTTCACCAAGCATCACACAAGGAGACGAATGACAATTCACAGACTACCTGGCAACATGCTATCGGCCACAAACGGGAGCCCTGAGCAGCAGGGCCGAGGACAGGAGAGAGTGGCGTCCATTCAGCTGGACCGGCGGCTCGGAACTGTGAGTGTTGAGGAGAGCCCAGCCACAGGAGTAACTGCCACAGGACCTCTGAATGCTAGGACAGGCATCCGAGAGGCTGTGTCCTCATCTCCAAACACAGAAACTACGATCTCAATCAACACTGGCAGATGCCACAGGCTGTGCAAGCTGGACAGTGATGGGTGCCGAGGCGCACTCACAAAGGGCGAATCCCAAGTACATTATGTGCAAGGATAAGACACATCTGAGCAGTAGCGCGAAGAGTTGTGGCACAGGAGGAGTGGCCTCTCACCCCAGGTACACAGGAGCTGCTCGGCTGGTAGTGCAGTGTGGGTGTGAGACTGGGGGGCGGGGCGGGGGCTTCCATTCACAGCTGGGCGAAGAAGGGCCGTCCTGAGGCTTAGTTTCCCCAGCTGTAAGGTGAGAATGGCCTCCCTGGAGCTGCTACCTAGTGGCAGGTACTGTGTGCCACCCATCGCCTGCCCATGGCAGCTGCTCTCGTCATCAACAGTAACCAGGACAAGAAAACGCCATGGGTAAGGAAGCAGGGTGGTCCATTTGAGTCTCGAGGACTTCCCAGCAACCACTTTGGGGTGGGGGGAGTCAGGGTGTGTGTGTCTTAGACACGGATTCTCTGTATAACAAACAGCCTTGGCTGTCCTGGAACGTGCTTTGTCGTTCAGGCTGACCTCAAACTCAGAGACCTGCATGCACCTGTCTCTGCCTCCCGAGTGCTGGGATTAGAGTAGAGTGCCTCCACGCACAGCCACTCTTTAGCCAATTTTAAAACTCTGGAAGGACTGACCTGAACAGAGATAATGAGACGTTTTCTTCACATGGCTCCCCAGGCCCACAGTCCTGCCCTTCGCTATCTCTGTGCTTAGCTTGCAAACACCCACTCCGCCAAGAGGCCTTCCAAAAACAACTCCTTGTAGGCCCTTCCTTGGCCCACTCAACCCCCATTCTCCGCCACAGCTGATGGTCCCTGCCTGCCACAGCGCTGCTCCCTAGGAAGGAAAGCTGCAGCCCCTTGCTAAGCCAGTCTTGTTCCAAAATTGTGAGTGGCCAATTTACGCCCAGATGAGATCAGCGCTCATGGAGACAACGCACAGTACCATTCTGACACCAGTCTGTGGCAGTCAAACTCTCCACCTTGATAGTCCAATGCGAGTGTGAAGGATGCTCCCACTGCAGGAGTCCTCACCAAGGCCTCAGATTCCTGTCTCCAGCAGAGGGCAGGCAGGGGTGACAGGCAGTGAGGGACCCAGTCCCAGTCTGCTCTTGTGGCCACATGCCCTATCCTGGGCTTGGGACAAGCTCTGCTTGGGACCTGAACAGACTGCCCAGGCTCCCTGTTAGGTAGGCAAGGAGGGGACGGCTGCTTTGGGCTGGCTGATCTTACAGGCCCCTCTGACTTCCAAAAACTGGGTGAGAACGCGATGAGATGCTTGGGCTGAGATTCCTAGTCAGGCACTCTCTCTGTCTTCCCCTTCGACGTGACCCCCTTCTCCAGACACGGCTGACTTCCATTTCTTCCTCCTCAGAAGCCTCCTGTGACTCTACTTACCTCTAACACCTATCAGCCAGGCTGACATGAGCTCAAAGCACAGCTCCCTGTTGCCAAGAGACTAGGGACAAGTCCTGAGCTTTGCACATCCCTGGCTGTCCCCAGGAGGCTCCATAAACCCGTATATGTCCCTGTCCTCGGGAGATGTGTTTGACCATGGAGGCGAATGGCCAAAGGCAGCTTTGAGGACTGGGGCCGCGTAATCTCTAAGCCCATGGCAGCCACGGCAGGGCAGAGTACTGCCCCCAAATCCCTTCCAGACAGGTGTCAAAGGAGTACGGCGTCCTCACCTTTGGGTAGACAAAGTTCCCTAAATGTGTGGAGTGCAGGCTTCTGCCTCAGGCTGCTACTGTTCACACGTGCCTCTCCTAAGTATTCAGCTCGAAGGCTTCTCCGGGGAAGGCTTCGGTGAGGAGCGTTATTGCCATCGCATGCGGACCAGCTCATCACCCGACAGATGGGCTGCAGAGGCCCGGCAGGGCAGTACAGCCCGGGGCTCAGGCCTCGAAGGGAGGAGCAGGCAGGCAGCCCCCTCCCCCAGCCACGCACGGAGGCGGCTTCCGACGAGGTCTTTAGGGGGCGAGGGAAAGGAGGCGGCGCGGCAAGGGTCCCGCGCATTGGTGGGCAGGCCTGGTCCGCACGGGGACTCCGGCGTGGCCTGGCGGGGGCGGGGCGGCGGCCCGGGCCGCGTGCAGCGGGGCGCGCACTCACCTCCGCGCGATCCGGTAGAGCAGCACGCCGGCGGCGGCGCACGCCGTGATCCCCAGGCCGCCCGCCAGGCCGGCGGTGGGGTAGCTGGCCAGCAGCGCGCTCACTCCCTCCATGGCTCCCGGGCGGGGACGGCGGGTTGGGGGCGCGGGGCCGCAGAAGGGATTCCCGGCGGCCCGCGCGCTCCTGCTCGCGCAGTGACCTTCGCCGCTTTGTAGCCGGAGCGGGCCCGCCCCTTGACTCGGCGCGCTCCCGCCGTGCAGCCAATCGCGGCGCGGGGCGAGCCCGGGTGGGCGGGGCTCCGGCGGAAACGCTCGGTGCCGGCTCGGAAGCGCCCTCCAGCGGCCGGTGTTGGAAAGCCACGCTCTAGGGCTGGACGGAGCTCCGCCCGTGCCCGCTGCCTGCGCATGCGTGCATCCTGCGTCTTCCTGTGCTTAGTAGAGTCGGCTTCGTCCTGCTATCCGGAATGCTTGCTCCTGCTTTCCTCCGGTTAGGCCTGTTTTTCTGGCGTCCGACCATAGCTGGCCTGTGCCGCTCCAGAGGCCACAGTGGTTAAAAATTAGCTTGCACAAACACAAATGTCCAAAGACGGGAACTAGGTTGAATAATCACAGGGTAGGCGTGTTTGAGAACATAATGCAGCCATTAGAAAGAATGGCTGAGCGGGAGGTATTAGGCCTGAAGGCGTGGCACTTTATTATTTTTTTTATGTCGCATGCAGATAATTTTCATAGTATGCCAAGTTTGATGAACTCGAGCACTTCAAATCGATTTACCTCAGGGGGTGAGATCAAGGCAAGAGCCACGTTATCAAGTGCTTCAGCACTGATGTGAGCTAAATGACTGATCAAGAAAAACTCACTGAGGTTTAGTGGTGTGCGCCTTTAATCCCAGTGGAGGCAGGTGGATTGCTGTAAATTTGAGGGCAGCCTGGTCTACATAGTAAGTTCCAGGATATCCAGACAATCCAAAGACTACGAGAGGCCCTGTCTTTAAAAAAAGGAAGGAAAAATTCTAGCAAGAAATACTTCTATTACGTCGGTGGTATAGTGGTACAAACCTTTAAGCCCAGGACTAGGGAGGCAGAGCTATCCTGATCTACAGAGTGAGTTCCAGAACGTCTAAGACTATGTAGAGAGGCCCTGTCTCAAAAAAAAAAAAAAAAAAAAAAAAAAAAAAAAATTAAAAAGGAAATGCTTATATTTAATTACATATTGTTCCTGTGGAACACACACACTTTTATGAGTGCTTTGGATCAGGTTCTCTGTGAGCCATGATGGGCTGAGGGTCACCATAATCCCTTGCTTTCTGTTCCCAGTTCATCAGTTTGCATACCCACCCACATACCACCCACGCACGTATGCGCATTCGCAGGGCAAGAAGCAAGAAGCAGGCTGAGTGAAGGGAGTCAATGGGAATCACGGGGCTGGAGGGCTTCGCTTGCCCATCAGAGAATAGGCCTTTCCCGGCTTCCTTTGCGACTTCACTGGCTGAGTGTGTGAAGGTAGACAATGTTTGTCTAAGACAAGCCTGCACGCACGTCACTTACCATCTCAGGCATCCCAAGATTACTGGTACCTCCAAGTCTCAGGTAAACGGGAAACTTACGGACCCGTTTGGACTCGGAACCGCTACAGATTGGCCAGGTCCCCAAATGTCCCCCAAAGCCCATGTGATAAAGTTTTGGTCTCTAGCTGGTGAGGCTACTGGAAGGTGACAGATGGACACTTTTAAAATGAACAACAGCAAAAGAACCCTTTTATTTGTATGAGTCCTTTGCCTGCTGTCTGTGAACCACAATGGTGCCTGGTGTCCAGAGGCCAGGAGAGGGCATTGGGTCTTCTGGAACCAGGGGGAGATGGTTCTGAGTCATGGTGTGGGTGTCGAAACTTGAACCCACATTCTCCAGAAGAAAAGCCAGTGATAACAGATGAGCCATTTCTCTAGCCCCAAGTGGTGAAAACTTTTAAGAAGGTCCAGTAGATGGCCACTAGGGGTACATCTTGCAGGGGACTGGAGTTTAGTCTCCTGCTTCCAGGCCATTAGCTGGCTTTGCTATGCTGTGCACCTGATGTCATGTGCTGCCCCTCTAGAGGCCCCCAGACAATGGATCTGTCAGTCATGGACTAGAACTACTCAAACAGCCAACACAAACCTGTTCACCTTTTAAACAGACTACCTCAGGCATTAGAACCTTCAGGTTTCCTGGCCTCTTGGCCTTCCTTTATTCCTTCACCATCCAGGTGGAGGGAGACACATTCCAGGTCAGTTTTTCATTTGCAATCTGCGTCATCTCAAGCTACTCATGTACAGTCAGTCTCACCGCCGATGGCTGCCCGGATTAGCTTACATGGGAAAATACCCAAGTAAGCAGTGAGGGCTGTTAAAGCCAGGATGCATACAGATGTATGCATAAGGACTGTTGAAAGGTAATTAGGCTGCCTCATCGCTCTTACAGAGGACCAGGCTCAATGCAACAGACAAAGCATTCAGACACGTAAAACAGTAAGCCTCTTTTAAAATTTTATTTATTTTTATTTTATGTGCGTTGGTGTTTTGCCATGGGTGTTTTTCCAGGTCCCCTGGAACTGGAGTTACAGACAGTTGTGAACTGCCATGTGGGTGCTGGGAGTTGAACTTGGGTCCTCTGGAAGAGCAGTTGGTGCTCATAACCACTGAGCCATCTCTCCAGCCCCATAAAATAAATCTTTAAAAAAAATTAAAATGAAAAAAATCAAAACACATAAAATATTTAAAAATTATAAAAATAAAGTAATAAATAGATAGTCCTCAAAATAAATTAAATAATGAATTTCTAGGACTGGGTGTAGTGGTGAGCGCCTTCAATCCTAGCACTCTGGCAGAGGCAGGCTGCTCTTTGAGTTTGGGGCCAGCCTGGTCTACATAGTGAGTTCTAGTTCAGTCAAGACAACACAGATCCTGTTTCAAAATCAATTTTTCCCATTGCCTGCACTTGTGAAGCAGAAGGAATAAATGACAGGATTGCTCTAGCCACCACTCGAGTGATCTTCTGTACTTTATATCCAGCAGCCTCTTCCCCTTGCTTTCTAGCTTTTCCCTTTCTGCTATGGGTGTCTTTCAACGCCCTGGTGTAGGGAAGGCAAAATGTTTACTTATACTTGCTCATATAAAATGTACTTACCTACATCTAAAACCACAAGAGAGAGAAGCAAGCAGTCTACCCAAGTATGGTTCCACACCCCTGTCATCCTAGCAGTTGGGGAGGCAAAAGCAAGTGGACAGTTCAGGGTCCTCTTCAGCTACATAATGAGTTTGAGGCCAGCCTAGAATAAGTGTAATCTTATCTCAAAAAACAAAACAAAACACAAAAACGGACAAACCTGGGTTGGGGAGATGGCTCAGTGCTTAAGGAAGGGCACCTATTCTGAAAGAGGACTAGGGTTGGATGCCCAGCGCCCATGATTCAGTCCGGCAGGACCACACACCCTCTTCTAAACACCAGGGCCACACCAGGCACTCCCCTGTGCGTTTTGTATGAAGACAAAGGGTTGAGCAAAGCACTCATACATGTAAAATACAAAACAAAAACAGATAAGAACCAAAACAAATTAAGGAATCTAATTTTTAAACATTAGGATAAAATTATCCAGGTTTTACTAGGAGTATTAAAAACAGGGCCTGTTGCCTCATGCCACATCAAGCAGCTACGGGTTTCTAGGATGGAGGCCACTCTGTAATGCCTTCAGGAGCATGAAGAGGCAGTCACTTGCTTTGACTTCTAGATATACCCTGAAGCTAATACTGCTAAGGGGCTGGAGAACACCCCGTCTAGTAGACAGTAAAGGAACAAATGAAAATGACATATAACTGAAAATCTCCTTTCGCCATTCCCAGGGCATCTGCAGTTGGATCTACTTCTGAGTCAGCAGGCATTTGCTCGGCGTTCTGACGGAGACCCGAACTTCCTGTGTGACACTTGCTCAAACTACTGATTTTTCTGCCTCTCCTTCTTCCTGACACAGGGTTTTACATATAGCCCTGGCTGGCCTGACTCCTTATGTAGCTCAGGCTGGCCCTGAGCTTCTGGTTGTACTCCGGACGTTGGCCTTCCTGATCCCTATTACATTCCTATAAGTCAGGCACAGACTGAGGGTGCTTCTTTAGCATGCACAAAGCCCTGGGCTGGATCTCCAGCACCCCATAGACCGAGTGTGGGGGTGCATCCTAGTAATTCTAACACTCAGGGAGTGAGAAACAGGAAGATCAGAATTCAAGGCTTGCTGGGCATAGCAGTGCACACCTTTAATCCCAGTAGCTGGGAGACAGAGTCAGGCAGATCTCTGTGGGCTTGAGGTTAGCTTGGTCTACAAAGGAGTTCCAGGCTAGCCAGATATAAGGATTATAGTTTCAAAAGAAGAAACAAACACAAAACAAGTTCAAGGTCATCCCTAGCTTTGAATAAAATCCTAGTACTTATTTCATTTTGAGACCGCCTCAAAGTTTATGTCTGACTCTCCTGCTTCTATCTCCTGAGTGCTAAGATTATAGATCTGTAATCTGGTTAATTTCAGTTATTTAAAAAACCTTAGGCTGGGCAGTGGTGGCTCACACCAATCCCAGCACTCCAGATGACACTCTCCGAGTTCAAGGCCAGCCTGATCTACAGAGGCAATTCCAAAACACCCAGGGCTACACAGAGAGATCCTGTCTTAAAAAAAAAAAAAAAATTACTTAAACTAGAGGCTGTGGTGTCTCACCGAGAAGGCAAGTAGACGGTAAGCAGTTCTTTAAAACTGCCTTCAGTCCAAAAGTGGGGATGAGTACAAATGCAGGAAAACGTATAAAATGCAGCTAACAATATTTCTCGTCATGCCAGGTCTGGAGGCTGAGGCGTGAAAATTTAAAGTCTGAGATCAAGCCTGTGATGCATGCCTTTAATCCCAGCACTTGAGAGGCAAGAGACAGGTGGATCTCTGTGAGTTCAAGGCCAGCCTGGTCTACAAAGCAAGTACAGGACAGGTAGGACTTTCACAGAGAAACCCTGTCTAGAACAAAAAACCAACCAAACAAACAATTTCTGAGATCAGTTGACTATAGTAGTAAAACCCTGTTTCAAAAAAAGGGAAGGGGGCCAAAGACACATTCCTCCCCACCCCAACCCCCCACGGGAACTAGAAATGTAGAGGGAAAGCTGGGAAGTTTGCACAGCGTCACAAATGTGACTGCTCTTCCCTGCCCATCAGGGAGTCCTTACGGTTGTTTAGAAAACAAGTTGTGGCTGGTTCATGGTACAGTAAGCATAAAAGAACACAAACCCAGCACAAACTTAAATTAAATAGCATGATTTAATTTACTTGCTGCTCAATCCTCAATCCTCTTAAGTTAAAAAAAAATTATAATTAACTATTAACGTTAATGAATTAAAACCTTCCAGAAACATGAATCCAAAAGGAAATGTCCAACAGGTGAAGACGAGCCAGGTACTCTATGGCCTTGCTGTTTCAGTTTTGAACACTAAACATCAACGGAAAAGAAAATCTCTAGGGTTTTCAGTTTTATTCTTCTAGAGCACAACCGTGTGGCCTGTCACTAAGCACGCTCTCCCAGCAGGTACACGATGAACTCATAGGTGGACAGCACAATGGCAGTATTGGGGATCTGCCGGATGAGCTGAGCAAAGAGTCCTCGGTAGAAGGCGAGGTAGCCTTCCTCCCGGAACACCAGGCGCGCTGTCTGCACAAACGACTTGTACTTGGTGCCTTCCTCCCGGAGCCGTGTCCTGATGACTTCTGTGGGAGACAGGGCATGAAGAAGTCAAGGCTCTGTGTCTGCCGGGCATCTCGGTTCTAACCTGGATGGAGCAGTAACATGCTGAGAGGGACAGTGAAAAGCTAAGTTCTGGCTGGGCATAGTGGCGCACATCTTTAAGCCCAGCACTTGGGAAGCAGAAGCAGATGGATCTCTGTGAGTTCAAGGCACCTGGTCTACATAGTGAGTTCCAGGGCAGCCAGAGCTACATAGTGAGCCCCTGCCTTGGAGGAGAAAATAAGAAAGAAAAATTCTTTTTAGACCATGTTCTACTTGGTCTAAAAGATTCCCTCTGCTTTCCCTACTCTGTCCAGCTGAAAAGCCACCTGGCTTCCCTCCCAGCACACGGGCCCAGTGCTGCTCTCTCCAGCTCTAGCAGACTTCAGAACCTGGGAGGAACTGCTGATCTCTCCCCCAGCATGCTTCTGCATTTTGTTGGTAGTGCTCCGGAACAAAATGGGACCTCACCCTTATTCCTGACACTGGTACATCTTTCACTGCTGTGCAGGGGGCTTGGGAAACACAACTTGTTGTTTTCATAGCACAGTGAGCTGTTTGTAAGTGGGTTAGTGGGTCAGTAGTCATCTCATTCTTGCATTCTGGCTAGGAGTGCAGCTCACCCATCCGCACAGCATGTGTTTAGCATACATAGGCCCTGGGCTCGATCCCGAGTATCATAGCAGTGGATCTGCTTGGTGCATGCCTTTAGTCCCAGCACTCAGGCAGAGAGAGGTGGATCTCTATGAGTTCAAGCCCAGCCTGGTCTACATAGTGCGTTCCAGGACAACCAAGGCTATGTAGAGAGCAGTTTCAAAAAAACAAAAACCAAAAACACTCAAAGGAACAAAAAAGCCCTACTACTAGATTTAAAATAGCACCCTACTCAAAGTAGAAGCTGAGTGACTTTCATTTGTCTCCCCTAAAACTTTCTGAATCAGGGAATTTTAAGTAAAATCTAGTTTTGGGCTTCTTTGAAAACAGAAGATCAGTAACCCACACTGGCCCAGCAAATTCTTGTCACACTGAGGTGGAGCTGAGCAAGGAAAGAGGCCAGCACTCACATGACTGTCAATGCAGTCAGTCAATGATGGTGTCACTCGGCTGGAGCAGACACACTTAACCAGTGAAACCGCACATCCTCCAAGTGAAGATCTCTGGACTCAATCACTCCTGTCACATGCATTTTGGGTAAGGGACACTCAACCTATGTCACGGGTACTTCAGTCTGTGCCACCAAAGCAGTAGAGTATATATATATGTACAGTGACAAATGACAAACCCCAACAAGTGCCCCCCCACCCCCCAAGGCAAGCGTTGCTCTGCGTAGCCCTGGCTGTCCTGGAACTCATTTTGTAGACCAGGCTGAGCTTGAATCAGAGATCCACCTGCTTCCCAAATGCTGGGACTAAAGGTGTGGGCCATCACCACCTGGGTTCCCCCTCAACAACTGTTTTACTGCTCCTAGAGAACAGAGCAGAACATACCGTGTGGGTAAGCAATGCAGGAGGCACATCCCTTAGAAACAGCAGCAGCTGCCATGAGTCCAAAAAAGCCAGAGGAACTCTTCTTAGCCCCGTCCGTGGAGGAGACTATTGGAGCTTCCTTCAGACACTTCTTTAAACTCTCATAAATAGCAAAGCAGATGATGGTCTCTGAGATCCCAGCATACGAGGCAGTCAGCCCTCTATAGAAGCCCCGGATGCCTTCTGTCTGGTACACATGCCGAGCACACTGGAGTGTGTTCATCTGCTTGCAGCCTCTCACCCTGTCAGACGGGATCAACGGTAAGATGCTGAGAGACATTACACCCAAGTCACATGAGGATCACCCATGACACAGAAGTGACACAGGAGAAGAAACCTGTCTTTCTTGTCCTGAGGCCACCTGACCTCTGACCCACTGTGAGGCCAGTTCAATTAGCTGAGAGACCTGACAGGCGCACAGAATAGATGGCAACTGAAATGGCAGTCACTGAAGCCAGCTTATAGCCCTTGACCCAATTCCAGAAAATGCTAATGGGGGATAACACGTGTCAGAGAAAATAGTTGGAACCATTGAAATATCTAAAAACAGGACTAGATGAGTAAACTGTGGCACATAAGATGACGAGGGAAAGCTAAGTAGAAAGCTAGACACACCTTTAATCCCAGCACTCAGGAGGCAGAGGCAGGTGGATCTCTGTGAGTTCAAGGCCAGCCTGGTCTACAAAGTGAATTCAAGAACAGTCAGGGCTACATGGAGAAACCCTGTCTCAAAGAAAACACAAAACCAAGCGACCCCCCTACCCCCCCAAAAAAGCTGAACATAATGGTACACAAAGTAAAGCACTATGACACACAAGGAAAATGCTAAGGGAAAAGGATGATGGGACAGCTTTCTGGTACACTGGGGATTGAACTCAGGGCTTTGTGCATGGTGGGTAAAGTTCTGTACCACCAAGTTCTGCCAGCCCAGATACTCAGATACTCACTCCTTCTTACCATTCTTCCCTGGAGTGTGATTTGTGTTCATGACAAAGAATGAACCCAGGACCTCAAACTCGGGGGGTGGGGGGAGAGAATACACATACATGTATATATTTATAATGTGTGAACACAATATATATCAGTATATATTTCTTCTTAGTTATGTTGTATAGAATTTTTAATCTAGGTATATACCTGATATTTTACACATTTATTTACTTTTAAATATTTACTGATATTTTGTGTGTGTGTGTGTGTGTGTGTGTGTGTGTGTGTGTGTACAGGCATTAGATCTCCTGGAGCTGAGGGCTGTTGTGAGCTGCCTGATGTGGTGTGAAGAACCGAACCCGGGTCCTCTGTAAGAGCAGTAAATGTTCTTAGCTGCTGAGACATCGCTCCTGCCCATGGTGGCATATTTTTATTCTATCATTCCTAAGGTTAGTCAGTTAGCCTTAAGCTTTAAAAAATGACAACTCAGAGTGAGCTGATGTGCTCCGTTTCTTACTATTCTTCTGACTCTGTCCTCAATTTTTGTTTGTTGTTTGTTTCTTTTCTACGCATCCCTTTTTGTCTATAAAACAGTGTCCTCTGCTTGAGAGTCACTGAAGACTGACGCTGTTTTACAGAATAAGAGCTGCTGACACTAGAGTAATGAACTGAAACAGCCAGGGGTGGTGGCGCATGCCTACACTCCCAGCATTTAGGCAACTGAGAGGATGGATGTGAGTTTCAGGCCAGCGTGGATTAGAGTGAGACCCTGTTTGAAAAAAACAACAAACTACAAAAAGAGACAAGCTGGGGCTGGAGAGACAGCTCTGTGCTTAAGAGCACTGACTGCTCTTCCAGAAGACTGGGGTTCAATTCCCAGCACCTGCAGGGCAGCTCACAGCTGTCTGTAGCTCCAGTCCTGGGGCCTTTATGCCCTCACACAGACATGCATACACAAAACAGTAATGTGCATAAAATAAAAACAAATAAAAGAGACAAGCTAAATTGCTAAACTTCTGTACTCTGTTTTCTTGCTTAAATCTTTTTGTACTTGCGCCTAGCTCCTCTTGAGACAGTGAGAGCTGCTATTGCCTCAGGAGGCTTGCCCATCCTCTTTAACCCCATCCTGCCTAGGTTATACTGGGGACACTCCAGCACACTGGGCACCTCACACACTTTGTCCCACCAGACTATAACTCTCTTAGCTCATTGGTTGTGATGCTGATAAGACAGAAGGCAGGGACAATCTCCCTGGCAGCCACTGGAACAAGACATGCTCCTAGATGTTCACAGAACCCTCCTAAATAAAGGTCTATAATGTCCTGAGCACAGTGCTAGAAAGGTTCTCGATCAATAGATGCTAAACACAGGTGACATCGGGACACTGAACACTTAGCTCTGAGTTGATACCAAAGGCTGCTAGGAAATGAGGCCGGCCAGAAGCTTGAAGCACAACCATAAAGAGGAAGGGCCATTCCCAGTAAGGGACTGCACATGCAGGAAGATGGCCATGTAGGACACACATGGCATTTTGGCATTTTTGGAAAACTGCAAAGGACTACCTGAATGATTAGTTTAGAAGTTAGAGTTTTCCTGTGGAAGTAACTGGTCCTTGTCATAGGATTATCAAGGGCTTCAGAGGGCAGAGTGGACTGGAGGGCCTGGGGGTGGGGGTGGGGGGTAGATCAGGGGATTCATGATCACAAGACGATGATGAGCCCAGGCAGGTCCCTCCTTCACCCTGCAGGTACATTTCTCCCCTCTTTCTTAGAGGAAGCTGGAGGAAAGACAGGCCTACTAGTGTTTCCAGGGTTCTAATTTCTGGATCATACAGTACAAAGGTGTTTAGAATCCGGGCAGTTCCTTGAACTTAGACTGGGAGAGCCTGAATTTCTACTGGAAACCATCATTCTTTCAAGGAGTATGAGTTTGAGTGCTAACCCACAGAAATAGCAGCTGTGGTTTTATACAAAAAAAAAAAATCATTTCCCTACACATTGTCATAAAATTAGAAAGCATTGTTTAGTATCCTTGATTCCTTGAAAATCACAGAAGTTGCTGGCCTGATGAGAAATCTGATTTTTGTATAAAAGAAGCAGATTTAGTATATAACAATTTTTGTTTGTTCTTTTTCGAGACAGGGTTTCTCTGTGTAGTCCTGGCTGTCCTAGAACTCACAGAGATCCATTCCCCTGCCTCCTGAGTGCTGGAATCACAGATGTGTACCATCATACCTGATGTACCACAGATTTTTAAAGTACGGCTAATGTTATTTCAATTGGTTTTCATTTCTTTAAAAATCTTGGCTCTATCCAAGGACAGTGGTATAGCCTGTAAGCCTGGCCCTGGGAAGCCTTGCAGCAGCAACACTAAATTTAAAGCAGCCTGAACTACACAGCAAGACTCTGTCTCAACAAAAAACAATACTTCTTTTTCTTGTTTGTTTTTTTCAAGACAGGGTTTCTCTGTGTAGCCCTGGCTGTCCTGGAACTCGCTCTGTAGACCAGGCTGGTCTCCAACTCACAGAGATCCACCCGCCTCTGCCTCCTGAGTGCTGGGATTAAAGGTGTGCACCACCATGGCCCAGCAAAGCCCAATATTTCTGTAGGCTTTGCCATAACACTCAAGGAATACAGAATAAAATGTATTAAGAACTCCAGGTTATGGTTAGGGCAGACAGCTGGTCCATCTGGGAGTGACAGAGTGTCCTCTCTGGTGTCTTTGGTGACAGCCAAGCCTCTGCAGAATGCACAGTGCACCTCCTGATGTGAGAACCCCAGAGAGGAACACCCAAGAAGCTGGGGCAATAGACTGGACTTTCTGTCCATCTTTCCTTGTTCTCTGTGGCCTCCTCTCCCTACAATGCCACCAATAGATCTCAAAAGACGTCTCTACCTTCACTTACAGAGAATCCAGAGGGGATAGCTAAGGACCCCTGCTTTTAATCCATACTTGGTATTGGGAGAAGGAAACAAACCACACCAGAAACTCTCAGATAAGGAAGGAACTATTAACTTACTTTCGTTCTAGCTGCATCCTCGTTTTAACCATCCAAATAGGATTCATTAAGGTATTTGTGACAAACGCTGGAGGGAAAAAACAGTCGTCACTGATACAGTCAGTGTTCACTACAGCTGTCTTTACCACACAGTACTCCAAATCAAGCTGCAGCAGCTTGACACAGCTGGGGGCAGAAGCAGTGTCTGTTTGTCTGTCTGTCTGTCTCGTTCCACAGTGCTACAGAGGTTGCTACTGTGCGCATGGCCTTTCCAGACTCTAGAGGGTGCTGCTAGCATTTGGCTCATTTGAATCCTAGGGCAAAAACTACCTAAAATTTCAATTTAGAAGCTTCAGACTCAGAAATAATTTGTTTCTAAACTTGCTGATAACGACTTATGTCTGATATCGAATACAAGTGTTAAGTCTTGAGTTACCTGAATTCAAACTTGGAAACTTAAGGAAATAACAATTTTAAAACGGATCAATCCCCAGGAATCATTATTTGGTAAGCCTTCGTTCAGCAGTGTTTAACATTGCAGATCAGCCCCGAAGGCCCGTGTCCAGCTCTCCTCCTGCAGCCTGTGCCCACAGTCCTGAGTACAGGTTAATTAGACACCGGGGGCCCCTGCTTTCAAAGGCTCCCCTGTGGTGTGCTTACTTTACCCCAGGGTCTTCTGGGTAATGCTAAGCATTACAGAGCTGATTAACAGGGTCAGGATTACAGCTAATTCACCACGGAGCAACCTGTTTTGAAACGGTATGTTCCTTCTTAGGGCCCACTTTTAAGGGGAAATCACTGCTCTTGCACAAAGTACTTTGCTTAACATTACTTTTTGTCTCTGACTAAAAATCACAATCTGGGTTAGTAATTTTATTGAGAGTGACAAAGGCAGATGGAATTGGTGTGGTTATTTCTTTCTGTGGGGAGAAGGCAGGAATTCTAAAATGCTAATATAAATTCTCTAAAAATACATTTAGATTTAAATGGACAGAAGGCTCTGTGTAAAAGGGCAGAGGCATCTTCTAGCAATTTAGGAGCCCATGCTTACTCCCAAGCATCCCTGGGGAACGTCCTGCCCTGAGCTCTGCAGGCACTGGAAGGCCTTCCTCAAAAGAGAACAGACTGTCTCAAAAGAGAACAGAAGCACAAGGTCTTAAGTTCAAGTGCCACACTACACACACAGCAACAGAGCCCTGACCCTTGCTGTACAGGGCAGATGTACCCCAGATATCCAGGGGACTCAGAGAGAAGAAGGTAGCTCCCACTCCACATTAGAACCCAACAGGGAAAGCAGGAAGACATGAAAAACGTCCATATCCCTTTAGGAGAAGCACAGCTCACCCATGCAGGGAAATGTGTGCATCTGGAGGGAGAACGAGAAGCTTGAGTGGTCAGAGACAATGAAATCTGTTTACAAGCTGCTGTTTACAAACGCCAATATAAAGCTTTTGGAACATGATTTTAGGTGCAAAAGAGGTAGGGAGTTAACTTCTAATTCCTGGAAGGAAAAAAAGAAAGCAAAACAAACAACACATGCTTTGGGATGTGAGTCTTCATCTCACTTGTTAGGGTTACATACCTGCAGAGCCAGCCGAGAAAACGTGCACAGTATTGCTATTAGGCACAAAAATGCCATTAAATTGTTCTTTGGCTTTGGAGTAACATGCAAAGTACACAGCCCTGTTAGGACAAAGAGAGAACGCTATGAAGACATCATTGTGGCACTTTAAAGTATATATGTCCCTCTGCAACATCTACAACATATAGGAGACTACAGAACAGAGTAAGGGCAGGGCAGTGGTGGTGCACACCTTTAATTCCAATACTTGGGAGGCAGAGGCAGGTGGATCTCTGATTTCAAAGCCAGCCTGGTCTACAGAGTGAGTTCCAGGACAGCTAGGGCAGTTAAACACAGAAACCTTCTTCGCTGGCAAGGAGCCAGAGGCTGGACTGGCACCCAGGCTTGCCACCATACCTGGGATGGTCACGCCCCTCCAGCAATGAAGTAGTGACAGCAGTGGCCAAGATAACAGAGTAAAATGAGATTTTTGGAAACACATATAAAAGTCCTTCCACATTCTGTATGCTGGATAATAAATGTTAATCGTCTGAGTAGGGGACACTGTCCTTTGCTCCCCTCATCCTGCCTTGAGGTAAAGTGTGTGCAGACTGCAATCTGACCCGCCAGCAGTGTCTCATGGACTCCATAGCAGGAGCAGGAGCGGGAGCGGGGCTGCGTCCCTGCCACGCAGGAGAGATGTTTCTCTTTGCCCCTGCTGACCAATGGGTCTTGACTACTGTTGATCAGGATCCCAGGAGCCACTGGTGTAGACTAAGCTCTGGCACCAGATCCCAACAGAACAAAAACTGGGGTGTGGAGAAATCATCCATGCTGAAGTCTCCACTTCCTGTCACCAAGTCAAGTCATCTGGCCTTCCAGGAAGTCACAGTCACAGAAAGGCAACAGAGCCCATGAAGGGCGGTCCCAGCCAGCAGGACTCCAGTCCGGCCAGGAGAGGGAGCCGAGGTGAACCAGTCCTCAGGTTGCCACTGTTCTCTTCTCCCCCTGTGACTCTGAAAGGTGGGACCTTTTGATGTATACTTTTTGGTCCTCATTTATGCTTTTCACAACCTTGTTCTATGTAAACAAACAAACACATCAATCTTATTTTATGGAATAAAGCAGGGCCAGATTCTAGAATAAAAAAGGCAATTAAAATCAAAGTGGTACACTGCTAGGACTTTGGCCCGTGACACGCACTGCAATGTGTCCCTTTTACACACACAGTTCCTTTCTCTATTAGCACTGCCCAATAACTGTAATTCAGAGACACTAGCTTTTTGTGGATAAGGAGTCCTTGAAAAGTGGTCAGTATTTCAACTAATTAAAAAGGTGAATGGGCCAGGTAGTGGTGGCACACGCCTTTAATCCCAGCACTCGGGAGGCAGAGGCAGATGGATCTCTGTGAGTTCAGGGCCAGCCTGATCTACAAAGCTACAGAGAAAACCTGTCTCTCTAAAAACAAACAAACAAACAAACAAACAAACAAACAAACAAACGGTGAGTGGAGCCAGCAGCTTACTGTGCTGGACTAGTAAGTACAGTTCTACAAAAGCTTCAAAGAGAATGAAAAAAATCAACGATGTAGTGTTACAGGAGCCTTTATAATTCCTTCCGACTAATGTTCCTCAGTAACCTGAACATCCTGCTGGGAAGGCAGATTATGACATGGATCTGGGTGTGCCATACATAACACTGGGCATTTCTACACCCAGGGACTGACCATACCACACTCAGGGTGGAGAGTTCGGAGTATTGATGGTGGATTTATTTTCCCATGTAGAAAGGCAAACCCATGGTCACCACTGTTTCTCCATGGTTCAACATGTTTGTTTCTGATTTTTGAGACAGGGTTTCTCTGTGTAGCCCTACCTGTCCTGGAACTTGATCTGTAAACCAGGCTGGCCTCGAACTCACAGAGATCCACCTTCCTCTGCCTCCTGAGTGCTGGGATTAAAGTCGTGCACCACCACTGCCTGGCTACATTTAGGCGATTTTAGTACGGGGGTGGGGGGAGCAGTGACTCATCAGTGTCGCCCTTGGGCAAGAAGATTCAGTACTGCATGCTGCTGTCGATGAGCTTGCACAACAGTTAAGTGCTTACCTTGATGGTGCAACTCCAACCAAATTTGGACCCAAGCCTCTAAACAGTGACTTTGGTCCCTCCTTTTCCAGGATCGACCTGAATAGTAAGAAAAGACACAGTTTTAACATCTCTGAGACGATTTAGATGGGCTGGTTAGGTAAGTGCTACCTAGGGCATGTGAAGCCCGAGTTCCATCCTCAGCAATAAAAAGGGTGTGTTGTACACACCTGTACTCACAGCCCTCAGAAGGTCGGAGCAGGAAGATCAGTTCAGAGTCATCCTTGGCTACAGAGAGTCTGAGGCCACACAAGACTGTCTCAAAACAAAACTAAGACCTTGGAGTAAGACCTGTCTTGGTAATAAGAAGCCAACCTTCACCGCTTCCTTGAAGGAATAGAATTTAGGGTCCCTAGACTTTCACTTCCCCCAGCTACAATGTAAAGCCAGAAGGCTGTAGCACTAGGCAGGAATGCTCCAAGGAGCAAACCCATGGGAAATACTGTCCCAGGAAGTCTCTGACCCTGTTTCTCAGTTACTCTCCCTTCAGTCTGAAATCTCACTTCCTCAGCAGGCCGAGGCAAAAGACCACATGTTCAAGGGCTGCCTAGACTACCCAGTGAGCTAAGGGCGGGAGCCCCGTCTCCAATTATGCAAAGCACAAAAAAGTGGGGGTGCAGCGACGATGCAAGCCAGTGGTACAGAGGGTCTCACCCATGGGAGACTCTAGGTTCAGATCTCCGCTCTGTTTCCCCTGAAACCTGGGCCCCACTAGATCAGTGTGATTTTATTATTACTTCTGGAAGCAGACTCACTATGTAGCCCAGCTGGTTTCTAACCTGCCAGCCTCTTCCTTCAGCCTCCTAAGTTCTAGGATTACACGTATGTACCTCCTCATATTTAATAGATGAAATTCCTTTTTAAAAAACTACTCTGTGTGTGTGTGTATGTGCGCGTGTGCGCACGTACGCAGGAAAGGTTGTTGAACCCTGCCAAGCTGAAGTTACAGGCAGCTGTGAGTTGCCCAGTGTGGGCACTGATGTTACATCTCTGGAAGAGCAGCAAGTGCTCTTAACTACTGAGCCACCTCTCCAGTCCCAAGAGGAAAATTCTTGAACTTGGAGACTACCCTGTGTTCTTGAGAACATTTTGTCCATAGGAAATAAATGGTAGAGAATTAAGGGCACAGGGGTAAAAGCATGATGCACACTTTCAGGTTCAGGACAGTGTGTGGACACAGCCAAAATGAAGAAGCCAAGACAGCACAAAGCTAAGAACTGCTGAATCTACAAAAAGGAGACAGCCACATGTGCCTCCTGCATCTTTTCTTCTATTAGACATCATTGCAAAGCAAAAGTTTATCTTAAAAGCCACAACAAATCTTACTACAGTTCACACAACCAGACCAAAATTATAACACATGAAGTTTATAAAAAAAAAAAAAAAAAAAAAATCAAGGGTTTCATAAGAAACAGCTTTTGGGCTTCTAACAACACAATGCTTCAAAATGAAATTCATGGCGTCACAGTGGGCAAAAGCACCTGGCTGTTGACAATGAAAACCCTTCACTTTTATTATCTTCCCGCAAGAGGACTGTTTCCAAAGGCCAAGCTCCTGGAACAAAACGTCCCCAGGAGCTCCTGCTGTGACCTGTACAGTATGACACAGCGAGACTACAGATTCCAACCCTGTCTGCCTGACAGTTGGGCAGTGTGGATTCCGACTGTGGATGTAGCAATGCACCCATGTAGCCTAGAGGCTACCCAAGAAGGGTCAGGGAGCCTCTGGCACCAGGAAGCTAGGAGCCCTCATCCATAATGCAGCAGGGAGCATATGTCCTCAAGTGACTCCCGCCTTAAGAGCTGAAGACAGTCTCCATAGTTAGGCATTTCACAGAGGCAACAAGTCAAATCTGTTACATAAGCTGCCTGCACCTCTGCCCTACCTGGGTGTGGATAAACTCTTCTGGAACAATCAAGTTCCACGGCACACGGCAGCTTTGAAAGAACAATGCAGGATCCAGGCTCGCCCTCCCACATGCCCACATGCATGTCACCTTTCATATTGGAAAAGCGTGTAAAAAGCAATTAGTATTATTCAGAGTCCTCCCCCCTCTCTGTGTGTCTGCATAGGAGAGGCAAGTATCTCATCAAGTGTCTACCAGAGCAAGGCAGTTTTGGAACAATATGGACTGGTTAACTGAAAGGAATGTAAAATTTCAGACTGAAATGGAGGACGGAAAGATGGCTCATGGTCACGGTCCACTCACTGCTCTACCAGCGGACAGGCAGCCTACATGTGTGTGTATATACCCACATACAGGCATACACATTTAAGCTTTGTAAAATAAGTGTTAAAACTTTTTAAAGACCTTAAAAAATTAAACAAGGTACCTCAGTAGTCCAAATCTTCATTAAAAAAAAAAAAAAAAACTTTCCTAAAAAAAGAGACACCTGGCAGACATTATCTTTTAAGACTTGTGTTGCATGCTGAATACGTGTATCCTTGTGAAGGTCAGAGGTTGATGTCAGGCTGCTTCTCTTGTTCTCCATCCCTATCTTTCCTTCCTTTTTTCTGAGACAGGGTCTCACTAAGTAGCTCTGGCTGGCCCAGAACTCAGGGACATCTGCTTGCCTGTGCCTTCCGTGTGATGGAATTAAAGGCTGCACCACATCCAGCTTCCTTATTTATTGAAACAGAGTCTCACTAAACATGGAGCTCACTAACTTTGCAAAACCAGCTAACCAGTGAGTTCCAGGAGACTCCTGCCTGTTCTCTACCCCTCCCTTCTCCCTACCCCTGTGCTGGGATTACAGGCACATACACACAACACCAGTACTATATTTCTAATTTATTTTTTAAATTTTGCATGGGTGTATGGATTTCTGTGTGAGTATGTATGCAGGTGCCCCAGGAGTCCAGAAGAAGGTTTACATTCCTCAGAGCTAGTGACAGGCAGCTGTGAGCTGCCAGATGCGGATGCTGAGACCTGAACTCAGGTCCTGGGAGGGCAGGAAGGACTCTTAACCGCTCTGCAATCTCTCTAACCCTACAACACTATTAGTGGTGGCTTTGACTGGGCGCTGGGAATCCAAACTCAGGCCCTCATGATTGTATGACAGGCACTTTCCTAGTCGACTGAGCCATTTCCCCAGATCCCTCCCCAAAAACATCTTTTCTTTCTTTCTTTCCTCTTTAAAATTTGTGTGCACAAGCAAACTGGGTATCTCCTACCATATGGGATCTGGGGATCACACTCAGGATACAAGGCTTGGCAAGTGTCTTACCTGCTGAACCATCATGGCAACCCAACCCCCTTTCTTTTGAAATACGTTCACCCATCCCCCAGTGAGTCTGTATTTTTCCTAAGTTAACCTAAGACACAAGAGTGATTCCTAATTTGAAGACTCATAAGCAAGCAATTTGGTATGACTTTTATAAGAGTAGTCACAGGAAGAGCAGGGTAAGTAGCCAGCAGCTGAGTTTTAAATGAATGACCACATTACTCATCTGGGCTTCTGATAATCAAAGTGTCTCCTACAATTCAGAACAGAACCCAGGATAGGCCCTGCAGTGTACAGAAAAGGTCTGGGGCTTGTCCCTGCTCACCATCTCTTTCACAAAGAGCCCTTCTGGTCTAGCGCCACCTCTGGGTTAGCTCCGGTAGTTCAGTCGGAGGCAGCCATCTTCATTGACCACACCACCCAGGGCAGTACACACTGTTCACTGCACTGGGATCTTATTAGCTACAAGAACATCCACATGGCCAGATGGCATGCTTCAACAGATAGGAATTGCAACCTCTGTTGCAAAGCATACCTTAAAAACCTCAAGAAAGTACTCATGTAAGTAACCAGCCCCTCTGGAGGATGGAGGCAGAGGCTGTGGGTAAAGGAGGAAAGCAGGGTAGTGTAGGGGAGCTCAGTTCAAATACCTGGGTCACCACAGGATATTTCTGCCAAGGTGTCAAGACCACAGAGATAATGTCCAGAACAAGGAACTTGTGCTAGCAAATGTTCTTGTCTCTTATTATTCATTTAACTTTCAGTCAGGGTCTCACTGTATAGCCCTGGCTGTCCTAGAACTCTCTATGTATGTAGAACAGGCTGGCTTCAAACTCACAGACATCCACCTGTCTCTACCTCCTAAGTGCTGGGATTAAAGGCGTGCACCACAATGCCCACTCCTGCGCCTTCAGAGGAACAAGGCGGCTGAGGGTGCAGTGCAGTTACAGGACTGTGGAGTGAAGACCCTGCAGGCTGCTCTGCTGAGCACAGTGAGGAGGGTGCATAGCTAAATCTCAGCTAGGCCAGCTAGGACGCTAACACTGACACACAGGACAGCACTAGAGGAAGCCATGGGCAGGGGGTTGACAGGATTTACTGTGGGTTGAGAGGTCTCCAAAGATTCTCCAAGGTCCCAGACTGTAACTGCAGAATGAAGCTGCTTTAACCTAGCAGGCTGGGGGCCCAGCAGGCACGAGTTCTGGTTTGCTCCCATCTTATTTGGAATGCTTAGAAAACATTTATGCTAACCTCACAGACAGCAGGGGTGGGTGTGAGATGACTAAATGAGACCACGGAGGGACAGCTGTCACAGTGGGACCCTGCTGCAGCAGGAAGAGGTAAGGTGGTAAGGCAGCAGCCAGTGAAGGGGACGAGGTTCTGCTCCTGGCATCTTCTGGGCCAGCACCAGCTACACCTCTGCGTAAGACCTGGAAGAGGCTGCGGCCCAGCTGTGATCTGGGCTCTTCTGTTTTTGTTTTTATCTCAGCTGTTCTAAACTGTTCTAGAAAAAAGGGGGCCATGCAATGCACTGAACACGACTCTGGGCATCCACAGCTGCTAATCTGCATGTCTTCCTCTCTAAGAGGAGAGCAGCTAATCTTTCGAGGCTGTTGTGAAAAATCAAAAGAATCTTCTCATCACTAACAACAACCCAAGTGAGGGGAAGTCTGAAATCTGCACCCCAGGCTAAGGAAACACCTCTTGGAGGAGCAAGACAACTGCACAGAACCTTTCTAACATGGGCAGGACCATTAAAACAAGAACTTAACTCCGTGGTTTACCTTTTGACATGAATACAGTAAATGGATATTCGTGGGTAAGTCCCACTCTGTGACTTCACAGCCAATGACTGTACCAACCAGTGACTGCAGGGCCAAGGTGAGGTGGGCTTTTGTGTGGTGTGGAAGTGGTCCCTGCATTCCCAGTGACAAAATGCCCCCTGCCTTTGGTTCCCACTGTAATGAATAACCACTGAGGGTGGGGCTTCTGGAGATATGAGAAACCAGAGATGGAGGGTGTGCATTCCATAAAACTCCCAGTACAGGAGCATTCTATTTACCTTACAGGCTTAGCCTTGTATACAGCTACTGTTGAGTAATGGCTTCTCACGAACAGTATGTTAACTGGACACAGGTTGCATGGCAAGTCTGTATGGAGCAATTCATTCTGAATGCTAGTGAAGTGGCCTGATTACCTGCCTCCATGTCACCATGAAAGGTGTCACCTGACACCAAGCAGGAAGTATTCTCTTGGCCGCTGAGGACCATGGGTCCTGTTTGTCCACACTGAGGATGTCTCCTCACACCCAGTCCTCTGGCCTTCCTGTGCCTATTGATACCACCTGCTTTGGGGACTTCCCTCCCTTCCTCAGCGTTAAAGCTGAAATCCTGATCCTCCCAGGCAGCATGATGGCTCAGCGGGTAAGGATATTTGTCACCGAGCCCAACCTGAGTTTGACCCCAGAGTACACCACCCCGCTCCTTGCAAAATAAGTAGGAAATCTGATTCCTCTGTTTGAACCAACATGTACAACATGATCAGGCACGTGGCAGGAGAGGGCCTCACGAAAGGCCTGCACTTACTTCAGAACCTGTATGAGTCCAGGTGTCACAGACGTTGGCCTCATCATCCCAGCTCCACTAATGGTCCCCAGGTGAACTTGAGGGTAATACACCGTCCGGAGAGCTAGTCGGGAAGACTGCAACCTCGTCTTAATGACTTCTAGTGGACATGTGAAAATAGCACCAACTGTGCCCCCACACCTGCAGGAAAGAAACCACACAGGGTCAGAAGGGCAAGGCCAGTCTGCAGGTGATGTGAGCGCTATCTAGCCTTTTCCTCTTTGGAACAGAGAGCTTGCGTTCATTTAATACAACTTACAAAGGAGTCACAGTCTTAGTGAGGTTCCAGAACTAAAGACACTTCACAATGACCCGTGAGTGCAGGTGCCACATGACCACTTGCAACAGTTTGGCACCATCCCTCTGCATCTCCACACAGTACTTGGCCAATTCTCGCTGCTATTGGCTCATCCAGTCTTACCATGAGACTCACCATGAATAGCCACATTTCAGGCCAAATACTCAGACAGTGCTAATTTGAAAATCTGTTTATTACAACACAAACCTTCTACTGAAGGTTACAGCAAACTTTCCACTAGTAAAGCCCTTCTCCCTTCATTCACATTGTTTTCCCAGCTCCTGTCCCTCTGGATCATTCCTCCAAGTCAATCACTTCAATTCTGCCCTTCACAACATGCTGAAAGCAAGCAATTTCTTGAATTACTTTTTAAATACTTTTCTCTTTGGTACAAGAATTGAACCCAGGCACACGCTAGGCTAAGGCTTTACCATTAGCTACAATCTCAGACATTTATTTTTATTTGATTGCAAGACAAAGTCTCACTAAATCGCCCAGCTTGCAATTCTCCTGCCTCAGCCTCCTGAGCAGCTGGATCACCTGTGTCACCACCACACCCAGCTTAGACACCTTTCTTCAAGACAGCTCACTTATTTATCCTACACTGCTCATTCCCATCTTCTCTTACATGATGCTGGATAGGCTAGCTGCAACAAATGATGTCGTGGACCATCTAAAGTCACCGTCCATACAACCAGGGATTTTCCTCCTTGCCAAGCACGCCCTGCAGCAGAGCAAGCTCTCACCTTTGCATCTGTGGCATCAGGACCAAACAAGTTCACAAGGGGAAATTATTCGGTCAAGAGTTATTCAGTTGAGAATTCACAGAGAAAGTGTTATACTCATTGGGGAGGGGAAAGCATACCACAGCATGTGTGCAGGTGAGGGGACAACTCAGAGTGAGTTCTCTCCCTCCACCACGTGGGTCTGGGGATTGAACTCACTCAGGTCGTCAGCCTTGGCAGCAGGTACCCACGCCCCCCCAGGCCATCTTGCCAGGCAGCCATCTTCACATTTGAAGGTGTAAATACTTGGGGAAGCACGCACTCTGCCTCTTGCTCGCTGCCCTCTTGCACTGGACTGAGGACTGCTGGCATGTTAACATATGCAGAATTTTACACCAGCCTCCCTGCAGCACTTAGTCTAAATGTTGCAAGTCTACTGAGTAACAGCACTTAATACAGACCCCAAAGGGAATAAAGCAAAATCTCCAAATAGGACTTAAACGAGGGACCCAGGGCTGGCAAGCAGACTCAGCAGTACGTAAAAGTGCTTTGCACAACCCTGATGACTTGAGCTCCCAGAATGCCTTTCTTTCCTTTTTTTAATTTTAAAGCTGATTGGAGTGGTGTGAATCTGTAACCTCAGCCCCAGCATCCTACAGTGGTGGACAATGGAGGATCAGCCAGAAGCTCACATACAAAGGGCAGAGGAAGACTAACAAGACAGACCCACCATCAAACACAAAGTGGAAGGGGCTGGAAACATGGCTCAGGTTAAGGGCGCTTACTGATTTTTCAGAGGTCCTGAGTTCAGTTCCCAGCACCCACAAAGCAGCTTATAACTATTCTTAACTCCAGTTCCAGGGTTTTCAGCGCCCTCTTCTGGCTTCCATTGTACACATACAATGCTCTTTACATACATGCAGGCAAACACTCAAACGCATAAAGTAACAATACATCTTTTAAAAAAAATGGAAGGAGAGGGGGCTGGAGATGGCTCAGTGGGTAAGAACACTGACTGCTCTTCCAGAGGACCTAGGTTCAATTCCCAGCAACCACATGGTGGCTCACAACCATCTGTAATGAGATCTGGCGCCCTCTTCTGGCCTGCAGGCAAACCTGCAGATAGAACACTGCACACATAATAAACAGTAAGGAAAGTCTATAAGGAAAGTTTAAGGAGAGAATCAAGTCTTGAAAAGTTTTCTTTGACCTTAACGGGCACACAGCAGCATTGCTGGTCAATATAAGGGTCACAGAGGAAGCCATGTCCCTGCTGAATGTTGTGGATCACATGGACAATCCCAGCACTCTGGAGACCAAGGAAGGGGATCTTGAGATTGAGGCTAGCCTGCACTACATAGCAAGACACAGTCTAAGAGAGAGAAAGAAGGAAGGAAGCAAAACTACCATCTTGTGACAAGTATTCAGTTCTCCAACAATCTTCTCGTGAGGCAGGAACATGTTAGTCCCAATTTATCATAAGGGACCTGAATGTTATGAAACAGAAATGTATCTAGTTGAGGAAGGGGGAGAAAACAGCTATTTGGCTATTTAAGCAACCCTGCTTTAAAATTGGGACCACTGCTGGGAGGTGGTCCACGCTTTTAATCCCAGCACTTGGGAGGCAGAGACAGGAGAATCTCTGTGAGTTTGAGGCCAGCCTGGTCTGCAGAGCTACAGCCAGGGATACACAGAGAACCCTGTCTCAAGAAAAAAAAAAAAAAAAACCAAAACAAAACAAAAACCCAAAATGCAAACAGGATCATAGCATGTTGAGAGAGAGAGAGAGAAAGAGAGAGAGAGAGCTGTTATCTACTACCAAAAAAGAAGGGAGGATGAAAGGGAACAAGCAACAAGGGAAGGAGGGCAGGAGGGCAGGAGGGCTGGGAACCGGGACAGGAAGGAGTGGGGGCTGGGCATGCTCGGTGTATACCTGGGACCCAGCATCTGGGAGACTAAAGCAGGAAGTCCCTAGCAAACTGAGGCTACAAAGCAAGACTGTCTCAGACAAACAAAAGCAGAAAGAAGCACTAGATGGCAACACTGCACTGCTATTACAAGTGAGTTAGCACTCACTAGGCAAGCGTCACTACAGTGTGGTTAACTATCCACCTGGGCCCATCAACCCCAAAAGCAATTTCAGGAGCTGTGACGAAGACTGGGAGGGAGGAAAGACAGAAAGGGATGGACACGTTCTGTTCAAGGCTTACTTTTATTGATACAGTAGATGAAAATGTCTGGGTGTATCTGAGGGTTAACTCGGTGTGGGTCTCACCATCATATACACTAGGGTTGCATGGAATAAAGGGGAAAGGAGAACGCCCACTAGCGGTGTTCTCTCTGCTTGCTGGCCACCTTGAAGTGTTGCTTTGCTCTGTCCACCATGATGGAGTGAAATCCTGAACCCAAATAAACCCTTCATCCTCTAAGTTGTTTCTGCTGGGTATTTTGTCACAGCAACAAAAAAACCTAACACACTTGGCCTGGAAATTCTGTGTCAGCATCAAGTATTTTCTCTTTCTCTAGTCTGCATACTCTTGGGCACTAAGCTGGTGAGGCCCACGAGAGTGTCCTTCTATGTCCTCTATGACCGCCCCATGGTAGGAAGAGGTCACCCATGTCCTTCTCCAGCCTCTTCTCAGGTTGTTGCTTGGACTGAGGTACAGCCTCTACCTGTAAGAAGTATATAGAATGGGCTAAGCGCCCTCAGTCTGCAATCCAGACCTACTAAGGGCTGGGGATAAAGTAGGGACCATAACAGGAAGACATTCCTTCCCCAGCACGCTCCACTTCACACTGATGGGGCGCAGTGGGCCTCTCTTGGTTCACTTGAACATCTTCAGCCAATATTCAACATGCTGACCATGTAGCATCAGACAGAGGTGGAGAATCAACTATCTGAGTGGATAGGATCATTTAGACCATTGATCAAAGTCAGTGGTACTCAACTTTGCTAATGCTGAGACCCTTAAGTTTCTCACATTGTGTCGACCCCCAACAATAAAATTATTTTCACTGCTGCTTCATAACTGTTATTTTGCTACTGTTACGAGTTGCAAGGTAAACATCTGACATGCAGGATAACGTATATTCAACCCCCTCTACGGGTTCCGACCCACAGATTGAGAATTGCTGTCTTAAGTGGAGTATATATTCTGAGATAAGTTTCTAAGCAGCCATTGGTGTAAAGAAAGAAAATAGGGGCTGGCGCTCAGTTCCCAGCACCCACATCCAGTGGGTCACAACTGCCCTAACTTCAGCTCCAGGGGATCTGGAGCCCCTTTTTCAAGTCTCCACAGGAACACTCCCTCTCTCTCTTCTTCTCTCTCTTCTGTCTGTCTCTCACACACACACAATTTTAAAAGGGATGTACAGAGAGAAAAATCTTATTTTACTTACAATCTTTACCACTTTATATTTTATGTGTATACCATGTATGCCTAGAATTAACAGGGTACTAAAACTACACATGGCATGGGTGGGGGGAGATGGCCCACTGTGTAACCCTAGTGATGGGAGGCAGAGACAGCTGGGTTCAGAGTTCACTGACCAGCCAATGCAGCCAAACTGATGAGCTCCAGGCTCTATGAGAGACTCTGGCTTACAAAAAAAAAAAAAAATTTGACCTTCAGGCACACACGCTACATATGGAGAGATGTGAGAACATTTTAATGTTATGACCATGTGATCAAAATCTGAGACCACTATTTTAGCCTTGGTTCCTTGGTTCCTACCCACGGCAATTCTGCCTCCACCCCCAGTGACATCTAGCAATGTCTGAAGACATTTTCGGTTGAAAAAAAAAAAAAAGTGATGTTGTTATTAACAGGCCAGCATGCTGCTAAACATCCTAAAATACATAGGACAGAACAATTAATAGCACTGCCAAAGTTGCAAAACTCCATTCTAGATCAATAAAACTGACAGCCCACCTTGGAGGCCGTATAAACAAGGTGGCATTGCTGGCAGCATCCCAGCTCACAGCCCCTCTGTCCTAACCAGAGCTATTTCTTTAGCCACACAGCATGAATGGGATCAAGGGCATTTCTAGTTTTAACTCTGACTCACTTAAGCGCATTAACATGACACCATCTATTCTGCCACAGTCTGTTCAGAAAAGTGCATGTGATCTGGCCTGAGATTCTCGGCACGAATTCCGTTAGAGCTATGACTGGTTTAGAGATGGGTGTATCTCCAAGCTAGCCCTGTAATTCAAACTCAAGACCTGCCCAGCGGTGGGTGGGAGAGACCAGAACTGCATGCAGGCAAGGGACCAACATTATCACTGGGAGGCAGAGCAGTCAGGGTTCCAGGCACTGTGGCAGTTTCCGAAAGGGTCCCGAGCCTGTTCAGGCGTATGCTTCAAGAGTTAACCAGTGCAGAGTCAGTTTGCTACTGCTTACAGCAATTCCTTAAATTTACACTTAAACTTTTCAAGAAGGCTCACAGGTAGGAGGTTTACTATTGCAGGTAATGTTCAAAGGGCAGTCAGCAATCCTGTGTGGGAGACTACATTTCCAATGGTTACATGGAAACTTCCTGGATGCTAATTTAATTTCTCTCCCAGGGTAAGTTTGAACTGGTTACTAATGCCAAAGTCCAGTAAAATTCTCTGGAATGTCCTACTCAGAGCAAACATGGAAGGATTTGAAGAGAGTAATAGAACAGCACTGTAGAGTGCTTAAATATGTAAAAGACGACACAGGACACAGCTTGGCTTTGAAGTTTATTTGCCTAATTAATGTCTTTAAAAAAAAAAACCACCACTATAATTTAGATTCTTTTTTCTACTTGTTCCCTTTTATATAAAAATATGCTTCTAGGCATATCTCCACTTTCTCTCATTCTCCCTTTCAGGGCTGAAGTAGCATTTACTACACAAAGGCACATTTAACCTTTATCTCTTGATATCCACACGGCCCTTGCTTAATTTCCCCTGTGGCTAGGCACCTCTCCTCCAGTTTGCAGTAGAACAAGTACTACAAAATATACGCTGAACATCTCTGCTATTTTTATGGGATCACAAGGTTACATAAAAATTTTAAATTATGTACATAAATTACATTTCACCTAAGAATTTCAAATAATCAGGAAAAAAATCTAAACATGTTTTCAGTAAAATGTGCTGTTTCTTGAGCATGTACTCACTCACCTTAGTCACCAAGGTCAAAGCCAAAGTGCTTTTCACAAAAGAACAACAACAACAAAAGAGTGTTTACTTTTAAAATAGTACATTTAGTGTGTGTGTATGTGTGTGTGAGATTATGTGTGTATGTGTGTCTGTGTGTGAGTGTGTGTGAGTGTGTGTGAGTGTGTGTGAGTGTATGTGTGTGAGTGTGTATGTGTATGTGTGTATGTGTCTGTATGTGAGTGTGTGAGTGTATGTGTATGTGTGTGTATGTGTGTGTGAGTGTGTGTGTATGTGTGTGTGTGAGTGTGTGCGCGCGCATGTGATGATCAGTTAGAACTCTCCTTCCACCACAGGGGGCCCAGACACTGAACAAGGTTGTCAGGCTTGGTGTCAAGTGCCTTTAGCAGCACAGCCATTTCGCTGCCCGTACATTTTCATTACAGTTATTCTCTCAGTGTGGGGTGTGCCGGTGTGCATGTGCGGCTATCAGCGGACAGTTCTCTCCTGCCATGTGGATCTCCTGCATTGGACTCATGTTGCCGGGCTTGGCAGGAAGCCCTTTGCCCACTGAGCATCTCTCAGGCCCTGATGTGTATTTATTATAAAAATCACTGCCCAGCTAGTGGTGAGCTATGTCCATGTTCATGGACCATAACAGGCACACAATGGGGCTCTACCAACAAATAACACCAACAGGGACTCTGAAGCCTCCTAATCTTTGCTAATTTAATATTTTCCTCTCTTCTGCTACTTCTGTAATCACTATTTGAAGTACATTAGTTGCTTTTGGCATACACTATAATATCTGGAAACTTTATTTGAATATCTGACCTAGGCTTATGAAATGTCAATTATATAAACTGCATATTGTTTCCTTAAGGCAAAACAAACTATGGATGTCACTATTCTCTTAGATGACACAACTTCTATTCCATTTCATTTGGAAAGAAAAATTTAAATAGTACCCTAAGCAAGGTTGGAGATGTCTCAGTAGTTAAAGAGTACTGGCTTGCTCTTGCAGAGGGCCCAGGCTTAGTTCCCAGCACCCACAGGGTGGCTCATAACTGTTTATAGAACTCCTGTTCCAGGGGATACAATATCCTCTTGTGGCCCCTGTGGGCACCAGGCATGCATATGGTATACATATATACAACCAAGTAAAACACTCATACACATAAAATAAAAATAAATAAACCTTAAGGGGGGGGAAGCATCCCAAATGAAGAAGAGTCACAAATAAGAGAAATCTAAACTAACATTACCTTGTACCAATATAGTTCCAGCAAATATTATTGTGTAACTCAGCAATAAAGTACTGTTTCTCTTTATTTAGGACAATTCAGACCACATTAATGTACACCCTTGTTAAGTTAATAAATTGTTTAATACTGACTGGTAGTTGTAAACTGCCTGGCACCACAGTTGTGAAGGAAGCTAATGATATCTACCTTCTAGAAACTTCCATCCTACTGGGCATTTTCCATCCAAAAACAAAACCCAAGACCTTTTCATGTATGCAACTATAGTAGATGGAATTAAAGTCAATTTATATTCATGATGGTATATACAGCCTGATAAAAAGTATGATTCATTATAATTGTTTAATCAAAATTCCTGTAAGCATGTTCATTGTCTTATATAGTTTAGTAGCTCCAACTGAGCACTGTGTGTGCTAGCCATGCTTCACACTGAGATACAGCCTCAACCTAGGCAAGTTCTGAATGGTCTATCCCTAGCTACTGGGACAGCCATCTCTGTAATGCTTCCAGTAATCAAGATTAAGTTGGCAGAGTGCCAGAGCACATCTGTCAGCCACCACCAATGATCTGTAGGAAGACAGTAAATTCTGAAACTATCTACCATGTTCCCGTTAAAATATTTTCTTTGGAGCATGTTCGGGATTAAACCAAGAACCCGGGGCCACAGTCATGCTAAACACATAATCTACCAATAAACTATTCCCTGGCCCCTATTTAAAAATATTTTAAAGGTCATGTAACTGTGTATTATTATGACAAAACATACACACATGCATGCGTACACATACAAAATCACACCATAAAAAAATAAGACTGAAAGCATCCAATTCAGATTGTCGATCTAAATCTACTACAGTTTAATCCAGTTGCACCAAGCAGATCTAATCACCACCCCCGCAGTAGCACGGTAGCCCGGCAGGCAAAGGATGTCACTAACACTAAGACATAAATAAGCCTGAGACCTTTAAGGCAAATCAGGTCTTACAAGGAAGGCCACTTCAGAGCACTCTGGCCTTTGTCTTGATGCATGGATGGATGGGTTAAGCCACAGAGGAGTGATAGGCTGTATCTGTTCCAAGTAACATCTGAGCACTTTCTTGCTGACAGCACTACAGGAGGAAAGCAGACCTTACTTACAGGCACTTTTTGGTTTTGTTTTTTCGAAACAGGGTTTCTCTGCGGAAAAGTCCTGGATGTCCTGGAACTTACTTTGTAGACCAGGCTGGCCTCGAACTCACTGACACTACCTCTGCCTCCCAAGTGTTGGAATTAAAAGTGTGGGCCACCGCCGCTGGCAGAGGCACTAACTTTTAACACCAAGAAAGGAGCTCATCCATGCAGATGCAATAAACACTAAGAGGCAAACTGAAAAAGCTGAGACCAACAGACATGTGTAGACAACAGCCCATAGACATAAAATAAGACCTACAAATGTTTTGACTCAGCAGATGTGTTTCTGTTAATTTATTCAAAGGAAATAGATCTTGTCCACAGGGGAGGATATGATTTATAATGGATGAAAAGGAACAAAAAGAGTAGAAGGATGTTGTCAGTGTATTTAGGAGCTTGCTATAAATTATACCAACATCTTCACCGATCCCCACTCTGAGGCCTCAGAAACTGAATTTGCTTCACTGTTCTCTCCACAACCTGGCACTGAATATTAGACATAGATTCACTAACAACAAACTGTTCTCAGAGTACATGACCACGATCGTTCAGCATATCTCTAAGAAAGCAATGTGAAGAAGAGGGGTGTACACTAGACTGGCAACACTGGTCAGGCCCTGTCAACCTACTGTCGGAAGGCTGAGGCACAATTGCTGGGAGTCTGAGGCTCGCCTGGGCTAGACCTGCCCACACAAAACAGACAGGAAGGACGCAATCCTGTAAACCCACGGGGAACCTTTTCCAGAGTGCTTATTTCTACATGTTGGTCCGTGGTGCGCTTTCTTTTTGCTTTCTCCTCAAAGGGCATGTGCTACACTGAAACCTATTATATGTTAATATAGAGGTACTTTCTCCTTTGGCAATAACCTTTGGAAATAATCTAAAAACTTGGCTCTTCAAGGAAAAAAAAAAAAGTACAGACTATGAACTGTTTTGGTGTAGTCTTTATTTTTCCAGGATCTAAAATCAATTTTTACTGGTTACATTGACTGAGAAGCCTGTTATATATAGCTAGTATAATCTTTGTATATCCACTGGGACCTGGAGGCACACATCTTTGTTTTGTTTTGTTTCTTTGTTTGTTTGCTTCTGAGACAGGGTTTCTCTGAAGCTTTGGAGTCTGTCCTGGAACTTGCTCTGTAGACCACTCTGACCTCAAATTCAGAGATCTGTCTCTGTCTCCTGAGTGATGGGATTAAAGGCATGGGTAGCATACATCTTTAATCCTAGTACTCTTGAGGCAGAAGCAGAGGCAGAAAATCTCTGTGAGTTCTAGATCTTGCCTCCTAAAAAAAAGTTTGTACTATTTTTAATTTCGGATAGCATTAAATCTGTCTGAGAATATAGTCTATTATGCAATAAACAGGGGAATCACAATAGATTTTAAAGGCAAGATCTCTGACTTCTCACAGGCAATGAACTTAGCTCCCTGGGAAGAGCTAGTTTAGCAACAGAGGAAAGCGATACAAGGACCCCTGGGCTGAGAACTTTTAACTACAGCCCATGCTGTGTTTACTATGCTCAACTCCTTTCATGCAATACCTTAAAAGGGACACAGCTATTTTGGGCTGAAATCCAATTAGTGACTATGAAAGCATCCTTTTGAAGGTTCATTTCTTATCTTCCACAGGGCATCTCAAACTGCTAATGAAGGAACTAGACCTTGTTAAGCACCATGGCTTCAGGCACAGCCCTAATAAACTCCCTACATACTAAGACTCTTGGAAGTCTTGCTGCCCACTGCAGTATTCTCTATCAGAATGTAAAAAGGCTGGCAGCCAGAGGGCACTGTGAACCGTTTACAGGGAGATCCGTCCAGACAAGCCATCAGCTACAGTGGACCTCACTAAGCCAGGCCACTCTGTAACTCCTCCAGGCAAGAGCATAAACACATACAATGTAAGAGAGCACCTCAGTAAAAGTAGCATGCAAAAAACAAAACAACAACGACGACAAAACACTGATTATAAACTTATTCTTTAAAAGTTCTCTTGGCTTTAAAAATATGCCTAAAGGTTTTTAAATCTCCAGGTCTGACAAATTTATATGAAGTGGTCTACTTTTAAGGGTGTCCTCTGAGTGTCACTCTCAAAGGTAGTATCAAGGAATGACAGCGTGACAGAAACAAAATGAGTAAGAAATTCTCTCTGTCTAAGCACAACCATTAAGCCTATGTGTCTGGAGAAAGTAACTGCCTGCCATGAGTAAAAGTAGAAAGGCACCAGAAACTATTCCATCATGACAATTTTCTGGACAATTCTTCAACCATTACTTGTTTACTATAAGGAACTGTTGGGGTAATAAATAGTCCAGGCCACAATCAAAGTACTCAAGATGAAAACACCGGATAAACCCTGAGTGTTATATAAAACACCCTACACTTAAAAATGTGCTAAGTCAACGAGCACCTCAAGACACCGGGGCGGGAATATAACTCCCCAGATAGTTTGCCTAGCATGGGCAAGCCCTGGATTTCATTTAGCACCACATATAATCCAGGCTCAGTGGTCCACAACATCTTCCTGGTGGGTGAGGCAGGAGATCAGAAGTTAAGAATCATCCTCAGATACAAGACATGAGGACTTGTCCCAAAAAAACAAAACACCACCACCAAAGGGATCCCATGACAGTAGGAGCTATGACAAAAGGAAAAATAAAAAAAAGCATATTAAAAAGATTTTAACTTTTTTGGGGAGGGGGAATCCCATCTCCTATTCGTATCGTTCATACCATGTGTTCCTACACTGAAAAGCATTGTCGCGGCTTAAGGATCGACTACCACAGGCATACCTTCCGAGGTCCCCATTTGTGTGTGTCCTCCCCCGACGTGGTGCGGGCCAGCATCCGTTCCCCTACACTCCGCCGGCCACGGCTGCCGGCGCGACACCTGCTTGCAGCCCTCTGACCGCGCGGTAAGTACCTCCGGCACTAGCTACGCCAGGATCTCCAGCATCCGCACCTCTGAAGCGGTGAGTGACGGACCGCAGCGTAGCCAGGGAGAAAGAAGCAGGGGGCTGGAGCCACGGGGGCTCGACGCGATCGCCCCCGGTGACAGCCACACCGGCCGGGAATTGTTCAAGAGGAGAGGACGCGGCGGAGGGAGGCGGGTGGGGGATGGGAGCGCGGACGCGCCGGTCGGAAAGGCGCGCCGGTCGCCGCGGCCGTGGGGACGCCGAAGCCCCAACCCCGCCCAGGCCGCCCGCCCTCGCTTCACCCCAGTCCGCGGCGGGCGGGGGACGCGGCCCGCCGGGGCGGAGGAGAGAGAGAGGGCGCACGGCTCGGGCCCCGAGGCTCACCCGCCGGCGAAGAGATGAAGCAGCGTGTTCTCCTTCTGCTGAGCGCCCGTCGCCATGGCCGCGCCGGCTCCGCGGCCCGCCGCAGCCGCTCGAGGGACGCGCGAGGTCTCGGGCTCCGCTGGCCTCGCTGGCCCTCCCTCAGGCGGCCGCCGACGCTCCCATGCGCGCGGGAGGCCCAGGCGCCCGGCTCCGGCTCGCTCGGCGGCGTGGCGGCCGGTCAGTCAGCGGCCTCTGCGGCGGGCGCTGCTCAGCCGCTTGCCAGAGCCCGGCGCGCGGCCGTCACGTGGCGGAGGCTGGGCCGTGACGTCACGGGGCGGGGCGCGGCGCGGCGGGGGTGTGGGCCCGTGTCCCGCGTGCCTATTGGACGGCAGATGGATGTGGGCGTGGCGACCGAGCAGACGCGGGGCGGGGTCGGTCCCCGGAGGCTGGGCGCCGGAGGCTGGCTAGGCTAGCGAGTGGATGGCTTGAGCACCGGGCGAGGAGGCTTGGTTCCTGTAACCAGGCCCCATGCTCCAGGCCTCGCCTCTCCTTAAAGGGGGACGGGTGTGTGTGTGTGAGTGTGTGTAAGTGTGTGAGATTTGTTTTGAGACAGTCTTATTGTGTAGCCCAGGATAGGCTGGACTTTGTCGTGTAGACCAGGCTACCCTCAAATTCTTATTTGATCTGCTGCCTCCTGAGTACTGGAATTAAAAATGTGTTCCACCAGCCCTGGCATGAGTTTGTTTTTGTTGTTGTTGTTTTAAGACACGGTCTCACTATGTAGCTCTGATTAGCCTGCAACTTTCTACGTAGACCAAGCTGATTTCGGAGACACATCGATCCATCTACCTCTGCCTCTGCAGTGCTGAGATTAAGGGCATCCACTACTGCCAGGTGGTGGTGGCGCGTGGCGCTCACCTTTAATCCCAGCACTCGGGAGGCAGAGGCAGGCGGATCTCTGTGAGTTCAAGTTCCAGGACAGCCAGGGCTACACAGAGAAACCCTATCTCAAAAACAAAACAACAACAAAAAGGCATGTGCTACCTGCCACACCCAGATGTCTGTGTGTTTTTTACTGTGTGTGTTGGGGGTATTCGAGGTCTACACATGCCACTCTGCATGTGTGGAGGCCAGAGGAGAACTTGCAGGAGTTAGTTCTTGCCTTCTATTGTTAGGGGTTCCAGGAATTGAACTCAGGTGATCAGACTTGGTGGCAAGTACTCATACCCTGAGCCACATCCCTAAACCATCGGATCTTTTTAAGAGTTTAATTTTGTAATATTTTCATATGCAAAAGTATACAAATTACAAATTTGCATCTCATAGATCTGATCTTAAGAGGAAAAAGTACTTGATCTAAAGAGCCCCCTCCAGCACAGCACACCCTTAGTATTTAGTGCGTTCTCGATCTTTCTATAAATAGCGTTATATTTAGTATGTAATTTCCAGCATAATTCTGTACTGTGTGTTCTGATATGCAGACTGAGATACCCAAACTGGCTCTCTGCTTAAATGTCCTGGACCACTGCCATGCTGAGCCTGGCATCTTCTTACCTCCAGGCCCGGCTCTGGCTGGGCCTTGCCTGGTTACCCTGGCAGCACCCTGATCACGTGACTCTGGCGATGTTCCGCGTGTGGGCTTCCTCACTAACAGTTTTATTTAAACTGTTCTAACCATCCTGAAATGTGAGCTTCGTGGAGGCAGGGACCTTGTTTTTAGACTTCATGGTTGGTTCTTGACAGATTGTTCCCATCACGGTACCTGCCACCTAGCATTGCCCAAGAAACCAATAAACAAATGGCCTAGGCTGAAGTGACACTCTACTCCTCCCCCAGACCCGCTCAGCCTCTGCTGTTCCCTGTCCTGTTAGGGACTCTATTCTTGCAAAGGCGCCGAGGCCATTAACTCCTGCTTCCAAACTGACTCATATACTCTCCGTCCTCCCAACCCTGCCTCCCCTCTCCCTCCCTTCCCCCCCTCCCTCTCCTTCCTTTTTCTCTGCCCCCTCCCCCGTGAGGGATTCAGGGTCTGTGTTTGTCTTGCCTACTTTGCAGCTAGCTAGAAGCCACCTGCCCCGCACAGGCCACTCCTTTGTCCCTTTACCCTCCAGAGTACCCAGAAGCCAGAACACACCAACCCTTTGTGTTCCATTTTCTGTTTCCCAGACCTGATGAAAAGCACCACCTGTTACAGACCAAGCTGCTAGATGACTGGAGTGGAAGGCGAGTTGTGAGCAAACACAGCCAATCTGTATTTGATAGTGGGCACTAAGCGGAGACAACTGCCAGGCTCAGTCATCTAAAACACAAACACAGTGATTGCTCTATATTAAAGCTATTACTGCCAGGCAGAGTGGGGACACAGGAGCGCTCCAGGTGTGGGAATATAGTTCATTGGTGCAGCCCTTGGTGTGTGTGTGTGTGTGTGTGTGTGTGTGTGATGCATACCAGCTATACTCTAATATTACAGAAAGGAAAGAAAAATGTGAGATTCTCCATGCTTCCTGTATCTACCAAACCCTTTGCTTTCATTGCTTAGGAAATGAGAGCCCGTCTTGGCTAACGTTGACTTTTTTTTTTTTTTAAAGTTTTTAATTTTAAAGAAAGTGTATATAAGCGTTGTTTTTTGCCTGCATGTGCATATGCCACATGTATGTCTGGTGCCCAAGGAGGCCACAAGAGGGAGTCAGATCCCCTGGAACTGGAGTTACAGGCTGTTGTGAGCCACCATGTGGACGCTGGGAAGAAAGCTAAAGCCCCCTCCAAGATGGCTGCGCCATCTCTCCAGCCCCAGCTAGAGGTGGTTTGTAGGGTAGTGGAGAGCTCAACCAACGGACTGCCAGGCTGTTAACCAGAAGGGAGCTGTCCCTCTCTAGGCAGGACTCTGGGTTTTGGTTGTCCGTGTCTGTGTCCTGATACAGGGTCTCACTATGTAGCACTGGCCAACCTGGAACTCTCTACATAGACCAGATTAACCTTGAACTCACAGAGCTTGGCCTGACTGCCTCAGCCAATCAGAGGAGGTGCCGGCCTTGGAGCCCACCCCTTTCCTGGGCTGCTGTTTGAGGCTGGGACTCAGGCAGAACCAGTCTCCTGGCTTCTCCATCATCTCAGGCCTGTCAATGCAGTGTTGGGCTGGACGCAGCTGAGGCTTCTTGTCCTCTGTCAGCAGCGAAGCTGCTCTTGCGTCCGAGCTTGTCCGCGTCCGAGCTTGCCCGCGTCCGAGCTTGCCCGCGTCCCAGCTTGCCCGCGTCCCAGCTAGCCCGAGGTCTTTCACAAACGTTATCTGACTGCACCCCCAGGTTGTTGGCAGCGCTGTTGTTTTGTTCCCTCTTTGCGAATGAACAGGACAGATCTGCTCAAGGTCAACAGCTAAGTTGGTGGCTGATGTAATGATTTGTCATGCCTCTGTGCTTTTGAATGCCTTGCTCCTGGTGCCAGGATGTCACCCTTCCTCCACTGCCCAGGTTCCTTCTGCAGTGTAGTGAACCAAACTGGCGTTTACTCCCTGGTGCATGGCTTGCTGGGAAGGAAGACTAGCGCAGCATTTGCAGAATTCTGGAGATTTCTGTTGACATATGTAAATAAGTTATTTGGCTCAGCGATCCCACTCGGAGGAAGCTAATGGTTTCGTTTGTTTAGCTCATCTGTTGGGACTTTACCCTGCTTAAAGCAGTGTTGTGGGCTCTGAGGGGCCAGCAGAGACTGAAATGGATGCAAATCCTCTATGAAACATGCACGCCTTTGGCTCAGTTGAGCGTGCTTGCACAAAGCTCTGTGCGTCTTATCCAGCACGGCATAAAAAGTGGGCATGGGCTGGAGTGACAGCTCAGGCGCTAGCGGGGTTGCTCCACTGCAGGATCCGGTTTGGTTCTTAGCACTCTCAGGGCAGTTTGTTTACAACTGACCGCAACTCCAGTTCCAGGGGATCCAACCATCTCTTCTGGCCTGCAAGGGCACCAGAAACACAGTGTACACAGACATACACAGAAATAAACTGGGTGCTGTAGGCAGAGTTTTTCATCCAGACTGATGGCTCCCCAAATAACCACACAGAGATTTATTATTAATTATAAACCCTTCATCAATAGCTTAGGCTTGTTACTAACTAGCTTGTACAACTTAAAAATTAACCCATATTTCTTATCTACCCTCTACCCTGTGGTGGTACCTTTTTTTCAGCATGGCATGTTCATCTCCTGTTTCCTCTGTGTCTGGCTGGAGACTCGACTCTCCTTTCCCCAAGTCCTCTCAGCTTGCCTCTCCTGCCTAGCCTCTTCCTGCCCAGCTATTGGCCAGACAGCTCTTTAATAACAACGAGAGCAGCAGATCTTCACAGGGTACAGGAGGGTTATTCCACGGCGGGCATGGCGGTATGTGTCTGTAATCCCATCACTCAAGAGGCAGAGACAGAAGAATGAGAAGTTCTCAGTCATCCTTTGCTACATAGTGAGTTCGAGGCCAGCCTGGGTTATATGAAACTTTGTCTCAAAAAAGAAGAAGGAAAAAAAGTAATCAAATTCAGTAATTACAGAAAGAATGTAAAATGTGGCCAAACGACTCATGATCCAGGAATGTGAAGGGGTTTTTACCACTGGAACCCCAATAATGTACTTCAGCAGGATGACAATCATGTTGTCAGCAGATTGACAGATCAAAGGTGGGTGGGGAGGAGGAACCAGGGTGTCGGGGAAACACAGAAAAGTGTTTGGCAAAGGCACACACTCTTCTTCACGATAGAAACCCTCAGCAGCCTTCTCCATGATAAACAATGTCTCAACTAGGTGTGGCAGTCCATCACACCTGTAATTCTAGCCCTGTGCGCTGTCACGGCCAGTTGTCTAGGGTTGTAGAAACCTATTATTTCCTCTGCCTGTTTAAAAAAGCAGGAGAAGCAAGGTCTCACCACAGACAATTTTTAAAAAATGTTTATTTTATGTGCTTGGGTCTTCCGTCTGCATGTACATCTGTGCACTACCTATGTGCCAGGACAGAAGAGAGCATCGGGTCCCCTGGAACTGGAAAGTAAAATCGGGTCCTCTGCACTCAGTGCTCTCAGCCACAGAGCCATCTTTCCAGCCCCCTCAGCCAAGCACAGAAAAGCAAAGCACAGAAAGAAAGAGACAGCTTCCCAGGTGGGAAGGGGCTGAAGCAGTTTTGGAGTTTGTCTCAGAGACAAACTTTCTTGTGTTTGGGGACTGGCTTCCCCCGCATTTTTTTTTTTTTTTTTTTTTTTTTTTTGCCTCAGAACTGCCTGGTTTGGGCTCTCCCAGGGTGTCAGGTAATCTAGACTAAGAAAGAGAAATTGATTGGTTTTAGACACAGGAAGCCAGCCGACCTTCCCCTCCTTTGCAAGCCCCACTGAGGAGTTCCCCTGGCAGGAAAAAACCCACCAAATCTTGGTCTTCAAGGAAGTCAACCACCTTGAATGTTCGAGTGAAAAGTGTACTAATCCACCTGGAGCCTTTTCCCTTTCTGCCTGCCTGTTCCTTCCCTCGCAGGGTAGAGGCAAGAGGATCCGGCATTCAAATCGGGCCTGAGCAATGTGAGACTCCTGTCTCAACAATAACAGTCCTGCAGCTGACATCATACTTAATGGTAAACAGCGACTGCCTAATCCCCAAGATTAGCAGCAAAGACCTCTACCTCATTGCTGTGGTCATGGTCCTAGACAGTGCAGTAAGGTAAGGAGAGACCCCGTATGCTAGGTCGTTGACAACAAAGCCATCTTGCTTTATCCCTGTTCTCCGCATTCAGACTGTCTGGCTCTAACGAATAAGAGACTGGGTTCAGCCCTAGTGGGAATGTCTCTATTAAACCCCGCACCACCACTGAGACTTGGGGCAGAGGAGGCTGGAGAAGACTGCTGTGAAATGCCGTTCTGTGGGTAGGATCTGACTATTGCAACCATGAGCTCATTGGGGTTGCAACAAGACCTGTACAAGATCAAGCCAGCCAAAATCCGGCATGGACAGGGGACAGGGGACAGGGTAGATGATCTCCAGGCCCCGCTCTTTCCTGAGGGGCCATCTGCAGTGGATAATTGCCGGGGAGGAAGAATTGTTCATTTCTAAGGATGTGGCTACTGATGGGTTTTCCTTGCCCAGTGGATGGCCTCACACCCATGCACATATGGGCAGCACTAAATGCACACACAGAGAGAGAGAGAGAGAGAGAGAGAGAGAGAGAGGGGGGGGGGGCGGGAAGGCATGCTGAAGAAACGTGGGGGAGGGAAAATGGGGGTAAATGACACACTTCTTGTGCCCCAATATTGGACTTCTCCACCCACACAGTAAGCCAGATCAAGCTGAATTGAAAGGACCAGGTTTCTTGAGCCAAGCACTCCCTGATGATTCTCCAGCTCCCCAGAGGGGAGGGGAAGAAGAGATCACATGGCAGGTCTCTAGGGTCAGGGGCTTAAATGCCCTGTGGGGGAGCCTTTCTGAGGAGGGTGAGGCCTGGAGGGGGGGGAGTGGGGCTGAGGCAGATTTTCCAGTTGAACGGTAGATATGATCATATTTCATTATATGGATATACACACATAAATACACACATAAGTATGTGTGTGTGTTTATGGTGATTGCCAGGAGAGTATCCCTTCTGGCAGGTGCCAAAACACCAGACTACCTGACTAAAGTTCTCAGGGAATGCTTGCTTCTGCACACTTGGCCCTCATGTAAACATCCCCTCCTTCCCAAAGGTCGGAAGGAGGTCTGGGGATGTTAGTCCAGGTAAGTAGCCTCCTCAGGGAGGCCTGCTGTCTCTTCCCCAATGTTAGTCTCTTGGATATTGATTGACCTTCTGTAACAGGCCTGCGTTTGTTAACATTTGGAAGGGAGAAGTAATAGCCTCTTTACTCACAGATGATGCAATTGATGTGAAATCCCGAAGGACTTCTGTAACAACTCAGAACTAATCGGTAAATTCAGCAAGGTCACAGGAAGTAAAGGCGATATTCAAAAGAAGCTTCTTCTTTTTTTTTTTTTTTTTTGCAAATAATTGGCTTACGAAGCTTTAAGATGACTCAGCAGGTAAAGGCACTCGATGACTCAGCAGTAAAGGTACTTGCCACCCAGTCTGGGTGACCTGGCTTCAGTGTCCAATGGGAAGAGAAAGCAGACTCTGCAAGCTGTTCTCTCCATACATGTGCCATGCCGCGTGAGTGACCACACACATTCAAATAAATGTGATTTTAAAAATCTTACTATTTAATAGCATTGACAGGGGAAAAGAGAGATGGGGAAGAGAGGAAGAAACAGGTATAAAAGAGCCCATGTTGCTTATATGACGTTCTAGTGACATGAGTGGCTGGCTGCCTGGGATGGGCATGAGGAAGGAGCTGACTACGTGTCTAAGTTAGGCTACTATTATTGTGATGAAACACCATGACCAAAGGCAACCTGGGGAGGAAAGGGTTTATCTCCCTCACAGTTCCATACAACAGTTCATCATCAAAAAGCAGTGAGGGCAGGAACTCAAGCAGGGCAGGCACCTGGAGGCAGGAGCTGATGCACAGGCCATGGAGGGGTGCTGCTCACTGGCTTGCTCATCATGGCTTGCTCAGCCTTCTTTGCTCTACAACCCAGGACCACCAACCAAGGGATGGCAACCACTCATGATGGGCTGGGCCCTCCCACATCTATCACTAATTAATAAAATACCCTATAGACTTGCTTGTAGATTGATCTTAGGGGGGCATTTTCTCAACTGAGGTCCCCTCCTCGATGAATTTAGATTGTGTCAAATCAACATAAAACTATCCGGCCCAGCATATTGCAGAAGCTGAAGGGAACCTCTTAGGCTCAAGAAAACGTTCTGTGTTCTGATATATAGGTGTAGGAACCTAATGAGAATAAAATAACTGACAGTTCCACTATTGGGCTGGGCTGATGGCACATGACTTTAATCCAGGACTTGGGAGAAGGAGACAGGATGATCAGAAGTTCAGAGGCATCATCGGCTGCATATTGAGTTCATGGCCAACATGGAGACTCTGTATCCAATGTGAAAATTGTAAGCATCCAGGCATTTACACCAGCCTGCTCGCGGGGACCTAGCAGGATGTGTCATAAGCAGCAGCCAAGAGGTGACACTAGCTGCTGCAGCCACCAGCAGAGCTCTCTCCCAACGCACATGTGCTATATATACCCCCTTACAAAAGGCAAGCCCTTCGGGTCCCTCCTCTCCCTTTCCTTCTGTTCTTGCTCAAGGGCCACCTCTGCCCCTCCCCCCAGTACACCTCCCGTGCGTGAGTCTGTTGCACTGTGTGACTTTGTGGTGCCCCTTGGTTCCAACCCGACAGGGTCGCCTTCCAACGCTGAACTACTACAAAAATAAAGTTTAAATTTCCCATGAATGGTGGGTCACGCCTTTCAACTTTTCAGCCAACCTGTGCAGACCTTGTCTGCTGGACCTGGAATCGGAAGACCTAAAAGAATGAGCTAGACTAAAAGTCTAACACTGTAGACAATTCTTCAGTTTCAGTGTACATCATGTAACATAAATGTAACAAAAAAAAAAAAAATGCAGTGATCCGAGGAAGGTTGTTTGAGTTCAGAAAGACATGTAAATAAATGCCAGTGAGCAAATACTGACTAGTAACAGAGCAGCCCTTTCCTAGAACTTTCTCAGGACAGAGCAATTAAACACAATTGCCGGGCTTGCACTACAGATTATATCTAGGGAGGCGCAAGGACCAGGCAGAAGGTTAAGTCCAGATGCAGGGTGCCTTGACCGGAGTGGGTTCTATAGCTGCCTTCTCACATCCAACAAGAGTGAACTGTCTTATGCAGTGAATGTAAATGTCTGTCACAGGAGGCATGAAATCACACCAAAGAACAATCCTTTTTTCCTGGACCCTCTCTCACAGTTCCCCAGGGCATTGTTCATCGTTCTTTTGACCGTGTTCCAACAGTGCCTATAGCCCCAGCGTGCAGGAAGCAGAGGCAGGAGGATCAGGAGTTCAAGGTCATGGTTGACTACATAGCAAGTTTGAGGCCATTCTGGGTAACATGAGGCCTGTCCCTCCACCACCAAAGTCCCCTTTATAAAGACACATTTTTTTGTATGTATATTGCAGCCAAGTGAAGTTGAGTAGAAAAAAAGCAAGGCCAATTACATGTACCACTAGCCCAGAAGTTGGGGTGTAGGTCAGTGGTAGAATATATGCTTAGTATTCACAAGGCCATGGATTCAAGTACCAGCATAAATGAAGAGATAACGTGAACAAATGTACCACATGTCAACTTCACAGATGAAGAAGTACACGGTTACCCATTGACCCATGTGTTGTCCCTGAGCTGGCAGGTAGGAGAAAAGCACCCTTCCCTACTCAGGTTTCCGAGGCCAGCGGCTCCCCGTGACCTGAGGCGGGTTCTGTCTTGTGTCTTCCCTTACTGCTGCCTCTCAAGCCTCTAATTATCTAACTCCTGTTTTGCCACAGAGACTGCTGGCTCCAGTGATCACTCGCCACCACAGTGGCTTTGGGGTTTCACCACTTTGAGGGCAGTTGTAAGGAGCATGTCTGCTTTATGAGCGCCGGAGGCTGGGGTAGGGCTCACTTCTTTCTCTAGAAGCTCCTGGGAGCTTCATGTATAATGGAACGATAGGGAGCCTATGAGACATTTCCTATCGGGGGCAGCGAGGGTAGAAGCAGCCGTGTGGGGGTAAACGACAAAGGCCAGGCCGTCACACTTCTCTCTTTCTCCGCTAGAGATCCAGCCTGAGCCAGCTTTCAGTGAAGATCCTAGTGGGTGAGATTTTGCAAGCCAAGCTTCCTTGTTAATGAAAGACCGATGTTGTCCTTGCTTGGCAAGGGAAAGCCAGGGCAGCCTGTGAATCTCTGCCAGGTTGGAACCTGCTTTCCCTGACTCTCTGTGAGTTCCCCGTCCCTGCCCACACACAGCGCCCATGATCGTTTCTTAGAAGGAAATCACCTTTGCAATGAAGTCAGATTGAGGAAATTATTATTTCCATAACTCAGCAATTGTGGTGGTCACTCCAATGACTCGATGGCCCCTCAGGGTCAGTAGACTGGCCAGGGAGTGAGTGGATGCTGCAAGGAAAATGTCTCCTTTCTTCCCTTCTGCAATTGTCTTGGTCTCAGCTTCTGAAAGGGCAGCAGGACACAAGGCTGTGACCAAAGAGCCACCGGTGCCTCAATTTCCTCACGTGTGTGGCAAGGCTAATGTAGCTGGCACTTCAGTGTGAGGAATAATAACGACTGTGTTAGGAGCTGGAGAGATGGCTCAGCTGTTAGTTGCCTTGTGGGTGCTGAGAATCGAACCTGGGTCCTCTGTAGGAGCAGCCAGCACTCTTATCTGCTGAGTCATCTCTTTGGCCCAAGATGGCTCAGCTGTTAAGAGTAATTGCTGCTCTTGCTGTGGACCTGTTTAGGTCCCAGCACCTACATCAAGTGGCTCACAACCATCAGTTACAGGGAATCTGATACCCTCTTCTAGCTTTAACAGGCACATGCAAGCACGCACGTGCACGTGTGCGCACATACACCCCCCCACACACACCCACACACATACCCACACACACATGCAAATCTTAAAAAAAAAAAAATGGAAGTTTCAAACACTAGGCTGTAAAGAAAGATGCTAAGGATGTTAACATCCTTAAAAGGACTGTCATTTATTGAGCTCCTATTGTATGCCACCGTGGGCCAGAGGGTGTAATAAGCACAATCCCTCATCTAGAAGCCTTGCTTGGGATATAGCTCAGGGGAGAACGTCTGAGCCAGAGGCCTGGGCGTGTCTCACAGGCCTGTCTTGCAACACTTTTAAAGAAGTTGGATAGGGAATATATCTGACTCTGGGCGGCTCTCCATGTTCAGGGATAAAGGGTTCTGAATAGTCACACGCAGGGACTTATAAGCGGCTTTGTGGCCAGGAAAGGCCAGGTGTGCTGCCAGATGCAGTGCTGCCAGGTCAGCTTCTGATCCAGCAGGGTTAGCCTCTCGCTTTTGTGACTTCAGGGTTTTACAACCTCGGATGGGTGACTTCAGGGTCTGGTCTCCATGACAGCCAGACACAGAGCTTGAGTGAATTCTACAACCCTTGCCATGCCCCCAAGCTGGAGTCTCTGTCCTACACTCCACAGAGTACTGAGTCAACACTATTGTCACTGAGATGTATCCTCAGTCCTGTCCCTTGAGCCTGGAGTACATGGCACCTTCCATGTACCTTTTCCTTTAAAACAAAACTCAATTCTTTTTTTTTTTTTAATTTGCTTTTACTTTATGTGCAGATCTTGGAGTTACAGACAGCTGTGAGCTGTCACGTGTTTGCTGGGGACTGAAGCCCCATCCTCTGGAAGAGCAGTCAGTGCTGTTAGCTGCTGAGCCGTCTCTCATGTGCCTTTTCTATGTGAGCCTCCCCACCACCATGCTTTCCTATCATCATTCACCTATGCTGGAGGGAGGGTAAGCGGGTGTGGGGGATGGTTACTAACGTACCTGCTGAACAAACACTTGAGAAAGGATCCCCGAACCCACAGGAAGCCAGGCTGATGGTGATGGTGTGCATCTGTACTCCGGTGCCAGGGCTGAGGAGGTGGAGCCAGCCAGCCCGGACCAATGAGCTCCAGGTTCAGTAAGAGACCCTGTTCAAACAAGCAAACAAAAACAAAAACAAAATAAAGGTGCGATGTGACACTCTGGCTTGTGCACACATGTGTACATGCTGCATCCACACACACAAACATATACCACATCCAAAAGAGACAGAGAGAGAGAGAGAGAGAGAGAGAGAGAGAGAGTGAGAATTTTAAGTCACTTGTCCTGTCCAGAGTCAGAAAATGAACCTGGCTGCCCCTGCCTGCAGAGTGGGTTATGTAATGCTGAGCTGTTGTGGAGAGTGAGCAACTCCCAGGAGAGTCGGGCCAGACGGTTGCCCATCCCAGGATGCTGAGCCCACCTCTGGGTCTTGCTGAGCAGTGTCTTCCCTACATAAAATGAGATGGGCCTTAATCACACCTACCTCCCAGGGCATGGTAAGGATTACACAGGACAATTGGGGTTGCCTAAGGAAGCACCCAGTTAATGTGAGCTGGTTTTGGTTCCCCAGCTCTCAGCACAGGCTTATGCCACACTGAGTGACAGAACGGCCTTTGAGGACCCTCAACACAAGAGAAATAGTGCCGGGTTCTTGCTTACGGAGTGTGCCGCTGACCTGAGGAGAAGACACATTACTCCTCAGTCTGGTACCCAGCATTGGCTGCCTTGAGTTCTGAGGAATGCTGGGCCCAGGGCATTAATATGGCCATCTCATGGTGGAGATGCAATAACACCTGAATCCATAGCAGCATCCAACCCAGAGGAGGGGGGGAGACAGAACAGACCTCACTCATTCATCCACCCACTCATTCATTCATGTCTGCATACAGTGAGTGGGGATTTGCCTCCTCTGCTACAGATCTGACCATGGCCCCAGCCTTCAGAGCACAAGTTTCATGGAAGTCCTCAGAAAATGCAAAAGTCCTAAAAGGTATGGATGGAACAAGCCACGGCATTCCTCTGGGGAGGCATGAGGAGGGCTTCTCTGAAGAAGGGCACCTGACGACTGATCAGCAAGGGTTGGGAGATCTCAGGGCACAGGGTGTCAGGGGACAAGGCCTGGTGCCTGGAGAGAAAGGCTGAGAAGCCGTGAGTCCTCCGAGGCCAGAGAGTGGCAGGAAGGGACAGGAAGAGAGAGCCTGGGATCACCAGTCCACCAGTCTACCCCAAAAGCAATGGGAACTGCTGAACAGTTCTGAAAGGGTCATCTTGGTGGCCCTGTGGGAAGGGAACTGTTAGCAGAAGGCGGGGACCTGGACGTTAGGGTGGGGCGGGGGGGGGGGAGGGGAGTGAAGACAAGGAGGGGCGAGTGTGAGGCCTGTGTCATAGCCCTGAGTTGGTGTAAAGAGGATGGCTGTAAACTGACTTTGGAAGGACACTCCAGGTGAGAGGGCGGGCCAGCCATGGCCTCTGTAGCAGACAGAAGACTCATGGGAACCAGCGAGGAGCCTGCTCAGTGGGTCCACACCGGATGGGGGAGGACAGTGTTCCTGTAGCCAGGAGGGCAGTGACCCCTAAGGCTGAGGCTTTCCATCTGAGCATTGTCGGGAGCCATGAGAGGGGACCTACAGCTTTGCAGCTCATGGGGCATGGCTGGGTGGTCAGTAAAGGCAAGCCTGAGTGAGCCTTGGAGAGGCAGAGTGCTGAGGATTATATGTCCTAAGGACCTCACGCTGTCATTGAGCACAGCTGTGCTGATTGTCCTGGAATGTAACCGCACTGTAATTCATATTGCTTGAAAGATTTTGGTAGGGTACCATATTGTAATTTATATTGCTTGAAAGATTTTGCTGGAGTATATAAGCCATAAGGGAGAAAATAAAGATAAATAGAAGGAAAACACCAGAAAAGATGGAGAAGGAAAGGTGGAGAAGGAAGTCATCAGGGAAGAAAGAGAAGGGAAACATCAGGGTAGAACAGAACAGAAAAAGAATAGCTTGGCACAAGCAACAGAAAAGATAATAAGACGGAAGAGAAGAGAAGCTTGTATCCCTCAAGAAAGGAGTCTGTGTGTTTTTCTTGCCGACTCTGCATCTCATTGGCTGTCTCTCTGACCTGCAGGAAGCTGGACCCTCTGCAGAGTATCAGGGTTGAGCCTAGGTTGTCGAGGGCCATGGCTTGCGCTTCACCTTCAACACTAAACTTTCTGGTCATTCTGCTGGGCCCTCCAACCAAGCCTGAACTGGTTACCGTTTCGGTTTCAACCTGTGGCTGACCTAGAGGGTCAACCAAAGTGCTGGTCCAAGATCCACTGAGGATAGCTGGCTTTCCGAGCCAGTGGTGCCGAAATCCGGAGGCCTCTTCTCAGTCCACTAGGTACCTGCCTAGAGGCCACCGGGAGGGCAGCCCAGCCGGTGAGGCAGGCTCCGTATGTATGCGAATGCGTGTGACTTCCCCTTACTTGTACCTGACAGCATTTTTAGAGTTCCCTCTGGCAGATCAGGACCTGAGGAGTCCCTACACCTCCAGACATGCAAAGCAGAAAGGCCCAGGTGCCTATCGGTGACACCAGCAGTGACTCACACACACAGAAGTTCCTGTCGTGGAGGGGAGGCAGAACAGCTTCAGATCGCCAGGTTGCTTCTCCAGGAGCAAGTTTTGTTTGCTGTGTTTTGAGCCAGGCTCCTGTGTAGCCCAGGCAGGCCTCAGATGCAATATCTAGCTGAGGATGGTTTTCAATTTCTGGTTCACCTGCCTCCATCTCCCCAGCACAGGGATTACAGGCTTGCACCGCCACACCCTGTTTATGCTGTGCCGGGGATAGAACCCAGGGCTTTGTGCAAGCTAGGCAACCACTGAGCTGCAGCCCTAGTCGTCTTGGTCCTAGCCCTTCGTGGGTATTTCTTTTCTGGGCCCAGTTACCCTGAGAGAAGGAGTCAAGACACTGCCAGGGCCCGTAAGTCCCAAGGGCTTGAAGAATTCATTAGCTCACAGAAATGCACCACGTTTGTGTCCTTCCAAAGGAGCTGGCTCGGGTTGCAGACTTGGCATGGACACCTTGTGAGCAGGACAGAGTTAGGAGGCTTGCATGCAAAAACAGGCTCCCACTCCAGACCCAAGCAGGGGGAGGGGACAGACCTGTCAGACCCATCGTCTGGTCACATGTAGGGAGTATCTGTTTCATGTTGTTCCCTTTGAAGTTCACTCTTATGCCACCATAAAGCAGAGGCAATGTTATCACTGTCCTCCTCTTAAAAAGGAAGAGTTTGGATCCCCAGGGTTAGCAATGACCTCGCCTGCCTGCTCCCTTGGGGGTCTGCCTACTCCTTCCTTACAGCTTTCATGGCTCTGCCCTCAGGCCCCTCCCACTGACCTGTGGGTTCCACCAGGCCAGGGCACCATATCCCCAGCACCAGTCCTTAAGGACACGGGAGAAGCGGTTTCATTTTGCTCAATAAAGTAGGCCAAAGGGCAGGGGTGGAGCTCTGTGGTCGAGCATGCACTGAGAATGTGCAAGGTCCTGAGTGGGTTTTATCTCCAGCACTGCAAAAGTGTGTGTGTGAGTGGCTAGAGATGGGGCTGGAGAGATGCAGTAGGTAGGACTACAGTTCAGATCCTGGGACCTCTGTAAAGCTGTGGGAGGTCTGAGGCAGGAGGATTGCTGGGGCTTGCTGGCTACCAGCCTAGCTCCAGGGTCAGTGAGAGACCCTGACGCAAGGGAATAAAGTAGAGAGTGAGAAAGCAGGGCACCCAAAGTCTCCCTCTGGCTTCTGCACGTGTACTTGATCAGGCATGTGCTCTTGCGTGTGTGCGTACACCATATGCGCGCACACACACGTATGAACCACATAGATATTTGTGCATGTATCTGTGCCTACATGCACAAATACACGCAGCTTCTACCCGAATTCTTCCTGAATGTCAGGCCCAGGTGTGAGTAAGAAGTACTCCTTATCGCTCCCGGAGCTCCATAGTAGTGGGGATCAACCTCTAACAAAGGAGTACAGGGCATCAAGTTCCTCCGGCACTCAGTGCAGGAAGGCGGTAAGCGTGTAACCGTGTGCATCTCAAGTTCCCTTTGGGGAGCGTGCAGAGCTGGCATGAGGCTGAGACACGAGCATGCAGAGAAAAACACTGGGAAGACACTAGGGAGGCGGTCTGAGCAAAGGGGACAGGAATGGAAGGCCCTGAGGGGGACGGAAGCTCTGACTGTGCAGGCCTGAGAAGCAAGCCAGTGTGACTGAAGCGGAGAGTTGGGGGGGGGGGGAGAAGCAGCTGGGCGTCAGTGTCAACATGCAGGAGGTCTTCATTTTGTCCTCCAGGCCTGGGAGCTTCCAGCAGCCCAGCTGTGAACACATCCTAGTTCAAATGTCACAATGTCACCTGGCTTAGACTGTTTAAGACAGGCTGAGGCACACATCAAAGAGGATGCAGGCTCAAACCAACAAGCCGCAGCATCTTTAATCCCAGCATTCCATTCAAGAGGCAGAGGCAGGCTGGTCAAGGTGAGTTTGAGGCCGGCCTGGTTTATGTAGTAGGTTCTGAATGAAACAAAAACAAAAACCAAAAAGGAAGAGACATGACTGCTCCTAGGTGCGGTGGAGGAGAAAGCTTGTTGTAGATAAAAGGGAGAGCACAGCCAGAGACGGGGACATCTGGGAGAGTTCAGAGTGGACATGGCCCTGAGCCCTGTGAGCACAGGGGAGTAGAGGGGAGGGAGTCCAGAAAGATAAAGCATAGACCAAAAGAGAGGCCAGGTAGCCAGAATGGTTAGATTATATGGGGAAGGGCAGCCTAGCCCCTGGGCTGAGAGGTTTAGAGTAGGGTCCAGGGTATGCCAGCCTGGTCCTGTAACAGGTAGACTGAAGTATTGCGGTAAATAAGGATCAGGATAAACAAATAGGCCGAATAGATGTTTATTCAGGGAGAAATAACTTACAACCTAGACAGATGAACACCAGGAAATTCAACCAGATCCTCTCCGAGTCACGCCAGCAAGAGAGAGCGCCTTCCTGGCCCCCTCCGACCTCCTTCCTCAGGTCACCTCCGCCCATCGCTCCACCCCCAATGGGCGTGGTCAGTGTTACAGAAGGACTATCTCACTACAATTCCCCTTTTAGTCTAAAGAAAAGATTTAGGCTTAATACAAAACTATATACAAAACAGTGATAACAAGTGTGCTCTAAGAAAAGGAAAATCGAGAACAAAATGACCTACATATCTAGTCCTAGGGTGAGGGCATAATGGAGTTTACAATAGAGTTGTCCTAAGCTGGAAAACGTAAGTCTAGTACCTAGTATATCTAACTAGGAAGAGAGAATAATAGTTGTGATAGTTTAATCTTTAACTTCATCAAGACCTGAGAAGGAAATTAACAATACTAGAGTAGACAGGAAATGCAGATGGACAACTTCCAAAAGGTGCAGCAAGGACAGAAACAACAAGCCACCTGAACAGTCACCCTAGGTCTCACAGCGACGTTGGTACACCCAGATTTGGCTAAGGCCAAGAGAACTTGACAGACCACAACAACAGCAGGGAAATAGAATGGCTGTCTTACCCTGACTTGGCAAGGTCAAGCAGTCTTCTATATTTGTCTCCTGCAAGCACATAGGACTGCATGTCCAAATCAGTGGTCAAGGTGGGGGCAATTCTATGCCCAAAAGGCCATTAGCTGAGGCGAGATTGAACTCAGCAGGAGCAACAACAGTGTCCAACATATTTTTGGGAAAGTGCACGGTGCTGTCAGGAGCAACAGTGTCTCATGTCAATGGAGTACTAATATTAAAACATTTAAATGCCATGTTCTGCATGTCTATGAAGTGATTGAAGATTAAGCATCTATATGTGACTAATCTCATAGGTACAGGAAATGTGAGTGAAGATAATCTGTAATACTCGGGAACTTAGCTAAAAAGATGATGGGAGATGTCATTCTGTATATGTTTCTCATACTGGTTAATAATAAAGCACTGTTGGCCAATAGGAAAGGAAGATAGGAGGGACTAGGAGACAAGGAGGAAATAGGAAGTAGGAAGGAGGAGTCAAGATGGAGAATCTGGAGAGAGCCTGACGCCAGCCGCCTCTGCGGTAAGAGAAGGCCATGTGAAAATACATAGATCAGCAGAAATGGGTTAATAATTAAAGGCAGAGCTAGCCAATAAGAAGCAAGTAACCGGGCCAACAGTATTATATCAAATACAGAGTCTCTGTGTATTATTTGGGGCTGGCTTGGTGGCGGAACAAGAGCAGGTGGCGGGGGGTGGGGGTGGGGTGGGGGGTGGGGGGGGTGGGTGGGGTGGGGGGTGAAACCCGTACACGTTACAAATGGCGCCCACATGGCTAATAAAAACTTCCACTTAAAATTTAACAAAAGCTTAAAAACAGGTTTTACAAACAAAAGAACAGAGACAAGCAAGGTTTCTTGGTAGCAACATTTTTCTCAGTTGGACTCTGACTTGCTAGAGACACACAGATTGCGAGGCTCCTTTAAGGGAAGATTCCTGACTCAGCTTAAGCGGCAAAAAACCGCACAGCTTTTAAATAACTCTGCTAACAATTTATTGTTGTGTATGAGAGATGGCAATGGCAGTGACCACATCTCCAAGCCGGCAGCATGCTTTCTGGGTGGCAGCGCAGACCAAGGCGGTGAGCACAGCTTTCCGTGCTGGCGGGTAAAAGTACCCGCCACCATCTTTGGTAAACCGCAGCTGACACAGCTATGACTTTCATTTTAGCAATGTTGTTGTTTACCAGATAAAAGACTTGTGGCCAGACGAAGATAAAGATTTACAGTAAAGACAGATTCATATTAAGAAAAACCTCTAAAGGTTTACAATGTGTTTTAAAATATACATAGACATGAAAAAAAATGGTTTTAAAGAGACAAAGAGGAACTGGGTGTTGTAGCACACGCCTTTAATCCCAGCACTCAGGAGACAGAGGCAAGCAGATCTCTGTGATTTGCAAAGTAAACCTGGTATGCAGAGTAAATTCCAGGACAGATAAGAGTTACACAGTGAAACCCTATGTCAAAAAATAAAAAAATAAAAGTAAAATAAACAAAGTAATAAAGGCACGTAAAGATGAAAAGCTCAGAGAGAATCTGGTTACTGTATGCTATAGTGTTGTCTCTACATTGTTTGACTGCTGAGAAAATAACAACTGATAAAGGAAATGCTACTGGATTAATTCAATTTATATATTTTAAAAATGCTTTAACTCCAACATTTAAGTTCAAGGACAAGTTACTGGGGAAAAGGATTTCTATTTTTGTTTCCACAGAAATTGAAAAGCTGTGGATTCCTTCCAGACTAATGTGGTTTGATCAAGCCAGGCCCCCTGAAACAGAGTCGCTGGTGATCCAACATTCAAAACAACTTGGACAAAACAGCCTCACAAACTACAGCCAAGATTTCTACATCTTCTTAGAATCCCCCATGACAGCGCCCCCTATCAACAAAAAGTAGTTTGAAAAGAACGACGCCCAAATTCCCAAATATTTATAAATGTTTGTTTTCATTTAAATGGACTTGGGTATAAATGGTTAATGATCACAGACAGTTCTTTTTAAAGGTAAAAAGAAAATTATGGTATAGATATGAATACTTTGTTTTGGAATGGATTTTCATTTATTGATACAATTTAAGGTCAATTTTGTCATATGTATATTTCTCCTCTTGTTTGTATAGCTCATTTAGAAACCTAATGTATAATGTAGTACAGATTATAGATAATTACCTATGATAGTCAAAGCTTAGAGTTTAGTTAGGGTTTTCAAGATACACAGAGATGTATTTGAGATGGATAGGAATTCTTCAAACCTTTCAAAGACCTACAGAATATGGCATTTAAAATGATTTAGGGTTTTACTTGACAATGAGACATAAATGCTCCTGGTAACACCACCTACACCAAAAAGGAAGATGGACATCAAAGAAATGCATTATGAAGTTTACTTCCAATATGGCAAGACTAGCCATTTGGACAAGATACTGCTCTTGTCTGGACTGTTTGACTTTATGCTGTATAAACTGGACATGCAGGACCCACAGAAAAGTGACTGCTGATTCAAGATGGACATTGCTACAGAGATCCTGCTTCATGGAAGAGTCTGCAAGACAGTATACAGAACACAGAAAAAAGTGACTGACAAACTGCCAATACAAAAAGACAGTTTAAAGTTTCCTGCTTGGCTAAAGAGTCTTCCAGACACACTATGGCCTATGGGCTAAAGATGAAAGATTACAATAGAACTTCAGGTGACTGACAAAGCAAGATGTCTCTGTCATATCTAAAGTTTATATACTATCCTTCTGTGGTCTTTAAAGGAGTTGAAGACAGATAGTTATGGTTATAGTTTTCCTTAGTCAGGATTAAAGATAAGTTACATATAGAAATTTAGACTCACAAAGATAAAATAGATGATTGAATAGTTTCTTAAATCTTAATAAATGTTAATGGACTAAATAGTGTTAACTGTGATTCTTATTTGATAACTGTTATGTGATATATTTTGCTATGTTAAGGTTAAAACCCTTCTTTTTATTTAAACAGAAAAGAGGAGATGATGGGAGATGTCATTCTGTATATATGTTTCTCATACTGGTTAATAATAAAGCACTGTTGGCCAATAGGAAAGGAAGATAGGAGGGACTAGGAGACAAGGAGGAAATAGGAAGTAGTAAGGAGGAGTCAAGATGGAGAGTCTGGAGAGAGCTGTATGCCGCCGGCTCCCCGGTAAGAGAAGGCCATGTGAAAATACATAGATCAGCAGAAATGGGTTAATAATTAAGGCAGAGCTAGCCAATAAGAAACAAGTAACCGGGCCAACAGCATTGTACCAAATACAGAGTCTCAGTGTGTTATTTGGGGCTGGCGCAGCGGCAGGACAAGACCAAGCGGCAGCGGGCAGAAAAACCGTACTCGTTACACTGAAGGATGCTGGGAGGACCTGGGGGGACTATGTTAGATAAGTCACCTTAGCCATTTGTCCCTGTCTGAGGCCTAACAAGTTCCAGGCCAGTTGGGGCTACACAATGAGGCACTGTCTCAAAAAAGAAAAATTAAATAAAAAAGCTCAGGGGAGATGCTTATGGGATGCTGGGTGACCTCCAAGGTCAAAGGATGCCCTGACATCTAGTAACAGAGTTTCTGGGGGTAACCTGTGAAGATTGGAAAAGATCAATATTTGAATTGGTATCTTGAGTCAAAAATTAAACTCTTAGGGCTGCTGCTCTTTCAGAGGACCAGTGCCTACATGGTGGCTCACAACTGTCTGTCCAGTTCCAGGGGACCTGAAGCCCTCTCCTGACTTCTGAGGGCACCAGGAATGTATATGATGTACACACATGCAGGCCAAACATCCATGCACATAAAAAAAAAAAAAAAAGGTGGTGCACTCGCTGTCCGAGCCATTGGTGGCCCACGTAGCATGCAAAGACAAATAGGAAACTGTCCCTCCTGTCCCTCCCCCTGCCGTCCACCTTTTCCTGCCTTTGGGCACTGGAGTTCTTGGCTCCCAACCTCTGGGTCTGAATTGAGAGGCATCACCCTGACTCTCTCCGGCGTGCAGCCTGTAGCCTCCCAACCGTCATAGTCACATAAATGAACAATTCCCTTGTTACCCTCCTTTAGCTTCCTCTTCTTTCCTCTGGTCTTTCTGGTGTTTTGTTTGTTTGTTTTGAGGTAAGGTCTCAGTGCTGGATGGCTCTTTGTCAACTAGACACGAGCTAGAGTCACTTCACTTGAGAAAACGCCTCCATCAGATTGGCTTGTGAGCCAGTCTGTGGGCATCTTCTTGAGTCATGACTGATGTGGGAGGGCCCAGCCCACTGTGGGTGGAGGGTCCTGGGCTTCGTAAGAAAACAGACCGAGCAATCCATGAGGAGCGAGGCAATGAGCAGAGTCCCTCTGTGGCCTCTGCTTCAGTCCCTGCCTCGGCTTCCCTCAGTGAGGGGCGACCAGCAATGGATGTGTAAGCTAAAGAAGCCCTTTCCTTCCCACATTGCTCTGGCCATGGTCATTATCACAGCAATAGACACTTCTAATCCTCCATTCTTTCCTCCCCCAATCAGGTTCTGGGATTGTGGGCTTTGAATCTCTTCCTATGTTCTGCTTCTCTGCAGAACCCTGGCTGATACAGTTCCAGAGTCACTGCGTCTGAAAATATGGCGTGCCCCCCCCCCCCCCCACGTATCAGACACACAATCAATCAATAGATCAGTAAATGCACCTTCCGTTCTCTCCTGGAACTCCTCTGTAGACCAGGCTGGCCTCCAACTCAGAGATCCTCCTGAGTGCTGGGATTAAAGGCGTGAGCCACCACCACCCAACTGCACCTTCCTTTACCTACCGCACACTTTGTGTAACTTCCTTCCCTCACCCTACTTGCTGTTCCCTGGGAGACTGGCTCATCCTGGCTGAGTCCCAAGAGCTTCCTGGGAACTTGCTGTCCCAGGAAATCTTTCTTTCTCCAGCTGTCATTCGCTCTGGGGCTTTCCCGCTGGGGATGGCAGCCAGGTGGGGGTGGGGGGTGGGGGATGGGGGGTGGGGAGGGGATGTCGTTGAGCTAACCTTCCAGAAGTCAGACTTGACAGTGCTGCTCAGGCAACCTCAGGTCAAGCCAATCTTTGACCAGAGAAGCCAAACTGTTCTTCTATCCTGGTTGTTAAAGACCAGGCGGGGACCGGGGACTTGGCGCCTTCCTGTGCCTTTGCCTGCACCCCTGCTGTCACCAGCCACACTCAGAAACATGCCTAGGCCTTTAGAAGTGTTTTGTCCCTGAATGGAAGGCTTGGTCACAAGCCCCAAGTCCTCAAGTCCTCAGGATCTGGGAAAGCAACTGTGAGCAGGTGTTTCATTCAGATATCAAGTCCCGGGCGGGGCCGGGGGAGGGAAGGGGGGGACAGTTCAACTTAAGTTTTATATTTTTATGATTCAGATTTGTTATCAGCAATTACCTCCAAGGGTCAAAACAGTGCAAGACTGAATGACCAGCCCCCCACCCTCCCCGGAAGTAAGGTGTGTGTTCTGGGATGGGACTTCAACGCTCTGGGTTTTATTTATTTGTTTAGAAGCAGTCCTGTAAATTACAGCTCAATGGCCTGCTTCCCACTGGGAGCTATAAGAATGCTTTTTATGTTTGTAAAGGCTCGGGAGGGGCTCTAACGCGCATGTCACACTGGACAATTGTGTTACAGCGATGAGATGCAGGACACTCAGAAACAGCCTCCAGCACAGCTCCAGAGCCAGCCCAGCTGAGGAACACAATTGTCAACAGCGTAAGTGTCGTTATCCCCAGACCTGGAAACGGCAGGTTACATAATGCACAGTCCGGTCCCACAGACTGGGGCTCCAGCAGCTGACACTTGGGCCTCAGAGCTCTGGAGGCTGGATGTCTGAGGGCAAGGGGTGGGCAGGGCTGGAGTGTGTTGATGGGTGTCTTCCTGGCTGGCAGACAGCCTTTCTCACAATGTCCTTACATGACCTTCCTTCTGTTTGTGTACGCGCCGGGAGTTTTCCTCCGCCTTGTGACCTCATTTAACTTCAATGACTTCCTTAAACATAGTCTCCAAATTCATCACTTAGCAAGGGGGACACACTCTGAGAAATACAATGTTGGCATTGTGCAAGCCTCATGAGTTGGGTCATGCATGCTAGACCATTCCTCTGAGTAGCTCAAGGATGCTGCTGTAACGTGGCATGTAACGGAGTCAACCTTTTGTGTGGTTTTGAGACAGGGTCTCAGCTAAACCAGGAGCACTCTAACTTGTGTAGCAGAGGCTACCCTTCTGCCTCAGCATCCTAAGTCCTGGGATCCTCCCTGCTGAGCCCCGTGCTCCCCCACCCTTCCCACCCTTCCAGTGCCATGTATAGAAGTGAGAACCATGATGCTATTGCTCAGCGCTACTGTCTCTCTAGGTCTCATCAGCAGTTAAATCTGGAAACACGCACGGATGCACATACTCACAAGGTGTGAGATCTGTGGTCGTATTCGATCCAGCTCCAGCCCGGCATCATCCCATTTCTTCTAGTTTTCTCCCTTTTAAACTTTTAATTAGTTAATTATGCATGTGTACGTGTGCGTGCGTGTGCGTGCATGTACAACAGCTGCCTGTGGAGCTCAGAGGTCAGAGGACACCTTGTAGCAGTTGGTTCTCAGGCCCTCAGCTGTGGCAGCCTTCACTGCTGAGCACCTTGCCAGCCCTCCTGTGCCTCCCAGAACTCAGTGAGAGCCCGCTCACACCCTCTGGTGTCTGTGCTATTTGACCTCAGCACACCTGTGCAGAGCTCTGGACTGTATCTCACTCCCATTCAACGTGACATCACCAGCCAGCGACGTGTTTATCAACAGTTCCCTGTCGCCAGGCTCGGTCTCCACTCATTTCCAAAGTGACCTAAGAATTAGAGCTGTTTGTTTTTAATTGGTGATGCCAGGCACTGACCACATGCAGGACCTCGACTGTGCTATGCTTAAGTAACTATACTTTTTTTTTTTGTTTGATTTTTTTTTTTTTATTTTTGAGACAGGGTCTCATGTAGTCCAGGCTGGCTTGCACTCATTATGTACCTCAGGATAACCTCCCCCAGTAGCAAGGCCTGGCTTATGCTGTGCATTTGAGCTCAAGGCTTCAGGCACGCTAGACAAGTACTCTGCCAACAGAGCTGCATCCCCAGTCTCAGGAAACTTGAGGTCGGTGTGTTTCTCCTACCTCCTGTGATATCACATATTTATAGTTACAGTTAGTGTCTGTCCTGGGTTCCTTCAGCCTGATTGAGACTTGTGTTTTTGGTGTGTGTGAGTGCTTTTGAGTGTGAGTATGTGTGTGAGAGAGTGCATGTGAGTGTGAGTGAGTGTGTGTTTGAGAGTGCATGAGTGTGAGCGTGTGTGATGCATGTGAGTGTGTGTGAGTGAGTGCATGTGAGTGTGTGTGTGAGTGCATGTGAGTGTCAGTGAATGTGAGTGTATGTGAGTGTGAGTGAGTGTGTGTGTGTGTGTGTGAGAGAGAGAGAGAGAGAGAGAGAGAAAGAGAGAGAGAGAGAAAGAGAGACGACTCAGCTGTTAAGACAAGTACTGCTTGGATTTGGTTCCCAGCACCCACATCGGGCAGCTTACAACTTGCCTGTAACTCTGGCTCCAGGGATCTGGTACCTTCTTCTGGCCTCCATGGGTACCTGCACACAGATATACATAAATAAAACAATGGACATCTAAAGCTCTGGGTAGAAGTTGCTTTTGCTTCTTGTGTGCTGTGAGGTGAGCAGCTTTCCTGTAAGGAGTACAGTTTTTCCTCCCACCGCTGGTCTTGTCCCGCCACCTCGCCAGCCCCCAATTAACGCACAGAGACTCTGTATTTGATATGATGCTGTTGGCCAGGTACTAGTTTCTTAAAGGCTAGCTCTGTTTTAAGTATTAACCCATTTCTACGTATTTCCACGCGGTCTTACCGAGAGAGGAGGAATGGCGATTCTGTTCTCTCAGTTCTCCATCTTGACTCCTCCCTACTACTTCCTCTTTCCTCCTCGTCTCCTAGTCCCTCCTACCTTCCTTTCCTATTGGCCAACAGTGCTTTATTCATTAACCAGTATGAGAAACATATATACATAATGGCATTTCCCATCACTTTCCCGACCACAGTTGTCACACTCTGCCCAAGTGCATGGCTCTAAGTGACCCTGAACCAAACCTTTCCAACCTGGATCCTGATCCCCTCACAGACACAAGTCTGCTGCATAGAACATCGGAGAACAATAGACCCCCGTTCGAGGAAGCTTCGTCCCTCTCCACAATTGCCTTGCTATCATCAGAAATGGGCATAAGTCCATCCTAGACCAGGCAGCCCACCCCAACCCAGCAGCTAAAGCAGACACACCAACCCTGGACATCAGCGGAGCCCAGCTCAGGTCAACAGAATTGCCCATTCATAGATCTGTGATCTGTTAGAATATCTAACCTACTCTTAGTCTACCAAATCCTACAGTAGTTTGTTAGGCAACAGTGTAACACCCACATGATAAAAATATTTTATTATTCTCTCACTTAAAAATGGGCTAGAGAGCCAAGTGTGGTGACATACACCTTTAATCCCAGTGCTTAGGAAGAAGAGGCATGCTGATCTCTGTGAGTTCGAGACCAGCTTGGTCTAAAGAGTGAGTTCCAGGACAGCCAGGACTACACAGAGAAACCCTGTCTCGGGAAATAAAACAAAACAACAAAAAATGAAAGAAAACAAAACATGGGGCTGGAGAGATGATTCAGCAGTTAAGAGCACTGGCTGCTCTTCCAAGGTCCCAGGTTTAATTCCCAGCACCCACATGGCAGCTCACAACCACCTGTCTCCAGTTCCTGATGCCCTCTTCTGGTCTCTTTGGGTACTACATGCACACGGTTCACAGACAAAACAGCCATACACATAAGATCAACAATCTTAAAAAAGATCCTTGGGGGCTTGATGGGAGATGCCATTCTGTATATATGTTTCTCATACTGGTTAATGAATAAAGCACTGTTGGCCAATAGGAAAGGAAGATAGGAGGGACTAGGAGACAAGAAGGAGAGAGGAAGGAGTAAGGAGGAGTCAAGATGGAGAGACTGGGGAGACGAGGCATCTGCCGTATTCCCTGGTAAGATAAGACCACGTGGAAATACATAGAAATGGGCTAATACTTAAAACAGAGCTAGCCGTTAAGAAACTAGTACCTGGCCAACAGCATTATATCTAATACAGAGTCTCAGTGTGTTATTTGGGGCTGGCGCGGCGGCGGGACAAGACCAGTGGCGGGAGGAAAAACCTTACTCCTTACAGGGGCTAGGAATGTGGCTCAGTTGGCAGAGCATTTGCCTGGCATACAGAAAGCCCTGACTTCCGTCCCTGGCAAGGCATATGCCGGGAGTAGTGGCACACACTTTTAATCCTAGCACTCAGGAGGTGGAGGCAGGAGGATGAGGTCAATACAGGGATAGTGTGTACCCTCCTAGCCATAACCTTGCTCTGTGCTGTGGCCCAGCAATGTGAGCCACAACGGGCATTGCAGGTGCTTCTGGGAGCTTTTGTTATAGTGACATGCAGACTTGACCGTGAAGTATGTAACATATGCCACCAGACCTAAGTCATCTACATAGCAGATCCCCAAGTCCCTAGTTCCTAGTACTATCATGATCCCCTGATAGCAGGGTAAAAGAGCTGGACGGGGGTGGGGGAGGGGTGGGGTGGGAGGAGGGATGATGGGCAGGGGCAGTGTTAGACTCCTCACAGTTGCTACACTTGCAAGCACATCTGACCCCAAGGGAGCCCTTGCAAGGCCCTGGAGTCTTAAGCACGCCCCACCAGTGAAGTCCATGGGGGACTTCACTGCCCTGTGCTTCTGACCAGGTGGAACACAAGAGTCCCTTGAGGACATCAGTAGTCTCCTGACTGGCGATCGCAAAATATAAGCAGTGTTTCTAAAATGCACTTATAGAAATGCTCACAGCAGCATCGTTTAATAGCCAGACGGCCAAGCAACCCAAAATGCCCATCATTTGACAGATGGATAAATAAGATGTGGTCTGCTACCACCCAATGGGACACGACTCAGCCTAACAGGAAAGACGTACTGCAGTTTGCTGCAGTGGGAGAAGCCTGGAGGATGCCTAAGTGAAAAGAAGCAGACACTAAAAGCCACATAATGTATGATTCTATCTATGTCCAGAGGGAACAATCCAGAGACAGAATGTGGAATAATGTCAAAGGCCGGATGACAGTGGGGGGTGGGGTGGGGTGAGGGGTAAAGGGGGTTGACAGCTCAGGGATATGGCTTGTTTGAGGGAGTGATGACATGTTTGACAATTGGCTGTGGAAATTGTGTAAGATCTGAGAAGATACTGATGCCACTGGATTCCACACTTGAAACAAGTTGAGTTCCAGGGCATGCAGACAAGAGCTCAATTCCTTTTGTGAGCACAGCGGTTAGGGTAGAGCCCTTCAGGCCAGCACAGGGACTGTTGGAAGCTTATCTGAGGGTTATGTATCCAACTGTCGCGCCATATGGCAAGCGAGCCATGGATATCGCCATGTCTCAGGCTGTGGGGTGAAGGGAATTGCACAGGAATAAGAAGAGAACCGGGGCTGGGAAATAACCCAGTTGCTAAACTGCTTGCCTTTACTGCAAGCAGGAGGACCTGGGCTCCATGCCCGGAGCCTGCATTTAAAAGCTGGGTGCTATGGGATGCAGACAGTCCTGTTTTTCTATTTCCAACCTCTAAAGTGAATAACTGAATCACCTTTCATTATAAGTACCCAGCTTCGGGTACTTTATTATAGTAACAGAAAACGATCCTGTCACAAATCTACTGGGCTGTTCTCCCAACCTCCATACTAAGATATGACTGCCTTGACCTTGGAAAGTGACCTTATTCATTATTTTTTTGTTTGTTTTTTTTTGAGACAGGATTTCTCTGTGTAGACCTGGCTGTCCTGGAACTCACTCTGTAGACCAAGTTGGCCTCAAACTCACAGAGATCCGCCTGCCTCTGCCTCCCGAATGCTGGGGTTAAGGGTGTGCCACCACTGCCCAGAGACCTTGTTTTTAATGTCCACCTCAGATGTGAGTAGTTAGTCTCTAAGATGACATTACCCTGGATTATGCATGTGAACTCTAAGGCAGGGCAGGGGAAGGTTCCACATGAAACCGCATGAAAAGAGAGGCAGATAGAGGGGACAGGATCTGAAGCTAGCAGTGTCTGGAAGAAACCAGGAGGGCCACCTGGCCACGGGAGTACATGCCTGTAACCCCAGAACTCAGGATGTGGAGACAGGAGGATCAGGAACTCAAGGGTACCCTCAGTTACCTGAGGTGAGTTCGACCCAATTTTCCTACTCCAGAAAACAAGGACCTACACTTCCTTTCATATGCTGATTTCAGTCTGGCAGTGGCACTCAATAAGCAGACAGGTGGATCTCTGAGTTCAAGGCCAGCCTGATGTACAAAGTGAGTTCCAGGACAGCCAAAGCTACACAGACAAACCCTGCCTTGAAAAAATTTGCTGGTTCCAAACCCACGTGTTTCACAATATTAAAGCATAAACTTCTGTTTTGTTTTGTGGACCACTGTCATAAGAATGCCTGCACCTGTCCCTAGTTATCGTTTCTATGGATACGCTTCCCCTCCTCACCTTTTACCCCAGAGTGAAGCAGGTGGATTGTCAACATACGTCTACTAGCTGGGTATAGCAGCAAAGCACTGTAAGCTCAGTGCTGGGGAGGCTGAGGCAGGGGATTGCTGCCAGTCAGAGGCCAGCCCGAGAGACAGCGAGATCCATTAAAAAAAAAAAAAAAAAAAAAAAAAAAGTCAACAGCAACGATAACAGACAAAAGGGGTCTGAGGGACACAAAGTCCTGGTTCCAGGGTTCCAGGAGAGCAACTAGCTTCGTGACAGTTCCCAGGCCAGCCAGAACAAACAAACAGGCTCCCAGCCCAGGAAAGTCATGTGGGTTACTTCCCTCTGCTCCCAGCTTTCCTCCCAGCAAATAGCAGAGCGGCTGATGCCACAAGATGAAAGGCTGGCCTGGGAGCCACCAACCCCCTAGGGAGGGGGGGGGGGAAGAGGGGACTTCTCTCTAGGCTGCGTGCTGGAGGAGCCCGTTTGTGCAAACATTTCCTGTTCATTAAAGCCTCTTGCGTTTTGCAGCAATTGGACTGGACATTGAGTTCTTGGGGTATCGACCGAAACTGGAAGACTCCTCATTCTGAGGGCCTTACAGTTTTTAGAGAAAGATTCTTACAGCACACCCTCGAGATGGCGCCAGGATTTTCACATTTACAGGCCCATTTGTCCACAGAAGAAAATATTGTTTTGTCATAAAGACCACCCAGGCAGGCTTTACAACAGAGTTGAAAGTTTTTGAAAATTGTATATATGTGTGTGTGAGTGTATGCATGTGTGTGTGTGTGTGTATGTATGTATGTGTGTGTATGTATATGTGTGTGTATGTGTGTGTATATATATGTGTGTGTGGTGTGTGTATGTGTGTGTATATGTATGTGTATGTATATCTGTGTGTGTCTGTGTATTGTGTGTGTGTGGGGTATGTGTGTCTGTATATGTTGTGTGTGTGTGCATATGGTGTGTGTGTGTGTGGTGTGTAAATGTGTGTATGTGTGTATATGTATATGTATGTATGTCCGTGTGTGTCTGTGTATTGTGTGTGTGTGTGGTGTAGTGTGTTTGTGTGTGTGTTGTGTGTGTATGTTTGTGTGTGTGTGTGGAAGCAGGAAGGCCACCTTGGGTGTCATCCCTTAGGCACAGTCTACTTTCATTTTTAGATTTATTTATTTTGTGGCTGTGTTTTACTCACATTTATGTCTGAGACCGTGTGTGCCTGGTGCCCATGGAGGTCAGAAGAGAGGGTCAGATCCCCTGGGACTGGAGTCACAGATGGTTGTGAGCCTCCATATGGGTCCTGGGAATTGAACCCGGTCCTGTGCAAGAAGAAGTGCTCTTAACTGAGCCGTCTCTCCAGCCCCAACATTTTTCTTTTTTGAGACATGGTTTCTCACTGGCTGGGGATTTGCTGAGTAGGCCAGTTGGTTGGCCAGAGCCCCCAAAGATCCCCTGTGTTTGCTGCTTCCTGTGCAGAGCTGTGATTACAAATCTATAATGTTTGACTTTTTAATTGATCTTTTAAAGTGTGGGCTCTGAGGGTTAGACCCAGGTTCAAACATTTTATTGACTTAGCCTTTGCCTCAGCTTCTTTCCTTCCTTGGTCCCTTCCTCTTTCTGAGGTAGGGTCTCATGTAGCTCAGGCTACCCCCCAAATCTCTGCAGCTGAGGATGATCTTGCCCCTCTGATGCCCCTGCCTCCATCTCCAGAGTATGCGCTGTCACCCCGAGTTTATTCAGTGTTGGGTGTGGAGCCCAGAACTTTGTGCATATGAGGCAAGCAAGCTTCGTCCCCAGTGCCCAGTGCCCTTCTTAGTCACCAGCACCAAGGTGGAGCCATGGGCGGAGTGACCTGTGGAAGGAGGTCGGAGGGGGCCGGGAAAAGCTCTCTTTCTGGCGTGTCTCGGACAGGAGAGGATCGGGTTGAATTTCCTGGTGTTCATCTGTCTAGGTTGTAAGTTATTTCTCCCTGAATAAACATCTATTCGGCCTATTTGTTTATCCTGATCCTTATTTAACCGCGATATACTACACACACACTACACACTACACACATACACACTATACACACACACATACTACACACACTACACACTACACACATACACACTATACACACACACATACTACACACACACACACACACACACACTACACACAAATGCACACACTACACACACACTACATACACCACACACACACTACTCACAACACACACACTACAACACATACCACACACACACAGCTCAGGAACTTGGGTTGACCCCTTGTGTCCATGTGGAAACACAGGTAAATCCTAGCACTGCCACATGTGGTTTTCTGGCACTCACTGGCAAGCCAGCCTAACAAAGTCTGACTCCCATGAGAAAGTGTGTCTCAAAATAAGAATAATGATGGAGAAAAACATCCAATGTTGACTTCCGGCTCTCTCTCTCTCTCTCTCTCTCTCTCTCTCTCTCTCTCTCTCTCTCTCTCACACACACACACACACACACACACACACACACACACACAGCTTCTCAGCCTTTTGGCTAAGATGAAGTTCGGGAGAGGCAGGACAAACACAATCCCTTGAAAACAGAGGTGTTCTGGGCCAGGGTTCCCCTGTGTTATTGAGCAGAATTTCAAAGGCAGAGACATTTACACTCTAGGACCGTAGAACTGTGGTGGTTTCGCCAGTTTCCTGCAGCCAAGGGTCTTGGAAGGGATCCTTTCTCTCATTTTCACAGACGTTTCTGGCACAGGGCTGAGGTGTGCCATGCTGGAGTGAGGGGCTGCCTTGTGTGCTAGATGGACACTGAGCTGGGTGAAGACGAAGGCAGGGAGAACAGGACCCAGGGTGACTCCAGAGTGCCCTGTCTGCTGCTGGCATTGCCCACTGGGACAGACAGACACATCGGGCTACTGATTAACAAAGGGCTCCAGGCCACCATGTGAGGTTTGCATCCTGAGCTGGGGGTGGGGAAACTTCTCAAATATGGGTAAAGATGTATCTAGTACAGAGGTTGGAATAAGGTTTGTAGAGAACCATGAGGCCTGGGTTCAATCCCAGTCCCTTGATTTCTCAGTCCCCTAACCTGGGGGTTGACCCAGCCCAGGAGCCCGTGGAGAAGAAATGCCAACTAAGGGGCCTGACCCTGCCCTAGGACAAGTGTATTGATTATTGACTCAGCACAACCAACATGGAGTTTTTACTGGGAATGTAAGGCTGGCTCAATATTAGAAAACCAATGAATAAAACAAACCATTCAAAGAAACTGGAAAAAAAAAAAACCCTTACCCATCTTACACACACACACACACACATACACACACATGTACATATATGGCATGGGCACACTCACAAATGAACACAAACTAATAAAAACATTTTAAATAAATATATTTTTAGGAAGAACCATCTATTTTTTTTTAAAGTAATGATTTCTATCCCCTCCACCTTTTAAAAAGAGATTTACTTATTATGTATACAATGTCCTACCTTCAGGCCTGAAGAAGGCACCAGATCTCATTTATTGGTGGTTGTAAGCCACCATGTGGCTGCTGGGAATTGAACTCAGGACCTCTGGAAAAGCAGCTAATACTCTTAACCTCTGAGCCACTTCTCCAGCCCCAGGAAGAGCCATTTAAATGGAGATAGATTCTGTGTCATTGCATAGAAAGATCAATACTGCAAAGATGTCTTTTCTCTTCAGGCTGACCTATGAATTCATTGCAATGCCAATCAACACCACAGCATGCTTTGGCAAGCCCAATTCTCTCTCTCTCTCTCTCTCTCTCTCTCTCTCTCTCTCTCTCTCTCTCTCTCACACACACACACACACACACTTGGAATTGACCACCAAGATGTCTCTGAGAAAGTGAATGGATGGATGACCTGGGTCATGAAGATGATAAAAGAATGCTCTAGAAAGCAAGGAACTATTAAGTCAAGGGAAGACATAGAGGAAATTTAAATGCATATAATTTTATTTTGTTGCTTTTGTTTGTTTTTTCTTGAGACAGACAGAGCCTTCCTAAGTAGCCCAGGCTGACTTCCTTCCTCCCCATAAGCTTCTGGAATGCTGGGATTACAGGAGCTCCTCCCGTCCTGGCTTTAAATGTATATCCAGAGGTAAAGCCTGTCCTAGTTTGCTCTTTGTCACTGTGCTAAAACACCATCTAAAAGCAGTTTGGGGAGGAAAGGGTTTGTTTGGCTTATGGGTCAGTCCTCCATGGAGGGCAGCCAAGGCAGAAACTCAAGGCAGGAACCTGGAATCAGGAGCTCACGCAGGGGCCCTGGAGGGGCACCGCTTACTGCTTGCTTCTGGCTTGCCTAGTTGTCTCCTATGAGCCCAGCCCCTCTGCTCCTGCCTAGCGATGGATGGCACGGCCCACAGTAGGCTGGATCCTCTGGCATCAATTTGCAATCAAGAAGATCCCCCCACAGGTATGCCCACAGGCCGTTCTGCCAGAGGCAATGTCTCAGCTGAAGGTGACAACCAAGATTAGTGAGCACAGAGCCACTGTGAAAGGCTCTGTGCTATACTATCTCAGCTGTTTGTCATTTGGGACACTAGGCCCCAGTGCAGACAAGGAAAAGATCAATGGTTAGCGAGAGATGACAAGGTGGCTGGGCGTTGGTGGTTCATGCCTTTAGTCCCAGCACTGGGACTGTCTCTGCAGGAGCTTCTCTGTGAGTTCCAGGCCAGCCTCCAAGCTACAGGGAAACCCTTGAAAAACAAAACAGAGAGAGAGAGAGATGACCAGGTGGAGAGAGAGAGAGAGAGAGAGAGAGAGAGAGAGAGAGAGAGATGACCAGGTAGAGAGAGAGAGAGAGAGATGACCAGGTAGAGAGAGAGAGAGAGAGAGGACCAGGTGAAGCACAGTTTGGGGAATCCTGAGAGTGAGCTCCGTGAGTCCCCGGTGGTGATGTGTGCAATGATATATTTGTCCCAGTCTATAGAATGTGTGCCATGTTTGCTTTCTATTGCTATGACAAACACCGTGACCAATAGCAACGTGGGGAGGAGAGGGTTAATTTCACCTCACAGTTTAGGGTTCTTCATTGAGGGCAGGGATTCAAGGCAGGAACTGAAGCAGAGGCTATGTGATGCTGCTTGCTTCCCAGGGCTTGTCCAGTCAGTCACCTTTCTGATATACGGAGGGCCACCTGCCCCGGAGGTGGCACCACCCACAGTGAGATGGGCCCGCCCACATCCATCATCATTCAAGAAAATGCCCTACAGACTTGTCTACAGGCCAATCAAGATGGAGGCATGGTCTCAATTGATAGTCCTGCTGCGGAATAGCCCTTCTGTACACTGTGTGAATACATGTCACTATGACTGTTTAATAAACAAGCAGACGGGCCCATATCTGAAGAGGATAAAGTTAGCATTTATAAATAATCTCAAGCCTCCGTGTTGGTTATTTGGGAGCAGGTGGTCGGGACCGGGACATCCTGCCAGCATGTTCCCTTTTCCCAGGTGACCCTAGTTTGTGTCATGTTGACGAAAAGCTAACCGGTAGGGACAGCAGAAGCCAGCCCTGCAGCACTCTGGATTTGGGTACTGACTTTGTCGGTGTGGTTGGTCGCTGTGACAGATGCACTTTCAGAAGGCTTTGATACTGGGGAGGCAGTGCAGTGCCCCGGCAGGAAGTGTGCACGGCATCTGTATGTCTCCAGTTCAGCTCTGTGTGCTTGAAAAACAGTCTAGAAGACCCAGAAAAGCCTGGTGTGGTGGTGCTCACCGGCAGTCCCAGCACTTGGGAGGGAAGGAGGTGCCCTTGGAGAAAGGCTTGGGGACAAACAAGAGGAGTGGTGGCAGCTGAGAAGCAAGCACTGGTGGCTTGTCCCCTGGGCAGAACAGTCGAGATGGAAGGCCCCTGACCCACTGCTTGCCAGCTGGGAGTCTATTAAGTTGATGCGACTGTAGAATAAAGTCTTGGAGTCGTTGTTAATGCCTTCCCACTCTCCTCTGGCTGAAACCACAGAGGTAGCAGGAGCTGTCCCTCAGAGGGGCAGCACATGACCTCATGAGAACTAAATGGGTCCCCGTGGCGCCTTCTGGCGCCATTGAGTCCTCCAGTGGCTGCAGAGGAGGGGTAGCCGTGGAAGTACTTAGGGCTGGGCAGTCTGTTTCTGGGCTGCCACGGATGGCCCTTGCTGAGCTTCACTCAGCTCCCTGCCTTCCTCTCACCTCACAGGACCTGCCACCTGCGGGAGCACTCCAACGCACAATGCCATCGATGGGGCTTCTCTGTGCAGCCCTGGCTGTCCTGGAACTCACTCTGTAGCTCAGACTGACCTCAAACTCAGAGGTCCACCTGCTTCTGCCTCCCGAGTTCTGGGATTAAAGATGTGCGCCGCCACTGCCTGGCTGTAGTGTGTGTGTGTGTGTGTGTGTGTCACAGATTTCAGGTTTAAAAGGAGTTATGTAGGGGGTTAGACTGGCCTTCCTGGTGTTCAAAGGGGCCGAGGTGACTAAGAGGAACAAGGGTGGGCAGGGTGCAAGCCCCAGGAAGCCAGCAGTGCCTAAATCCTCAGTGCCCACCAGGGGGCGCTGGAGACCATGCTAATCAAGCTACTCAACACAGGATGGGGACACTTTTTGAGACCCTTCTGAGGCTTGTTGAAATTCAAGTTCAAAAACTTGTGACATCAGGGCCATGGTCATGATTTGGGGAATGCAGCTGACAACTTACAGGCAGGCCTGGGTTTTCCTGCCTTTCTTTTTTTTTTTTTTAATGGAGTGTCACTACAAGAACCTTTGGCTTCTATTGAAGGGTTTCCTCAGGAGAGAGAGGAGAGAGAGAAAGAGAGCACTTTTGTTGAGATATTATTCACATATATCAGAAGTAGTGTGTGTGTGTGTGTGTGTGTGTGTGTGTGTGTGTGTGCGTGCATTGTGTGGACATCAGAGGGTGTCTGTCCTTGCCCTCCACCGTGGTAGACAGGGTCTGCATTGTCCCCACTCTGTAAGTAGGCCAGCTGGCCGGTGTGTTTCCTCTTCCTTCCCCAGTCAAGGGCTGCAGGAGTTCCAGGTGCAGCCCATCACACTCAACTTTACATGGATCCTGTCTCGACTCAAAGAGTTGAACACAGTTATCTTGCGATCCCACAGCTCCTCCTCTAGGGATCGCCTCAACCCTGGCAAGCGCTGTGCCTCTGTCTCTGTGGGTGTCTATATCCAGTGCATTTCATAGCCGTGTGCCTTACACTGGGGGACTCCCTGCTTCTGGCTTCCTTCACTCAGATTACACTTTCAAGGCTCATCCATGCACTGGGTGTCAGAATGCCATCCTTTTTCATGGGTGAGTAATATTCCAAGTATGCATGGCCTGTATGTATGTATGTATGTATGTATGTATGTATGTATTCAATCATTCATTCATGGTTATCAAATTGTTTATCACTTTTAGTTATTGTCTATAGTGCTGTCATAATATTTGTGCATGTTTTTGCTTGATCGGTTTCATTTTAATGACTTTCATTTATGTCTTTACCTATTTATTGTGTGTGTGTGTGTGTGTGTGTACACACAGCACACATGTAGAAATCAGAGGACAACGTGCAGGAGTTAGTTCTCTCCTACTATATGGGTCTCAGGGATTGAACTCAGGTCCCCAGGCTTGGCAGGAAGCTCCTTTGCTTGCTAAGCCACGTTGCTGGCCCCTGACTTGCAAATTTTAAAAGGAAGTGTAAAGTTACCGGAAGAAGAAAATATCCCTTGGCCAGAGGCAGAATAAAGATTTATAACCTGAATCAGGAGTTTCCCTTCACTCTCTCTGTCTCAGCAAGAACCAGGGTGTGAAGTGGGAAAGGGAATCCTTTCTTTAAAGTGTAACTGACTCAGCTTAGACCATAGGCCAGGAGCCTGCGCTGCCTGTTGAGTCACAATAGAGCTGCTTCCTCTGTTCACCCCGGGCTGCTCAGGTGCAGCAAGCACTGGGGGATGGATTGTGAGTTCCCGGGAAAGGTGAGGTTTGGGTTGCAGTCTGGGTTGCAGTTTGGGTTCCTGCCCAGCTGCCTGAGACTCCTTATTTGGTCTACCAGAACCTGTGCCTGCCTCCCATTACTGGCAACCATGGGGCAGAGAATGGCTTTCTGGATAAAATGGGTCCTGCGCTAAAGCTCTCTGGCTGGGAGAGGACGATCCCGGACATTGACCGAAGTCCTAGGACGCAGGAGAGCAGGCAGGTGGGCGCGGTGGCTCAGGGTCCCTGGCTGGGCTGTTTGGGTTGAAGGTGCTTGGGGCAGGAACAGAAAGAGAGAGAGATGGCGAGGGTGGTAAAGGGGCTACAGGGAAACAGGCCACAGGCCGAGGGGGTGCAGGCTCAGGAGGGTGGAAGCCTACCAAAACACGCTGTCCCTCTGGCCCAAATCGTGTCTGTAATCAGCCCGAGGATGAGTCTTTGCGCAGAAAAGCACTCTGGGAGATGAGAGGATGCGTTCTTATCAGGGGATTTTCTCTTAGGCCTTCCCATGTGGAGTTCGCTGATAATTTTGCAGGGAGTTTTGCCGGGAAACGGCAATAAAAGTGATAGAGAGGCTGGGGGGAGGAGGGGCCGCCTGATGAGGCAAGATGAGAGGACCCGGCCTCGGGGTTGATTTAGAGGAGCAGGGCCCTGAGCTGGCAGGTGTTAAGATTCCCAGATGGAAGGAGTTGAGAAAAGTTCAGGAAGGGGATGGGACTGGGAACAGAGTAACTCTGTGGAAAGGAAGCGATAGGCTGACATTCAAGATGACGCCTGGGCACAGAGCCTGCTTAGGAGAATAATGGTCTCTGGAGGGCTGTGGAGATGCTCCGGGGCTTGATAGAGCTAACATTTTATAAGATCAAGGGCCCAGGAACTGCTGTGGAAGGCGAAGCCTCCTCTCCATCTCCGTTCACCCCAGGCACACTGCCTCCTTCCTTCCAAAGCTTATTTGGAAGCGCTGGTTGGTTTTGCAGCCTAGACCTTTGGGAGTGTGCACAGCCCCTGGCCTGTTGGTGTGGGCTAGAGGTGAGCTCCACAAGGCCAGTGGGGGTGACCGTGGGCTGTGGTCTCTGGACCAGCTTGATGAGCAGGCATTTGACCAGTTCTTGTGAGCTGGGCCCCCTCCCTCCATCCCTTCCTTCCTCTATTCCCTTTCTTTCTCTCTCTTTAAATGATCAAATTCTATCTGTGTGTGTGCACACACTGTGTGTGTGGAGGTCAGAGGGCAACTTGTGGGAGACCTTCCTTATGTGGTCCCTGGGGATGGAATTCAGCTCATCAGGCTTGGTGCCAAATGCCTTCATCCAATGAGCCATCGGGCTGGCCCCTCTCTCCTTCACTCTTTTGGATAATTCTTGCTGTGCAGCCCATGCTGGCCTAGAGTTCTCCATCCTCCTGCCTCAGTCTCCTGAGTGCTAGGACCACAGCTGTATGGTACTTGTACTAGCTACTTCTCTGTCACTGTGATAACATACCACAGCCAATGCAACTTACAGAGGGCTGCTGCTAACTGGCTTGTCCCTATGGCTTGTTCAGCCTGCTTTCTTATAGAACCCAGGACCAGCAGCCCAGGGATGGCCCCGCCCACAATGGGATCCTCCCCCATCAATGGCTAATTAAGAAGATGCCCTACAGGCTTGCTCATGGCTTCATCTTATGAAGGCATTTTCTCAATAGAAGTTCCCCCCTCTCAGATGACTCTAGCTTGTGTCAAGTTGACATGAAAGTATCCAGGACAGCTCTGCATCCTGCTGGGCCAGCTCTTTCACTTCTAGAATCCCCGGCTCATGAGGTCAAGCTGCATGTAGTTATCAGACAGCTATGTGTCTCTTATCCTGTGTCTATTTGCTGTCACCAGGAAGCTGACTTTAAGGGCAGCAGCACCGACATTCTGGTTGTGTTCAGGCTGGGCCTGGATTATCAGTTTGAGAGCTGTCACCACCAACCACGATGGTATGAATGTCCTGATGTGGGGTGGCCCACAGAGGAGGTGAAGTTGGAGGAAGACTCTCAGACTTGAGTTCTTGGGTGGCCAATCCTAGAGTCTGGGAAACACGGAAGGGGAGGGTCCAGAGGGACTGGAGGTGATTGTGACATATTGCAAACCCTGAAGAGATGGTGTGTGTAGGGGGCAAGAACCCTCAGGGAATGCCAAGGGACAGACCCTCATCAGACTGGGCAGCAAGCACAATGACATTCTGTTTATGGAGACTTGAACAGAAGTGAGGAAAGCATCCAGACCCCATGGGGATCCTCAGAACGTTCCAGAACTGGGACTTAAAACAAACAAAAAAAGCAAGCCAGTGTTGAAAAGGGAGGGAAGAAGAATGTTCTAGAAGAACTCATCAGAGAGACATAAATTGAGCAGAAATGGAGTTCATGGTTTGGAAGAATGCCTGATTTGATGGCAGAGACAAATAAAGACTTGTGCCTGGATTTGAACCTTTGGGTTGTGGTCACTGTCAGGGGTCAGTGATCAGTGGCTTGCAGGCCACAGTGACCCCATTTCTGGTTTTGGAGAGCCCTGTAAGGTGAATTCTATATCTTTTCTAATGGTTGGGGAACGTCCTTTTAAGGCTAATAATTCATGATTAAGCTATAAAATCCAAATTCAAATCTGTAATCATTTTCAGTGACAAGATGACTTGATTTAAAGTCATCTAGAAAGTGGGTGTGGCTCGATTTTGGGTATGTCTGCAAGGGCATTTCCATCTAGGATTGCCTGAAGGAAGATCAACCATGAACGTGAATGATGCTATCCAGTGGACCAGACAGACGAGAAAGGAGCCTGCTAGCTGAGCACTGGCCTACCCATTTCTCTTACCAGAGGCTGTGTGGCCTGACAAATGAAGACTTCTCAGTACCTCATCGTGTGTGTGTGTGTGTGTGTGTGTGTGTGTGTGTGTGTGTGTACTTGTGTGTGTACTTGTGTGTGTCTGATGTATGTAAGTGTGCATGAGCCAGAGGTCCACATAGGTGTCTTCCTCAGTCTCTCTCTGCTGTTTTTGGAGGGAAGGTAGATCTTCCAACGCAGAGCTGGTTAATTGAGCGAGTCTGGCTGGCCAGAGCTTCAGGAATCTTCTTGTGTCCACCTCCCTGGGATTACAGACCTGTGCACCGTGCTTGCCTTTCTATGTGGGCGTCAGGGGCCCAGACGAGCTCCTTGTGATTATACCACAAGCATTTTACTGATGAGGCAGCCCCTCCCAGCTCCCAGTGACACTGGGGACCTTCTGGTGAATAAGACAGAAGTTGGGGCCTCCAGGGAGCTGCTTTCCTGAAGTCACCTATGTGTGAGGGAAGAGACCTTTTGGAGTGTGACCCACTCCTGCTCCTTCAGAATTTCCTCTGTCCCTCCTCTCATCACAGTCAGCAGTCCCCCAAAGGCCCCACACCCCATCTGGAATGTTCTCTCTGGCCTGGTGTTTATGACAGGGCCACTGGGTGTCCTTTCTGTGAGTGTGCTCCCTCTTTCTGGTACGAGTGTGCCTTTCACCTAGAGTCTGAGTCACTGTTTTGTTTTTCTCTTCAGGAACAAGCTGTTCCCACAAAGGCAGGTGTCAGGTCTTGTTTGCTGGGTGGGGGAAGCCACCAAGCTGCTCTCAAGGGACACATGTGGCTCTGGAAGCTGCTTCTAAAAGCTTGTAAACAGAGAGCTGGCCTGCTTGGGGGTCCATGACACCCTGACCCCATGCTGGCCAGGAAGACCTGAAGGCTTTGTGCATGAGTCCTGTGAAATGTCACCGAGTGCTCTCTGGAACCAGGACACCTGTGTCACATGCATGGGCCAGAGGACACTCTATCCTCCAGTGGCCTGACAAGCCACAATGGCTTTGGTGAAGCTAGGGCCACACACCCCATCAGCAGAGGCAGCCTTGATGGTGGCTAAGAAAGAGGATTTGGAGCTTGTGGAAGTTTTGCTCTTACCGCTTGGAGACGGTGACTTCTCTGCACCCCAGCTTCCTGCACTTTTGTGAGATGTCACAGTCATTATCCCATATCATAAAGTCTTGGATTAAAGATAGCAGAGAGCGATTGTGTGAAGGGCGCTGGCTCCCTGCTTTCTGTTCCCAGGGCATCCTATTCCTGGCCCCCTGGCATCTTGGTTGTCTTGTTCTTAGGTACAGGATGACACTACTGTAAGAGCCATGTCTGCATGCCACTGAACTGAGCACGCAGCTCCTAGTGGGCTCTGCGTAAATGCTGGATCAGTGGTAAACCCCTTCCCTCGCTGTCTCTGGAAAGGGGAATCTCAGAGCAGCACCTGTCCTCATAATTCCTGATGGTCTTCCAAAGCTCATTTCCCTCCCTTCCTGGCCGTGGGTGTGGCTGGGTCTGCAGGGTCTTAGAACAAGGACCCTGGGAGAACAGGGCAGTGTGAGGTGCCAGGGCTTCAAGAACCAGGAGGTGGAGGGAGGGAGGGCAGCTCCTGCTCTGGGTCAGGACCGAATCCACTTTGCCAATGGTCTTGAAGTACAGCTTGGAAAAGGGAGGCTGGGGCTGGTTCCTTCTGTTAGAGTTCTAAGTCCTGCGAAGGAGCTGAGGGTTGGAATTCTGGGTGGAGGGTTAGGCAAACACTCTACCACTGAACTGTATTCCCAGCCATAGGCCCTCTTTCAAAGTAGAGTTCTAGGACACTCATTCATTGATTCATTGATTCATTCATTCCTTCCACCAGCAAACACATACTGAGGTTTTAAGCATCAGACATAGACTTTCCCCCGAAGGGGCCCAGTTTGGGGGCAGGGTGGGACTAGAGAGGCAGGCAAGTAGCAGGCAGGTGAAGGCCGAGTCTGAACCACAGGGAAGGGTGTGAGGAGATCACAGCCATGGCTTCCTGAGAGAGGAGAGGTGGGACCCTGGGTCAGGAGGCTTACAGGGAAGGTAATGCCTGAATGGAGGGTGGAGAACTGAAAAGCACTGGGGGCAGTGGGGACATGGGAAGAACATTCTGGAAAGAGGAGACCAGAGTGAAGACCCAAAGACAGAGGTGTGTGTGTGTGTGTGTGTGTGTGTGTGTGTGTGTGTGTGTGTGTGCCCACACACGAGCGCAGAATTGGGCAGCTGGTGTGTTAAATGAGAGGCGTAGACTACAAGGCATGAAGGATGCAGGGGAAATAAGGAAGCCAGGTAGGGCTGCGATTTAACTCAGTGGCAGAGCATTTGCTTAGCATGTGCAAGACCACGAGTTCAATCTTCAATAAGTTAAATGGAGGCCGAGTGCTCTCCTTGATCTGTCCTGAGGCTCAGCCTTCACGGGCTCTTCCAGGGATCCACTGGTCCTGAGGAGTTCACTGACTTTCTTTCCCTGCTGTCTCTGTAATCTTCCTGGACGCTTCTTCCGGTAAATGGACTTGGGAATTGGAATCCTCCCGTCTCTCACTGCAGCGGACCTCGTAAGCCACATGCCCAGATGAGCAAACTCTCTGGTTAGGCTTGGGCCTCACAGCCCTGAGGACAGCAGGGACCACACCCACTTTCTCTTGTCATAGGTGTGAGGGGGTTCCCACCTAACATCTGGAGGTGCAGCGCCCGGTGCACCGCCCGGTGCACCACCAGGGCCTGGAGGTGGAAGGAGCCCTGAGGAGGGCCGGTGTTCGTCTGCTGTGGAGGAAGGCCTGGGGCTTTGTTTTGATGATACTCATCAAATGCACAAGGACCACTTTCTGGCCACAATGGCTACCAGGCAGCCCTGAAGATAGCTTCCCGCCCTCCAGCACTAGAACCTGCCCCTCCTGCATCTTTGTTAAAGGGGCTTGGTGCTTTGCATGACGCTAAGGCAGGCGACTAGAGCAACCTCTGCCTCCTGCAATGGTAGATGGGTGCTCTGTCATCCAGCCACACAGAGGCTCAAGGCAAACCGCCTGAGATAGGTTGTACTTCAGGCACATCTAGCTCAGGGCACCCATGTGAATAGCAGTGACTGCCTCTGGGCTGGTGGATAAAGGTGACTGCTGCCAAGCCTAACAGCCCAAGTGAGACCTCTGGACTCCACATGGCAGGAGGAGAAAATTGATGAGTTGTCCTCTGGTCTTCACGTGTACACCATGGCATGTGCACACCCGTGCACTCCTAAGTGTGTACTTTAAGGCAGTGAATTTTATACGGACTCTCATCTCACATCAAAAGAGACCATTTTTCCTTCCTCACCCCAGGCATTTTGGGGCACACCAGCATCTTCAGGGGCCATTGGGGTTTGTGGTTTTTTGTTTGTTTGTTTTCTTTCCCTTATTGCTGCTTGGGACTCACATTGGGTTTTAGCCAACAGGGCCCATACGCAGTAACTCTGGGTGTGGCACTGGCAAGGCCACTGCCCACTGCCCACTGTGGGGACACGGGAATCATGGAAATGCCTGGGTGGTTTTTTTTTTTTTTTTTTTTTTTGGTCCAGAGGCAGAGACCTGTACTTTCATGAGACCTGGTGAGTGAGCCCCAGTGTGGTGCCAAGGACATCGTGTTCAGAGTCGAGGTGCCACTCCAGCTTCCCTGGGGCCACTTGCAAGCAGTGGCACCTGTTTTCTTTCTGGCTTTGGGGCTGGGAGGGGCTGTCTCTAGTCCGCACTGCTCCAGCTGGCCGAGGATGCTGGAAGCTCTGGTTTTCCGTCCTCACTTGGCACTGGGGTGCTTGCTGAGGCCACCAGGAGGAAGTCTGGCCACATTGGAAGTTTGAGGGGAACAGAAGGGTTATCTCATTCTCCGAGCCTGTCCACACTCTGCACACTGGAGTCTGGGCAGAGCCCACAGCTGTCTGTGGCTCCCTGAAGGAGCACACTCACACGTCCAGGAATGTGTGTTTCTCTTTCTTAGAGGACTCCCCCGCCCCTCCATCGGTGGCAGGACTTCTGGGATAGAGCTGGGCTCATCTGGCGATGCATGGAGACCACTCCCTGTGGCTGAGCTCTGCTCTTGGCTCCTGCTTCGAGCTGAAGGAGGGCTGGTCTTTGACTTTGGTCCTTGGTAGAGGCTTCTGGGATTCCCTGATCACCAGCACTAAGGTCACCTGGGCCAACTCCACCACGAAAAGCCATGGGCACACTGGCTCGGAATCTCCCTGTGATTTTACAGGCAGTCTGAGGCTTTGTCTCCATACTGAAGCGAGAATGCTGAATGCTGGGGACCCCTCTGACTTTCAGCCCTGCCTGGTGGTTACAGGGTAGAAATTCTCTCTGGTGTTGATTCTGAAAGAGTATGGGGATTCTGTCCAGAAGGACTGACTTCAAGTCCTGACCCCATCACTTCAGCTGAGGGACTCTGGACGGGCTACTTTCCTTTATCGACCCCTAGTATCCTTAGATGTGAAATGGTACTGAGTCCCTCTAGTTCAAGGTCACTCAGAAGCTCAGACAGGGAAATGAGTCAGGCCTGCTTCAGGCTGTTCTCTATTGCAAGAAGTATCTGCAGGCTGGTTCTAGGGAAATGGGTCAGTCCTGCTTCAGGCTGTTCTCTATGGCAAGAAGGCTGGTTCTAGCCTTGGGTACATCCATTTTATAAAGAAACAGCCTTGACCTAAGCTACGGCATTTTGAGTATAAGTTCCAAGAAAAAAATGAGTCCGCATTTTAACAGCAGTAAACCAGGACCAGGAGGCATGGATTGGTAATTACTTGTGACATCTGTAATAACAGTGGCATCTGAGAGTACATCCAAACATACCAGAAACCCCGGACACAGGAGCTTTTCACTCGAGCTAGATGGAGGCCCCCATCCAAGACTATGCACAGGTCTGCTGGCTGGTCACTGGCCACTTGTCTTAAGCCTTGCCCGTGAGAGTCACCACAGCAAAGGGCCCCTGCCTGTGTCCCTGGTCTCTAGCTCGGACATAGTTTCTCCTGCTTGTAACACTCAGCTCACTTCGAACTGACCCCGTGACAGCTCTGAGCCTCGGGTCTCCTGCAGACCCTTCCTTGCTCATACTGGCTCTGTCCCCAAGGTCTCTGACCCATGCTGCCCCTGTTAACCCTTTCTTAGACATCCTGTATATGTTATCGTGTGATATGCGGTCGGAGAGTTAGTAATTAAGGCTGGGATTAAGCAGTCCGGGATTGGCAGCCAGCAACCAAGTGGAGTTGGGATCACCTGGCAAATGGCAGATGACAAAACTGACTTGGCTTGTGAATTTCTTACTAACTGATAAATTTTGACTTTGGGGACCGGCATAAATGTCTGTGACAATGACCTGTTTCAGGAACAGGGCCTTTGCAAATGTAACTAGAAACCTTCAGATGCAATCGTCTTGGATTTGGGTGGGCCCTTTGTCCCGTCACTTCATGTGAAGAAGATTGGACCCAGAGGGATGAAGAGAGGAGGGAGGAGAGGCCAGCTGAAGCCCGAGGCAGAGGGAACAGGGCCACGGCCTCGGACTGAGGAAATTGGTGTACTACAGGCTGGAGAGGCCAGAACAGCGTCTCCCCAGAGTGTCTCGGGGAAGCAGACCTACTGGTACCTTGATTTTGGCCTTCTGGCTTGCATTAGAAGGCTGCCCCCGTCCCCAGACACCAGTTTCCGGTAATTTGTGATGGTGGCACCGTCCCAGAGAGGGAGCTACCCTCGGCATGGGCAGCTATCACTCAAGCATTTGCCCTAGAGCACACAGCAGATGCTCACTAAATTCCAGACTGCCTGTGCTGCTGTCGCTCAGAACACTGTGGGCAACATCAAGGCAGCCACGTGACCCTTCATGGGACAGCCTGTGACCCTGCAGGGGGCTTGGGTATCACAAGGAACACCCTGGAGCTCCGGGGGGCAGTTGTTTCTGCTGACATGGTGTTTTGCTTAGCCTCCCTGGCTGGAGCCTTGGAAGGATGCAGCTGGAGGGAGGGATGGAGATTGCAGCTGGAGAGGGCAGCGGCTGGGCTGGGGCTGAGGCCTTCAAGAGGCATGCTTACCACCCTGAGTCACGGCATGCAGGCCAATGGCTGTTTGCTGACACATCACACCCCAGAGGGGGACAGCGGTGACCTCATGCTAGTTGTCAAACGCTCAGCACCCCTCCCAGTACTGCCCAGAGGGAGCTGTCCCCACCCCACCCCACCCCTGCGCAGCTTTCCCAGTCCACCCCTCCCCTGCACACATAGGCCAACAAGCAGGACAAGCAGACCTCTGGGCCAAGGCTTTAGATGCTTTTGGGGCGAGGTGAATGGTTTCCACTTCCCCAAGGGCAGTGGGATCATAAGCCCTGGAATACGAGCTGCACAGCTGCCACAGTGAGCTCTGGAGGACTCAGCCCTCCTGTCTATAAAAATGAGGACTCACAGATGGGGAAACTGAGGTCCACAGGCTCTAAGGGCTTGGTACACGCGTGTGCCCACATACATGTATATATACATACACAGACAGACACACACACATACATACACACACATATATGTATATATACATACACACACAGAGACAGACAGATGTGTGTGTGCGACCGCGCGCGCGCGCGCGTGCACACACACACACACACACACACAGACCAAGGGCATCCTGGAATAGGAGCCTGGTCTGGACCAAGTCTTCTGTAAGTTCTGGGCCAGGAGGGACTGGAGTCAGCCTCGAGGTTTATCTTTAAAAACCTGTTTTCTTTCTTTCTTTTTTTTTTTTTTTTTTTTTTTTTTTTTTTTTTTTGGTTTTGCTTTTGTTTTTTGAGACAGGGTTTCTCTGTGTAGCCCTGGCTGTCTTAGAACTTGTTCTGTAGACCAGGCTGTTCTCGAACTCAGAGATCTGTCTGCCTCTGCCTTCCAAGGGCTGTGATTAAAGGCATGCACTACCATCACCTAGCTTTCGTTTTTTAAAATTAAAGATTGATTTTAAATTGTGTGTGTGTGTGTGTGTGTGTGTACATGAGTGCCAGTGCACATAGCAGCTAGAAGATGGTGTTTGGATCCATCAGAGCTGGAGTTACAGGTGGCTGTGAGCCTCCTGACCTGGGTCCTGGCACCCAAACTCTGGTCCTCTGCAAGAGCAGCCAGTGCTCCTGACTCTGAGCCATCTCCTCAGCCTTTGCTCTGGGGTGTGAGGTGTTAGTATGTAGCAGTGGGGCCTGAACCCAGGACCTCACACATGCCAGGAGAGAGAGAGAGAGAGAGAGAGAGAGAGAGAGAGAGAGAGAGAGAGAGAGAGAGTTTCCTTTCCTAAGTCATGGATTTGGGGTCTTTCTCCATGACCCTGAGCTACAATTTTGGTGGAGTCCATGAAGACAGGATATGTAGCGTCCAACATGGAATCCTGAACATCCAGGAATCTTGAAACCCTAACCTGTCCTCCATCCATCCTGGAGAGGGTTACAGCAGTCACTACAGCTGAGCCAAGTTGGTTCACAGACCTTGACAGGGGATCTGGAACTTGGGCAAGGCTGGCTGGCGCTCCCTAAGCTCCTGCTTATTTATTTTACCATCATAACTTGAGGCCAATATTTAAGCATCACCTAGGCAACAGCCCAAATCTCCCAGCCATTGGCCCCCATCCAGCCCTACACGGTTGGGATGAGGGCAAGGGGTGGAGCAAAGAGAATGAGTCACCCCCACCACCATCACACACCACCTGGGAAAACAGCGACCCAAAAAACCTTGCTTCTCGTACAGAGAAACAGTTTTTTTTTTTTTTTTTTTTTTTTTTTTTTCCCCCTGTGTGGTCCTATGGCAGAGTACTCTGAGGGGGACGGGACAGTCACTCGGGGTCTGTCAACAGTTTTTGTTGTCGTAGTGTTGGCTAGCATTGTTGACTTTCTGGAAAAAAATGTTTATCAGAGTAATATGTGGGTGAAAATTGTACAAACGGTTAGGTGTACGGCTCTAGAGAACCATGTCCTTCTCCCAGCAGGACTCTGTTTGGTGAGCACTTGTAAGGCTCAGCCTGTGACCAGCCCTTGGGAGATGCTGGACCTCCCCCCCCCCAGGGCATGAGACATTATCCTCACTTCTCAACAAAGCCTCTGTTTTTCTCCTTTATGGAAGTGGAATTGTGCATTCTGTCCTAAGTGGGTTCAAGACAGCAATGTTTCTCAGTTCGGCCCACACTTCTGACTCCCTCCAGTTCAGGGACTAGAGGGCAAACAGGGATGGAGTCACAGGCTGTGGGGTATCTGGCGTCAGCTAATAAATGGTATAGGGCAGGTGTGGTTTTGGGAATGCCTCAGGTCTGAGCTAGGGAGATGGTTCAGGCATTACAGTACTTGCTGGACAACCAAGGGGGCCAAAGTTTGAATCCTCAGAGCCATCTAAGTGCTGGGTAGGTGCAGTGGCTGACCTGAAATTCCAGCATTTTGAAGGTGGAGATGGCGATCCCTTGAGCAAGGAGGATAGGGGAGGATCCCAGTGTCAGCTTTGTGACTTCACACATTTGTGCTTTCGTGCATTCGCACTCCCACGTGCACACATGAGTGTGTTTTGATGCCTTGTTGGTGGAGGGCAGGGGCTGCAGCAGCAGCATGGCATCTCCTGTACCTGGCGGGGGGGGGGGGGTCCGGGGTCCTGGCTGTCTGGGCAGCATCTCTGCAGCCCTTAGGGCAGCTTTGCCTCTTTTTGTCCTAGAGCTAGGGAGGGGATGGCTACTCACGGAGCCAGGGAGTCTCCAACTGTCTAAAGCACAAGACTAGTTTCCCAGATCTTTGATCCACTACAGACTGTAGCCATTGTGAAATACAACAATGGTCTGCTTAAGAAAGTGAGGTGGGGCTGGGCATTGGTGGCACATGCCTTTCATCCCAGCACTTGGGAGGCAGAGGCAGGAGGATCTCTGTGAGTTTGAGGCCAGCCTGGTCTACAGAGCTAGTTCCAGGACAAGCTCCAAAGCTACAGAGAAACCCTGTCTCGGAAAAAAAAAAAAAAAATTGGGAGAGACAAAGGCCGTACAAAATACAGGCCCTAGAGATGAGAAGGCTAAAGAAAATCATAACCAACCAACCAAAACACAGTTATAGAGCCCAGCGCCAGCTCTGCTGCTGAGGGACTATACACTGCCTGTCGCCATGACCCTCCAATCTCCTTGGCATCGCCTTGTGGGGATATCTTGCTTATACAAATAAAGCCTGTCTGAGGCCAGAGAATGGAGCTTGCCACTAGCTAACCATAGTTTTTGTTTTTGAGGAAAATGCTGAGAGATCAGAGGGAAGAAGGAACATGCCACTGCTAATGAAAGACCCACAGAGCGCGTGGACCCTCACGCTCCGACTCAGGAAAGGCGCCCCCCCCCCAAATCACTCACACGGGAAGCGGTCTTGATGCAAAAGCATGAGGTCTTTTATATTCCAAGTGCACTGGGGTCCACAGCCATACTCCACGTGGGGTAGAGGACTGGGAACCCGGGTACAGGGTTCAGACAGCTTTTATAGGGTTACAACAAAGCCTGCACATCATAAACCAATCATCTCATAGCATCCAGTGTGGACCAATCAATTTGAACTATCCAAGCCCACACTTAGCCCAGGAAGTCTGCTTTTGCACGGGCTTCTGGGTGGGGTGACAAGGCTCATTTCCTGTGTTCACTCACTCACAGGTGCTGTTGTAAATAGCCCTGTCAAGAATTTGATCTTTTGCCTACTCACTGCTAGGGGGCAGGGTCTGGGATTTAAACGTCTAGCTTCCTGGGGTCAGTGGAGAGTTAGGCTAAATTTTTCCATCCTTACACTACACCTTACCTCCTTAGCGCCTCAGCAGACATGAGAGCGAATTTCTGTTTCTCCCTGCTTGTATCCTGTTTCTGCCCAGCTAGCTCACTTCCTGTCTGTCTGTACAGACTTCCAGACCTCTATGGTTAGCTAGCGGCAAGCTCCATCCTCTGACCCCCAGACAGGCTTTATTTGTACAAGCATGATATCACTACATATTGGCAAGAGTTTCCATGTAAAACCTGACAAAAGCTTAAAAAAGGTTCTGAACACACAGAAACAGAGCTGCATTGGGCTCCCTAGTCTCACACCCTCATGCAGGCCACGGTGCTGGGGCAAGAGGGCTTGAATACAGCATGGCGGATTCCCGCCACGGGACACAGAAGCCAGTTCTCCAATCCGCAGAGCATGCTGTATGGCGGATTTAGCTTTCACTCATACAGACAAAAAAAAAAAAAAAAAAAAAAAAAAAAAAAAGGTTTATGGGCAGTGTACTATAAGCTGCTTGCTTGATGGCGGCATAGACTAGAGTTGCGTCAATGAGATGAACACAGCTCCCAGAGCTGGCGGTAAACTCCCCCCCTCCCCATGTTGGAAAACCATCAGCCAAAACCTCCACTTTAATCTTAGCCATGTTATTTGGCAGATTAAAGACTCGTGGTCAGAAAAAGGTAGAGACATACCGTAAATACTGATTTAGATGAAGAAAACCCTCTAAACAGTTTGCAGTGTGTTTGAAAATATGTGTAGGCTTGGGAGAGAAAAGGAAAAAGGATAAAGTCTTTAAAAAAGGAATAGAGTAACTGGGTGTGGTGGCACACGCCTTTAATCACAACACTCCTGAGGCAGAGGCAGAGGCAGAGGCAGGCAGATCTCTGTAATTTCAAGGCCAGCCTGGTCTACAGAGTGAGTTCAAGGACAGCCAAAAATACACCGAAAACCCTGTCTCTAAAAACCAAAAAATAAAAGAAATAGAGTAATAAAAAAAAAAAAAGCCACACACAGGTGGAATATACACAGAGAGTCTGAGTACTGTGTGTTATTGTGTTGTCTTTGAATTGTTTGATTGCTGAGGAAGGAGACACAGTTATTAAAAAACATTTGATTATCAATGCTGCTGGATTAATCCAACCTATATACTTTGAAAATGCCTTGACTTCAAAATTTAAGTCTAAGGACATGCTATTTTGGAAAAGAGGTTGTGCTTTTGTTTCCACACAGGATGAAAAGCTGTGGATTCCTTCCAGACTAATATGGTTTGATCAAGCAAGACCCTCTGAAGCAGTGGCCCAGATGATCCAACATCCAAAATAGCTGAAACGTTGCAGCCTTGCAGACCACTGCAGCCAGGAGGTGGCCATGATTCTGGGTTTTCTCAGGATCCTCTTGGGATTGACAGCGCCCCCAAAAAGCAGGAAGCAGTTTGGAAAGAACTACACCCACATTCCCAAATAAATGTTTGTTTTCATTTAAACAGGGTTGGTTATAAATGGCTAATGATCACAGTCAATCTCTTTCTAAAGAGAAAGGGAATATGATATAGAAATAAATACTTTGCATTGGTATGGATTCTGGTTTATTGAAACAAATTTAAGGTCAATTATGCTATATGTATATTTCTGCTCTTGTTTAGGTATTGTGTTTATACGGCTCTTTTAAAAATGTAATGTATAATTAAATACAGATTATAGATAGTCACCTATAGTAGTCAAACTTATAGTTATGTTAGATTTTCTAGACATACAGAGATATATTTCAAATGGGTAGGTATTCTTCAAAACCATTTCAAAGACCTATAGAATATGGCATTTAAAATGGTTTATTAGGGTCTTTCATGACAATGAGACACAACTGCTTCTGGCAACACCAATTATGTCAGAAAGGAAGATGGGCATCGAAGAAATTCATTATTGCTTTCAATTACGGCAAAACTAACCATTTGGGTAAGAAACTACTCTTGCCAGGACTGTTTGACTGTCAGCTGTGTAAACCGGACATGCAGGACCCATAGGAAGTGACTGCTGAACTTGCCAAAACAAGATGGGACAGTATTTAAGGGTTCCCGCTTCATGGAAGAGTCTGCCAGACATTCTGCAGGACACAGAGAAAAATGACTAATACAGGTAGGACAGTTTCAAACTTCCTGCTTTGCTGAGAAGTCTGTCAGACACTCCAGGCCTCTAGGCTGAATATGGATGTCCCAGTGTTACAGAGAAACGTTGGGTGACTATCCAGGCAGTGAAATGTCTCTGTCAACTCTAGAGTTTATACATTATCCTTCTGTGGTCTTTGATGGAGTTTGAGACAGATAGTTATGGTTTTCTTTAGTTATGATAAAAGATAAGTTACATATAAAATTTAGATTCACAAAAGTAGGATATATGATAGAATATTTTCTTTAAATTTTGCGAAATGTTAGAGGACTAAATATTGTTAACTATAGTTCTTGCTTGATAACTGTTTTGTTATCTATAATTTTACTATGTTAAAGTTAAAACCTTTCTTTTTACTTAGACAGAAAAGAGGAGATGATGGGGGATGTATTTGTGTATGCTGTGAATATATGTCTCTCTTATTGGTTGATGAATAAACGCTGATTGGTCAGTAGCCAGGCAGGGAGCATAGGCGGGACCACCAGACTAGGAATGCTGGGAAGAAGAAGAGAGAAAGAGAGAGAGAGAGAGAGAGAGAGAGAGAGAGAGAGAGAGAGAGAGAGAATCAGGGGAGATGCCATGTAGTCACCAAAGGAGTAACATGCTGGAACATTAACCGGTAAGCCACAGCCTCGTGGCAATACATAGTTTAATAGAAGTGGGTCAATAATTAAGAGAGAGCTAGCCCAGGAATGTACACTTGGGTCTTGTTTTTTGTTTTTCTAGATAATTTAGAGTGACACTTGGCTCCTTTGGGCCCCTTGTGGCTTTTCTTATGTCCTCTCATGAAAGGATTGGGAGAATTGTGAATAACACAAATGACAGGAAGATGGGATGTCCCTGGTTCCTTCTTCTCAGGTCACCCCAACCTTCATTCTGCACCAAATCCTGCACCCCCTTCTCCTCGGGAAGTGCTGTGCTTTAGGGAAGAAGGTCCCTGCTAGGTTGTGGAGGTGGCATCTTGGTCCTGCTTCAGAGATTCAGTCCTGTGTTCTGTCCACGCCCATCCTGTGCCTTTTTCCTCTGGGGTGGGGGTGGGTGGGGGTGGAGGCATGGGGTGGGAGGGGTGAGGGGTGGGGCCAGCATCTTCAGTTAGCCCAGGTCACCATCAGGCTCACAATCACCTCACCCACTTTGTTCCTTTCTTGTGGGGCTGTTAATCACACCAGCAGAGAGTAAGAACACTAGCATCCTTTAAAGCCAAATTTGAAGCGAGCTTTAATTGAATTCCGGCCAGGTGCATGGGCTCTGGCCAGGTCCATACCCAGGTTCCTGGGAAATGGCCCAGAATCACAGTTTGCAGTTGCTTAAGAAGGAAAACCCGTAATTCATTGCATTTTCCATCAGGTCCAATCCGGGGCAAGCATGCATTCTGCTGTGTTTCCTGCCTGTGAACGTCCTGCCCACACGTGAACATGTACATCAGCTGCAGATGGGTCAAACAAGCCTGTTTAGCGGAGTGGAAACATGTGACTTGTTATCTCCCATAAACATAACATCCAGGATTTCAGGAACTGTCTGTCCTTGGGCAAGGGGCTTGCAGATCAGAGGTGATTTTTTTTGTTTCTTGGATCTCTTAGGCATAGTATTAAAACTTGAAATGTAACTGGGTCTCACACTACCTATTCTGCTTATTTTTGTTTATAAAATTAAGACTCATGTTTAATTACATGTATGTGTCTGTGTGTGCCCATGAGTGCAGGTGGCCATGGCTGTGAGTCACCTGAGGTGGCTGCTGGGAATTAAGTTTGGAAGAGCGCTATGTGCTCTTAACTACACAGCCATCTCTCCAGTCCTTACTGGATAGTTTTAACTGGGAAGAGAATCTTTTTGGGGGTAGGGTGGGGTTTCAAGACAGGCTTTCTCACAGCAGTCCTGGAAGTAGCTCTATAGACCAGGCTGGCCTTGAACTCACAGAGATTCACCTGCCTCTGCCTCCCGAGGGCTGGGGTTAAAGGCATGCACCACCGATGCCTGGCAGAGGCGTTTTCATAATTGAGGATTCCCTCTCTCAGATAACTTTAGCTTGTGTCAAACCGACATAAAACTCTCCATTACAGAGACCTGGCCTATGTAGGGAAGCCTGAACTCTATAAGAGAGGAGAAAACTAAGCAAAGGTGAAGACATTCTCCAGGCTCCTGACTGTGTGCATTTTTGTCACTGTAAAAGAAAAGAAACCAGGCCACTGCCTGTATATGATGAAGCGTGTGGTGAACCTTGGAAGATTCCATGGCAGACAAGGGTGACTGAGGCAGAGGGACAAACATGCCAGGCAGACAGAGCTTAAGTGAGAAGTTTTATTAGAAAGGGAAGGGGGGGGGGGGAAGGAAGAGAAAGAGGTAAAGAGACACACAGAGAGGACAGAAGAGGAGAGGGAGACAGGAAAGTCCTGTCTGTCTCAGGGGAACAGCAGGAAAGAGAGAGCAGAAAGAGAGAGTAAGTGGGCGGGGGTCTTTCTTTTAAAGGGGACCTGTGCACCTTCATGCAAACTAGTAGTCAGGGAGCCCTGGGCTGACCAGAGTACTGCCTGAGTGCATTCTGCCAGGTGACGGGGAGGGCCAGGATATTGTCTGAATCCTCACATTCCCGCCTTTATTTGTTATTAACAAGGTGAGGAATTAGGTGTGGCAGGTTAGAGAATAAGGGTGTTGAATTCTCAAGACTACTTCCTGCTGACCTGGGCCATCAACCATCTTTGGGGGACCCGAGATCCTGGGTGCTGCCACATCCTGGGTAGCTGGTTGTTTCAACTGCTGTGCAGGCCGTATGGAACTCTCTGGTGCCTCTTAGACCTGGCAAGATGTCGGCAGAGCCGAGAACAAGGTTAAGATTAAGAAAAAATTTTTTCTTAGGTCCTGGTGTTTGAGGGGATGAGGATCATAAGATGAGGGAGGGTTCCCAAGGTGAGGGAAGGGCATCCTGGGACCAGGGAAAGATGGAATAATATTTATGTGGAGTGAATCTGACCTGTTTGGGTGGGTCCAATTCAGCTCCCTGGAACTTATAAGAATCCTTTGAGTTTTTGAAAACATAAGGTTTAGACACATTAGCATTTCCAGTGTTTATGATCTGTACATTGTAGAAATGGCAGTATACTCATGTCAGAAATGATTTGGTTGGATGTAGTGGCATCGTGCCTTGCCAGTGAACTTGTAGTAGTGTCCATACCCTTTGGGCGTGGTTTCAGGTGTAGGTGTGACCCTTTTAAGCGAGAGGAGCTTCGGGCATGAATGCTCACCTGGGTCTTGGAGAGCATCGGAAGGGCAGAGACTGCATCTTCTGGGGAAGGAAGCCTGCAGCGGTTATTTATTCTTATCTGTGTAAGTTGTTCCCCAATAAAACAGCCATTTTATCATTTATCTTGGGTCTAGTACAGTCATTAATACCCTGCTGTCAGCCGAAAGCATTAACACTCTTAAACTGACAGATACCTTTTTTTTTTTTTAACTTATTCTTATTTTTTATGTGCATTAGTATTTTGCTAGGGAACTGCAGTTACAGAGAGCCGTGAGCTGCCATGTGGTTGCTGGGAATCTAACCCAGGTCTTCTGGAAAAGCATTCAATGCTCTTAACCACTGAGCCATCTGTTCCGTCCCAAAACTGACAGATATCGTTAGTACAATGAAAAGCACCTTGATCTTGAGCTTGCAGTTATCGTATAGTTTGGCGTTTTGTACTCTGTCAGAGTTGGATCAGTAAAACTTTATTGTAATTAACGTTAAGGCTATGAACAGTAGCATAATGAGAAAGAAACCTGGCATTTGTACACCTCAAGTTACTTTGTTACACCTTAAAACACTTTTAGATTCATACATCTTAAGCTTTATGCCTTCAAACACCTTTTTAACAAAGAAACCTACCAGCCATCAAACTGCATCAGAGTCCTTGAGAGGGATAAAATTTTACCTGAATTAATTATTACAGAATGACAGAAACTTATCAGCCACCCCCGAGTCCTTCATTGTTGTTTCGGGCAGAGGCTTTAAGGATGTGCTGTTAGTGTGGGGCCTGTGGGTTAGGAGCTTTAGGAAGACTTTGCCTACTACTGGCCTAAGTCACGTGGAGAAAGTTGATTCCATTGGCCTCTTGTCCAGTCGGAAGAGTCTTTCGAAGCAGTTCAGGTGGAAGGCAGGTTAGCTAAGTGGCTAGCGTTGCCACTTTTGTGGGTGAAGTGTCCCCCATTCTTCTTGGAGGCAATGGGTGGTGCCAGCAGCTGGCCTGTCTCTCTGTTATAAAATGCTTTTTAATAGAACATTTAAAAGGCCATACTCTCTAGATCTCTGAGCATAGGAGGGCTGTCTGCCTTTTTAGTATATCTCAGCAGACAAAATTTGCCTTTAGTTACTTGCCTTAATAACAGAGGTGGCTAGGTAAGGCTTTAACCCTGTAATTAATTAATCTGTACTTAGTATGGCTACACTGACATTAATGCAGGATCTGTCTGGAGAGCTGGATTGAAGCTGAGAGGCTGTGTTCTACTCAGAGCTCTCCAGCCTGACTGTAACTGCTCTCAACTTAGTAGGCTAGATTTATAATTGTAAAGGACAAAGAAGTAGAGAAAAAAAATTCCCTTTTGTAATAGAAGCTTAACCTTTGTAAACAGCTTACAGGAAGGACTGGGTGGTGTAACCATTTTGTTCATTTGAAAAAGATGTCTATAACCTTAAGTTTTTATCATCATTTAAAGATACATAACAATTTAGGAATATTTGAGACAGCATAGTTGAATTTAAATTACAAATAGAGAGTAAACTTGCATTCACATGTATAAAGTTAAATTTAAATCACATGTACAGAGATGTACAGATACATCAGACAAGACTGGGGTGAGCGAGGACCAGAGTGTAATCTCTGATTTGCATGCTGTAGCAAACACACAGGCCATTTGAAGAGACAGAGTAGACTTTAATACTGCCAGCGACAAGAGAGCAATCTGCTGCAGACGGAACAGGCTGGAAAGGCATGCCATTCCGCAAACAAGCGATGCACAATAGAGCCAGTAAAAGAAGAAACTAGAGACAAAGAAATAAAAGGCAAGGAAGTAAATGAATTGTGACTGGCAGCAGGGTTTGCCGGCAGAAGCTGGCTAGACTGCCCCTCTGCCTAGGCTGAGGGAAGGGGGTAACCCACGGGATGGGCGGGCCTAGGGCTACACCACTTGGTCATTCTCAGTCAAGATGGCGGCGGCTGCCATAAGCAAATTCCCATCCACTGGCAGAAGTTAGAAAGTTCCCATAAAGGTTTGAGATATAATCTCATTGAACACAAAATCAGGGGCTGGGGCTCCCGGAGCCTGGAAGACTCATGGTCACCTAGTACTGTTTTTTTTTTTTTTACAGAGTCCTAACTCATGGAAATATGGCAGAGGTAGATAAGGAGGGGTGGGCTCCCCAGACATGGCAGTGGTGGATGGAAGAATCCAGAGATCTTTAGTTGAAAAGTGACTGAGTTGAAGGTTACAGGGTCCCGGCACATCTCAGACTGCCACGGGCAGGAGCAAATGCCAGGAAAACAATCTGAGTCATGGCACTAATGTTATGATAAAAACTTGAGGGGGACCCTGGCATATTCCATGGCAGGTGAGGCGGAGGGACAAACATGCCCGGTAGACAGAGCTTAGTGAGAAGTTTTATTAGAAAGGGAAAGGAAAGAGAAAGAGGTAAAGAGACACAGAGACAGAGAGAGGACAGAAGAGGAGACAGGAAAAGTCTGTCTGCCCCGGGGAACAGCAGGAAAGAGAGAGCAGAAAGAGAGCGTCAGTCGGTGGGGCTTGTCTTTGAAGGGGGTCCTTTGCACCTGTGCGCACACTATGCAATCGTGGAAGCCTGGGCTGAGCAGTGCATTCTGCCAGGTGACAGGGCAGGCCAGCACAATGCCTGAATCCTTACACTGCCTCTCACTCCAGAGGAATCTCTGAGGTTGCTGGTCCTTCCTCCCTTCTACCTCTGCAGCCATCTGTACATCATCTGCATGATGAGCCTTCTCAAAAGACAGCCTACGTGTGACTCTGGAACCCATTTTCCCACCATGTCCTGTGCATACATGAACAAGGTCATAGGGAGAAGGTAGGAGGGTGAGGGGTGGTCTCACCTGAAATGGGGGTTAGCGTCGCTTCTTTGGGAACACACAGACTTAAGAGGACAGTCCCACGAGGAGACACACACAGGACCAGGGTACTGGACTTGCCAACTGTCCCTAGGCTGGCTACACACGCCTCCCCGCTTACCCTCCCTCCTCATTCTTCCCTTCCTTCCTTCCTTTCTTTTCTCTTTCTTATAATCCTGGCTGCATATTTTCTCTAAACCAAACCATCTGTTTACTAGATTTTATAAGCAGTAATAAAGACAGTGAGGGCCCAAGAGCGCCTGGGGTGGACACTCTTTCTCCATGCCTCCCCATGCCCTGGTAGGACCTGAGTGCCACCGCACAGGCCTGGAGGTGACACTCCTGTGGGGCTTGGCAGGGCTCGCTGCCTCTTTGCTGCTACCTTTCTCCACAGCAGCATCGGGGCCTTTGGGTCACCTGCCTGTGGCAAGTTGCCTGCTGCGTCAGGAGCTGGTGTGGAAGGGCTGGGGAATGAGGTGGCTGCAAGCTGGGCTGAGGAGATGCCAGGAGATCACTCTGAGGGAATGTTCTGAGCCCAGAGGATGGGCGGACCCAGGAAAACAATCTGACAACAATGCCGAGTGCCTAGGTGACAGAGGAGAAACGAGGCATCTGTTTGGGAACAGCTCTCGGCCTTCACTTCCAAGGCCTTCGTAATCCAAGCGGCAGTGAGTGGAACATTTACTTGGGAAACTATGAAAAGTCATATAACAATGTTCTCTTCACAGTTTTCATCTTCAGCTTGCTGGGTTCCGAGTGCCGTCTGTCCCCTAATCATAACCAGAGGCTGTCAGGGCCATCTGGCAGGCAGGCGTTAGCCACTGCCGTCCACTGAGTTCAGTCCCACTATGTATGCAGGGTCCTCCATTTCCAGACCCCCGTGTCCACCCACTGGGCCCTGGAAGTCACTGGTGGGAGTATGGCATTCCTTTCACACCGGGAGGACTGGCAAGGGTGTTGCCAGTAGTTGCAGAGGCTGCCCACAGAGAGGTCAGCCAGAAGACGAAAACCTCAGTTCAGCCAGGCCTTGCTTTAGGATCTGTATTTTTGGTGTGTGTGTGTGTGTGTGTGTGTGTGTGTGTGTGTGTGTGTGTGTAGTACATGAAGTGAGAGGCCATGTGCCCAAACATCCTGATTTGCCTGGGACTGAGATCTCAGGCTGTAGACTTGTGTTAAAACCCACAATGTTCCAAGCAAGGAGGCAGGAGTTGGCCATTGTCATGGGAGGAATGTCCACAGAGAGGCTACAACCCCAGGGTTCACCCTCAGCAGTCATTGTCTGTCCCAAGAAAAACCAGGAAAATATCTCTGGGATTTATAACATGGGACAGAACGGGGCGGGGCAGTGGGGGGGTAGTAGTCAGTCAGCCAGCCAGCTTAAGGGATCAGGACTAAGGCACAGAGCTCCCGTGTGGGTAGCAGCCACCAAGCAGTCCCAGAGTACGACCTTCTGTAGTGGGTCCAGCTCACGGCTGCCAGGTGAGAGACAGATTTAAGTCACCTGATTTGTAAAGGAATTTTGGGTGAAAGCTCTCCGACTTTGTACTGCTGCCCCCTCCACAACCTGTGGAGGCCATACCAACACTTCTGATGGCCAGCTTGGCCTCTGGGCAGCCAGGACAAAACCTCTCAGTATCGCCGACGCTGCAGTTGCCATTAGTCCCAGACTCCAGCCAGCTCTAGTCACAGGTACCTGGACTTTGACACCATGGTTTGTTTGGAAGGAGATTAACTCGGATCTGATGGAAGGCAGACTTCTGCTTCTGTAGGGCGGTTTGTCTGTCTGCATTTGCTGGCATCACTGTTACTATAGACTCAATGCTGTCAGGATGTCTGCTCTGACCTCCTGTGTTCAGGGAAATGTACCAGGTGCAAAGGCTGGAGGCTGAGTGACTGTTTATATGAAGTGTCTGCGACAGGCAAATTCGCAGAGACGGACAGCAGGTTAGCAGCTGCAGGGGTCTAGGTAGTGACTGTCGATGGTGTGGGTCGTACACTGGACAGTGGCAACGTAACAACATTTAAATTACATTATGTGTGCGTATCTGTGTGCAGGCACCTGTGTGCCTGTGGAGGACAGGGGACAACGGGAGAGAGTCCATTCTCTCCTTCCACCAAATAGGTTCCAGGGGTGGAACTCGGGTCATCAGGCTCAGCGATGAGCACTTTGCCTGCTGAGCATCTTCTGCCCCTCTTTACGTTTTCTTTTATTTATTACTTACACATACAACACTGTCATGAGTATCTTAGCATACATAGCTTTTTGGACTTTTTTTTTCCTCCAAGTTTTTGTATTGTTTAAGACAGGGTTGAACCTTCTCATGGATCCTAAAGTGATTTTGATGCTATATAAATTATAACTTAGTTAGAATGTTTACAATTAGAGAATTGATTCTCAGATTGGTCTAAGATTATGCAACAGCAATCAAAATTCCAAGAGAGTTTTCCCTTATCCCCCCTCCCTGCTTCCCTCCATGGGTACCCGGCATGCACATGGTATACACACATACATGCAGGCACTCACACATGCATGCAGGCACACACACACACACACACACACACACTCACGCAAATTAAAAAGTAAATACATCTTTAATGAAGACCTGTAACGAGTACGGGTTTTTCTGCCTGCCGCTGCTGGTCTTGTCCTGCCGCCACGCCAGCCCCAAATAACGCACAGAGACTCTGTATTTGATACAATGCTGTTGGCCAGGTACTAGTTTCTTATCGGCTAGCTCTGTCTTAAGTATTAACCCATTTGTGTTAATCTATGTATTTCCACGTGGTCTTCTTACCAGGAGCTGGCTGCCATACTGCCTTCTCCCGACTCTCCATCTTGGCTCCTCCTTCCTACTTCCTCTTCCTCCTTGTCTCCTAGTCCCTCCTATCTTCCTTTCCTATTGGCCAACAGTGCTTTATTCATTAACCAGTATGAGAAACATATACAGAATGACATCTCCTATCATCTCCTCTTTTCTGTCTAAATAAAAAGAAGGGTTTTAACCTTAACATAGCAAAATATATTATACAACAGTTATCAAGTAAGAATCACAGTTAACAATATTTAGTCCATTAACATTTAGCAAGATTTGAAGAAAATATTCCATCATCTATTCTATCTTTGTGTGTCTAAAGTCTAAGTAACTTATCTTTAATCCTAAATAAAGAAAACTATAACCATAACTATCTGTCTTCAACTCCTTCAAAGACCACAGAAGGATAATATATAAGCTCTAGAAATGACAGAGACATCTTGTCTTTTCAGTCACCCGAAGTTCTTCTGTAATCTTCCATCTTCAGCCCATAGGCCATAGTGTGTCTAGCAGACTCTTCAGCAAAGCAGGAAACTTTAAACCGTCTTCTTGTATTGGCAGTTTGTCAGTCACTTTTTTCTGTGTCCTGCAGACTGTCTCGCAGACTCTTCCATGAAGCAGGATCTCTGTAGCAATGTCCATCTTGAATCAGCAGTCACTTTTCTGTGGGTCCTGCATGTCCAGTTTATACAGCATAAAGTCAAACAGTCCAGACAAGAGCTGTATCTTGTCCAAATGGCTAGTCTTGCCATACTGGAAGCAAACTTCATAACATGTTTCTTCCATGTCCATCTTCCTTTCTGACCCAGGTGGCATTGCCAGGAGCAGTTATGTCTCACTGTCAAGAAAAACCCTAAACCATTTTAAATGCCATATTCTGTAGGTCTTTGAAAGGTTTGAAGAATGCCTATCCATCTCAAATACATCTCTATATATCTAGAAAACCTAACTCACCTAGCTATAAGTTTTGACTATTATAGGTAACTATCTAAAATCTGTACTACATTATACAATACATTTCTGAATGAACTATATAAACACAATACCTAAACAAAAGGAGAAATATACACATCACAAAATTGACCTTAAATTGTATCAATAAATGAAAATCTGTTCCAAAACAAAGTATTCATATCTATACCATAATCCCCTTTTTACCTTTAAAAGGAGATTGGTTGTTGTCATTAACCATTTAAAACCAAGCCCATTTAAATGAAAACAAACATTTATAAACAATATTTGGGAATTTGGGCGTCGTTTTTTCCAAACTACTTTCTGCTGACAGGGGGCGCTGTCATTGGGGATCCTAAGAAGATGCAGAAATCCTGGCTGTAGTCTGAAAGACTGCCTTGTTCAAGCTGTTTTGAATGTTGGATCACCAGCGACTCTGTTTCAGGGGGTCTGGCTTGATCAAATCACATTAGTCTGGAAGGAATTCACCTATCCTATGGACTCAGGCCCCTCTGTAACCATTTCATTTTGACTTCGAAGACTATCTCCAAATACAGTTACCTTCTGAGATCTCAGGGGCTTGGGCTTCAATAGAGGACTTTGTCAGTCCACAACAACTGTTACTGAGTTTGTAGAAACTTCTACAAAGCCCAAAACATATCTCTAGGAATAGAAAGCAGATTGTGGTTGCCTGGGCCTGGAGGAGCAGACAGGGTGAGGGAAGAGACCTCAGTGGGTACAAGGACATTTGGGAGTGACCAGAGTGTCTTATTGTGATAACAGGGCTGTTTGAGTGTGCTTATGTGTCAGGAGTTCTCTGCTTTACGTCTTAAGCCCATACTCTTTCCTGCTTCATGTTGTATCCCAATCAATGCTTCAGAGGCACGATTTGGGGCTCAGTTCTGGATAAACATCTCCTCAAAGAGTCCTGGACTTGGTTAGCTGGTGCACCTCCCTGTGCCTGGTGGGAATCTGGAGACGTCCTTCCCCTCACTTCCTGTGCATCCGTGAAGGGTAGAGGTGGTGAAAACAGGCTATCCTGTAGGCCTGAACCTGTCAGAGCAGAGAGCTGTTGCTGGCTGTGCAGAAGAGGAAGCCACAGAGGTTTGACTCAAGAGGAGGATTTGAGGTAGTCTTGCTGCCTTGAAGACGGGGTGCTAAAGAGGAAGGGATGAGAGGTCTATCAGTTGCTAAGGGTGTCCCTTGCTGACATCCAGCTGGGGAAGGGGACCCCAGTCCCACAGCTGCAGGAAGGTGGGGTCTGTGCGTATTAGGACAGAAGTGGGTTCTCACACAGCCTCGAGATGAGAGCTTTACCCAGCAGATTCCTCTGTTTGGCTGAGACCTGGTACACAACTCAGTTGAGCCCAGTCACCCTGCTGACCTGTCACACTGGTAGTGGCACATGAAGCTGACACATGGGCGTTTGTATAGTCAGGGTCCTCCAGCGGAACAGAACCGACAGAATGAAAATGTTCTATTTATAGGGGATAGATTGTAGTGGCTTATAGCCTTCAGTCTGGCTGGTCCAACCATGGTTGTCTCCTGATGGAAAGCTAACAGGCCCGGTGTCTCATCTGGTCTTCAGTATATGGTAGAATCCAGAGAAATAGGTTCTAAGGCCAGCAAGAGAGTACCTCGGCAGCAGGACAGATGGATTTGCCAGCGAGAGTGAGGGCAGGCAAAAAGCAAAGATTCCTTCTTCCATGTCCTTCTATGAGGGCAGCAGCCAGAGGTGCAGTCAAGACTTAGGGTAAGTCTTCTTACCTCAAATGATCCAATTAAGAAAATCACTCACAGGTGCACCCAGCCGCCTGGAGTTTAGTTGATTCCAGATGTGGCCAAGTTCACAGCCAAGGTTAGTCATCACAGTGTTGAGTTTTACTTGGAGACAAGATCTCAGTATGTAGCTTGGGCTGGCCTCAGACCCTTCACCCTCCTGCCTCAGCCTCCTGAGTGCTGAGTGTTAATTTTGTTTTTAATTTTCAGTCCTATGGATCAAACTCTGATCCTTGTGTACCCTAAGCCAGGCCTCTACTGGGGAATTGATTTAAACAACTTGGTGTAGTTTGCATTATAGTAGCCAAAACTGATAGCCCTGCTTGGAGCTGGACTGAGTAACCGTCTCACAGGAAGTAACGGTACTCAGAGTTTTCCTCCAGCCCCTGTATGGTGCCTTCAAAGCCTCTGTGTAGCTGGTCTGCTGTCTCCCAGCCAGAAGCGGCATCTTATTAGGGTTGTTTAGATCCTTCCTGGAAAGATCTGGTAATAATGCTATTTGTTCAACATGACCAACCTTTTCTTAGGGCTCTGGGAGACTGAAGAGAGCTCCAATAGCCTGGCAGTTTCTCCAGAAGTTAAACATAGAGTTAGCATTCCAGAATCACATTCCCAGGCACGCATCCAAGGGAAAGACAACAGACGCCTGAAGGAAATGGTGTACACAAGTGTTCTTAGTGACATTATTCATTTGATAGCCAGAAAATGGTGACAGCCTCGTTTCCCATCAGCCGGTGAATAAGCTAATGAATTCTATCCATACAGTGGACACTTACTCAACTCTAAAGAGGAAAAATGGACACAGGCTACAACAGGAATGGTGTGTAAGGGTTGCTGTGGCAGTGGAGAGAAACCATGAACAGTACCCTTTCTGATGCAGTGACAAAGCTCTGAGAGGGGCAGCTGTGGTGGCAGTTAAAGCTAACCAGGACGGATCAGGAAGTGGGAATGCATCATATGGGAAGAGTAGGCGGATCCAAGAAGGTCTGAATTGGCTTCTAGGATGGAGGGAGACTCGAAGCTGAGTAAAGGTGCCAAGCCCCTCTTTGAGGTGATGGAGTTGTTCTCAGATGGACGGTCGCAAGGTTGCTCATCTCTGGGCAAGACCCTTCTTGAGCTTTCGTCCTGACGGACCCATCCAAGTGGCAAACCTTTGAAGTAAAAGGCCCCACACCGAACACAGCTCGGCAGTGTGGCATACTGTGAGTGTCAGGAGGAGTCGAAGTCACACTGAGGGCCACCAGCATCCTGAGAGACACTTATCACATATAACCTGGGGAAAGATGAGAATCCAAAGTTCAACGTGTAGTTTCTACCAAATGATTTCTTTTACAGCAGCATAAACTTGAAAAAAATTCTAACTTGGGCCATGCATGGTAAGTTGGGGCACTATTAGACCTTTAATAGGGAGATTTTTATGGCATGCGAATTATTAACTTAAAAAAATATGGGCTGCAAAAGCAAGACGAAAAAAGCAAGGGGAAACTGTGGAGATGGCTCCCAGGTAGGAGTTCGCCACTGAGCCTGACTGAGTTTGGTTCACAGGACCCACACAGCAGGAGAGAATCAACTCTATTTATTTATTTATTTGCGTATTCATTTCTAAAATATTATGTGTGTTGGTGTTTTGCCATGGATGTTGGGTCCCCTGGAACTGGAGTTACAGACAGTTGTGAGCTGCCATGTGGGTGCTGGGAATTGAACCTGGGACCTCTGGAAGAGCAGCCAGTGCTCTTAGCCACTGAGCCATCTCTCCAAGATGTCCTCTGACTTGTGTGCATGCGTGCACACATACAATAAGTAAACATGAGTGTGATGGAACCTAGAATCTCGGGATGAAGGGCAAGAGGCTCCTGTGAGGAAAAGGAGCTGGTCCCAGCACCTCTACATGGTCTCCTCAACTGTCCTCATCCCTGTATACTTGAGGTGGGGAGCTGACACCCTCAGTGCTGTGGGGGTCATGTTCCCTGATCACAACAGCCCTTCCCATCTTAATCAGAGTAGCTGGCTGGCCTGCAAGAGACGCTCAACAAGGTAGAGCCTGTGCTGTCCCTACTACAGGGAAGAGGGGGGTCATTAGACTGTGACCTGAGATGCCAGCCCTTCCCAGCTGTGTGTCATTCTGCTCCAGCTTCAACTTATCTTCAGAGATGGTAGCATAGATAACGGCTGGATGGTTACTGAAGGGAGGGGGGGGACGTATCTTTGCAGCTATGGGGAGGTCGTCTTCCATGTGCCGTGAGAGTCTCTGTTGTGGTTATTTGGAAGGTCATCCACAGTCCGTTAAGTAACCAACACTCCTGGAAGGAAGCCTAACATACTCACTGGTTTACCAGTCCAGGCTTGAGTGAGTAGGTGTTTGTTCATGTCTCCCCATGTTCACGAAGCTCCAAGACTCCTGCCCTAAGTTCCTCCTCCAGCTTTACCGTTTTCAGTAAACCTGAAGGATTTGATATTAGTTACTTTTCTCATTGATGTGACAAAGAACTTGACGAGATGTAGTTCAGGGGACGAAGGGTTTATGTTGGCTCATAGTTTGGGGGTTACACTCATGTCATGGGAGCCTGGCGGCTGACAAACACCCTTTCAGTCCTGCCAAGAGGTTTGTCCCCAAGTTGACGATAATCCCAGCAGATGGATGTTCCCTCAGGTTTAACCACCACAGATGTTTTCAAGTTTGATCGCTGGTATTTTTAACCTTCAAGTAAAATACTCTGCAAAATTTGGTGTGTTGAATAACACAAAGTAAATGCAGCCTATGGGTTTTCTCAGTGAGTCAATAATTCGGGGCAGAATCTCCTGATTTCTACAGATCCTCCCTGGGCCATCTAAGAGTTGTCTTATGACCCTTAAAATTCTCTGCAGGGGATGGAGTGATGGCCTCCCCCAGGTGTGAGCATCAGGGCATATTAAGGTCGGTCTAGCCTACTCCCTGCAGCAACTAGGGCTGACCCCTCCAGAAATCTCAGGTTACCCATTGGGGGCGTGCTGTGGAGCCCATCATCTGTACAATGCACACAGCAGATCTCCCGTGGCTCTCCGTTCCCACCAGGAGTACCTCATACCAAGGCTATGCAGTGACAGGTGTCATCAGCAGAGAGTGACTCTCAAAGACATGGAAAGGCATGCAAATCTGAGTCCAGAGAGATTCCAGAAGCCTCTGGGATGTGTGCAGAATTCCCAGTGATGTCCTCTGGACATCACCATGGGTCATGAAATGAGTACACCCCTCTGTTTGGCCTTCCATGCACATTTCCCCTGAGCCCTGGGAAAGCCCTGGTGTTGGGGTGCAGGAGCCCCACTCTTTCCCAAGCACTCAGAACTTCTTAGTCTTCTGAGGACCGTTCTGTCACCCTACCTAAGTGCTCTTATTATGAGTGTACGGAGACGTGGGTTCAACTCAGAAGCTCGCTGAGGTCTGTGCAGATGCAGCCTGGCGGGAAAACCCATGGCCCCCAGGACACGCAGGGGCTCTTTCTCTGTGACTGTGGGCAGTTCCTGGGAACAAGAGGCCCTTAGCCGCCTGACTTTCGCTTGGCCTCAGTCCTTGTAGGGTGTGTTCATCTCTCTCTAGGATGGACACCTCCCCCTTTGTGGGATGGAATCTATACCGTGTCTAACTGAACTCCATCAGCTCCACAGGGCTGGAAGGTGTGAGCTCTGAGGGGCCACATGAGGAACTATGAACGTGGTATTTCCCATACATAGTAGGGCAAGCCCCGTCCCTCAGATGGATGTCTGCTGGGTACATTTGGTCTTACTTTCACCAGAGGGCGCCACAACCCCCCCATTGCTGTCCTGGCCTCTGTCCGAATTTCATAGGTTTAAGGAAGAGGTTAGATTAGGCACAAGGTCACTGGAGAGCCTCACAATTCCACTGCCAGAAAGCCAACCACTAGCCCTCACCAGAGCTACCACAGTGAAAACGGCTTTTCCTCGATAAAATGATCCATTTTTTGAGTTTAGCAACAGCTCTAATACCAGCGTACTATGAACTGAACCTCCCGGATTTCCACAACAATCTATGTCTATAACTAGCCCCGCTCCCCCACCCCAGGACAGCATGGCTCCCATTACTCCACAGTGCTGAGGAAACTCCCAGTGAGTCAGGCAGGGTGGTGTATGCCTGGGATCCTAGCAGGTGGAGGCAGGAGGTCAGGGGTTCAAGGCTCTCTTCAGCTACATAGCAAGTCTGAGGCCAGCCTGGGCTGGCTACATGAGACAAAACAAAACAAACAAAACACCCATAAATTAAAACAAGACAAAGCCCTCTCCTACCCCTCAAACCCCTCTAAGACATGGCTCCTGCAGAAAGCTGTGGGAAACCCCTTTCAATCAGGCTGCTGCAAGCTGCCCTCCTGCCCCGGGGGCGACTTCTCTCATGAAACAACATGAGATGTGTTTCTTTCTTGGTCACTGTTAGTTGTTAGGTAGGAGACAATGATCAAGGCCTTCAACCCAGCACAAATGGGGCTTACTCTGCATTGGTAGCACAGAGGAGAGTGGCCAGTGACACAATTCCTTCAATGGCGGCGACACCACCCACAGATGACGAAAGTGATACAATGAAGGAATCTGTTTTGTTTTGTTTTGTTTTTTGAGACAGGGTTTCTCTCTGTAACTCTGCAGACCAGGCTGGCCTCAAACTCACAGAGATCCGCCTGTCTCTGCCTCCTGAGTGCTGGGGTTAAAGGTGTGCGCCACCTCTGCTTGGCAAGAATGAAGGAATCTTGATGGGGTAATGGGAAGCTGGGCATGGTGAGGCAGGAAGGTGGGATCTCGATTCTTTTACTAGGAGTGTGAGGGATAGAGATCACACACACACACACACACACCTGTATTTTATATATATATATATATATATGTATGTATGTATGTATGCTCGAGTGTGTGGGAAGTGCTGTGTGTTCATGCATGGGTGTGTGCTGCAGAGTACAAGGTTCCGGATTAGATGTTGCCTGCAATGCAGAGTTTACATCCCCCCCACAGAAGCTCTGTCTTGGGAGAGTCTACAGGCCTGGCCCTTGATCCTTGACCTCAACCCTGACCCTAATTCTTGTTCTAATCTTCATTGTAGACACTTGAGCGCGTGTGTGAGTGCCTCTGTGTGTGTGTGTGTGTGTGTGTGTTTACAACTCTGAGAGGCGGCTGGCTTGGCTGTGCCATCTTCACACATAGTAGATAATTCCATCAGGCAGAGGCATCCAACCTTTGTGATCTGCAGGAGATGACCGGTATGTCATGGGACACCTCTTGTCTGTCCTGAAAAGCCAGCTAAGCTCTGGCTAGTCTCGAGGTCACCCCACCATCCCCCACCCTCAGCCATCACCCTACGTGAGCAGCTGTGTCCCTCACAATGATCCTTTCCTGTCCACGTCCCCTTCATTCATCCTGCAGCGTCTGAAGGACTGGATGGCCACTCATGGTTTCCAAGACATGGTTCCTCCTGGCCACTCTAAGGAAAGAGACCTTATCCTACTGGCCCAAGGGTTCACTCAGCACCTGGCACTCGGGGGCACCAGCTGAAGGAACTGTGTAGGCAGGGAGGGTGGGAAATGCTGTCACCAGGGGATCTGAAGCTCCCTCTCCAGGGTGGTCAGCACTGGGAGGCAGACTTCACCTTCCAGCTCATTTCCCTACAGTTCCCAGTAGAAACAGCTCCCTTTTCCCATATCAGAAAACAGCTGTTCCACTGGCACCCCAGCATGTGCCAGCACTATAAATACCCCAGGCCTTGGCACAGGGAACAGGGGAACTTGGGAAGCCAGAACCCTGAGCTGTGTGGGCAGTGGGAGGGAGAAGCATTGCCCAACTTCCCTCCTCTCAGCCTCCAGGCACAGGCTGGCTCTGCTTCCCACGGGCTAGGAAGAAGCCCAGCAGTATTCCTAGGAATCTGGCAGACAGATGACCGGCAGCCCTCCTGCCCTGGTGGTGGTGAGCACCGTCTAGTGCAGTCCAGTGAGTCCCAGTGCCCGAGACAGCGAGGCTTAGTGGGAGCCAAGCCTCTGCTTCCAGCTGGATTCTTGCAGGATGGGGAATGACCTGGAAGGAGTGGCTTTCACATTTAAAAAGGAATCCTAGCCAAAGGTGGCTGGTACGGTAATCCCAATACTAGGAAGACCGAGGCAGGAGGATTGCCCCATGGTAGGGGTCGGTGGGCTACACAGTAGTTCTGACCATCCGAGGCTACGTAGGGAAAGCTTGTCTCGAAAACCAAGACCAAAACCAAACAGCACGGAAAAGCACAGCTGTGTCACAAAACCCCTAATCCCAGGATAGGAGAGGTCGAGGCAGGGGGTTGGGAGTGTAAGGCCAAACTCAGCCATGCTGTTTAAGGGCTAGCCTGGGCTATATAAGACCAGGCAAACCTAAGCAAGCAACAGTCATATCATTTCTCCTATGGCTTCCTATCATATCCTTCAGCCCCAAATGTCACAGTACTTCACTGTGAGCCTGTAGAATTCTCCAAAGTGAGTGAGCAGGGGAGAGAGGCCTGGGAAGGAATGCAGTATGACACAGACGTGTGAACAGCACTGAGCTAATTGGGAAGGGGCTAACCATATACAGAGAACAGTTTGATTCCTTTAATCAGGAAAAATACACTTATTTGTATGGGTGTGTTGCTTGTAGGGATGTATGTCTGTGCACCTGCTATGCACTGCCCCCAGAGGCCGAAAGAGGTTATGGCTTCTCCTGAGGCTGGGGTTGCAGACTGCTGTGAGCTGCGGTGTAAGCCAAACCCTGGCCCTCTGTAAGAGCAGTGTGAGCTCTCACCTCCGGAGCACCCGGCCCCAGGAACCCACTTTCCTCATACCTTCTGCCCACTTCCTCCCTGCCTCTCCCTAGGCTCCTAGGCTTCCTTGCTTAGCCCTTTATTCTGGCGGGCTGCTTGGGTGGGGGCTTCCTCAAGGCCCACAGAAAACACTCCTTTGTTGAGCTCTCCCGGCTCCCGCCCACCCACCGCTGCCGATCCCCGCGGGCTGGAGCCCAGGGCAGCTGCCCTTCTTCACCTTTCCTCCTGACTTTAGGGTTTGGCGCTCTTAAAACCAACATCAGTTGTCCGGCCCCTGAGTTCCTGGAGTGCTGCTACATCTTTCAATGGTCTCTCTCTGCCATCTTCTGCAGGAGCAGGGCAGGACAGGGCATGCTGCAGCTTTCCGGGATTGAGTAACCATCGTCTCCCTCTTAGCCTTGCCACCCTCCACCTGTGGGCAGTCAGCGGGTACAGACATCTCTTGGCCAGCTCTGCTCAGGCGCTCGCTCAGCAGCTCCGCATTGGACCGTCACTGGCCCTGCTGGCTTGCTCTGTGCCTCAGGACCTTGGCAGGAATGAAAGCAGGAGCGGTTACTTTTTAAACATCTTGTTTTGTTTATATTTGCTGAGGGCAGGAGGCCAGGAGTTAGTTTTAATGGCACAGCCTGCCGCCTTGAGCTTGCTGGTGTTTCAGGCCTTCTTCACACCCTACAGAGCTACACCTGGGGAGGGAAGGGTAGCAGGTGGCAGTCTTTGCCATCTTGACTATCAGTGGCTTTAGGTTCACTCCATGTTCATACGTGGTTGCTGTTGTTCCAAAAATTGTGCCCACAGGCAAGATAGAAACAGGCAAAAGATGACCCTCTAGCCCATTTATTTTGGGGGGGGGAGCATGTGTATGGAGGCCAGAGGTCAACCTCTATGTCTTCCTCAATCATCCTGTGTGTGTGTGTGTAGTTGTGTGTGCACATGTATGTGGGTGCATGTTTGCATGTGTGCATGTGGGTGTGGAAGCCAGAGTCAGTATTGGGCTCTTCCTCCACCACTTGCTCTCTTGCTTTTTGAGGCAGAGTTTTTCACTGAACTTGGAGCTCACGATTTGTCTAGACTGGCTGACCAGTTTCTACCTCCCCAGTGCTGAAATCACATGGTGTGCTGCTTTTCCAGGAACTGGGTCTCATGCTTGTGCGGCAAATGCTTTAGCCTCTGAGCCATCTTCCCAGCCTCCTCTGGTCTATGGAAGAACAAAGTCTCTTCTAGAATCTTCAGCAGGATCCTGTCAGGTGGACTCGGCTTTCCCAGGCTCTCAGGATGGACAAAGGAGGAGGAGACAGAGCAGTGATGTGCTTGCTTGTTGAGCAGAGGCCCATCTCATCGGGAAGCCCACAGGAACTAAGTTGGAGATGCTCCCTGGGCTCCCATTCCCATCACCATTACCACCCTCCTAGTCCTCATCAATGAGCACTATTGCGTTCTCACGAACAAGGCCTATGGGATGCCCTCGGGATTTTCACGGGATACCCTGAACACAGGCTGGTGAGGCTCTGTTCTTTCCTGTCGAGCCTCTGGGCAGACAGCTTCCCTGTTTGCATTGGGTGTTGCTGTGGTGGGATTTCAGCCTTGGCTCCAGAAATCCAGATACCGAGCAATCACAGGGGTAGGGTGAGGCATGCAAGATTAGGCATGTCATCAGGAAGTTTCTGAAATGCCTGCTGAATACTTGAGGGTTCTTTGATGCCAACTCCCATTTCATAGAGACCAAACTCTAGTTTTGGTTAGTCTATGCAGACCTTTCTAGACAGATTTCTTTGATTTTGAGAAAGAGTTTCACTCTGTCCCCCAGGCTGGCCTCAAAACAGACATCCTCCTGCCTCAGCCTCCGAAGTTCTGGAATTACATGCGTGAGCCACTGTGTTTGTTGCATAGCTCTTTGGCTCTGTGCATTGGTTTTAACTAATTGATTAATGAGTTAACTAGAGACGCTCTTTTGCTATGTGGCCTCTGGCAGAACTGGAACTTACTATGTAGCCTAGGTGGGTCTCAGACTCTTACCCCTCCTTCCTGCTTTAGCGTCCCGGATGTTAACATTACAAGCGTGCCCAGCTTCTTCCCAAATTCCCAATTAGTAAGTGGCTCTCCTTTCCCTAGGAGCAAAAAGAGAGGAAAGATGGTCCAGTGGGTAGAGGCATTTGCCTTGCAAGCCTGATGACCTGAGCTTAATCCTCAGGACCTGTACACAGATGGGAGAGATCTAACCACACCAAATTGTACTCTGCCTTCTACATGTGAAACTTTGCACCTTCCAACAGTAACAAACAAAAATAGCATAAGAGGGGAGAGGAGGGAGGGAGGAGGCCGGAAGCCAAGCCGCAGCTCAGCCCTGCGCTATGATTCTCCACTGTATCGTTCTTAGTGAGAACACAGCACAGATGTGTGCATCCCACGTGAGTCTGGCTCTCTCTGGGCCCTGGTTTACTTATCGAAGGAAGAGAGGGTGATAACAGCTACCTTACTGATGGTGCTGGTAAGTTCTGAGCCAGTGAGATAGCTCAGCAGTAAAGTTGATGGATGTTGCCAAGCCTGAAAACCCTAGTTCAGTCTGCGCTGTAGCTTATGTAGGCCCACACATGTACACAAACACATACTCATATAATACATTTTAAAATGTCATTTAAAAGTTGTTCTATTTAAGCCAAATATTGTTTTTGTTGCATCTTTTCTTACAATATTATTTTAAATATTTAATATCAAATACTAGTTTATCTATAATTAAAAGTATTATTAGCAAATATAAAACCTATTAAAACTCCAACTCCTTGGATTTTTTTTTTCCTTTTTTTTGTTAGGCTTTACTTTAAGCTTACCATCCCACTGCCGATCTTAGGATACGTTCCTTGTTCATAAGTGAGAGAGAGAGAGAGAGAAGGAAAAAAAAAACCTGGCTTCTTAAAAATATATGAAAATCGATACATCTAGACAATGGAATTATTATTCATTGCTTGCTACAGTGAAGTCAGAGGTTCAGCCATGAAGAGATGAGAAGGAAGTGAGATGTGTTGGCATGCCTTTGAACCCAGAACTTGGGACGCAGAGGCAGGCAGATCTTTGTGATTCCAGGGCCAGCCTGGTCTACATAGTGAGTTCTAGGTAGGCCAAGGCTACCTAGCGAGACCGTGTCTTAAAAAGAGAGAGGAGGAGGAGGTAAGGAAGACATAAGACACACATTATTGGCAGCAGAAGCCAGTCTGGACAGACAGCCCACTGTCTGAGCCCTACCCGGCTTTCTGGAAAAGGCAACAATGATGGATTGTGGCCAGTGGCCAGTGTTAGGACAGAGCCTCATCTCATGCAATTTGTTGGTCGTTGAAATTCTCCTGTAGAATACAATAAAAGCAGAAGTTATTCATGGCTTGTGCAATTCTGACCGTGAACCCTAACATGACAGAGACCTCGGGTGGTAACAGTGTGGCCACAAGGTTTCACGGGCAAGGGGTGTCCCAGTTGGCGCCAGGTGCTGATGGCCAGGGAGGCCATGTGCAGGGTGGGTAACTGGAATTGCTACTGTCTGCTCCGTTTGACTGTGCCTCCGTTGCTCTAGGTGGCCAGGCTCAGTTGGTGGTGTTTCCCCAGAGTGTATGAGGCTCCAGGCTCCACACTCCCAGCATCACACTGCATCAATGCTGTGTGGTGGCGCATGCCTGCAACACCAGCACTGGGAGGTAGAGGAAGGAGAGCCAGCGGTTCAGGGCCATCCATCCTCAGCCTGGGATACAGGAGACTCTCCCTCCCCTCAAAAAGCAAACGTGGCTTAATGTATTCCTACATAGATGGGTAAAAGTGGACGATGGAGATAGATAGAAGGCTGGGTACCCCTCCCCCCTCCCTCCCTCCCTCCCTCCCTTCCTATCATCTATCTATCATCTATCTATCATCTATCTACCTATCTATCTATCATCTTTTACATTCCAATCCCAGTTCCTCCTCTCTCCTCTCCCCTCCTTCTCCCCATCCCCCCTCCCATCTGCTCCTCAGAGAGGGTAAGGCCTCCCCTCGGATATCAACTAAGTCTAGTCCCATCACCTCACTGAGGCAGGGAAAATGTCCCCATGGCCTGCCAAAAAGCTTCCTCAGTGTTTGAAGGGGCCTGGGACAGCAGAGTGGGGTAGCATGGTTGTTTTCACAAGGACTTCTTCTCTGTCTGCCCGCTTGTGGGCAGTGAGGGCTCTCCTCTCCTTCCCCTGGCAGAGGACAGGACCAGGTCAGCAGCGCACACCCATCCTGAGACGAAGGGAGTGTTATTTAGTCTAGAAACTCACAAAGGAAATATCTGCTTGCACGTGAAAAATCTCTGGAATGTCTCTCTCTCCCCTCAGTCAAAGGCCCCGTCTCTGCGAGACCACCGCGAGGAGCCCAGTGCACAGCCCACAACCACAGCCTGTTCAGGCCTGGCACCTGGTGGCACTGGTCTTCCTTGCTCTTCTGAGCCCCCCCCCGTGAGGGCTGGACCAGACCAGCGGGGATGGGGGGGGGCGGGGGAGGGGGGAGGGGGAAGGAGAGGGCAGTCTCTGTGGTTGGAAGAAAGACCTAGAGAAACGAGAGGAGATCTGGACACTGAGTCGCAGCCCCGAGTCCTTTACCGCGTCTGATTCTAATTCAGGAGGACTCTGCCCGCCACTCCGTCTTGTCTCTCCCCCTCCCCCTTCCTCTCTCCCCCTCTTCGTTTCATTTAGATAGGGTCTTCCGTAACAGCCCAGGCTGACCTTGAACTCCTGGTCCTCCCGCTTCTATTTTCTCAATGCCAGGGTCACGGGCTGGTGCCACTGTAGACAACCCCTGCCTGTCTTTAATTGATCCTCAAAGTCTCCTTCCTCTTTTCTTCAAGTTTTCTTTAAACACACTTATTTAGTGTGTGTGTGTGTGTGTGTGTGTGTGTGTGTGTGTGTGTGTAGAGGTCAGAGGACACGTGAGGTTGTATGTGGCAAGTAGAGGACAGCTTGTGAGAATCTGCTCTCTCCTTCACCCTGGGCCTGGGAATTGAACTCAGATCTCCAGGTTTGAAGGCGAAGGCCTGTATGGGCAGAGCCACTTCGGGGTTTCCTTCCTTTCTTGAGACCCCGCTTCTCCAGGGGGCTCTGAAGGTTGTAGGTCTGGGTTTATTTATGTAGGCCTGCTGAGATGCAGAGCACTAGGTGAGTGTATATAGCTTTCTCTCTGGTGTGACAATAAGGACACTTCCTGGCCCCTCTGTCCCAAACCCTAGCACCCTTCGTAGGGTCCTCTAGTCTTTACATGAGACCAGTTTCCACAGCAGAGGCAAAAGACTGTGGTCCTGCTGCTTTTATACAGTCTTTGCCCCTCGGCCATCGTGCTGAGTGCAGCTGTCTGAACACGGGAAGGGACTGATGTTGGGACAGAAGCCCAGGGCTCCAGGGCGCCCACCGGAGAACAAGAAGCACTCATGCACCAGGTGTGAGGCTTTTAAATAGAAAGCTGCTTACAGTGAACTCAGAGTCACAGCAGCTGGCTCTCCAGGACCTGCCTTTTCCAGAGCCTAACATTTAACTTCCAGACAATTCCAGGCAGTCTCCAATCACGTGGGTTCACTGGGGCAAGCACAGCCTCGTGGTCCACTCTGTCCATGCATCTCAAATTTAGAGTCTAAGACTACGCTAAACCTCTCACATATACGCACACCCACACACACACACACACACACACACACACACACACACTGCACCCACAAACAGACACACACACACACCAACAACCACCATTGTTTTTCAGAATACAGTCTTACTTGGGAATGTTATGACGCTAAAAACCCTTATAAATGTGGACAGTTTGGTTTCAAAGACTTGGATGGGGCAAATTTCAGACCTCTTCATTCTTTTGTTTTTCAGCATCTTTGCTCTGAGTTCGGTTCTGCAATCTGGCCTGGCAGCAGCTTAGCGGATGCGGCTAAGGTCACATAACCAAGGATTCATAGCTGCCGGAGTCTGGCCCTGCAGCCACTCAGATCTGGAAATATTTTCCCTTCAAAACAGAAATCAAGAGGTTACTTTGGGGTCACTTGAAACTCTCAAAAGACTTTTGTTAATTGAAAACTAGTTGGGATTTGTCGCAAGAGCGCCTCTGTACCTTCTCGGGTTAAGATTTTGGGTCCCTGTGATGCTTGAGCCCGTGGGACAGCAGCAGGGGACAAGCGCCCAGGGCTGGTGTAGTCAGGAGCTCCAGGTGGGGATAGAAGAGACTCTCTGGGCAGGGTCTGGCTGCGGGTGGCTGGCTTTTTTCCAGAGACTTGTGTGGGGGTCAATTTTCCGATCCTCAATGAAAGGCCAGGCCATGGGGCCTCACAGACCACAGACCTCGTTGGCAGCTCAGCAGTCCTGGTACGGAGTCGGGAGAGGGCATAGCATCACAGATGTGTTTCCTCCTGGGGCTACTGGAAAGGCAAGAGCAATGGGCAGGACATCTGTCTCTCCCCCTGGTCCCACTTGCTTGTTTCCTTTGGGAAAACAGTCCCCACATAAAATCAGAAGAGCAGTGAGGATGGAGGGAGGCACACGGACACGGCCCTTACCCATTGCAAATCTCCAAGAAATCTGAGCACACAAGGCTGCCTTGAACCTAGTTCCCCGAAGTAGAACAAATCCCTCAACCGAGCAGAACCTCTGGCAGGAGTGCCCAGAGTCTAGGCCAGTGCCTGGTGTGTGGAGCTGCCTGCTGTGCCAGGCAGCGCTGGTATTGAACTGTGGAGTAAATGGAAGGATAGAAACCCAGCTGGCGTGAAGCAGACAACAGAGGTGCAGACGGGGAATGAAAAAACAAAATACTCGCTATTCAAAATAGTGCTCAAAGCTAAGAGGAAGTTCTCCGGGCATGGCAGAGGGCGGTGGGGAAGGACCCCGTGGAAAGGGAACTTTCGTGTGAAGGCTGAAGAGAAGAAAATGAGATGGGTGAATAACACTGGAAGTAGTGCCAGGGAAGCAAACAGCGTGTGCTAAGCCCCGACAGAAGGTGCTTGTGTGTGTTTGGTGTGTTCAAGCTCCAGCGGGGCTATGTATGTGCATTGCCTTAGGCCAGAATGCAGAGGCAGTAGCCCCGACGTTGAAGAGGGCAAAGGCGCGAGCTTTGTCCGGGGCTTGCTAGAGTTTGAAAGCCAACCCCCCAAATCATTCCCTGGAAGTTGATCTTCAAAACAGAAGTGTCAGAGGGTGGGGTACTCCCAAGTTTTGAGGCAGGTTCTTGCTATGCAGCTCAGGCTGACCTTAAACTCACAATCCTCCTGCCTCAACCTCCTAAGCTCTAGGGTTCCAGGGGTGTCTCACCATAGCCAGTTAGGGTGGGGCTTTTAGAGTGTTTAGGGCATGAGTGCTCCTCTATAGTGAGATATTCACCTTGTCCGCGGCTGTGGCATAGACCACGCCCATGGAGAGTAGAGACAGGGCCGGAGGTGACCTGGGGGAACTAAGGCTGAGGAGGGGGCTCCGGAGGCATCCTTGGGACCAGGAACCTGCTGGTGTCCATCTGTCTATGTTGTGAGTTACTTCTCCCTGAATAAACATCTATTTGGCCTATTTGTTTCACCTGATCCTTATTAAACATCAATACTCCTCCCCTAGGGATGGATTAATGCTGTCTCTGGGAGAAGGGTTATTTGAAGAAGGAATCTGGGGCCAGGACTGGGGGCACCCACCTTTAGTCTAAGCATTTGGGAAGCAGATATCTGCTGGCCAGGACTACAGAGTGAGACCTTACCCTCCTGCAAACAAACAACAAACAAGCAAACAAACTAAACTAAACAAACCAGACAAGTCTCGGCCCTGCCTGTATGTCTCCATGACTATTTTATTTAGACAAGTTTGCCTCAAACTTACTGTGTAGCCAACTGAATTTCTGGTTCACCCACAGGCCTGGCCCTGGGGTTCCATCCCAGGCAGGCTAGGCAAGTGATGGACCAGCCGAGCCACATAGAATCCCAGTGGGATTCGAACCAATTGAGCTTTTGTGTTTGTTCTTTGGACACTTTGGCCTGTGGGACTTCTTTACCTTTGGAGGTGGCTTCCAAGACACTGAGTCACTTTCATGCCCCCCATGTAGAGCTATCCTGGAAAAACAAAACAAAACACCCAAACCCTAAAATAAACCTCCCCTGTTTCCTGACAGTCCTGCTGTTCATGAGGGGGTGGGCAGGAGCACAGTGTGGCGACGCCAGAGAGACAGGTTCCCACTGTGTGTGGGAAACTTGTCTGAGACTTCATCATGTGGAGGCTGCATCGGGCTGGGGTCTGCTTCTCCAGGGAGTCAGACCGAGAAAACACACAGGGGTGTGGCTAAGCCAGCTGAGCCACAAGCTGGCTGCCCGAAGGCTAACACCCAAGGGTGGAATTGCGACCTGGACGTGGTCTGCTGACCAGTCTCCGCTCCGGAGCCCCAGCTGTGCTGGGAACTGACCTCATTCATGAAGTAAACACTGAATCAGATACCAGTGGGCCTAACCCCGGTGGAGTGGAAACAGCTCAGATCTTTTCATAATTACGAAGAGGCCAGTTGCGCTTGGCCAGAGCCTCTAGAAAGATGTCAATCGGAATGAGTTCATGAGCGTCCCTTGCCAGCTTCATTAGAAGCCAATTGCCTTGCTGTGGTTGAAAGGGTTTGTATTAAAATGTTTTACTTGCGTTGTAGTTCTGAGACTCCAAATCTTGTCCTGGGAAGCAGCTCAGGCTGGCAACTGGAAGACAGTACTGGGAACCCCTGGTTGCCGATGAGTCCTGGCCACATCTGTAGCTGGTCTCACTGGCCAGATGTTCCTGGGTGCAGGGGCTGTATAGCCTGTCTCATGATGACGTAGTCCAGGCTGGAATCTGGAGCCTGGTGTTGGTGTGTCCTGTTTTTTGGTCATAGGTGTACACGCTCCCCTTGGGTTAGTCAGAGGCTGTGGGTCATTCAAGCTCTTTTTCCCCTCACTCATTACACGTGGTTTGTCTGGGAGGCGAGAGTTAGTCTGTGTCCCACTGTACCCAAGGCCACCTCTCGGTGCACTTTCAGAAAGAAACAATTTTGTTTTACAGATTTATTTTGAAAAATTGTATGTGTGTACAAGTAACTCCAGAGGCCAAGAAAGATCACTGAGTCCCTTTGGAGCCAGAGTTATGGGTGGTTGTGAGCTGCCCAACATGGGTGCTGGGAAACGAACTTGGGTTCTGTGCAAGAGCAGTATATGCCCTTAACCACTGAGCTATCTGTCCAGCCCTGAGACATGATTCCTAATTATTCCTGCCTTGGACTCATTTACATTTCGAACAGGGGGGTGCTGTCATTCAGTAGTTCCTCATTCAGTAGTTCCTCATTCAGTAGTTCCTATAATTTGGAGCCAGACTGCTTGAGTTCAAGTCCCAGCCCGGATTCGGGCGGGTCATTCTCTTCTGTTTCTTGGGTCTAATTCCAGGGCACAGCAGGGAATCAACAGGCAGTATCAGCCTTGGTCACAGTCTGCTTGTGCTGCTACTATGAAGCAGCCTAGACTGAGTAATTCATTAACGTTGGAAGTCTATTTCTCCCAGTTCTGGAAGCGAGGGACTGGAGGTCAGTGTGCAGCATTTGACATCTTGGTGAGAGCCTTCCTGCGGCTTCCCAGTGGGACAGTGGAAAGGAGAGACGACATCTCACTCAGATCCTCCAGGCCTTCTCTACGGGGTCTAACTCCCCATAGTGTCACTCCATCTGATGACCCCATCGCCTCCCACAGGCCTTACCACACTGCAGGGATTAAATTCCACATGAGTTGTAGGAAGGACATCATCCCTCGGGGCAGGGCAACCTTTGTTATTGTCATCGCTGCCAGCGAGTTAGAACAGACACAGTGAGAAGGAACTTGATGGCTAAATACACCGTGACAGTCAGCACCAGGTGTGCCCAGTCTTTGGACACTGCAACATGACGTTGCCACCTGAGTCACAACTGAGTCACAAAAACAAGCAAGCAAGCAAGCAAATAACAACAATAATAACAACGATAATAAATCAGAAAAATAGCATGGTTTGAACAAGTTTGCAGTTCTGCTTTGGGCAGCATTTGTAGCTATCCTGGGCCATTTGTGGCCTCAGATTGGACACTTCACTGTAAGCCAATAACTGCTCTCCAGGTGTGGTGATAAGAATACAAAAGACTGGGCTGGAGAGGTGGCTCAGTGGTTAGCATCTCTGATGGCTCTTCAGAGGACCCGGGCTCAGCTTCTAGCACCCACGGGGCAGCAGCTCACAACTGTCTGTAACTCAAGCTCCAGGGGACACGACACTTGTGTTTGGCCTCTGTGGGCACCAAGCATACACCAATGATCACATGCCTACATGTAGGCAAAACATTCATATGTATAAAAAGAAATACATAATTGGGAAAAAAGGAAGCCAAGAGACCAGGGTGATGGTGCCATTATGCCAGTTAAATCAGGAATCTATTTTCTCCTTTAATTCTCCATCTGTTACATGGAGCGGTTCTTTCCTGTGGTTATCGGGTCTGGCCTTATACTGAAGTAACTCAGGGTGTAAAATCACTTGGGGGTGACATTATCGACACAGAATGACAATAGTATTGTCTCTTGCAGGTCTGTGGAAGCTATTCTGTCACGGCTTCTCATGGTTTCAAATTGTTTGTTGGTCTTGAAAAGACACCCCCCCCCATGAAACCATCTGACAGGGCTTTACCTTGTAGCCTAGGCTGGCCTTGAACTTACAGTATTCTCCCGTTTCAGCCTCCCAAGAGACAGCATTGTAAGGATGGACCACCACTCCCATTTCCCCTATCTCCTGCACCCCAGAGGCTTTCTTATCCATGGTTTGAAAGGGGGCTTAGGGCGGACAAGCCTTGGCAGGGGTATTTGGAATTTTAGGGGGCCAAAAGCAAATGCTGGATTTATTGGGATGTTTGTTTCTGAGTCAGGATCTCATGTATCTCCGGCGTCCTCGAACTCCAATGTCTTTGTCAGGGTCTTTATTGTGGTGATGATAAAGCAACTTGGGGGGGGGAGGGTTTATTTGGCTCACACTTCCACATTGTAAACCATCACTGAAGGGAGTCAGGGCAGGAACTCAACAGGGCAGGAACCTGGAGGCAGGAGCTGGTGCAGAGGCCATGGAGGGAGCTGCTTCCTGACTTGCCCTTCATGGCTTGCTCGGTCTGCTCTTTCTCTCTCTCTCTCTCTCTCTCTCTCTCTCTCTCTCCCTTCTCTCCTTTTCTTTTTTTGAGATAGGGTTTCTCTGTGTGTAACAGCTCTGGATGTTCTGGAACTTACTCTGTAGACCACACTGACCTCAAACTCCCAGGGATCTACATGCCTCTGCCTCCCAACTGCTGGTATTAAAATGAGCGCCACCACCCCCTGACTCAGCCTGATTTCTTATAGAACCCAGGGCCACCAGCCCAGGGACAGCCATACCCATCAGCCCAGAGGTGGCTACAGCCACACAGCCACAATGGACTGGGTCCCCATCAATCACTAAGAAAATGCTCCACAGGCTTTTCCCACAGCCTGGTCTTATGGAGGCATCTTCTCCACTGACATTCTCTCATCTCAGGTGATTACAGCTTGTGCCAAACTGACAAAACTAGCCAGCCAGCACATCCGTCCACATGACTGAAGACAGCCCTGAACTTCTGCTCCTCCTGCCTCCACCTCCCCAGTACTGGCAATTTTACTCTTATTTTATGTGGTGCCTTCTGAATGCTGGGTAAGCACTCTAGCAACTAAGCCACATCATCACAAACCAAAAATTTAAAATCACAAATAAGACCAAAGAAAGGTCAATGAGCTTAGGGTTGAGTCTAGGCAAACGTGGGTGGTTAAGTGCATGGCTGGCTGGCGCACAGGGGGTGACGATGGAGTTGATGCTGACACCTTTGATAGTTTTACTAAACCGAAGGGATGCAGTGGGCATCCACGCTGCTCACAATAGTGTCACTTCTCATGAAATTCCTAGGGACCAAAACAGTGACAATAAGCCTACTGAAGCCGGAGGCACATCTCCATAGAAGGCAACACCATTTCACACAGCTAATAAGGGCCAGAACGGGAATTTGTGCCTAGACCCCCTGTCTAAGGTAAAGGCTCCTTATACCACTGGGACTCTGGAGCATTGTGACATGGAATTATACCAACAGATGGGACAGTGTCAGTCCAAAGAATTCTCTAGTGGCCTGCCAAGAAATTCTGTCCTTGGCTTTAATCTCTTTAGCGTTCTATCAACAACTTGGATGGGACCAAAGATAGCTGCTTATCAACTGTGCAAACAGCCCCAGACTGGGAAGGATGGCCAATCTGTTGGATTGCAACATTGAGATCCAAAATTATCTCAACAGGAAGGAATGCTTGGTTAATCCCAACGAGATAAAATTGAGCAGGGATACATGCAAGGTCCTGAATTTAGCTCTAAACTTGACTGAAGAAGTACAGGAAGTGGCTGGAAGGGAGTCCGGTCTCACTGGTAATCAAAGAATTGCAAATGAAAGCAACCCTGAGATAATAATTTCCCTTATCAGATTGGCAGCGACTGAAAAGGAGGAGAATTCCTGGAGTTGTTGGGCGGGGAAGACTCCACGAGATCTTGTAAATGGCTCATGGGCTTGCACACCACAACACCCTCTCTGGAAGGTAATTAGGAAACTTACGACAGAAAGTCTTTCCCCAGAAGTCTCATTTATAGAAATGCATCTAAAGACAAGTTGAGAAAGATTTATGTACCAAGATATTCCTCAAAAGCACCATTAAGAAAGGAAAACTATTTTGGAAGAGGGAAAGGTATTTGGTTTGGGAACAAAAGACTTGGAGGCCGTAGAAGGGTACCACACAGCTACTGCCAAATGCTCCACGCCTTAAGGAGACAGACTCAGCTTCCCACAGAGCATCCATCTTGTAAGTCAAGCAAGCCCAGTGGGATTTAGGAGACATCTCTTTGGCTGAACAACACAAAGCACATTCCATCAGTTAATTCTGTCTCAAATCAGAATGATTGCCTTGGACACTTCTCTGTCAAGGGTATGGAAGGGACTGTAGGAAACATTAAACATGAGGTTTTTTGTTTTTTTCCCTATCAAACACTATAAAACTTGTGTTTGTGACAAGGAATTAAAATTTTTTACATCACCAGGCGATGGTGGTGCACACCTTTAATTCCAGCCCTTGAAAGGCAGAGGCAGGCGGATCTCTGAGTTTGAAGCCAGCCTGGTCTACAGAGTGAGTTCCAGGACACCCAGGATTACACACAGAGAAACCCTGTCTTGAGCCTGCCCCCAGTAAATAAAAAGAAATTATATCTCCCTTACCTGTATGCCAATGTTTCTATATCCCCACCCAGGAAAACCTGTGTATACACAAAAGTCCTGCTGCATTCTCCAAACTTAAGGCAGCTGAGTGGCCAACCCCTCCCTGCTTTCCTTGTGTGCTAATGTTTAGACAAGCCAATGGTGACTATCTATGAGCTGGATCCAAGTCAATGGGGAAGAGATCCAGCCACCACCTGAAGTCCAGTGCCTTCCTTGATCTCTGGCTTTTGTGAGAAACTGCACCACTTGGGTAAGTATAGTTTTGCCTTGCCAAGAGATGTCACTACTGTCTCTTTGAGACCCAAGACTTATTTCTAACAGGGACAGTCAGGGTTTTGTTTTTTCCCATGTAGCTGAGGATGACCTTGACGTCCTGATGCCCCTGTCCCAGTCTCCTGAACCCTGAATTGCAGGCATGCAACCTACCCCCAGATTTATGGAATGCTTAGCTAGGGTCAAACTTAGGACTGTGTACAGTAGGAAAACAATCTTCTAACTGCGCTACTCGGCCAGTTCAGGTCTCTGAGCCGCTGGTCTTTCTAACAGGAACTGGCAATGAGACACTTTTGAGTGAAATTGCTCCAAGTAGAGTTGTCAGGCAAGGTGTGGGGTTGTGAGAGAGGCTAGGCTCACACGGGAGGCCACACATCTGGACACCGAATTTTGCTGATGAAATCAGAGGGCTTCTACCCCAAAGTGCTATTAGTAAGTAAGAGCCTGCAGGAGTTGACCCCCATCTCTTATTCCTGCTTCTAATCTTGTAGGAGTTCTTCTTGTATCAGTACCATGACAGTAAACCTGGTTATTCACGTCTGTGGTTTCATGATGGGACCTGAGCATTGGGGGTGAGGTCATCGGTAGTGTTTCCTGATGTGAAAATCTGGCCTTTCTCTTGTTGAGTATATGTTTAGATGTTACCCCAACTTGTCAGGTTGTAGATTATCTGGGGGGGGGGTAGAGCTGGGATTGAATCTTGGGATAATTCAGAATTTCCAATGGGTGGAGTTGGTAATGAGAAGTGTCTTAGTATTTCTATTGCTGTGTAGAGACACCATGACCATGGCAACTCTTACAAAGAAAAACATTTAATTGGGTGGCTGCAAGCCCCTCGAGCTACACAAGTGGCCAGGCTCTTCCCTCAGGACCTCTAACTGCCAGGTTCCACCACAGAATACTCTAACTGCCCTAACTGCTGGACCCAGCGCTAAAAAGCCCATTCTCTGGACATGAAATTCCTCCAGTCTCCACCTTGAAAAGTTCCACTCCTTCCCAAGAAACTCTCTCTCTATAAGCCCTGTATCCTGTTCAGTTTGCTATTCCTTGCTTGAGCAGAGGCAGCCACCCTACTGTATTTTTCCTTTCCAATAAATCTCTTGTGTGAAGTTTTTTGTGTGATGTGACTTTGTGGCATTTCTTGGTTCCTGGCTGCCAGGATACATTTCCATCCAAGCCTAATGCTCACAGTGGCTCACTTACAGTTTCAGAGGTCCAGTCCATTATCATGGTGGGGGCATGGATGGCAGCCTGCATACAGACATGGTGCTGGCTACATCTGGATCAGAAGGCAACAGGAAGTGGACTGTGACACTGGGAGTAGCTTGAGCATAGGAGACCTCAAAGCTATACCTATTCCAACAAGGCCACACCTACTCCAACAAGGCCACATCTACTCCAACAAGGCCACGCCTACTCCAACAAGGCCACACCTACTCCAACAAGGCCACGCCTCCTAATAGTGCCACTCCCTTTGGGGGCCATTTCCTCTCAAACCACCACAAGAATCTAGGGTCCTTACCTGAAGCAGGGAGGCCAGAGGGCAGGCCATGGGGATGGGTAAAGCTGCCATGACAGAAAGCCTAAGGGAGCTAGGTGGTAGTGGTCACTCACCTTTAATCCCAGCACTTGGGAAGCAGATGCAGGTGGATCTCGGTGAGTTCAAGGCCAGCCTGGCCTACAGAGCAAGTTCCAGGACAACCAGGGCTGTTACACAGAGAAACAGTGTCTCAAAAACAAAAGCAAAAATACAAAAAAAAAAAAAAAAAAAACAAATAGAGGGTTAGCATGCACAAGGCCCTGGGTCCATCCCAGTATCATACACACACACACACACACACACACACACACTCACATACACTCACACATACCACACATCATACACACACACACACACCACACACACATACACACACAAACTCACATATACTTACACATACCACACACACCACATATCACATACACATACACACACACTCACACATATACACACTCACACATATACACACTCACACACATATATACACACACACATACACACACACATACACACACAAACTCACATACACTCACACATACCACACACACCTCATATCACACACACACACACTCACACACCACACACTCACACACATATACACACACACACTCACACACACTCACATACACACACACACACACACACACACACACACACACACACACAGTCACCCACTGTGTTTGGGCTTCCAGAAGACAGACACAGGGGCTGTTGCATTGTTCTAAACCTTTGCCACTGCAGTCAGAAATCACTTCTGCGTAAACTACTGTGAAAGGTTTTGGAGGGCAGGAGAGCTCCAAGAGGGACACTGAGACAGATCACTGGGAAGTGAGGTCATTAGAAAAGTTATCGGCACATGGACAGAGAGGGAGAGGCAAGGAGAAGAGCCCTGCCATAGCCTGCAGCCATGTGCTCTGATTCCCAGGCAGGGGCCAGGGTTCAGAGTGGAGGGCACATGTGTGGCTGCCACACCTCCTTAGATGTAAACTCCCTTCTCAGGTGAGGGACCCTGGCCCTGGTGTCTCAGTGGGTGCCTTCCGGTGTCTGTGAGAGGGTGCTGCTGCAGGTACTGTGGCCTGGCCAGAAGCTGGACTCAAGCAATTTCACACAAGGTAGAGCCAGCCCCTGGAAGTTCTTCCCTGCCCTTGTCCTTTTGCGTCCTTGTCTACTCACTTTTCCTTTACTGCACATGTCACTCTTTATGAATAAACATTTGTGTGACTGTGTGACAGCATCTGTCACTGGCTCAGTGCAGAGGTCCTGGAGATGAGGAGAGTCTGTGTTCAGGGTTGCAGCATCTGTCACCGGCTCAGGGCAGATATTCCAGGGAGTGAGGAGAGTCTGTGTTCAGGGTTGCCGCTGAGGTCCTAGCAAAGCAGCTGACAGCGCTTCCGGCCCTTTGGGGGGGGGGGCTTGATACTGTAAAAGGAAAGGCTAAGATAGCCACCGCTCATATTCAAGAAGATAAATTAATGTTTCAAAAGTCACTGCCATGAGAAGACACCATGGCCAAGGCAACTCTTGTAAAAAGAAAGCATTTGACTGGGAGCTTGCTTACTACAGTTTCTGGAGGCTAAGCCCACGATCATCATGGTGGGAAGCAGGCAGGCACGACGCTGCAGAAAAAGCTAAGAGCTTTACCTCTTGACCCACAGACAGCAGGCAGACAGAGACCTGGGTCTGGACGGGGCCTTTGAAACCTCAAAGGCCACCACACTGACATAACTCCTCCAACAAGGCCACATCTCCTAATCCTTCCCAAACGTTTTCATTCATTGGTGACCGAGCGGTCAGCTATATGACCCTGTGGAGTTCATTCTCCTTCAATCCACCAGAGCCACCAAGAAGCAGCTAATGGGCGAAGGGGGATGGGAACCCCTAAAGCTAATCGGTTCCTAACCCTCCCAATTGGGATTTCACTTTCTACACAGATCCTCTGACTTGTGGGACAGAGTGACGCATGCAGTCAAAACCCCGCCTTTGTGTGGAAAGGGTTCCCACAGGATACATATATTACATAGGTCATATGATTCTGTGTATATGATACACAGTCAGGCTGACCCTTTTAATTAATGAGAGTAGCCCATAAGCCTCAATTGCTCATCCTAGTTTGTGTATGTAATGTCTGAACATTGACAAAGTAGCCTAAAGATGAATCTGTCGCAATCTGAACAAAGGAGTCAAGACCATGATGGGGAAACCCACAGAATCAGCTGCCCTGAGCTAGTGAGAGATCGCTGACTCAGGTCTGACAATGGGGAACCTGCACAAGACTGAACTAGACTCCCTTGATACAGGTGACAATGGTGTGACTGGGACAGTACATGAGGCCACTGGCAGTGTGTACAAGATCTAACTCCAATGCACAAACTGACTTAGTGGAGCCCATTCTATATGGAGGAAAACCTTGCTCAGCCCAGACACAGGGGTGTGTGGGGTGGAGAGGTGCCTTGGTCCTGCCTTAACTAGATGATGGGACAGACTTAGTAGACTTCCTAGGGAGGCCTTACCTTCTCCAAGGAGCAGATGGGAGGTAGGATTCGGGGGGGGGGGGAATGAGGGGATCGGGAGAAGAGGAGGGAGGGAGAACTGGGATTGGAATGTAAAAATTAAATTTAAAAAATTTAAAAAGATAAATCTCTCAATGTATTCCCTTCATTTAGTGTCACATAACTCATGTGTATGTGAGAGTGTGTGTCCGTGTGCTTGTGTGTGTGAGTGTGTGTATGTACATGTGTGCACCACCACACACGTGGGGATCAGAGGACACCTTTGGGTAATTGGCAGTCTTCTTCCACAGTGGATTCCAGGGTTAAGTAACTAAACAGTCTCTTTTTTGGGATGACTGTCCAGGCAGTCACAAGTCCCCGTCTTTAGGTAATATTACATCTTTCTGGGGTCTTTGATGGAGTTAAAGACTAAATAGTTAGTCAAGGAGCGGTGGCACACACCTTTAATCCCAGCACTCAGGAGGCAGAGGCAGGCAGATCTCTGTGAGTTTGAGGTCAGCCTGGTCTACACAGTGAGTTCCAGGACAGCCAGGGCTGTTATACAGAGAAACCCTGTCTCAAAAAACAAAACAAAACAAAAAACCAAAAAGACTAAATAGACTTACAGTTTTCATTAGTTATGATAAAAAGTCAGTTAGGTATAAAACTTTAGACTCACAAAGATAAGACAGATAATAGAATATTTTCTCTAAACTCCCCAAACACAAATGGACTGGATATTTTAACTGTAATTCTTACTTGATAACTATTTTTGTTGTATATAGTTTACTATGCTAAAGTTAAAACCCTCCTTTTAAACTAGACGAAAGGGGGAAATGTTGTGAACTGGTCTTTTGCACACTGTGAAGATGTTTTGCTCACATTGGTTTAATAAAGAGCTAAATGGTAAATAGCTAGGCAGGAAGAGGTTGGGCGGGGCTTGGAGATGGGGGAGAGCTGGGATGGAGGGTTTAGTCACCAGGAGATGCTGGGAGAAGGAAGATGAACTTGCCATGTTAAAAAAAGGCACTGAGCCACATGGTAGGACATAGATACGAAATATGGGTTAATTTCATTTGTCAGAGATAGTAACAAGCTTAAGCTGTCAGCTGAGCATTTATAATTAATAATAAGTCTCTGTGTGGCTATTTGGGAGATGGTTGGTGGGACAGAAATTTATGCCTACAGAAAAAGTTCCCGTAGAGAAGACAAGGACAGAGAGGACACAGAAGTGGGTTCAGTCAGGTAGGAGGTGGAAGGTGGAAGGTGGAAGAGGAGTATGGGTATTTTCACGGAGTCCTGATAGCCAGGAAAATGAAGATGGGGAGAGATGGAGTCACAAAGGAATGCCCCTGGGGAGGTAGAAACAACACGTTTCCATGCTCAGAGGAAGCCTGTCATTGAGGCTCTATGTTCTGTATGGTGTGTGTGTGTGTGTGTGTGTGTGTGTGTGTGTGTGTGCGTGTGCGTGTGTGTGCACGTGTGTGTGCGCGTGCGTGTGTGTTGAACCTGATAACCATGCTTTCCATTCCGAATGGGTTTCTACCTGGACAGCCAAAGTAAAATAGCAAACCACTATATCAAATGAGTGCTCACACATCTAGCAAATCTGCTGGAGTTGCCGACAGAGCTTTCTCTCCATGGCTAACCCTCTCATGGCAGAATCTCTGGTTTCGCTCTCCCAGTGCGAGCACTCTCGTGTCGACAGTGGCGTCTGTTGGAAAGGGTTAACCTTCTCCTTGTTTTCAGGGGCGTGGCATTTCCACTGCTGGGCTTCCTGCCCTTCTCTTCCCTCCTTGTCATAGAGTTAGGGGGTCGGCTCATCCCTAGACCCCTGACACTTCAGGCCTGCCTGTGCGTGAGACAGCCTGTCTTCCAGAGCCATCCTCTCTGAGAGTCAAACAGATTTTGACAATTTACCAATTCAGCGTGACTTGACACGTCAGACTCCTAGCACTCATCTTCCTGTCCCTTTGTTTTTGGGTGTGTATGTTGTATGTGTGCGTATGTGTCATGTGTGTACATGCATGTGTGTGTGGCTGCCTGGTCTTCCTAAGTGATGAATTTAAGTCTCATTGGAGCCTCTGGCCTTAAGCAAAGTCTCATCTGCAGTAGTTTTCATTTTTAAAAAAATATTTAAAAATATATTTATTTGAGATAGGGTCTCTCTATGTCATTCCGGCTGTCCTGGAGCTCTCTATGTAGACCAGGCTTGGCCTAGAACTCATAGAGATCCGAATGCCTCTGCCTCCTGAGTACTGGGATTAAAGGGTGTGCCACCACATGCCAGGCTAAAAAGATTCACTTGTTTTTCCTTTATATGTATGAGCCTTTGCCTGTATGCATGTGCGTGTGTGTGATGTTCATGCCTGGTGCAGGTGGAAGCCAGAAGAGGTCGTACGGGTCCTGATGGCTGGCTACTTCCATGGGAGTTTAGTCACTGTGGTGCTTTCCCTAAGAATGGGCCCCATAGGTTCACACATTCCAACGCTTAGTGTGAACAGACACCATGACTGTGACAACTCTCACAAAGGAAAACATTTAATCATATATGGCTTACAGGTTCAGAGGTTTAGTCCATCAGTGTCATGGTGGGAAGCATGGCGGCATGCAGGTAGACGTGACGCTGGAGAAGGAGCCCAGAGTTCCACATCCAGATCAGCAGGCAGCAAGAAGAGAGAGACACTGGGCCTGGAGACATCAAAGCCCACCCCCAGTGACACACCTCCCCCAGCAAACCACACCTACTCTAATAAGGCGACAAATCTTAATCCTTGCAAATAATGCCGTTCCCTAGGAGCCTATGGGGGCCATCTTCATTCAAAGGATCACACTGTAGGCTAGCCCCCAGTTAACTGCTTTCCTAGAGGAGAGTTGCTGTGACCACGGTGTCTCCTCTCCTCACAGCAACGGATCAATGTCTAAGACAGTAACCATGTCCGTCCTCCGCATGCGCAATAATTGCTCTTAACCATTGGACCATCATTAGTGCCTACAGTCGTTTTTGTTTTTGTAAAGACATTCTCATTGTGGACTCACGGAGACCAGCGGACCTGTTTCCCGAGTACTGGGGTTAGAGGCGTGTGCCACCACACCCCTCACGTAGATTTTGGTATTCTTAACCTGGGTCTGTAAATTGTTGAATAATCCTTACACGCCATGAGAAACAAGCCACCATGGAACCTGGTCAGAACCTGTCCTAGGGCAGTGGTTTCTCTGCCTTCCTAATGCTGGGACCCCTCGTATTGTACTGAACCCCCCGCCCCCAACCATATTATTATTTTTGTTGCTACTTCATAACTGAAATTTTGCTACTGTTATGAATCATAATGTATATGTCTGATATTCAGGGAATCTGATGTTCGACTTCCCTCCAAGGGATCAGGACCCACAGGTTGAGAACCCAGACCCTGACAAATCTGAGGGTCTTTGAATCCTCAGCCAATCCCATCATGGGGGCGGGGTTAGACGCCTCGTCAGTCATCTCCACAGCAACGACTTTGCCCCTGGCGCTTTCCGATGATGCCATCAGCTCAAGCGGTTCCGGTGATTTAAATAAAGCCAGCCTCAGCAGCGGGACTCCGCAGGTGTCAGAGCATGGCCTGGGACACTGCGCATGTGCCACCTCAGATCTGCGCGCGCCCCGCTTCAGATCGCAGTCTAGGGCTAGCGTCTGCGGAGGGGAGCTACCTCCTTTAATCTTAGCTGCAAAAATCACCCAAGATGCTGCAGCCTCCCTCTGGCTTGCTTTGAGCCGCCTGCAGGCCATACCCGATTAACTGATGAGCGCTGCGCTCATCTTGTCTTTTCCATCTGTTGGCGCGCCTCCATCGTGCCTAGCGCAGCTGACTACTAGATGAATTCACAAATCACTGTGAATTTTGCAGGTCAGCTTTCTTTTGCAGGTCAGCTTCCTAACGTGCTCCTAAGCTCTGTGGGCTGAGGAAAGCCTCCACCAGGCAGTCACAGGTAATACTGAATGCCTGCTGCGGATTGAGAGTTTCGGCTATGTGATAGTCCTGGCAGGAATGAGGATATTCTAAAACATGCTGGTGCCAGCCAGAGGGGGCTGTTGTCTCCCAGAGAGAGATTTTTACACAGCTCTAACTCCTGGCAGATGGCCTTGCCGGGGAAGAGACTGGAGAGGATCCCGGGCAGGACCACACCTTCTTGGGGACTGCGTAGTTACGCACATCTCTCGCTTCTTGTTTAAACAGAAACCTCAGGTTTGAACCCTCAAGATAGACTTACAGGGTCACAGGACCTCTTTGTTTCTTTTCCCGATGGGGCCCTGTTGGATGAATCTCCTTTTTCTGCTTTTCACTACTATTTGTTTCTGTAACAGGAGGCTGAGTCTAGGTTGCCAGGGCTGCCAGGACCCAGGCTCTGACCCTGACGATGCCAGTAACAACAGAGCATCCATTCTGTGCCGTGCATTTGTGCAGATATTCGTGTGTGTGTGTGTGTGTGTGTGTGTGTGTGTGTGTGTCCTATGCGGATGACACTGTCTCTGTCACAGATGATAGTGCAGGTGGTTGATTAGGTCAAGCCATATTTTCTGAGCCCCGTGCTGGGCAGTTTATTACTATCCATTGAGATATAGCATGGAATTCAGGGCCTGGCAAGGAGCTAGGAACTGACTTGCGTTTGCATCTTAGCCCTACTTCTTTTTTTCTTAATTGAAAATAGATTTTTTTTTCAGACAATATATTCCCACCTCACTTCCCCTTCCCCGTCTCCTTCCAGATCCTACCCACCCACCCAAATCCACACCCTTTTTTCCTCTCATTAAAAACAAACTGGTACATAAAAGTAAAATAGAATTAAAACAAACCAGAATAGGACAAAACAGACACACACAAAAAAAAGCGAAAGCAAGGGGAAAAAAAAACCCCACAAGACACATATACAGATGCAGAGACACATCCACACAGAAATCCTGTAAAAACACACAACCAGAAACTATAATATATAAGCAAAAGACTTTCTATATCTTACTGGCTGTGTGACCTTAGGAGAGCTAAGACCCTCTCTGTGTGTCAATTTAATGGTTTATAAACATTTTCACAATGTCTACTTCCTAAGGCTACTAAGAATTAAACCTTAAGCTATGAGTTTTGAAAGTGTTTCCATTTCCTTATATGCCTTTCCTTCAAAATAAATAAAAAAATAAATGGAGAGTATTGTACATTTGAGGCTAGCCTGCTCTACATAGCAAGTTACAGGCTGCCAGATCTACACAATAAAACTGTCTCAAAAAAGGAGTGGGGGTGGGTGGGTCCTAACGAACCAAGTCCTTTCAGGGAGGCCACCATCACTAATTGGAAATCAGTCCCTTGTTCAGCACAAGGCTTCAGTGGTCACCCACAGATTCCCAAATTATCATAAAAGCAGCTTTATCCAGACACTGCATTTTGTGAGTCTGCACATGGAGGCCAAGTTATATTTACACAGAGCCCTCCCGCCTCATCTCCAGACAGTGGCTTGAAAAACCACCTATGCCCAGAAGTGAAAGAATGCCTTCACTTTGCTTGCACAGTGACTTGCAGCTGACTACGGCTGGGAGTTGGAGGGTGGCCTGGAGCCTGGGTTGGAGCCTGCCTAGGATACCGTCTGAGGAGCAGCCATGTGCTGTCAGGGTCTGGGAGCCAGTGTCTGACTCCTTGTCACCACAAGGCCTGTGGTTTCCAACTCTGTCTGCCTCTGAGTCCTGCTAACCAACAGCGGGAGAGAAAACAGACGCGAGCGAACACAGGCAGCCACACACAGGCAACCAGACGTGCGCAACCTTCAGAGGAAGTGGAGCGCCAGATGTTCTGGGTTTCCTGTTCGATGCGTCCACAGCTGGTTGAGTCTGTGGCTGTGGTTTGTCTGTCTCGGGCTCATGTGAGAGACAAATGCTGGGCTGACGGGAAACCTTCCCCCATCTCTGACTGATCAGTTACACAGAAATCTGGCAGATCAGAGATTTCCTGAAACACTCAGACCTGGGTTCTCCCACAAAGACCTCAATTTCCCTGTCCCTGAGGGGCGGCCACAGGCTGCTGGTTGGCCCTCTTAGGACCTGGGCACAATGGAAAACACTCCAAGTATGCCATTAATTTGGAGGGCAATGCCCGGTGAATAGAAGGAAGCTAAGGTCAGGTTGCTTCAGACTCCAGTCCAGAGCTTGGAATGGAGCAGACACTCAGAAAATACTCAACAAGAGCAGGCATTATAAGATATACTCGTGGTCCCAGTACTCAGAAGGCTGAGGCAGGAGGATTGCTAGAGCCCAAGAATTCGAGACCAGAGTTTGGACAGCAAGATCCTGTTTCCGTGATAAATAGGGGCTGGGGAGGGGCTTAGTGAGGAAAATGCTGGCAGCACAGGAATGGGAACCTCAGTTGTCCCCAGAGCTCACAGAAAGGCTGTGCACGGGGCTGTGCACCTCTAACCCCAGCACTGGGCTGTGGTGTGTGTATGGGGGAGCTAAGGAAGATCCTGGAAGCTCACTGGCTGCTCAGCCCAGCTGAAAGAGCGAGTTCCAGGTTCAGTGAGAGACTGTCTCAGTGTCAACCTCTGACCTCCATATGCACCCACAGAAGCACACACACACACACACACACACACACACACACACCTTACATACCACACACACATGCTTACCACAACCTTGTGCATATACTACACACACACACACACCTTATATACTATACACACTACACTTACACACACACACACACACACACCCCTTACATACCACGCATGTGCTTACCACACATTTGTGCATACACTACACTTACACACACACACACCTTATATACTACACACACACACACCTAACATACCACACACAGGTGCTTACCACAAACTTGTGCATACACCACACACACACACACACACACACACACACTAACAAAGCCATCTGGAGAAACAGCTGTGTCTGTGAGAGTCAGTTCTAATCCCCCCATCCCCCCAGTTTAGCCTCACATTTCATATGCAGCTTTGGATTTTAACAGACAAGGGTTTGAGGCAGTACTGTGTTGCTGGTCTCCTGCGTACAAGTCATTTAGAGCCGTGGGCCTGACTTTCTTATCTGTAGATAGATACTGCTTCCTAGGGGCGTCAAGATCTCTGGAGACATGGTGCATCTATTAGCTTGACAGAATCAGGCCCATAGCAACTGCTAAGTAATGCTGGCTCCGGCTCTCTCCTTGCAATACTGCAGTTTATCCAAGGAGAGCCACAAGCAAACAGAGTGGAGCAGGTAACAGCTGAAATGACGGCCGCAGGACACCTGCTGTGGAGCAATATGCACAGTACTGATGTTTGTGGGATGCCATTGTGACACCTTGGTCTTTAAGTTCTATAAGGAAGCTCCCAGTGACCTCCTCTCTTGTGGAGTGAGGTTAGGATTAGGGGTGAGCATGGCTTAGTGTCCTTAATGATCATCACTGATTATCTTTAGCAGCCACAGCTACTGTTCTGTATGCATTGGAACCCAGTGATATAAACCCTTGCCAAAGGCCCCTTCCTCCAGAATGCTCCATAGGCCCATCATTCACCTGTACCCCTCTCCATGGGATACGGTACCCACAGCTGGGAGTGGACATTAGGAGTACTGCCTCGGTGTCGTCTCTGACATTTATCTGTGCAATGATGGGTGAGTTCACTTCATCTCTCTCTGTGCCTCAGTTCTTCCTTTTAGCAAAATAACAGCCAAACGGCCGGGAGGCTGGGAAGATTAAATGGATGTGTGTCTGAGGCATCCAGACACTATGTGAGCATACGGGGAAGGGTAAATGACAGTTAATTGCCTTAACTGGCTATATCGTGAGTTTGAGGCCAGCATGGGACACTTTCAAAAAGTGGGTCCCTCCCACCTGTTATAGGCCTCTCTCACCTGTGACACTTGCTGCAAGGAAACACAGAATTGGACCCAAGCCTCAGAGGTGTTCCCGAAACCACCAGGCCCCTGGACGTAAGCTGGAAACGACTCTCGAGGTGAAGGGAGTAGACTGTTTACTTTTCTTTTGCTAGGTGACCTCTCTCACTGAACCATGTGGCAAATATCGCAGAGTGCGCAGCAAGCTGAATCAGTCAGAGACTGTAAGGCAATCCTGCAGTGGCAAACAGGCCCTGGGCCTGGGGGGCAAGACACAGCAACAGCTTCTGTTGGGTTAGCAGGCATCTCCTCTACAGCCTCACTCAGGGAGTCGGTGCATGTGTGTGCGGGCTAGAGGACAACTTCATGTGCCATTCTTCCTCAGGCGTGGCCTTAAAAACCATTTTACTGTGTGTGTGTGTGTGTGTGTTTGTGTGCGTGTGTGTGTGTGTGTGTGTGTGTGTGTGTGCGCGCGCGCGCGTGTGTGGCTGCAGCGGCCACAAGAGGCATTGGATCCCCTGGGACGGGAGTTACAGGCAGTTGTGAGCCACCATGTGTATGCTAGGAAGAGAAGCTGGGTCCTCGGCACGAGAAGCAAGTGCTCCTAACCACGGAGCCACCTCTCCAGCCTCAGTCTACTTATTATTTCTTTATTTTTTGAGATATGTTTCCTAACTATTGGCTGGCTAACCAGAAAGCCCCAGGGGGCTTCCTGTCCTCATCTTTCCAGACTTGAATGACAAGTGTCTGCCTGGCTTTTCCTGTGAGTTCTGGGGATTGATCTCAGGTCCTCACGCCTTTCGGGAACAACCTCTGGAGGGACAGTGGCTGAGAAGACACCAGTGGGCAGCTGGGGCTTTGGAGGACACCCATCCCCCACACTTCCCTGGCCAGGCTCTTCACAGATCACAGCAGGCACACACAGGGGATTTGCACTCTTCCTGGCTGTCATCTTTGCTACTCTCAAGATACTTCAAGGAGTGGGAAGGACAGTTTTAGGACAGTTTTGGTGTGGCTCAAGGTGACCTGGAACTTGCTATGCAGGGTAGGCTGGCTTCTACTTTGAAACCCTCCTGCTTCAGCCTCCCAGGAGGTTATGACATTTTACTTATTTTAACATGTATTTGCCCTCTCCTCCTCATATTTCCTGCCCACCTTCAGGGCAGGAGGAGAAAAAAAAACATTGTTTCAAGCAGTCCCCAAGCCAGCCAAACAGCTGATCATCCTGCCTAGGTCTTCCAAGGAAGGGCAAGCATTTCTCAGGGAAGCAGCGCCCTAGGCGCCCCAGGCCCTCTGAGTGCCCGTGGGTCTGGGCTAGCAGGCTGCCTGCCAAGAAAGCCCAGGTCCAGGCTACACAGAGTTCAAAGCCTCGTGCCTGGCTGCCCACGCTGCCTTTGGTCCCAGTGCTCTATCCAGAGCTCAGCCAAAAACAATCCAGAGATCTTTGGAAATGGAGAACGGTGGACTGGAACCCTGCAATTTGGAGCAGCATTTTTTTTTTTTTAATGGAGTACATAGCTTGGGAATTTGCCTTAAGAAATCTTTCATTCCTAGATTGTCAGTGGAGAAATGGAACTTATTTGTTTAGCCTTGAATCAAGCCGCAGCCCTCACTTCTGGGCTGCTTGCGAAGGGTTGTTTTAAAATAGCTGAACCAGCTGAAGAGTTAGGGTTGGCTTGCTGGAAGGCTCTGAAGCAGCAGCCTGGCACAGGAAGTTCTTGATTTTTCCATAGAATGAGACTGGTGGTGGCTGAGGGTGGGGATTGAGGTGTGGGGGTGGGGGAGGTGGGCTGTCAGAGCGAGCAAAGTATGAGCCAGGTTCCATACTGGCTGGGCTGTCTTTGCAGTTGGCTCAACCTTGGGTGGACCTGTCTCCTTGGGATCTGGAATGGGAGGAGACCATGGAAGATTTTGTGTGTGTGCGTGTGTGTGTGTGTGTGTGTGTGTGTGTGTGTATGAGAGAGAGAGAGACAGAGATACATGTTCATGTGTGTGATAAACGTTCATGTGTGTATATGATACATGTTCATGTATGTGTGCGCACACACACATATTTGTGAAGGCCAGAGGCTAATGTTCATTACTCTCCATCTTATTTTTTTTTGAGACAGGGTCTCTCACTGAACTTGGAGCTTATCAATTTGCTAGATTGGCTGGCCAGGAAGCCCCAGGAATTCCTTTTGTACCACTTGTATGATAGATTATTATTGCTATTGTGTGTTTCACATGTAGAGACCAGAGGACAATTTTCAGGAGCCATTTGCTTCCTGAAACTGTAAGTTTTGCTTATCACCTGCACACAATCTAGAAGCAATCCGGAGAGAGGGTCTCATTGAAGACTGTCTAAATCAGGCTGTCTGTGCAGGACTGTCTCTACTGTAGTTGACTAATGTGGGAAGAAACCAGTGCACTGTGGGCAGCACCGGACTGTGTAAGAGCAGAGATGGCGAGCTTAGCAAGGGGACGTGTGTGTCCATTTGTCATGGCTCCTGACTGTGGATGTGATGTTATTCAAGGCCCCTCCCACCCTGACTGTGGATGTGATGAGCTATTCTAAGCCCCTCCCACCCTGTCTGTGATGTTGGACTGGAACCTGGAATTGTGAGCTAAAATAAACCCTTTCTCCCCTAAGTTAAAATAAAAAAAAAAACTTCCCTTATTTTTAATAATCTGTATCTATGTATGTGTACCCCACATGTGCCTGGGACCTTGAGGCCACAAAGTGGACAAAGGGACATCAGGTTTTCTGGACTGAAGATTTTATATATATACATATAGAGACAGGGCAGTCTCACTGTGTAACCCTGGCTGGACTGGAACTTACTTTGTAGACCAGGCTGGCCTTGAACTCAGAGATCTGTGAGCCTCTGCCTTTCCACCGCTAGGATCAAAGGTGTGTGTCACCACACACAGTCTGAGTTACAGACTACTGAGAACCATGTGGGTGCTGAAAGTGACCCAGGTCCTCTGTGAGAACAGCAAACCCTCTTTCTCAGCAAGCCGTCTCTGCTGTTCGCCACCAAGCTGCTTGTGCTGTTGTTCTGGCTCAGGGTTTTACCACAGCAAAAGAGATGAATGTGCGAACCCCATCTCCGCCTCCACGCATTAGGATTCCGGGTTCTCAGTCCTTTGTCGCACTCGTTACACAGTGCTGGGATCTAAACTCGGCTCCACATGTTTGCAAGGGAGACTCTGCTGGTTTGTGATGAACTGACTCAAAGTCTGTGAGTTCCATAGATGGCTCTCTCTGCCAAGTTCCAAACCTCCCACCATGGCTAAACCCTGTACCAGCCTCTGGTGAGCACAGAGTTGGGAAGAGATGAGCACGTTATGTTGGGGATTCTCCCTCATCCAAGGTGAGGCTATAACCAAATATGTCGTTAGACTCTTCTGGCTGCCGGAAAGGACCGGTTCTTTCCTTTAGTTTCACCACCTAGATGGGATGGTGGCCGCGGGCTGCTAGTAGCCATCTTGCTGTCTTTAGAAGGAAGTTGTCTGCGAGGTGTGTGTGTGTATGTGTGTGTGAGTATGTGAGTGTGTGTATGTGTGAGTGTGTGTATGTGTGAGTGTGTGTGTTTGTGTGTATGTGTGTGCGAAAGTGTGTGTGTGTGTGTGTGTGTGTGTGTGTGTGTGTGTGTAAGAGTCATTTATGGCATTACCTGATTCCTGGATCCAGCCATCCCTCCTGAGGCAGGAGTATTCCATGGGCTTTTACAGTTATGCAAACCAATATTCCCCTTTTTTGCCTACATGCGAATTCCTGCTACACGCCAATTAAAATACCATGACTAAAATAAACAGATTGCCCACAAAGGGAACTAACAAATATATTTGATGTTGGCCTTCTGTTGGCTTCACAGATGTCCACATCTTTTAAAAATATAAAATCTAGGGCTGGAGAGATGACTGAGTGCTTAGGAATCTGCTGCTCCTAAAAAGGACACAGGTTCAGTTACCAACGGCCAGCTGGGTGACTCACAACTGACTGTGACTCCAGCTCAGGGGGTCTGATGACCTCCCCTGATCTCCCTGGGCAGCAGCATGCACATAATATATGTATATACAATCAGGCACACACACATACAAATGAAATAATAAATAAATAAACCCTTCATCTGTATGTAACAGTGCCTGCCTATACTCCCAGCTCCTTGGGAGGCCAAGGTAGAAGGACTTGAGTCTGCAAGTGTATGACCAGCCTGGGTGACACAGCAAAACCTTGAAGCAATAATAGCAATGACACTGATAAAAGAAAATCATGTTTATGTTTATTGTAAGTTGAAGTTCTGTGACAAAGCTTTTTTTTATGCTCAAAAGCTTGCAGACTGTTTGACCTTGGCTGACTAGAACATCAAGATTATTAGAGAGATGGAACGTGGCTGATAAACAGGCAAAGTATGTCAGACCAGCTCCAGTCCCTTCTGATAGCTGCCTTAGTTAGGGTTACCATTGCTGTCATGAAACACCATTACCAAAAGCAACTTGGGGAGGAAAGGGTTTATCTCCCTCAAGAGCGGTGAGGGCAGGAACTCAGGCAGGGCAGGAACCTGGAGGCAGGAGCTGATGCAGAGGCCATGGATGGATGCTGCTTACTGGCTTGCTCATCATGGCTTTCTCAACCTGTTATCTTATAGAACCCAGAACCATTAGCTCAAGGATGACACCACCCACCATGGAATGAGCCCTTCTACATCAATAACTGATTAGAGACTGCCTGTAGGCTTGCCTACAACCTGATCTCATGGAGACTTTTTTTTTAATTTTTCAATTGAGTATCCTTCCTCTCTGATGACTCTAGCTTGTGTCAAGTTGACAGAAACCAGCCAGGACATTAGACATGTACTGTCACCTCTGCGTTTGACCTAGTATATCCTAACTACCCTTGGAAGGCTTTGCTAAACCTGACAAATGTCCAGTTTCCATCAACCCTGCAACTGAAAATAACATATAGATAGCACCTGAGCCTGGAGGCACAGACTTGCAATCCTTTCTGAAGATGCTGAAGCAGGAGGGCCCTGAGTTCAAGGCCAGCCTGGGAAATTAGTAAGACCCTTTCTCAAATTAAAACAATGTTTAAGGAGGAAAAAGGGGAGCATGAGGTGGCTCAATAGCACAGCATATAGTTAGCATGTTAGCATGTGACCAACATATTAGCATGCATAAGGCATTTGAATTATCAGCAAGGCAAAGCTAACACCTATGAAGGGATTTCCTGCCTTTAAGGCTGCCTACCTGATAACCCCATCTACTTGTGATCATATAAGTTTATGCTGCTTTTCCTTGGCGACATAACCCATGAAGGGTGATAAAGTTTTCGTTCTCTGGCCCTGGTCACACATATTTAGCTCAGAATGAACCATCTTATTTCCTTCAAAATAGTATTTTATGTCAACAATAGATAAACAAAAGGTCCAGAGTGTGTAGGTTGGGGCTAGCCTTTACCATGATGTCCTAGTTAGCACTGTCTACTTAACACAACCTAGAGTCACCTGGAGGGAAAACCTCCGTTGAGGATTAACTTGTGCCCTTGCTTGTGGGGACTATGTCTATTAGTTGATGCAGGAGGGCCCAGTCCACAGTGGGTGGCACCATCCCCTAGGCAGGCTGTCATGGGCTGTATAAGAAAGTTTGCCAAGCAGGAACAAGCCTGGGAGTGGCCCAGGTAGCATGCAGTGTGCTGCATGGTTCCTGCAGTGTTTCCTTGGCTGTGAGTGAGTTACCTAGTCAGAGGCAATGTGGTATGGGGCAGCAAGCAGTCACATGGTTCAGGTCTGGTCTTAACTTCTCCCAGTAACGGATTGTGACCTGTAAGTGTAAGATGAAAGAAACCCTTTCCTCCCCAGTTTGCTTTTGGACAGAATGTTTTATCATAGCAGCAGAGGTGAACTGGAACACATCTAACTGTGCCAGGCAGAGGTACGGATAGGGAAACACAACAGAGATGACACTATCCTGCCACTAAGCTCAGACAGTCCTGTGAGGTCTGGCCACTCACATGCCTGCTGCCCGAAGGTCTCGGAGGATGCAGGGATGAGGGAGGGAAGAAAACACCTCCCTTGGAAGCAGGAGGAATACTTCTCCTTGCTCTAGCTGGATGTGAACACCCTCTCTACTAGCTCCGGAAATCAGCCAATCACCATGGTCCTTCACCCAGGGCTGATGGCACAGTTCTTTCATGACACTGACCTGACTGGCTAAATAAGAAGAATTCTGTTCCATTAAAAAAAAAAAAGGGGGGGTAGGTAGGTTGTCCTGGTGAGGGTCCTCAGGTCCCCCACCCAGCCTCTGGTTTACAGACCTGAAACTCCTGATTGAATCTCTCCCCCTTCGCAGAGTTGCTTAAGAGCCTGCAGGCCTGGGTAATGTCTAGTCCCTATGCTGTCAAGTGTTCCATGCCGAGAGCCCGATCCCGATCCTTCTCCCATGAGACTTAGCTTTACAAGCTTGGGCTCACTTGTCTCATTCCTAGAAGTCAGCTGACTGATGATCCCCATGCATACATAAGGAGGACTAGGCTCAGAGGGGTTAAACCACCTGCCAAGAGGCATGCCTGGGCCTCAAACTCAGGACTATCTGTCCCCAAACCCAGCTTTCTTAAGTGGCTATTTCTCAGTAGCACTGAATTTATAATACCCAGCCACAAGGTAGGTGAACTAGCTTGAGCAAGATTGTCTGGCTTTTGACGTGGGATCGAAGGCAGGACTCTGCAGTGTACCACTTAGCTGTACCCTCAGCCCGGCAAAGTGAATATTAAACATTGCTGGCAGTGCCGGAGACCCTAGGCATTACGGCTGCTGGGCCAGGGCTTCCCATTTGTGCACAGAGGGCCTGGTTGGGTTGCAGCTGGAGGCTGGGAGCCTAATGAACAAAAGGTGGAGAAACCCAGGGAATACTCCAAGTCAGCTGTTTCCCTCGGAGGCTGCCTGCCACCCTCTGGAGCCATGACATTCCTGGATCCCCACTGCCACTTACCCCCTGGGTTCCTCTGTGTCTTAGTCGCTTGTCTGATGGCTGTGACAAAAATACCAGACAAACGTAGCCGAAGGACTGAGAGACGGCTTAGCCAGTAATGAACTTGTCGTGCAAGCTCGAAGACCTGGCTGCGAGGTCTGCAGTGCCCTTATTGTGAAACAGCATCGAAGGCTCTGGGCACGGCGGTGCTTGGAATCCCAGCCCCGGGGAGGCAAAGACCCATGGGCCACTGAGGCTCTCTGGTTAGTCAGCATGGCCTAGTCAGTGAGCTCCAGGCCAAACAAGAACTCTGTCTCAAACAAGACAAAAGGAAAACCTCGGTGAATGTGTCAGAGGAACCGCACAGGACGTTAACCTCTACACACGCAAACATACTTGCCTCTCCACACATACCCTCCCCCTCACATAAGCGATTTAAGGAAGGGTTTGTATGGTTCGCAGTTTGGAGGAACAGGCCGTCTTGATGCAGCAGGGGCGGCGGCAGGATGGGGAGGTAGGTCCCCAGCCCACGGGAGGATGGGTCTTTCCTCTCCAGTTAAAACTCTGAGGCAGAGGCAAGAGATGTCTGTGAGTTCAAGGTCAGCCTTGTCTAAAGAGTGAGTTCAAGGACAGCCATGGCTACACACAGAAACCCTGCCCTGAAAGACAAAAAAAAAAAACAAAAACAAAAACAAAAAAAAACCAAACAAAAACAAAACAAAACAAAAAAACATAAAAAAAACCCAAAAAACAATGAACCCCCAAACCAAAAAATTGTTCTGTATATGTCAGACTCCCAGTATGAGTCTCCTGGGCAATTGTTAATGCAGTCAAGTTGGCAATGCAGCCTGGCTGTCATGCTCTGGATGGGCCTTAGATGATCGCCCTGGATGTGGACCCCTGCACTCTGCCAGCATGAAGCCTGCTCATCCCCAGGAGGGAAAAAGCTGTTCCCTTCTTGATCCAGGTACAGGCTGCTTATCTCTACAATTTTTAGCCCCCGCTCCCATCACCTTACCTGACTGTCAATTCTCTTTAGCTTCCTGTCTAATGTGGACAGAGATGCCCTGACAGGCAAGAAGCAGGTACCCCGTGCAGAGGTGGCTGAGGGATGGTGTCAGAGGCAGGCGAGATCTTACGTCCATCCTCTTTCAAAGAGGACTCCTTCCCCTCTCCTCTTCAGGCAAAAACAAAACAAAAGCTGGAGAGAGAGAGAGAGAGAGAGAGAGAGAGAGAGAGAGAGAGAGAGAGAGGGAAGGAGGGAGGGAGGGAGGGAGGGAGAGAGGGAGGGAGGGAGGGAGAGATGAGAGATGGAGAAGGTGTGTGTGTGTCCCAGTGCACTTAGTAATGTCAGAAGACAACTTCGTATAGTATGCTCTCTCTTCCTTTTACATGGGTTCTGGGAATTGCACTCAGGTTCCCAGGCTTGCAAGTGCCTTCGCCTGCTCAGCCATCTTGATAGCCCACACATTTCTTTTAACAACATTGGGCGGGATTAAAAATGGGGACTTTTGTTGTTACTGTTGTTTTAGATTGGCTCTCGAAATACAGCCCAGGCTGGCCTTGACTACATCCTCTGCCGGTCTCAGCCTCACAAGCGCTGGGAGCACACACATGCACCACTATGCTCAGTCCAGATGGGGACTCTTAGACTGACTCTGTCTTAGTTCATCTCTGCTACTGTCATAGAATCCCACTGGCTGGGTAGGGCTGAAACAGCAGGCATTACTTTGGCTCCTGGAGACCCAGAAATCAAGGACACAGTGTGTTGCTTGCTTTTGGCCAGGGCCTGTGCACTGTCCCCTGGGAGAGAGCAGACGGGTGAAGGAGAGAATGAGGAAGACCACGGGGCTGAAGGTGGTCTTTCATGGAGGTGTCTTACCAGCACCCACCTAACGCTTTAAGTCACATGACTTATTTTCTTCTAAAAAACATCTTGTTTATGTGTGTGAGTGTTTTGTTTGCATGTATATGTGCACCATGTGTGTGCCTGGCACCCACAGATGGCAGAGAGGGCATCAGACCCTATGGAACTGGACTCGTGAATGGCTGTGAGCCACCACGTGGGTTTAGGGAATTAAATCTGGGTCCTCTGCAAGGGCAGAGCAGGTTCTAACTCACAGAGCCATTTTCCCAGCCCTCCCCCACCTTAGTTTTTGAGACAGTTTCTCACTGAACTTGGAGTTCACCAATTCAGCAATACTAGCCCACCAGCAACCCCCAGGGACCCTTGTCTCCACGTCCCCAGCCCTAGGGTGGCAGGAATGTAGTGCCTCGCAGGCTTCTCGATGTGGGTGCTGATGATCCAGGCCCTCACTGCTGCAAAGCAAGTCCTTTACCCACCCGGCCATCCTCCTCATCTCCCTAGGTAGATATTTTAACGTGAGGACTTCATGGTAACAGAAAATTCTGCATCACGTAAAACACAACAGCAATCCATCCAAGAGCCTGCATAGGAGAAAACTAAACAAGACAGCAAAATATTCTGATTAACTGACCTGGGAGCTGATAATTTCTCTTTTTCACTCTTTAAAATCCCGAGTATGAATAACTTGTATCAAGATTAATTATGCTTTAAAAATATTTTATCTTGAAAGTCCTATTTTTGGCAAAAAAAAAAAAAAAAAAACAAACAAACAAAAAAACAATACAAATGAGAAAAAAGAAGAAAACAAACATGCTAACATTTTGTGTGTTCCCATCCAGTCCTTTCTGCATGTCTATTTCCATGACTAAAATTAGATATTCTTTTGACTAGGGAAGAAAACTCCCAAAGAATTTTGGAGGCGCTCTGCCTGGCTCGGAGGTTCCCATTCCCTGGGAGTCCCCCACAGCCTGGGAAGGCTGGCTGCTGCTGATCCAGGCTTCTGGGATAGGGGCTGCAGGCTTCTGGCCAACACAGGCCCACCACTGCATGACCCTGGGCCAGGATACTGTCCCCAAGCTCAGCTTTCCCAGCTCTGCTCCGGTCTCTTCTGCAATCTCTACGCAATCTCTTATTAACTACTCTAGACTCTGCAGATTCTAACCAGTGGGAGACTTTTCTACCCAGTGGTTTGCGCACCTGTTGGCTCCCATGAGATAATAAATTATCTGAGACTCATTGACTCAGGCAATCAATAGACGATTGGGCTGGATCTGGTGGCTTATAATCCCAAGGCAGGCAAGAGAATTTCTGTAAGACTATCCTGGGCTACAAAGTGAGACTTTTTAAAAGAAATAAAAGGAAAAGCGAAGCAAAGCAGGTTTGGGCCCAGGGTGTGTGATGGGCCTGCCGGAGCCTGCCCTGTCCAGGTGGGGACAATGTTACAGGTTCAGCTGGGCCTGGCTTTCTGAGAATGTGCTGGTACCAGGGGCTCTACAGGCCTATTGACTCATTCACTCCTTCAGGCCAAGGCAGCTCCCCCTTGAGGCCCTGGGATATCTCCCTTGACTCCTAGGAAAGGGCACTCATTCTGAGGTTGGGGAAGGGGGATGGGGACTCCCCATGTCTGTTTCTGTCCTCAGTCTACAACAGTGACTCTGCTCTCGGCTTTCACCCCCTCGACTCCCATGACTGCCTCTGCCCCAATGCAGTGCTGTGATTCAGAATTTCTGTCCCTGCCTGCACCCTGCCTCCTGCCCCCTGCCACCCTCCACCCCCCAGTTGGCTGTGACCACAGCTGTGTTTCTGTTTTGGTCAGAGGTGAGCATGAATCAGGAGTCAGCAGGGTCTATCCAGAGATGGCTGTTTCACTTAGAAGGCAAACAGGTCAGGCTGGCCAGGACCTCCTTGCTAGGTCAGGGTGAGCACAGGGGTAGGGAGGCCAGCCCAGGGGCCAGGCCAGGAAAGGTAGGTGGGGCTGGGAGCTCTGGGTGGTCATCTGAGGAGCCATTGGCAGCATCCACAGGCTTGCCCCCTCAGCTCTAAATCCCCAGGGGATGGCACGAAAATATGCTCAGTTTCTGTTATGCAGTGAGAGGAGGGAGTACTTACTCTCTGAAAACCCAAATCTGCCTCCTCCAAAAAAGAGAACCCCCTAGGGACCTTCGTGTGTACAGTATGCATTTATTGCTATTTTTAATTTAAAAAATCATCTCTATTGTATTTATTTTTATTGTGTGGATGTGTGTGAGAGAGTGGGAGATGGGGATAAGGGACAGAGAGAAGAGGGGAGAGAGAGAGAGAGAGAGAGGGAGAGAGAGAGAGCGAATGCACTGGCTCTGGCTGGCCTGGGGAAGTTAAGTAGGTTTTCCTCGGTTGTACCCTTCACCCGCAACAAGCCTTGGTTTTAAGTTGAGAGGGTGCTTTTTAAAAGTCACGGTTAAGGTCACGAGGGCCTTCAGACCCCGAGGTCCTACAAAGCTGGAGCCACACAGGAGCTGCTGGACAAGGAGAAGCTACTAGAGAAAGCAAGGGCTCAGCCACTGTTACAGTTGGTCACAGTGACTTCAGGGACAGAAGACCTACTCATGCCTCCTTGGAGACTAGGGATTGGGGGTGGGCTGGAAGGATAATCGTGGGGCTAGAGCTTGTACCGGTGGGGCTTAGCCGATGGGCATTGATGTTTCCAGAGGAACATCCAAGACCCAGTTTCCTCTTTCTCATGCCCTTTCAGAAACAGCTAACGGTAGACACAGGGTGCCCTTCCAGAGGACCCAGGTTCAAGTCTAAGCACCTACCTGGCGGCTCACGGCCATTTGAAACTCCAGTTCCCCGGGATCTGACGTCTCCACAGGCGCTGCAGGCATGGTGCACAGTCACACATGCCCACAAAACACCCTACCAAGTAAGGCGAAAGACCTGAGCACATCCGTAAGAGTAAAACTGGATAACATCTGGGGGCCTCCGAGACTGAGTCAAATTTTTCTTTTCTCTTTTGATTTTCTCAGGTTGTTACAGTGGCAAGAATGACAGCTAGCAGGGCAATGGATCCTTCCCTGGTGTCTCCAACCACAGTCCATCTGCCCCTGACCTTAGTGAGAGGCAGTTTGGAACACTGACTTCTAGAACTATCTAACTGGGTCCTGTGTTGAGGCACTTTACTGGCAATCCATGCAGCCGCCACCAGGGTCACTCCCTGCTCAGCGGTGCTGTTTTGCCTGAGCATCTTCCAAAAGCTTCTGCCTTTGCCTGGACCGGTGTTTCTCAACCTTCCTAATGAGGTGACCCTTTAATACAGTTTCTCATGTTGTGGTGACCCCAACCATAAAATTATTGTTTCTGCCTCATAACTGTAACTTTTCTGTTATGGACCATAATGTAAATATGTGTTTTCTAATGGACATAGGCAACCCCTGCGAAAGGGTCTTTTGACCCCCAAAGGGTCACGGCCCACAGGTTGAGAACTGCTTGTCTACAGTGTCCCTCCCCACTTAGCTGGCTCATCCTATGGGATTCAGGCATCCAGGCCCCGTACAACCACCCGGTCACGTGTCTCCCCCTCATCCCGCTACAAGCTAGGCTGAAAACACTTTTCCCTTTTCACCCTGCAACAGGTTCCAAAATCTGCGCCAAGCCCAACATTCTTCTGTTTTGTTTTGTTTGAGATGGGGTCTTACTATATAGACCAGGCTATGCTCAAATTCACAGCAACCCTTCTTTGTTAGCTTCCTGAGAACTGGGATGAGAATCACAAGCCACCATGCCTGGCTGATAACACCAACATTTTAAAGCCAGGAGCGGTGGTTCATGGTTGTCATCTCAGCACACAGAGTTAGAGGCAGGCCCATCTCAAACTCTAAGCTAGCCTGTGCTATACACTAAGACCTTGTCTCAGAACAAGCCAGTACTCCACACAGAAATACTCCAAGGGGCTACAGACATGGTTTGGCACCTAAGAACATTTGCTGCTCTAACAGAAGACCTTGGTTCAGTTCCCAGCACCCACGTGGTGGCTCACAACTGCCTGATTCTGCCATGGAAGGAGAGGTCCAGGGTTAGAACCAGCATAACGAGCTTGATTCAAGCTCCCAAGGACAGGACTAGACTTGACCAAGATTCTCAACTGTCACCAATCAAAGGTAAGTCGAGGCCCTAGGAGGATGCGGACTGAAGGATTGTAGGCTCCAGGTCAAATTTCATATCCTGACCCTGATAGTTGTAAACCATGACCTTGGGCAGGCACTTGCATCCACTCTCTGAGTCCCTACTGTCCCTCAGTCCCTAACTGAACTGAGGATACTGTATTACATACATGTGGCTACTGAGGTTACAGGAGACACAGGGCCTCCCTATAGTGCTGGCTGCACCGCCAGGTGCTCAAGGAACAAGCCTATAATTACGCATCCACACACAGTTATTTACATTATTATTACTGTAGTCCTCATATTGTCTGTGTGTATCTCTCTGGCATTTAAGATGGTGCCGGGAACACAGACGCTTAATAATTACGAGCTGAGTGAGTAGGTGACCTCAGAACAGGGTTAGCTGCAGGTGGCAAAGGGGGCAGAGCCCCAGAGTCCCTCGGGTAGACTCATCCTCGGGTAGACTCATTTCACACCTACTTTCCAGGCCTCCCTGGCAGGTTGTGCTTTAAGCTGAATTCTGGGAAATGCATTCCTGTCTTACCTGAGATAGGAGTTGGAGGAGGCCTCTGGGGATGTCTGTGGATTCTGACTCACATCAAGGGCCTGTGGGGACGAACAGTGTCCTCATCTATCCCACGGGGCACAACGGGGACTGGGAAATAAGGTCAGGATGAGGAAAGGACATAATCCCTGTCCTCACTGAGCTTCACAGCTGGGACATCTAGCATGCCTGGCTGGCATTGCCAAAGGTCATGGTGGCCCCAGAGCCGTGCCTGAGGACAGAATTCAGACTCCAAGGTTCTTTGGGTCAATCCACCTCCACATTCTTGGGACTCTGAGATGTCTCATTACCACAGATTATTTTGAAACTGGGTTTTACAAGCAATTTTGTTTATATTTTATTACATGTAGAGGTGCCACATCCATGCCATAGCATGTATGAAGGTCAGAGGGTAACTTGTGGAGTCAGCTCTCCCTTCCTACCGTGTGGGTGTCGGGCTTGGTGGCAAGCACCTTGGTCTACATCAGAAGCTGGAAGTTCTCTTCCCTTCCACGCCATTCCTTATCCTGCAGATTCTATCTCCTAAGACCTCCCAACCATGCTCCGGAGAAGCAAACTGTCATTGCCTGCTGGCCATTTGCAGCCACACCCCTGATCTTTCCCTGGTTTAGCTCCGGTGGCCAAGAGGCTCCCTCTCTGCTTTACACTTTGGACTTAGCCAGCATGCATATACTCCTACACATTCCACAGACATTTGCAGAGTCCAACGCCCCTCTCTCATTAACCGGCAAGCAAGCACCTTGGAGGGTCCAGGGCAGCCTCTTGCATGCCCCTGAAGTCCATTTCCATAGCCAGAAATGTGACCTCGTTTCAGGAATACCCGTTAACACGCTCTCCACCGCTGATTTCTCCAACAGCTCCAAAACTAGCTGCTGGCCCTATTTTTGCTTTTAACACAGGTTCCAGCCAAGAGCATCCCCACCCACCCACCCTTGGGACTTGGTTGCTTATCCCTTTAGTCTTCCTTAGCTACTCTGGCAGCCCTCTGTGCTTCCCCACCAAAGCCCCACGCCTGCTCTATTATGTCTTTCCCTCTTGCCTGTTGGGAGAGAGGACATGAGCTCAGGCTTGTCACATCCCCGAGTGTCTGGCCCACAGAAACTGAAATAATGATGGTTTTGTAGTGGGATGGAGGAGGTGACACAAATCCTACATGCTCATAATTTCTTTTCCTCTCATGCTAAAAATCTGTCATCCCAAAGAGGGGGTGTGCTCAGTGTGCAGCGAAGGAGACCCCCTTGCCCTGGCTTGGTGTTTGTGTTAGTCCACAACAAACATCTGCCCCCTCACTAACATGGAGGATCAGGATCTGGGGTGGGCTGCGGTTTCAGGGCAGGGTCAACACTGGGCATCCTTCTAGCTCTTTCTGAGTCAGGATGTCCTGGTGTCATTCACCCTCTTGTACCCAGAGCTGTGGCTCTCAGAGGACTGGAGCTTCCACTCAAAATGACACCCTGATGTAGGCCACAGGCACAGCTTTCTGGGCCATCAGCCTGCAGGGGTCATCCTCTGTCTCAGGATCTCTCAGGGTTCAGAGGCTCACAAGTTCTAGGATAACAATGGCCGGGACAGGGTTTTGGAGGGGCAGGAAGGCCCAAGCAGCCCTGCGAGACGGAGAGGTCACTTGGTGTCACTAATATTTATTGACACAGCCATGACTGTTCCTGGGACAGCTGTGAATCAGAGGAACTGCCGGGAAAAGCATTCAAAGGCCAGACACACACTGTCTGACCCGTGCCCGCCACCCCACCCACCCGCGCCCCTGTCCCTTGCACCAGGGCGGGAATCTGGAAGGCCTGGGTGTGGGATAGCACAGTCCATGTGCAGGTGAGCACAGGACACTGCCTGCTAGCTGTCACTCAGTTTGGTCCTTCATCAGTTAAACATGTGTGGTTATTTTTAGTCTGGGCACTGTCTGTGGACGAGGCATTGCCTACTCCAGACTTTGGGCCCAGTTCTCCGCCTTTGCTTGACCTCAGAATGCTCAGGTGAAGCAAGGTGCGCAGCCGGGCTCTGGCCTCAGGACCTTGGGATCTCAGCAGTACTAGCCCAGGCTGGGAGAGCCAGCAGTTCTCACTCAGGTCCAGGCAAGAATTCCATCTGTAGAGGGATAAAAACAACACCAACTGAGAGCCACCCAGTGTTAGCCCAGGTCAGGTGCCCCGGCTGGGCTATTCACAGGCCTTGCAGTGAAACTATCTGTCTGCTCCCTAGCCCTGAAGCACCCCCTCCGCATTGCAGTGGCCCCTGTTGCTGGGAGACACGCTCTGAACAATGCACTGCCATCCGCTCTACAAAGCTGGCACAAACGCTAGCCCCTTCGGCCATTTGAGCAGCCCAGTCCTCTAATGAGAACCAGCGGGGCTGGCTCCCGCCCTCCTCAAACCTAGCCTGACTTCAGTGGCCATAGCCACGCTAGCTCTTTCCTGTGTGCTCCTGGGAGATGCTGCCCGTAGGAACCTCACAGGCAACTCACTTCCCGTGGCTCAAGGCCAGGCAGGTGCAGCGGAATCTTCCAAGGCACAGAGCCCAAGGTTTCCAAAGCAAGCCTTGTGCTCCCAGGCCCGGTACAGCAAGTACCAGGAGGGTACTGCAGAATGGAAGAACCCAAGGGCCAGGGTCTGGCTGTGGCCCCAAGGCCTCAACGTCCTTGCCTGTTCCCTGCACAGTCAGGTCGTCTGGTCAGCTCCTGGGAGCCTTCTGTAGGTAGCCGCCTGGCAGCCATTTTCCTTGACTTCTGCCATGTCAGCTCAGACATGCCATGCTGGTCTGGTTTCACCTGGCTGCCTCAGGGTCCCATAGGTCAGGACCGGAGTTTGGTCTCTAGCTGTGTGTCAGCACCCAGCATGTACTTTGTACAAAGCAGGGTTTAGGGTGTTTTCCAGGCAGCTGGATCAAAGCTACCTAATCCTTCTGGAGCCAGCTGTGGCGGAAGGGAGTCCCTCCCTTTTCCATGGGAGCCTGAAATGGTGAAGCCAACTTTTTTCTCACTGGACCCCTGGAGGCTGGTGTGGTCGGGACCTGTGCTATCCCTGGCCAGGTGGACCAGGCTGATTCCAGCACATACACCAACTTCTGGCTCAGTGCGAAAAAGCTTTCCACTTGGAGAATATCCCCGTGGCTGAGCTGGCTGGGAATCACTTGGGATCTCTGAGGAATCCCAGCTGGTGGATCCTCCAATCCCTAGTGTGAGGGGAAAACTGCTTCCTGCCCCAGCTTCTTCAGGTAGAGATGGAGGTGGCTGGGCACCTTGGCGTCTTTCATGCCTTCCTACAACTTCAAGGCCATACCAGTGTGCAGAAAGCGGCTCTGCCTGGTGGGGTAGTCTCTCAGGAGGGAGGAGTTTTCTTTGCAGAGCTTGGAAGATGTGTGCCCATAAACCAAACCCATAGAGAAGGGCCATTAGCTGATACAGACTGGGGCCTCCTCCTGTAAGCTGGACTGAGCTGCCAGTGGGCAGCTGGCAGGATCCCGCGGGGATGATGGCTGGCTTCCTCCTAGGAGTGGGGCTGGGGGGTGGTGTGAGGCATCCGTCACAGCGGAGCTCTCATCAGCATCTCCCTAGGGTGTGGAGTGGAGCAGGGCCCCAATGTGAAGCGGCCCTACTGAGTTCGGTTGCTTCTGCCATTCCTGCCCACCATCCAGCTCCCAATCTGCAGTGTCCTGCGCGGTCTGCTGGACACTGGTGTGCAGCCATCTTCAGTGTGGCAGTGCTGAGGAGAGGCGGTGGGTGTTTACTGAGCCCAGCCTATGCTGGGACTGACGCTAGATTCTGTGGTAGAGAATGAGGGGGAGAAGTTATGCCCAGAAGCCGCCAGCAGCGGCGGCGGGAGAGGACAGTGGGAGGGGGAGGGGTGGGGAGTGAAGGGAGCATTTGAGTCAAGGCCTTGGGCTTCCCTGGATCAACCGGGAAACAGGAACCTGGGCTGGGATCAGCCAGTGTTTCCAGAAAATGAGACCTTTGGTGGGAGGCATCTCTGCAAAGGAGGGCGGCTGAGGGGAGGAAGCGATGTCTAGCCGGACGCTGCAGCTGTATCCTCCGCTCCTCTCCACAGCCCGTGTTCACAGGTCTGGCCTGCTCTCCCTATGTGGTGGCCCGACTGTGACCCTGGAAGGGGCTGCAAAAATGCTCACCCCACCCCCACCCACCTGCCTCCTGGTCTCAAACATTCCCGTGTGACTCAGGAGGGCGGAGATGAAGCCTGGAAGCTTCTCAGAATCCTCTGTTGTCCCCTCCGCAGCTGGTGGCCAGATCTCTCCACCTTTTCTGTGGGACCCGGATGGCCTGCCCAGTTGCTCAAGCCAGCGGGGCACATGAATCTGAACCTCACTTCCACTCAGGAAAAACCTGGCTTATCCAAGGGTGTGCCTGGCAGGCCTCAGCCAGGGCCCATGCCAACAGAGTAGCTATCATCGCGCCCTGCCTTGTGCACTGTGTTCAAGGTGCTTTCGGACCCCCGGCTTAATTGGGAAGCATTTAAAGTCTGGCTGGGTCATCGCGGTCGGGGGTGGGAGAGAACGGGGCTCTGGGATCCATCCTAGGAGAAGCTTAATCGACCACAGCCAGTTCGCAGGTTTGCTTAGCTGCGGCCTCTATCCGCTGGGGCCCAGTTCTGCAGTGCCCAGTGAGGGCCTGGGCTATTGTGAGGTTTGCCTGCAAGATGGTGAGAGGTAGCATGGCAGTTAGCCTTGGGGATGCCAGCACTGCCAGGCACACTCTGCCCAGCCTTTTCTTTATTGTCTTCTGGGCAGTTGCTGAGAACATTCCAGAACCTGTGGGCGAGCCTAGTGCCTCTTCAATATCGTCCAGGGAAGGGGAACAGGACTGTGCTGACCCGCAAAGCCAGATTCCCAGGGTGTGTGTGGAGGGACCACTACTCCCCAGCCACAAATAACTTACCTGCTATTCCCCTTTCAGTTTTTCTCTCCTTCCTTTATACGTTTCCTTTTTCTTTAGTCTTTGACACAGGGCCTCATGGAGCTAGGATGACCTTGAGTTTGCTATGCAGCCCCAAATCCTTCCCACCACCACCTCCCAAGAACGCTGGGAATACAGGCATGTAGGGGGAACGTGAGGCATTTTCTTTTAATCTCAAAACTCTTTACTGGGTCTGTCTGGGATTTACCCCCTTGGAGGCACACATGTTGCTAAAAACAGGTGTGGCCTTTTCTCTCCTTTGTAGACAGTGATTGAAGCAGGTGTCAGCAGGGCTACATTCTTCTGGGGCCTCAGGAGAAAACAGTTCTCTGGAGTTTTCCAGTTTCTAGAGGTACCTCCATTCCTGGCCTCCCTCGATGTACCTTCTGGAGTCTTCCCAGGATGCTGGACGGCAGTGAATGATCTGCTGTGACAAGGTCCCTTTATGTCTGGCTACTGGGTTTCTGCTCCACCTCTCCTGCTGACTTTTGGGGAGGGGTCTCTGTTTGCCACTGGACTGACTGCCCTGTGTGCCCAGATCAAAGATCAGCTGCAGCATCCTTAACTGAAGGAGGGCTAACTTGTCAGTGGCCCTGGGAGGGGCCTGATGATTGACCCTGAGTAAGGCTGGGGTTGCAGCTTAAGCATGTGTGGCTGGTTACGACGTTAGTTAGATGGGGTGTGGTGGGCAGAATAACAGCCCCATGAAGATTTTTAATTCATCTTCGTGATTTTACAGGTCAAAGGGGCTTTGAAGATGGCGTTAAAGACCTCCAAGTGGTGAGGCCAATCTGAATTACCCAGGCAGGCAGACAGGAGGGAGCATCAGAGACAGAGAAAGACACAGAGAGAGACAGGAAATGTGTGTGTGTGTGTGTATGTGAGAGAGAGAGAGAGAGACAGAGAGAGAGAGAGAGAGAGAGAGAGAGAGAGAGAGAGAGAGAGAGAGAGAGGAAGAGAACCAAAGATGCTATGGTCTATGGCTTTGAAGATAGAGCAAGAGGCCATGAGCCTAGGAACAAAGACAAGAGGCCATGAGCCTAGGAACAAAGACAAGAGGCCATGAGCCTAGGAACAAAGACATTGCTTGAAGCTAGAACGCTGAAATAAACAGTCTCTCCGAGGCCCCAGAAGGAGTCATCTCTGCTAAAACCTGCTTCTATCACTTCTGGCCTCCAGAGCTGTGAAGTCAGTGTGTCTGCGGTCATATCTCACATTTGTCAAGCAGTCACAGGAAACCCACAGGGATTGCCTGGTGCTCCTTGCCCTCCTGTCAGACACTCCTAGGTTCTCTTAGTATCCCTCTATGGCTTTCAGCCTGTGCCTTGCTCTTGGTGACCCTATTTTATGAGTCAGGTGAATGCAGACAGGATCACTGTATCCTGTGCATGTGGAAGAGATGACCCATCCAGCAGCAGCTAGGAAGCACGGACTGATAGCTCCTGACAGTAAGAAGCGAACAGTTAAAACCCTGTCAAAATAGACTGGGGACATACGAGCACACGGATGTACTAACACCAGGAAAACCAGGCTAAGAAATGTGCTGAACGCAGACTGAGGGTGTAAGACCCTCACCTGCCCGCCATGAAGTGCGGGACACTCCTGCTGTGATGGAAACAGCCCCACCCACCCCACCCATGTTACCTGACCACCCAGGGTGTGTATGGAGGGTCTGCTAGGCAGACACTTCCCCGTGGTCCTTTAGTTTGCCTCCATCCCCAGTTATCAACCTACCTGGCCTTCCCTGCATCTGTCCGCCTGTCTGTCCTTCTGTTCAGTCCAAATGGATCCCCACCTGACTGCTCGTCCCAGCAGTCAGGAACGCCTTGTAGAGGGCTGGGGGGGGGGGGCGGCTCAGATGGCCAAGTGCTTGTCTTGCAAGCATGGGAGCCTGAGTTCAACCCCCAGAATCCAAGAACTAGTGGGGCTCGTCTCACATTTCTAACGCTGGTGCTGTGGGGAAACATGGATCCCTGGGGATGGCTGGCCAGCCAGCGGACCCCGCCACGGGCGGGCGAAAGACCGTGTGTCAAAAGAGCAAAGTGGGTGGTGTCCTGAGGGACAACTGCCAAGGTCTACCTGTGGCTCCCAGGGTTGTACTCGCACGCACGCACGCACGCACGCACGCACGCACGCACGCACACCATGCATTAGTGAAGCCTTGTCCCTGTGATGATTCTCCGGTGAGTGGCTACAGGGACCCTGCTCTTTCTTCATGACCTATGATGCAGAGCAGGCAGGTCGGCTCTGAAGAAATCTAGTAGATACACATGTCACAGGCATCCAGGAGAGAACAGACCAAGGTGTCAGCATGATCATGGTTATTGGCAGCATGGCCACCAGCACGATGAGTGCCTGCTCACTCCAGTGAGGCCAGGTTTCCCTCTCTGGGTCGGCTGCCCTTGTGACAACAGCTGTCCCCTCTAGCCTCCCTCTCACCCCGACTCCCCCTCTCCCCTGATTCCTGTCTGGGCCTGTCCCCACCTCAGGTGCCTTGTCCACCTTGGCTTGGAGAAGCAGCTCCCCCATCTTTGTCCCCTTCGGCAGAGGGCCTTCAGCTCTGTACATCTGTCCATGTTGTCTTCTGACGGGGACACCAGTCACTGGGTATTGACTTCATCTGGTGGTATCTACCTTGTTACATGTGTGGAGAGAGAGAGAGAGAGAGAGAGAGAGAGAGAGAGAGAGAAAGAGAGAGAGAGAGCGCCAGCTTTTAAGTGAGCTCACATTCTGGGGCTTTGGGTGGGCATCATGTTAGGGGTTCAATTTAGACCACTGCCAGACCCTGTGAGCCGGCAATGTCTATGGTGGAAGTTGTAGCCGGCTACATAGTTCCTACTGGAGAAGGAAAGTTTATTGGGTCAACTGTAGTGTGGAGAGAACATAGGCAATTTGGTTCCATCTTCTCCAATGTAGGGCCCTCCCTGGCCAAAGGGGCTAAAGGAGAGGGTGGTAAGAGGCTCTGGGGAGGGGCCAAGGTTCATGTTCTTTGATGTCTTGTCAGGTTTAGGACGCCCCAGGCTAGTACACCCTTATTCTGTCCCAGGCATCTCAACACCACGAATGCTCCCAAGCGCTGATGACTTAGACTGATCAGACATGACTGGCATTCTAGGCCCCTCACCAAGAGTCCAATATCATAAGGAAAAGATCTAACATTCTTACATGCCACTGCCCTTTTCCACCCTGGACCTTGTTTTCCTGTTCCTTTCTGAGGGGAGACTTTGATGGGCTCCAAAGATGTCAGGAAGGGCCATGTCCCATTTCACATTCCCTGGCTCCTGACAGTCATGAGGCCAGGCTTCTGACTTTGGATGTCTCCCTTTGTCCATCCCAGCCAGAGGCCCCTGAAGGCAGGGTGGCCCGTCCAATGTTCCCCTTGTTTGCTCGGCATCCTCAACAGACCCTTGTTTGGTAAGCTGCCGTGTGAAGCTCCGCTCTGAGCAAGGCGGGGAGGGCTCGGATCTCTCCCAGCCATGCACTGAGTAAACATGCCTGGTGCCAGCTCGGTGCCAGGCGGTGCAGGACACAGAGAGGCCAAGACGACAGGGAATCAGAGCCATCTCTGTCTGGAATTCTGGCTCCACTCTTGCCAGCTGTGAGACCCATGTGGGTCAAGCCCCCTCTCTCTGTGTGCCTCAATTTTCCCCCCTGTCAAACGATTATGAGAGTCCTGCCCCGACCTGTGGGGCAGTCAAGAATTGCTTTGCAACAGGCTTGGGACACAGGCACAGCCTTAAGTTCTAGTTGGCCTTTCCAAACATACCGAGGTTTGTTCATGTTCCGTTATAAAAATCATATATGTGTAAAATGTAAATCCCTGGGCTAGAGATGCAGCTGAGTTGGTAGAGTGCTGGCTTGGCATGCACCGAGTCCCAGGTGAAGCTTTAGCAGTGCAAGAACCCGGCATGGTGGCACGTGCTTGTACTTCCAGCCTTTGGGAGGAGATAGCGGGACGGTCAGGAGTGAGGTCATCTGTTCTTCATAGTGAGCCAGAGACTCCTAGCCCGGACTACATGAGGCTGACTCTCAAAACGAAAGAGAGAGAACTCTCTGCCCTACCCGTCACATGTCCCTTCTGCTCTTGCTTGACTCGGGTGTGTTTGTGAGGTGTGTGAGGTGACAAGTCACAAGGCACAGGGACCCATCCTGCCCTGGTCCTCTCTAGGTTACCCAGTCTTCTGTCTTTGCCCTTGTCCCCTGTCCCTGGCCGTGGCCGATTTCCCTGCTGTCACACGCCCTTGTCACACGGACCCACAGCATTCATTTGCTCCCCACTGGCCTCATCGCCGCCATCTTCCCCGGACTCCCTTCTCTACCTTTGAAAGTCAGCTGCATGAACCACTGTCCAAAGGGTCAGAGAGCTCTTACCCTTCCTCGGCTTGCCCTGGCGTCTCCAAAGCTCTGCTTCTCTTTCCTATAGCCAGAATGAGAATGGGGTGGACCAAAGTTGCTTGGCTACCATGGGTGAGGAAGGGGACTAAGTCCTAGCCTGGTGGCTGGAGTCTGTATAAGAGAATAAAAGCTAAAAAAAATGAAAGTTGCTTTTTCTGCTGAATGCGAGGAATCTGCTTGGTGTGACCTTGGAATTCCCCACTGGACACTTTGGCTGTAAGATGCCATTTAGGTCAAATAGGTCGACAAAGGTTTAAAACAAAAGGACCCGCAAAGCCTGCGTGGGCTGTTGCTGGGGGAATGGGAGGGCCAGTGCATAGGTGTGCTATGTCAGGGTGCTGCCCTGAGGCCCACTCTCTGAGGACCTGTGTGTTTGTGGAGACCTGTGAGCTCAGGGTAAGGAGGCCAGCATGGATTTGCCAAGCCCCTGGGGGAAGCTGTGCTCCCAAGTAGGGCTGTTTGGTACCTGAGCACTGAGATCCAGTCCCCGAGTCCTTAGTAATGAAAACAAGGCCCATCCATCCCATGCACGTGGCATAGGCATGTTTGCCACAGACCGTGTCACGCCGATATATGTCTTTGTGGAAGCTAGCCCAGTCTCCTTCCCATCTCCAGCCACACCCAAGAGCCAGATTCTACTCAACAACAGCCTTTGTTCTCTGTACATCTCTCTCTGTGCCCCATGGCTCCCCCATCAAATAGGAGAGGCCGAAATGAACACACCCCTGACCCAGAGAAAACCAATATTTTATTCCAGAGACGTAATTCCCCTGGATGGGGGTAGGCTGTGTACCGCCCAAAGGCAAATGGCCCAGGAGGGTGCTATTCTCAGAGAAGACATGGACTAATCTACATGAGACCATGTGGATGACTGGGGATCCAGACTGTGGCTCCTTTGTATACCCCATGCTGGCCTAAACACACTCCTGCATATTCCTGGCTCACCTGACCCGTGTGTCAGCAGTGTCCAGCTCTCTGAACTCCACAGGCATCCCGAGGTCTCTCTACCTGCCTGTTCCTCTTAGACCTCAGTCCGACCTTGCCTGGCCGGCTCTGTGCTAACAGGTCTCAGCATTCAAGAAATGAGAAGAAAACAGAGCAATGAATGAAAGCTACGCAAAGGAAGAAAGGGATCCACTGGGCTCATGGGCAATAAAGCGTGAGGGGCTGGGGACTGAAACTTCCCGCTGAGCCTGGATTGACTGGGCTGGTTGGAGTTCTGGGCCTAGGGAGCAGCAGGCAGAGCATGAGTCCCAAGTTAAATCAGCATATGGCTGCCTTATGTTCTGACTAGGCAGCCCCCTCAGCCCACACAGACAGAGAGCTGAGAAAGCATCAGTGTTGAGCGCCTCATTCCTCCGCGGCACTGTAGGGCCAGCAGGCCACTCTCTGCCATCATGAGGGCCTTAGGCACTCATTAGACTCCCAGGGTGTGGGGCAGGGGCAGACAGCAGCTGGGTGAGCCCTGTGGCAGCCAGCCCGCTGGGGGCCTGCTCACCCCTCCCTGGGCTCGGGCGAAAGCCTGGAGCACAAAGCTACTTTTATTTATGATGGTGTCAGGGCCAGCCTCTGTCTAGACAGCTGCTGTTATCATTCGAGGCCATCCTGGAATGCGTGTCCTCATCTACTGGGAACAGAGGACAGTGAACAGATTAAACAGCTCGTAAAAACAAGCTGGCAGCCGACACAGAGCTCAGAAGACCGGGGTAACCTCGGCCAGGTCAGGTGTCCTCGTTGGTCTTGGACAGAGCAATGTTTACGGAGAAAACAGGAGTGATGTGGCCCTGGGGAGGCCAGCCTGGTTGTTTTGGTGCCCTCTGCAGAGACGCCCTGGAGGAGGCCTCAGAGCATGCCCTCATAAGTGCTGCAAGTGCAAGTGCAGGAGGACGGGGCTAACTTGCCCAGGGTAGGCGTTCTAGAACAACCAGGAGTCAGACGGCAGAAAACATGGCCTCCCTGACCTGGAAGCCAACATGAGTAGATATGAGAATGGTCCTCCATTAGCATTCCCTAAAGTGTGTGTGCATGCATGTGTGTTGGTGTGTATGTGTGTGTTTGTGAGTGTCTCTGTGTGAGTGGGTGTGTGCATGTGTGTGTGTGTGTGTGTGTGTGTGTGTGTGTGGTGTGTTTCTTTGTGTATTTATATATTGGAATGTGTGCCCAAGTACAAACAAGGACATATATACTTGTGTGCATGAGGAGGCTGATGTGAAGGGTCTCCCACCTTACTTTTTGAGACAGGGTCTCTCGCTGATTCAGCTGACCAATGGTTCTCAACCTGCGGGTTGAGATACCTTAGGGGGTCACATATCAGATATTTACATTATGATTCATAACAGTAACAAAATTACAGTTATGAAATATCAGTGAAATAATTATATGGCTCCTGGGTCACCACAACATGGGGAACTGTATGAAGGCGCCACAGCAGTAGGAAGGGTGAGAAGCACTGCTAGATCCTCCTGTCTCGGTGTAGCCCCAGGGCCGGGCTTACAGATACACTGTCTCCTGCTTCACTTTTCACACGAGCGCAAGGATTTGAACCCAGGTCCCCATGCTTGCACAGCAAGCACTTTATACACTGAGCCATCTTTCTAGCCCCGTGGGGTCATTCTACATTGCAAACAGAAATGTTCTAGAATTCCCAGAAAAGGGGAAGAGGAGAAGGCCTGGGAACTGTGATTAAAGCAACTGAGCCTTGGTGAGCCTCTCACACTGCAGAGCCACCAGGAGATCCCAGACACAGATGTACCGGCATCGTGGTCTGTCTTGGTCTCTAGTCCATGCTGGGTGTGGGGGGATCCTGCTTTGGAGGCTTTGGAGGATGCAACTAGCATCCATGTTGGAACCAACCCCAGATCCTGCTGGGCTCTGGGCACAAAGACAACTTCAAGAAAAAGTTCCCACTAGATTCTGGCCATGCTTAAGCCTGTGGGGTGCTACTGTTCTGAGTTCACACGCCGCCATGGGGCAACAGCCTTGCTGGCCTGGCTCATGGCTACCCCCAGGATCCCCAGTGAGCAAGGGGCCAGACACAGAAGAAGCTAGGAACCCAGGGTCTTTCTCAGAACAGTTGCTCTGAAGGAATCATCTCAGAAAAGCCAGAAACCCAACGGGCTCAGAAGGCCTTAGGGATTCCCCTCGCTCCAGATGGTTTGGGGTTAGCATTCAGAGGATTTTCTGCAAAAGGCACTGACATCATGTTCTCAGATGGCATCATCATTGACGGCATCATCATCATCATCATGGTAGCCGTCACCGCAGCTACTAGTACTACTACTGTGCTAACCAAACCCTGGATTCTGTTATCTTACAAAGAGCTACTCAGCAGCAACCGATTTCATACAGAAACGTCATAAACAGTCTCTCTTTCATCTCTGGAAAATTACTATCTTTCCAAATGCCAGGAGGCCAGCCCTCCCTGCTCACCACATCTTCCTCTGCAGCCCACTCCCCAGGCCTGCTGGCCTGTGTCTGCCCACTGCGCCTGGCTCAGGGTTTCTGAGTCTCCATCTAGTGCCCAAGTGCGTCTGGCACAAGCAAGGGGTGCTAAGACCTGCCTGCCAAAGGGAATAATGGAGTCTGGGTCTTTGATGACAGTTTTATAGGCCATCCTGACAGGGACCCCTGGTCTCTGAGCAAGCCCTCATACAAGGTCAGCATGTTCTTAAGGCGATTCCAGGCTGGGCTGCTGCTTGGCTCCCCTTGAAGGAAGAGACACCTGCAACCAATCCATCCTTTCAGGAAGTCAGGGTGGGGATGCTCAAAGAGCCCACCAGCTTCCTGGAGGGTTGCTGCAGACCCAGCGGGAAGTGCTGGGCCGGGGGAGGGGGGAGGCTGCCTGCCAGTGGTGGGTGTCGCTGGGATGTGTCCTTTTTCCACTGTCCCATATAAAGGGGATGATAATCTACGGGCAGGCGTGGGCTTCGTGGCCTTTCAGGTCCTATCTCTGTACCCACACTGCCTTTGATCTTGGTAATGCCATGAGCTTGCTTGGACGTTATCATTATCCCCACATTATAGAAGGCACTGGCTCCCTGGGAAGCGGATAGGTCCGTGACTGCGGACGTTCTGAGTCCAAACCCCAGACTTCTGATCTTAGGCCTATCTCTGTGCTTCTGCTGTGGGCCAGCCTGGGAATATCTTAAGTTCCGCCATCGTTTCTGGGCTGGCAACCCAGATTTTGGGGAGAGAAGAGCAGTTGGGGACTTTTCTTCCCTTTTTCTAATTCTCTGGAGAATTCAGAAGGAAAAACAGGTTCTGGGTAAGAGTGCAGAGGAGCGTTCCTGAGGCTACAGGCTGGAGGACACCCCTGGGACTTCAGGGAAGCAGCGCTCCCCAAACCTTCTAGTCCTGGGTTATACTCCTCTCAGATGGGGCCCTCCCAGGCCTCTCCCTGAGGCACAGCCAGATTCTAGCTTAGGCAAAGGGTGTTTTCCTTCCCGGCGGACAAAACATTGCTGGCCCTTTCAGGAGGGGACTGAACAGTCTGTCCACTTTGGCGGCCTTCAGCCAGGATTCCTGGACGGACACACGAATGCTTTCACAGGCAGCAAGATTAATCATGCGTCGCCTTCCTCCTCCCCGCCCTTCCCCTGCCACCCGCTCAGGCTCAGCTCTGCTTCACAGTGAACTTTCTGAGGAAACGTTTCCCAGTGGCCCCAGGAAGCGATTGTGAGCCTGGAGTCCTGCAGCCCTTGCCACAGCCTCCATATTGGGGTGGGGTGGGGGGAGAAGGTGGAGAAACACAGTTCAACTTCCAGTGAACCCCAGTAGACTCGAGCTAGGGAAAATCCTGTCCACTATTTAGGGCTGTCCCAGCTTGACACAGTGGTCTCCGTGGACAGGTTGAATTCACTAGCATCTCCCTCAGGGACTGCTCTCATGCACTACTCAAGGAACCTTCTAGAAGTTCTTGGCTGAGCTGTGGTCCCAGCCCTGGTCCCCTGTGCCTTTGGTGTCAGGTGGCCAAAGCGGGAGAGACCAGGATGCAGAACAAGCAGAACAAGAGCCAGACTTGTCAGTGTGACACGCCCCGCGTACTTGAGCTCAGACAGAACATGCCAAAGCATTCTTAGAGCTCCTGAAGCTCCTGAGAGGCATCCCGAAGTCAGACCCGCTGCACCTCCTCGGGACACTGGGACGCTTTGGAAACTGGGCTCCCAGCCTGGCTCCCCTTATAGTCCCAACAGATCTAAGCAGGAGGGCGCCTCCAGGCAGCTGAGTGAGGCCTGTGGGGTTGGCGCCAGGGCCCTGAACCCGCTGGGGCAAGCTGAACTCCAGCAGGAGGTGGCTGCTCACCAGTAAGCAAGTTGTAAAACCCAGCTCAGACACAACATCTGGTAGCTGCTTTACATAGTTTCTGTCTGCAGTTGGAGCTGCTCTTGGCCTCCTGTAAATCAAACCATGTGCACAGAGGAGAACTGGGCCGGCTGACCACGGCACCCAAGTTTGGCACGGCACCAGCCTTCTGTCCCCCAGTAGTCGGGGCTCACATTCCATGTCCTTGTAGGATTGACTCAGAGCAGGCCTGAAGCAAAAGCTGCAGGTATACGTGCACTTCTATCCCCTCAGATGGGGGAGATGACCTCTCAAAGTCCTTACAGGGAACCGGGCACTTGAAGTGTGGTGTCTCAAGCTTACCCTCTATTTCTAGAGACTTCTGAGCTACCGTTATCTTTTCCAGACCCTGCCAGTATAGTGGGTCAGAGGGGAGACGGAGGGAGTCCAAGCTGATGTGCACGGAAGTGGTCACTGAATAGCCTGTGGCCAGAGCCTGGCTCTACGGCCTCTGAGTCTGATCTGGGCTCACACAACCGAATATGGGTCAAGTATGCAGACACCTGGTGTCCGAGAATAAAGTAAAAGGTCAGGGACAGAGGGCAACGGCATATGACTACTGATGACTGAAACCCTGACTGTGTGACAATAGCCCCCATGGGCTAGCCTGGGCGGGGTCTCTCACCTGCTTCTGTTGGAAAAGTCCTCCCAGCCACCCCAGTAACTGTCTTTAAGATTCAGGTGGGGATGGTTTATGGTGACGCCAAATGATGTGTCTGTATTTTGAGACCGGAATTCATGGATGTGACTTGGGTTCCATGACAAGTGCTTTAAGAAGACAGGCATTAAAAACAGAGGAAAGGGGTAGGGCTAGGTCAGCTGGTGAGGGCTAGTTCAGTGGTGGGGGCTAGGTCAGTGGTGGGGGCTAGTTCAGTGGTGGGGGCTAGTTCAGCTGTTGAAATGCTTCCCTTGAAGCAGGAGACCCTGCGTTTGAGCCTCAGAACATAAGTAACCAAAGCCAGGTGTGGGGTACATGTTTGTAACCCCAGAACTAGGCAGAAACAGGTAGACCTCTGGGGCTCGCTGGTCAGCTGGTCTAGCCTGCTGAGTTACAGGTCAGTGATTTCGTTTTAAAAAATAAAGTAGAGCATTTCTGAGGGGCAACAGCCAAGATTCTACCCTGGCCTCCACATATGTGCCCACATATGTGCGCACACACACACACACACACACACATACAAACCAAACAGAAGGTCATGGGAAGCTAAGGGAAGCCTGGAACCATCTGGAACTATAGGAGGTCAGGAGGTTCCTCCCCTAGAGCCTCCAAGGAGAGTACATCCTTGTCTACACCTTGATACTAGACTTCTGGCCTTGAGAGCTGTAGGAGAGTGCGTGATATTTTTAGTCACCCGGTGCATGGCACTTTGTCATATAGCCTCAGGAAATGAATGCAACATGGAACCTGGGACCAGAGATACTGAGCAAGGCCATGGGACCCTTATTGTCTGGCCCTTTGTTGTTTCTGGCTCCCAGACAAAATAAACAAACAAAAACCCTAGACTGCGTTTCCTCCCAGAGAAACTGAGGCTCCTGGACCCTTGATATGGTCTTGAAGGATGCCCTCCAGGGAAAGGCTGACTTGGGTAAGCACAGCATTCCCGCAAGGGAGTCTGGGTGGCTGGGAACTGTGTAGTTACTCTCACGCAGCTGTGGCTTACAAGTGTTCTGAACACTGTAAACACTGACTCATGAATCCCGAAAGAGTCCCGAGGAAACATTCTCCCCCTCTGAGAAACAAGAAGACCGTGAGGGACAAATCCCTTCGCAGGTCACGGGGAAGCAAACGAAGCCAAATGAGAAAAGGCTCTGTGGTGTCACAGGTCCACTGGGGAGGAAGCCCACGGAGGCAGAACACAGGTGCATGGCTGCCAGGTACTGCGGGCAAGGGGCAAGGGGAGAGGGCTTGAGTGTATGGGGCCCTTTTGGGGATGATGAAGGGCCTCATGTTGAGGTGATGATGAAGGGCCTCATGTTGAGGGGATGATGAAGGGCCTCATGTTGAGGGGATGATGAAGGGCCTCATGTTGAGGTGGAGGCTAATGCCCAACACTGGGAACATGCTAAATGCCACTGACTGTGTATTTTAAAATGGTGAATTTAATGTCATGTGATTTCAACTACTTCATTGCATATACAAGGAGAGCTCCTGAGGGGACAGTCCCCATTGAAAGGACTTGTCTGAGCAGTGGCTTGGAGACCTGATGATGTCACCAGGCTCCTGGTGCAGCTTTCCAGGAAGCCATCTCCTGGCCTCTACTCCAGTACTTCCTGTGGACCCACTTAAGTGCATCTGAAGATGGGACCTTTGAGCCTGGGTGGGGTGCCGGCGTTGCTGCCTTACCTTGAGCTCTCTGGGGCTTTGGCAGGAGCTAAGAACAAAGCAAGCAGCCTGCAGAGCCTTCGCACAGTAGCTTCTGCACCAGGGATGAAACTATACACAGAATTTTTGGATCTCAAGGACCCTACAGCAATCTTAACAGTCACCAGACTCTCCGTCTTGGCGTAGCAAGCTTGCTAGGATTGTTTTTTTTTTTTTTTTTCTTTTTTTTCTGTAGTTCCCCCACAGATGCAGAGGTCATCTGTGGACTTCAGCTGACACCCAGTTAGGGTCTGTTATTGATGGGCATATCCAAGCCCATGAAATATATAGAGAGACTAAGCATACCATCAGACCATCAGATGGCATGAGGAGAAAGAAGGGGCCCTTGCTTCCTAAAACAGACCCGGGGCAGGTCAATGCTAGGGACATTCCATCTAGCAGCTAAATTTGAGCCGATGTTGCCCTTAGCTTAGTTTTTTTTTTTTTTTTTTTTTTTTCCCCTTTCTTCTGAGAATATTCCCCTTTGCTTAGAAAATCATTATCAGACCTTCAGTCAGACAGCAGCAGATCTCCTATGGCTTCCTAAAACCAAAACAAACAGATACTCTGGGTCTAGAAGAGGATCACCGGAAAGTCCACCGGAAAGATGGACAGTCTTCCCACAAGCCTGGCTTCCCACAGCTGAGTCCTGAGAAACCCTAGCGGAGTCATGCACCACTTCCTCTGGCTTGCTGGGCCAGGACACCATTTGTTGATCCTGCTGCCTGATCCGAGCCCATGATCTCCTCTCCGGTTGCCATGGCCCCATGCAGCAAACACAGCAGACGCCTGGCCCTGCGCAGTGCATGTATTTCAGATACTCCTTGTGGCTGGAACCCGACCATGTTTGGGTGTCTGGACTGGAACATGAACGGATTGCTCTGTCTTCAGCCCCCTCCCCAGCTTCCCCAGCATAGTTTACGGTTCAGCAGAGCCTACATTCCTCATCCCGCCTAGGAGCGGGAGGGAGGCTGCCCAGGATGGAGACAGAGGCGTCTTCCCATCTATGGCCAAGCCAGAGAGCCGGCTACCTGCTCGAAGGCCGGGGATTAATTACAACCAGATGGGCCAAGTCTGCACAGATGGTTTTATTAAAACTGTTCCCTTCAGCACAAAGGCCGGCTCCCCCAGAAGTCTCCTGGCAACACAAAGGCCCTCATTTTGCCGATGCCTCCCCTACCCTATGCCTGACCCTCTCCTTCCCTGCCACCCTTTCAGAGGAGGCCCGAGTTCCAACTGCAACCCAGACATGAACTCCTGCCTAAAAATAACTATAGACCCACCCTCTTTCCTCTGCCTACATCCTGGGCTGGTGTGGAAGGCTGCTCACCCACCATCCACCTTGATTTGTGGACAACTACCTGGGAAGGAAGATTAGTCAGGGAGGTTAGATCAGGGACACTTGGTTTATACCCAGAAGCCAAGTCCCAGCGTAGGAAGCCATAGCTTTCGGAAGAGCTGCAGTGTCTACGGTGATTGCTGATACAGCTGCTGTAATGCCAGGCCCTGCTCTTGGAGCCCCAGCCCCTCGTTACACCTGTGACTGTCATTTTACAGCGGCATTTCCAAGGTTACACCATCAATGTCAGGACGCTGGTATGACTGGGGATTCCATGTGCCAGTCCCTGGGCCAAGACACTGAAGTGAATCCCTTACATAGCAACTTTGCAAGGGAAAGAGTGGACGCAGTCCCAAAGAGCGTTGGCACACCTCTTAAGCAAGGTTACCTGGGGAGGGTGGGGGAGGGTGGGGGAGGGTGGGGGAGGGTGGGGGAGGGGGTGTCTGGGCCTGGCCCCAGAAATGTCGGTAGGGTTGCTGCAATATGCATTTCCTTTTTCCTTCCCTTCCCTCCCTCCCTCCCTCCCTCCCTCCCTCTCCTTTTTATTTTATTGTATTTTGAGGCAGGGCCCCATGCAGCCTCTGGATCACTGTGTAGACAAGGGTGACCTTGAACTTTTACTCCTCTAGCCTCCGCCTCCTGAGTACTAAGATTATAATATGTCACCAAGCCAGGTTGTGTTTTGTTCTTACAAGTTTAATTGTGTGCTTTTTTCTTTTTGCAGCTACCACAGTGTGCATTAGCAGATCAGAGGGTAACACGAGGAAGGCAGCTTTCTCCACCACACGGATCCTAGGGGCGAAACACTTAGCAACAAGTGTCTTTACCTGCTGGGCCATTTTGGTGGCCCATGCCAGATTTGCTATGGTTCTGGGGAATCAGATGCAGGGTTTGGTACTCTGAGCAAGCATTCTCCAACCAAGTTACATCCCAAGCACAGAAACTTGCATTTAACAACACAGGATCTAAGGTAATTGGTCAGGAGATTCTCAGAAAGGGACGTGCTGAGTGGCTTGTGCCCCCTGAGCAGACACTTCCCAGAGTACCCCCAGAGCCGAACACACCCTTTAGACGAAAACCCCCAATAAGCTGCATGTACTCTTGGTGGTTCTCTGGAAACTCGTTCTGACACATGAGCTCACTTGGTGAGTATTTCAGGGGTTCACAGTATCAATCATCATTCCTCTAAATGAGCCAGAATTCCCTGTCCTTCCCACAGGGCCTCCATCTGCAGCAGTTGGCGAGATGGATTCGCTGGGCCACCACGTAGTTGATGTGATGTGAGGGACACAAGCCTAGTCTTCTGATGAGCGCTGAGACTGGACTCAGAGGGGGCATGCTCTGGTCCTAACCAGTCCACACTCATGTTCATGTTGCACGCACAAGCATGCAGAGGCTGGAGGTTGGTATCATGTGTTTTCCTCAGTCACACTGCACCGTATTTTTTTTAAACAGGGTCTCTCATTGAACCTGGAGCTCACAGATTTGGCACGACTGGCTGTCCTCCAGTACTGGGATTATAGATGCATATGGCAGCTCCCAGCTTTTCAGGCTAGGTGCTCTGACCCATGCTTGTGTGACAAGCATTTGACACGCTGAGCCATCATCCCAGTTCTCACGCTAAGCTTTTAAACAAGGCAACGAGGGACACAGCAGCATGAGGGATCACTTCCTGTTTAGGCTTCCTGAGTTTCTGCAAAAGTAAGGTATATCCTAGGATGGACCCCCCCCCACTGCCAAGCATCCGGCTCCTAAGCCGGGTCAACCAGTGGCAAGTGAGAAACAGTACTGCTTGCTGGCTGGTAGAGGGCCTAACCGTGCCTCTCCCCTCCCACAAGGCACAAAGGACTCAAAGACGGTTTCATATTTTAACAAACTTTCCTTTATTAGGTTACTGTTATGAATCATCATAAAATAGAACAGAACGGGGCTTTCAAAACTATACATGCCATAAGGCTTTATGCTGCCGGGACAGCAGGGAGGGGCGGCGAGTCCCGCGGGTGATGGAATATGGGGTTCAGGAGAGCTGTAAATTCACCAGCATCCATGGGGGTACAGCTGGATCAAGATGAAGAGCAGGGAGCTGTACAGTTGAATATGATCTACTCCAAAATGGGAACAAGTAAAATTTTACAATCTGACAAGGCCCCAAAAGGAAAAACAAAACAAAAAAAACAAGCAAAAACCCCCCAAAACTTCAAAATATGAAGAGAATAATTTACATTCTTTATCTAGTCTTGGCACCAATTTTGTGCTTTAGAATTTATATTTCACCAGAAGACTAAAGAAAAAAAAAAAAAAAAGGTACCCTACAGCAGCTGCTTAAAACAATGCTTACAAATATATATATGTAAATATATTAAACATTTTCAACATAAAGTCATCTATTGTACCTGTGCAGAAATGAGCAGATCTCAGACTCGATGGGAGTTGGTTTCTTTCCTTTCTTCTCTCTCTTATTCTCTCTCTCTCTCTCTCTCCTTCCTTCCTCTCTCTTTAAGGACAGGGTTTCACATAGCAATGGGTGGCCACAGACTCAGGATGTAGCTGCATTCCTGGTCCTCCTGCCTCCACCTCCTGAGTTCTGGGATCACGGGTGTTTCACCATGCCTGATTTTCCTTGGTACAGGGGATGGAACCTGAGCTTCCTGCGTGCTAGGCAAGCACTCTACCAACTGGGCTACTCTCCCAAGTTAGGGAGTTGATTTCAAAGTAAAAGAAAAGGACGAGAGAGGAGGATCAGGTGCGGGAATGCTCCTGGGTGCTGCCTGGGACAGGCATTCATCGCCTGCTACGGCCTACACTCCACTCCTGAGGCCTGAGGGCGTATGGGGGTCATGATGGATGCTGCTCCACGCGGCTCCTGAGCCTGAGAGGCACTGGCTTCCATGATGCCCCGCCCTGCTCGCGGTTTCCCTCATCTTGCTTTGCCTATAGCGTTCCCAGGGGCTGGAAACCTCACTACCCCTCCCCCCTAGAGGCCCAGAGCTCTGAGGATGCCAACAGAAAACACCAGAAAAATCGGTTGTGAAATTCCAAGCTCATGGAAGACAAGAGACTGAAACTTGTGTAATGATGTATGCATGCCCGAGGTGAGCAGCACCTGGGGATATGGACTCGCACAGTCCTAATTCTCCTTGGGGCCTGCTCTGGTGTTGATGCAGAACCCTGTGGAAACTGAGTCAAGGGATCTACACAATGTCACGCTTGTGTGGGTGCACGACAGTTCATATGCCGCAGGCATGTCTCAGGAAAGGGGACAGGTGTGGCACACACATTCCAGGGAGGTGGCAGGTGGTAGGGGGCAACAGAACACAGCAAGGGGGCTTTCCTTTCTAAACGGAATAAATAAGTGGCCGCTGTTACTGTTTACAGAATAAATACAGGGCACGGAGCACCGACAGAGGGCACTGAAGCCAGGCACTCACTGGCCCGAGAGAGGTCCAACCTGGGGCTCTGTCTCAGTGTCCATGGCTTGTGACATCCTGAGCTTCATCTGTGTGGCCTTGTCCTGGCCATTCCTGCTTTCGCAATCTGCCCTGGAGCCCTGGCATCTCCCACTAATCTCACTTCCCAGGACCCCCCAGGTGGCTGCAGACTCTCCACAGGGTGGGGAGCAGCTCACTCCATGTGAGAGCAGACAAGGGCCCAACAGAGGCTTTCTTAGAAGTTTATTCTCTGCATCTGGTTCTGGGAAGGGCCTGGATACTGCTGCTTCAGCCAGTGTTGGGAAGGGAGGAGAGAAGTCCATTGGCATTGGTCCACCTAGCAGAGGCAGCTGGCAGGATGAAGATACGTCTGCCCGTGGCTGAGGGTAGGTATCCATCCCAGGCGCAGGGGTTGGTGGACCCTGACGGCTCGGCGAGTTGGCACCAGGTGGCTGTCATGTGGCGGTCCTGGGATGTGGGTCACTGGTAGAGGAGGTAGGCCTTGAGGGAGGCAGGTAACGGCAGAGCGGGGATCGCGCCCAGGCGCTCCTTTCCTAGAGCTAGGCGCACCGAACGCCGGCACAGGTCCATGAGCGGCAGGGGCTCAGCTGGGAAAACCAGAAAAGAGAAGGAAAACCTTAGCAGAGCTCAGGAAGGTTCTAGAATAGACAGATAGTGCTTACAACATAGCCAGGGTTAGCCCTGAATCGAGTGGATTTTAACAAGCAGATCACTAACCAATGTGTTTTAAATTCTGAACTGTGGTGATGACTGAAGAGAAGTTGGACTGGGCCAAACAGGTTCAGAAGTCTTTTACTGACACGGATTCATTCCCTCTCCTAACAGTGATCCGCTGTGGCGGAGTAACCACAGAGAGGCCATGGCTGCTCTCATTCCCTCTACACAAAGGGGAGCTAAGTGGTGGCACACAGAAAACTTGCCTAGGCTTGCTCTGCGGAAGAGATGGGGCTGGGACCTGAAGGAGCTGCTTCTGGTCTCCTTGTGGGGCCTGGAGGTCCTTGGGTGCCCCCCAGCTTCTACTTTCAAGAGCCTCTCAGGTACTGTCCTCGTCTTCACTTTATGGCAGAGGACAAGGAGGGACAGAAAAGGTGCCGGACAGGCTAGGTAGAGGCTCAGATCCAATTGCGGGCACCCTGTGCCTGGCATCCTTGTTCTGAGGTACCATACTGTATTGCCCCAGACATACGAAGGACTGGTCTGGGGCTAGCTCAGTGGTAGAGCGTGTACTTTGCATACGCAAGGCCCTGGGTCCAGACCCCATCACCAAATAAATAAATAAACATCAAACACTGAAGACTGGGTCCTACGTCTGAGAGAACATGGGTGCGGCTAACCGGTGCTGTCTCTTGGGACTGGGAGAACGTCTAACCCTGACCGTAGCGAAGCACTGGGTGCTTCAGGTGGATGCATGAGCGCTACCGCACACCAGATGTACCGGAAAAGAAGAAACCGAGGGGAGACAGCTCAGCCTAGAAGGTGCTCACCATCAAAGAGTAAGGAGCTGAGTTCAGTTCCCAGAGCACATGAGAAAAGCCAGTCATGGTGGCACACACCCCTAATCCCAGTGCGGGGGAGGCAGGCACGGGAGGATCCTGGGCTCACTGGCTAGCCAGTTTAGCCAAACTGGTGAGTGCCGTGTCCCAGAGAGCAAGGTGGAAGGACTCAAGGGTTGACACCCGAAGCTTTCCTCTGGCCTCCACATGTATGAGCATATGTGCACCCACCCACATCCATGTGCATATGCACCCTCTCAATACATGTATGTATGTACCCACCCACATCCATGTGCACATGCACCCACCCACATCCATGTGCACATGCACCCACTCAATACATGTATGTACCCCACTCACATCCATGTGCATATGCACCCACCCACATCCATGTGCATATGCACCCACTCAATACATGTATTATGTACCCACCCACATCCATGTGCACATGCACCCACCCATACTCACACCCCACCAACAGAATATACCTGAGCTGATGGGATGGGTTAGTGTGTAAAAGTACTTACTGCACCATCTGATGACCTGAGTATGATCTGGTGGCATGGGTGTGCCAGCACTCACACATCATACACACACATGCACTCACAAACGCACGGAAAACTTGCAGCTACAGCTTCTCAGGAGAAAACCCCTCTCGTAGTAATGGTTTTAATAGGAAGCTCTGAAATAGATCTTTGCCTAGACAACGCGGCGTAATCACCAGGACCTGGAGGCAGGAGGGTAAACTAAAGGCGTTCCATCCATCCACCGCCAACTAGACCTGGAAACCAGAGGCTTAACTGCAGCCTTGGCCAGTATCGAGCAGCTGCAAGGTAGCTCTCCTGCATGGCAGAGTGGGGACATCTGCCTTCCCTCCTCTCTGCTTGGGAAGGCCATCATTTGGCGTTGGGGGCAAAGGGCCTGGGGCTACCTAGCACAGTCTTCTGGGATGACGGGCTCAACCCCACTTGGGAGGTGAGGGGCTTCCCCACAGGTTGGGGGCTGTTGAGGAAGCACTGACTCAGAGCTGTGCTCCACCTGTTTCTCAAAGCCCGGACAGCGATGAGAACACGTGAGCCAAGCAAACAGGCGCAGCCAATTTCAGGTGCAAGTCTCTCCCGGGTCAGCGCCTTTGGCCAAGAGCTACAGGCTTGCTCCCTGCTCCACCCACAGCCCACATGTCCACTGCTGTGCCACTGAGCCGGTGGGTACACGTCCTGCTGGCCACTCATGCTCATCACGAAGGCTAAGGTGGACACTGATACCAACTGTTTATGTGAATGATAGAGCAGCAAAGACGCCAGGAAGCAAGACAGACACGATTTCTAGGAGCAGGAGGCAGAGGACCTGGAAGAGACCACACGCCCGCTTCTGCATTTCTAAGAGGAACAGCCTCCTAGTGGGCTACTCGGATCTGCACAGCCCCACCCCTCCCAACCTCAGATCCTTGTGGTATTCTGGGGGGGGGGGGAAACAATCTGGCCCAAATGAGACTTCAAAAGCACAAGGCTAGCTGGAGAGGTGGCTTAAGCAGTCAAACCACTTTCGTAAAAGTGAGGACCAGATTTTGGATCCCCAGGACCCAGTAAATGCCAAGTGGACATGGCAATCTGGCCGTAATTCTAGCTTTGGAAGATAGAAGCTGGCTGGTGAGACTAGCCACATTGGTGAGCTCTGAGTTTGACTGAGAAGCCTGCCTCAGTGAGTGAGGTGGAAGTTCCTGAGGGTGCTTCCTGACATCGTGCCCCGTGCACACGCACCCCCCCCAGAAACATACACAAATGTGGAAAAGGTGTGTGTGCCCAGTCTGTGAGTTAAAGGGGCAAGGGAAACCACACTGAGCGAGGGTTCAATGACGGTCATGGGCTCACCCCCATGGTACCTGCGGCTGGAAGGTTCTAGGATGTTCTGAGTGGAAGTAGCCATGAAGCCATGTTGCCCTTGCCCTCCAGGGAAGGACAACTGACATCTTTCCAAGTGACACAGGTGCTCTTGGTCCTCCAAACCCTGAGTGCCTGCTGTCCTCATAAAGCCAGCTTTTCTGAGAGAGGCACCAGAACACTTCTCTTTAATGGTGATAATCCCCGAAGGAGGTCCTGGCAGGGGCAGAGTAAGGAGTCTCCCCAGAGTACTGCTTCGATTGGGAGCAATGAGAAGCCAGCCTTGTGATGGGGCAGCCAGGGCATCAGGAGAGGGCAGATACTCACAGTGAGAACTGGTCAGAAGCAGAGAGAGGCGGGCAGGGAGGGACAGCTCCAAACTGAGCAGGCTGCCAGGCCTGCTGGCAGCAGGGAACGGACCCCCAATCCCCGAGCCTCTGAGAGGCCAGACCCTGCAGCTCCATCTCAGACATCTGGCCTCTTGAACTGGGACAGAATATCTCTCTGTTGTTTCAAATGCCTGGTTCAGGGTAATTTGTTAGCAGCCCCAGGAAAAGAATATAGCATCCTTCCTAACCCTGCTCCACCCACATGACTCCTGGCGAGGTCCCCAACAACGTTCTTGTTGCCAAGGCAGCTGTCGGAATTCTTGACCTGTCATTACTCTGTCTTTCTTGAAACTCTTCCCTCTCTTGGCACACAATAATACCATCTCTTGGGACTCTCTGGACGCAAGGCCTGCTTCTCCTGGACACCCCCTCTAATGGAGTCCAGTGTCAGCCCTCGAGCCTGACTCTCCCCATCCCTCTGGCTGCTCTCATCCAGGGTCATGGTGTATTTGTTCTTGTTATTTTAGGTGTTCTGGGGATGGACCTGTGCATGCTAGGCAAGCTTGCTACCCTTAAGCAACACCCCCAGCCCAAGAATCACCACCTTCAACATCGCCTATACATGGACGGACTCCCCTGCTAGACCGTGTGTCTCACACCCCTGGCTTGTAGGCCCGGCTGGCTGGATTAACGTCCATCTCTTACATGTTCTTCCCTCCAGCTTTTCCATCTTCCTGGCTGCAGCCATATCCTTCAACCTGCTCAGGCCATCACCCGGAGTCATATCCTTGATGAGCTCTCACTTCTTACCCACAATCTACGGAGGTGTGCATTCTAGAATATGGCTGTCTCTACCATCTCTACAACCCTTGCCTTGCCTCAGGTCCAGTCATCTCTTACCCAGACAGCTGTCATGGCAGCGTCTCTTGCCTCCCATCAGCCAAGGAATCCTTGTAAGGCATGAGTCGCCCCTCAGCAGTGCTCTGAGGTGTTGTGTAAGCAGGTGATAGCTCTGACACATGCCATCTCTCCGTACTCCCCCTGGCAGCAGGGTGAATGAGAACATGCCACTCCTGCTCAGCATCCCAGGAAACAGATACAGCTATGTTCCTACCTGCATCTTCCAAAGTCAACCATGTACATACAACCAGGACTATGGGAAGTGAGAAGCCATGGGTCTTAGCACGGCCTGGCACTCAGTTAAGCTGCAGAGAGCCCGGAGTGTATACCACTGACCAGGAAGTAACTTGATGTGACATTCTGAGTCTATCTGGATCTTGCTGCCATGATAGATGCCTGGGTGAGATTTGTTTCCACACAACTTATTCCCATTGTCACACTCCTGCCCAACCTCTTTTGAATTTTCCATTTATCTTCCGCTGCTTCCCAACTGTGGGTGTCATATGATTAGCTGTCTCATCCCGTCCCCAAGTGAGGGACTGTATCCCTCGAACTGCAAGCCAAAGCAAACCCTGCCTTCAGTTTCACTGGTCAGGTATTTTGTCCCAGAAAGAAAAGTAGTTAGCCTGGCGGTAGCCCTCCACACAATGCAGAGCTACACAGAGCCCTACCTGTGCACTGCACATGCGCCTAGGCCTCTGCGATACCACTGACGAAAATGCCCCGTGAGCTGTACATGGCTTGCCAAGGGCAACCACACCCAGGCCCCTCCTGTCGGCTATGAATCTGTATGCTGTATAGGAGCCGGGACCCACGGAAACCACACAAATTCTCAGGACTCATGAAAATATTGGCAGGCAGATCTGGTGTCTGGGAGACAATAGCCCTGGCAAATCCTACCATCTGTCGGTTCAATGAAGGAGCAAAAACCTCCCCGGGGCACTACTGAGCACTCCTCTCCAGGAAAGAGAAGAGGGAGGCAGACCCAGAGGCAGCTCCCGGAGAACCTAAACTCGGACACCTGTGCCCAGGAGTCCCAGTCTACACCCATCCCTGAACATTTGGTCGTGGACTTAGGCCACTTATTTCTGTAATTGAAGGAGACAGACTCATAGAACTTGCTCTGCTAGCTCCCTGGTCCAGGCCTGAGGTGACTTCCTCAGGGAGGCTCCCTTCTAGGTGCACACTTAGCCACTCAGCCAGGAATGCCATGACCTTTGTGTTGGGCCGCACTGGGACAGAGCAGCCCAATGATGACTGCCATCATCCAGGCAAAGCCAGGGTGGACCAGAAAGGAAAAGAGGCGGCTTCTGAGAAGTGAGCTCACGGGAATAGCTACTCTCAGCTTTCCCACATCTTCCGAAGACTGAGCTGAGAGAGGCGCGAGGCAGACCTGAGGATCTGTCAGAAACAATGAGACAGTGAGGTCTACCCCTGGACATCAGTGACAGCCACACCTATCACTAACCACAGGTAGGGGCAGGCCAAACCTACCCTTAAAAACAGCCAGGGTAATTGGCGTTTCCTGGCTCTTCCCCTGCTGCAGATGGAACGTGCAGACCACAGGAGACAGCCCTGTAGGAAATGATCTCCCAGAGAGGGCCTGGCTTGGGATGGATGGTTCCAGAGTACTAGGACTCCATTAACAGCTCCCTTTCCCACCCGCACTGGGCAGTCCCGGGCTTGCACCTGCCACGGGCACGTGCTGAGACTGCGTGTAAGCCATTTCAGCACGGGGAAAAGCTACACCCCTTTCCAAAAGGACAGGCAGAAGTCACTGCTGACTCAGCACAATCCACTCCAGGACTGAGCGAGTCTTTCTCAAGACTGGCGCAAAGGAGTGTCAAGCTCTGAGAGACAGACTCAGAATCTGCATCATGATTGAAAAAGGTTCCTGGCTTTCACTTATCTAAGAAGCCAGAGCATCCCCAAGGCTACAAAGCTCAATTTTGGTGGCACTGGCTACTGTGCTAGAATATGGTCAACTACAGTCCAAGGCTGGAAACATGTTAATCAGAGAAAAGTAAAACCATTCATTTCTTTATTTGCTCATTACTCCATCACCCATTCATTCATTCATTCATTCATTCATTCATTCATCCATTCAGTCATCTGACCTCTTCCTCCATCCATCCATCCATCATCATCCATCCACCATCATTTATCCATCTATCCATCATCATCCGTCATCATCCATCCATCTATCCATCATCCATCTCTCCATCCATCATGCATCCTTCATCCATCCATCATGCCTCCATCATCACCCATCCATCTATCCATCATCTATCTCTCCATCCATCCATCCATCTTCCATCCATCCATCCATCCATCCATCCATCCATCATGCATGCATGCATGCATCCATCCATCCATCCATCCATCCTCTATTTATTCATGAAGCTCTGGACAGAATTTCTCATTTAGCCAGGTATAGGTCAAAAATGGTATGGTGGTTTGAATGCAATTGGTCCCCATAATCTTACAGGAAGTGGCACTATTAGGAGGTGTGGTTTGCTCCAGTAAATTTGCCTTGTTGTGGGGATGGGCTTTGAGGTTTCCTATGCTCAGGATACCACCCAGTGTCTCAGCCGACTTCCTGCTGCCTGTAAAATATAGGACTATTCACTCCAACACCACATCTGCCTGCACGCCGCCATGCTTCCCGCCACGATGATAATGGACTGACCTCTAAAACTGTAAGAGAGCCACCCCAATTAAAATTTTTCCTTTCTCCTCCCAGCAATAAAAACCCTAACTACATGGCCTGTGTGGACCTGTAAGCACTGTGCTATCTACTTAAAGGACATTTTAAGTCCTCTAATTCCACAAACTAGCCAGGACCATGGGGATGTGGGGGCTGATGCTGCTTCAGACACAGCAGGGAACACTTACGATCAAGACCGTTCAAGTAGCGCATGCGGATCTCACAGTGGCCCCAGACGGCGCTCACAACAGGATACAGTTTTTTACCCTTGAGTCCCCGAAAAGCCACTCCCATGTACTGTCCATCCACAATGAAACTCAGGGTCCCATCATCCATGTCCAGGGCCACAAGAAAGGAGTCAGGGACAATGAATGTCTCGTCTGGTTCCAGAAAGGCTGGGTACGTTTTACTTGGCTGGTTCTTGCCATCATGGTAGAGACGGTTACGCCCCAAGTCCCAGCCCCAGGACTCATGGTTATTTCCTACAAGGGTTGTGTAGCCAACAGAGTGCAGAGGGGCATCTGCCGTGGCCACGCCTACCACAGCATGTGTGCCTCGTTGCCTCATGGCCCATGTGATCTGCCACACGTGCAGTCCACGTGTGTACCCGATTTTGCCCCTGATAGCATCTGTGCTCTGGGCCACCGGATGCCGGTGAAAGATCAACTTGTCATCTTCCTTCACGAAGACATTGAGCGAGCGGTCATTATTGTTCCAGGAGTGGAGCAGCTGGACATCATAGGACACGGGGGGCATGTCGAGCAGCAGGTCCAGCCGGGTGGGCTTGCAATAATCCAGACCCTGGAGCTCCTGCTTCAGAGGTCGGTATGTGGGGTCCCGCATGTCCACAGTCTTGATCCCTCCCGTGACCTTCTGACCCATGATGACCTTTGGTTTCACCTTTTCTCTGACTCCCAAGGCAAACTCATCAATCTTGGGGCCTTCACTCCAGATTTCTAATCAGGACCAGACAGAATTCCTAAGGAAGGTTGCTAGGTGATCTCCGGAGGTTGTGAAGCATTCGGTATTGCCTAATGGATGGAAAGAGAAACAGGAGAGTGGATGAGTAGGGTGCGGATGAGCAGATGAGCAGGGGAGAGACTAGAGAGGAACACAGCGCTACATGCACAGAGATGTCTCAGCAGCTTGGAAGTCTGAGGCAGAATGAAATGCCCCTGTCCCTGTGGCTACTGTCACAACGGAAAAGGGGCCATCCGCCCCATGGTCTGTGTGGAGAGACAGAGGTGGGTTTGGGGACCGAGAATCGCACTCAATGGGCTGGGACACAGGAGATGCCATTTGGGCTTCTAGGTGGCCAAGGTGGCAGTGTGGATCATTGAGTAAGCCTCAGCTCGGTGACACCTTGGTCAGAATGAAGGGACACATGCTTCTTTGCTTCCACAGCACAGGCAGATCAAGACACAGAGCCCAGACTCCCTAGTGGCCCTAGGGAGGAAACCCAGCTGTAGACAGCAGTTCAACTCAGGCTCTGCACGCATGCTCTGTGGCCTAGAGCTTCATGCCCTACCAGGACCGGAGCCACCAACACAGCTTTCCTCCAAGCCCATGGCTGGGCCCAGGGGTTCAGATGGACCAGAAGGGGCAAGGCTCATCCGCTGACCCACACGTGGTTCTGGGCTAACTTGCAGATGGTTAGCTGCTCTGTTAGAAGATTCCCTTCAACTAGAAGACAATGTTTCACCTGGAGTCTCCCTGCTACTGCATGGTAATAGGGAGGCCTAACTCCACACTGTCTCTTTCTTTCCTCTCTGGCTTCACCATCTCCAGGATCCACTAAGGAGGATGGGGAAGTGGAAACAGAGAGGAGACCTCACTACGTCTGTCTCTGGATCTCCAGTGGTGACTGGGAGGATGGGGAGGCTAAGAGTAGGGCTGACAACACATCCCCATTTGTCACTGCTCTTCTGGGTCTCATGAGCCGGTGCTCTCTGCCACCCAAAGCTGGAGGGCTGGAGAGATGCCTCACAAGGATGAGGACCAGAGTGAAGAGCCTCAGCACCCACATAAAAGCTGGGTGGGTGTGGCTGCCACCTGTAAGCCCAGTGCACATAGGGGCGGAGACAGGCTCTCTCCAGAGCAAACTAGCTAAAGTAGTGACAATTCAGTGAAAGACCCGTCCTCAACATAAGGTGGAATGGCGAAGAGGACACCCAATGCCATCCTTCACCCTCCACGCACACACATACACACACACACAGGCACACATATGCACACAGACACACACATGCCTGCCCGCGACACAAACATTTAAAAACCCTCCCTGGACCCCAGAAACTTTCAGCTCCCCAGTTTGGAGACAAGCTCCTATGATCAACAGGGTAATGAGAAAGGTGGCCCCCTGGCTACACAACCAACAGAATAAGCATTGGCTGCTGGGAAAAGGGGCCACGCTGAGTCACTTGTCCCAAGGAGCTCTGGGACACCCCAACAAAGCAGATGAAGGGAATGTGAAGGAATGTGGTGAGAGAAGGCTGAAGCGTGTCAGGCTCAGGGACACCTGGGGACTAGACAGCACTGGTCTCCCGTCAGTGAGCACAGGTCCAGGAGGTGGGGCAGGTCTGCAACGGGACCAATGGAAGCTACTGTCCTCTTGGCTGGAAAAGGGCCACATGAGAAAGAATGACATCTTCAGGGGAGAAAGGTCTCCTGGAGGTTCAGTCCCAGGGGAAGGACGTAGGTGACAGCATGTGCCCAGTGCCCTTATCCTGTGGTCGGGTCACACCTTTCTTCTTGGTTCCAGAGAAAGAGCATTGTGCGCCGCCCGCCCCCCTTGCCCCCAATCCTGAGGATACAAGCATCTCCACAGAGACAAGGTAGGACTGTCATGCCCAAACCTGCATAGAACCGAACTGTCCCTTTGCAGCTGAGGACTGTACTGGTTCCACAAAGCCCTGTAGATACAATGACCCTACATCCAGATGTCTAGGTACAATAATCCTAGTTTCTCTCAACTTTCTTTGTGATATGGGGATTAAACCTAAAGCTTTGAGCTGGGCATGGTGGTGCACGCCCTCGATCCCAGCACTTGGGAAGCAGAGACAGGTGAGTTCAAGGCCAGCTTGGTCTACAAAGCAAGGCTCGGCATCACCGAAAAGCCAAGACCACATGGAGATAGATATATGGAGTAATAGAAATGAGAGCTAGCCAATACGAAGCCCGAGTCATTGGCCAAACAGTTTATAATTAATATCAGCCTCTGTGTGTTTATTTGAGACTAAATGGCTGGGGGACTGGGTGGGACAGAAATGTCATCAGCAGTTACCAATGGCCTGTATTCAGTCCAGTGCGTCCACTAACACCCAGCTGTGCTGAGCTGTGGAAGGTGAGAGGCCAGCATGGAACGGCGGTGGAAGCCCACTGGAGGGAAGGTGTGGGAGGCAGGAGCTGGAGAGAGGGTTAGCACAGGTTAAGGGCGGAATAGAGGACATGGTCCAAGCCCTCTGCTGTGTGTGCCGCCATTGCATCATCTGAGCCACCTTCTGAGTGGGCAGTTGCCACGGAAATCCTAAAGTCACTCTTGACTCATCTTTCCTGTGTGTCCAGGTTGCTGGCTGAAGCCCCGTTGTCCACAGCTAGCCACCCCTAGCTTACATAAGGGCGCCAAGGCCATCCAGCTTCTCCCCTTCTGTCCACTTAAAATCTGCCCCTGCAGGGAGCTAAAAAGACGGCTACAAGTACTCACTGCCCTTGCACAGGACCCAAGTACTATTCCCAGCGCCAGTAGTTCCCAAGCCAGGTAGTTCACAACTGCTGTAGCACCAGCTCCAGGAGACCTGGCACCTCCGGCCTCCACTCCAAGGGGACTGGCACTCACTCGCACACACCCTGCCCTGCCCTACCCTACCCGTGCTCGCTCTCTCTCTCTCTCTCTCTCTCTCTCTCTCTCTCTCTCTCTCTCTCTCTCTCACACACACACACACACACACACACACTTTTAAAAAGTCAATCATTAAAAAAAACACCCCCATGCAGATTCTTCCCTCTTACCTTTTCCTGGAATGTGGCCTGAAGGGCGCGTCCCCAGGCCTGTCTCCAAGGCTCCCAAACTCACTCGGGATGAATGTGCCTTGTGTATGCCAACTAAGGTTCACCCTTGATTTTCCCAAGTTCCCGGTTGTTCATCTATGACATGAGTGTCACCTGTGTGTCACATGCTTTTCTGAAACGCAATGGAGACAGCGTCCTAGAGAGGGCCTGGCACAACTGGCATACTCCTTTTGATGTTCTAGAATGTTCTCATTCCCTGAACAAAGATCACTATGAGTGGCTCTTCCTGGTTACCGCACCTGGCCCGACAGATGAACGCTGCCCCTGGATATGACCCAAGCACTGGAATGCCATCCTACAGAAGACCAAGATGAAGGACTCTACTAAGCTGGAGGGAGGTCAGTGAACTCGTTTTGTGAATGACCAGATAGTAAATATTTTAGGCTTTCAGACAGTGTGTAAATAAATGGGTGTGTCTATGTCCCAATAAAACTTTAAGAAAACAGAGAGCTGGATTTAGCTCATGGCCACAGTCTGCCAACTGACCCCTCTTATAAAGCTGTGGAGACTGCTGACCTGCTCCCCAAAATACCTGCTTAGGATGGGGTGTGTGTGCGCCATCCATGGGTGCTGAGGGGCAGGAACATGGGTGGGTCTGCATGGCCGTGGCTAACATGGGTGGGTCTGCATGGCCGTGGCTAACATGGGTGGGTCTGCATGGCCGTGGCTAACATGGGTGGGTCTGCATGGCCGTGGCTAACAATGGACACAGGCTTCTCTGAGCCAGTAGGAGTCCAGCAGTGGGCACTCCTGGTAGGAAGCAGGGGAGCCAGTACCGGTGGGCTCTAGGTCACCCCCCCCCATTTCCTGCTGTTCTAGAAACAAAGCAGAGGCTCATGCTTTATGGGGTCCAAAGGTACCACATGAATGCCAGGGCCTGAGGCTACCAAGGGAACAGATGGCAAACCTCTACGGGGTGGGAGGGACCCGTCCTCATCTCTACTCAGGAGAAGGCAAACCATGACGGGTGGGAAGGGGGTGGGTATGTTTCCTTGTAGGCAGAAACTAGACGGCAGAGAGCTGGCAGGGAGGGACTGCCATCGCCACGTACCACCAGTCACAGCACGGGGCGCACGGCTGCCTACAGAGACAGCACACATGCCGGTACACACATGGACACCACTAACTGTAGTGATGTCAGTGGTCAGTGAGTCTGAGGAGCAGGACGGAAGCCCTGAAGTTGGCAGCTCAGAAAGTAAACTCTGGCATTCCCCACCATGTCCGTCCCTCCATACAGTACCTGCTGGCCCTCCTCATGGCTAACCAACCCCCACAGTCCTAGTTAGCACCCTTCTTACCGAACCAAATTCTGGCCACCCCAAATAATGAACAAATCCCACTGTGCTTAGTCCCAGGCCTGCACGTGCCAGTTGTCAAAAAAAATCACAGCACTGGTGATTCCCAAAGACCAGGGACACTCCTCAGAGAGAGCTAAGGAGGGGACGTACAATGTCATTACCTGCATCACAGCTCCCATGATGCAGGGCAACTATCCCAGCCAAGAGACTGTGTACACAGGTGTATATATTCGCACATTTGTGAGTGTGTGTACGTGAGTGTGTGTGCGCATGCACGCACGTGTGTGTGTGTGTGTGTGTGTGTGTGTGTGAGAGAGAGAGAGAGAGAGAGAGAGAGAGAGAGAGAGCTCTAACTACAGTTCTGTTTCTCTTATTGGGCAACAGGGAACATGTCCAGTCATTCTCCCGGCCATGTTTTCCTCCAGGTAAAATCAGATTAAAGATCAACCGAGGACAGCAGAGAAAACCATCGTCAAAGGCTGAGCAGGTTGCTTATGAGGGAGAAAGGATTTTCTTTGCAAACAGACTGAGAGCTCCGTGAGTCAGACGAGAGCTACCTTTCCTCTGGGGTCTTGTTCCAGACCCCAGACTGTCAAGACCGTCAAGACCAGTGACAGGGGCTGTAACACGAACACTACCGGGGTAATTACTCAGGAAATGCCATGTGAGCAGCTTCACGGGTCATAGCGGGCAAGCCACTGCCCACCACGGCCACATCCCGCTCTTGTTGGGGATGTATGGCTGAACTTAATCACACTGAAAGGGGGCTAAGGGCTTGGGTAGACCTCAAGGCTATGGGTGGGATGTCCTAGGGAGACCTTGGTCTTCTCACAGCTCTGACCTTCCTGTCCCTGTATCCCAGTTCAGCCCATGCTCCACTGGTCACAAGTCTGGGAGTGGCGGAGACCTACCCCACTATCAAAGCCAAGCACACCCTGGGGTCTTCCTCTCTGGCTGGAGGGTAGGGTGATGAGAGAAACACAGAAGGGAATTGGCCATGGCAGGCAAGAGCAAAGATGACTCACACACTCTCACACACTCACACACACACTCACACACTCTCTCTCAAGATGACTCACACACTCTCACACACTCACACACACACTCACACACTCTCTCTCAAGATGACTCACACACTCTCACACACTCACACACACTCACACACACACTCACACACTCTCTCTCACACACTCACTCACACACTCACACACTCACACTCTCTCACACACACTCACACACTCACACACTCTCTCACACACACTCTCACACACACTCACACACTCTCTCACACACACTCACACACTCACTCACACTCACACACTCACACACTCACTCACACACACTCTCACACTCACACTCACTCACACACTCTCACACACACTCTCTCACACACACTCTCTCACACACACTCTCTCTCACACACACTCACACACTCACACTCTCTCTCACACACACACTCACACACTCTCACACAAACTCACACACACTCTCACACACCCTCACACACTCACACTCTCTCACACACACTCTCACACACACAAACTCACACACACTCTCTCACACACACTCACACTCTCTCTCACACACTCACACAAACTCACACACACACTCTCACACACTCTCTCTCACACACTCTCTCTCACACACTCACACACTCTCACACACACTCTCACACACTCTCACACACTCACTCACACACACTCACACACACTCACACACACACTCACACACTCTCTCTCACACACTCACTCACACACACTCACACTCTCTCACACACACACTCTCTCACACACACTCTCACACACACTCACACTCTCTCTCACACACACTCACACACTCTCACACAAACTCACACACAAACCCACACACACACAGACACACACACTCTCACACACCCCACCCGACAGATTCTATACTCTTACATTAGCATAAACCAAATCAGAAGCACAGGAGCTAAGGCAGGGGAGTCTGCATCCACCAGACCACACTAAACCCTGTGGTTTTAATGTCTTCCGCCTTCCTTTAAGGGAAGAATTCCCACCCCTCCCCCTACTTCTGCTGTACACAAAGCTGGGGTCATCTCTCGGTTCCAGGTTCACTGAGAGGCAACAAGCTTCCAATCCAGCTTCCATCAGCTGCCATACGATTGCCATACAATTAGGTGGCCTGGGACACCAGAAGCCACCAAAGTTGCCATTTGTAATAGACTTTCAAATGCACAGCTTGGCTCCAACAAGGCAAAACCTTCCCCCAGGCAGCCTTCATGCTCATAGTCAAGGGCCCGTTGTTGGTATCCAAGATATCATGGAGGACAGAAGAGTGTGGCAGGAAATTATCAGCTAGTGTGATGGGCAAACAGGACAAGCTTCTCTGCAGGGACTGTGTGATGTGGCATGCCTCTAACCAGGTGTCTCATCTGTGGGCGCACCTCCCCCAAACCAGGCCCTCACATGAAGACATTTCACACAGCCTAAGGTCCATGTCATCTACACTGGGCAATGTGGCAAGCTGAGCAGCCCTGTGTGGGAAGAGGCAGCTTGGGACAGGCTTTGGAAATGTACCGTGAGGTTGTTCCAAAGCAGATTGTGGAACTGCACAGCTCGTGGTGGAATCTCCAAAGGAACAGAATTTAAATGGTCTCCCCACATGTGTGTCTGTTTGTAGGCACTGAGAACTACCCCAAAGAATAAACACCAACTATCTCACAGGGGGCAGTGCTAGCAAAGACAAGACCTGCTCACTTTAGACACTCTGAGGTCCATGATTGACAGGAACACAGAGGCAAGGCTAAGTACAGATGCTGGCCAAGCTCTAGGGCCATCCGCTTTAAATGGGGCAGGTGTCTATTGCCACTTGCCCCAACACATTTATCCTACAACTCAGCCAGGTGGGCTCTACTCAAGTTCTGCCCCGTCACAGGCCTTATGTTGCTGTTTCTTAAAACTCAGGACTGCTCTGGCCTCAACCGACCAATTCTAGAGAGGAGGAGGAAGGGGGAAAATAGGGAGAGAGGCACCCAGGGGACAACTGTCAACACTTGGCTCAGGAGGAATCTCTGAACTTGTTAGCATCGACCTGGAATCCTATCAAGCCCCTTTAGTGAAAGGCACAGTTTCTCAGACCTCACCTTCCCCCAAGGGCTTTCAATGACTTGGCTCAAGAGTCCCACCTAGGCTAACAAGTAGCCTTTTACTGTAGGAGGCACTGCCAAGTGACTGGGGGGGGGGCAGAGAAGGGGCCACCAGGGAGTAAGCAGGCACACGCCCTCCTCCTGAAGCGTGGTTCACCCTCACTACCTCTGACCCCAGAACAGTAAAACCATTGTTTTGACACAAGATGGAGAAAGAATGAAATTCAGGATGTGGAACAAGGTGACCTATTTATAAAGCCTCCTTTCACCTGAAGATCAAACAGGCTCCCTCCCTCCAGTGGCCTCCCTGCCTCACACATCAGTGGTTGCAGCCCAGGGTTTTGCAAGAGCAATATGCCTGGGGCAGAACAGCCTGTTATTGTGTTAGCCGTGCAGCCTCTGCAGGCTGGCTGAGCCACTGTCTGACTGCCTGCCCCAGGGTAGCCTGCTGACCAGGGTCCACTGCTTCCTCCAGCCTTTGACACAGGGTGGTAGGATGGGTTAGGTTGTGTGGTGGGCGCGCTCCGACAGGCTGGCCACAGAACAAAGGCACAATCCTCATCTGGGCTCCCACCATGTGGCTGTAATCTCCCTCTCCACCCAATCAGGCAAGGATATAAAATCAAGTGTGTGACCCTAGAACCATCAGAGAGGATCGGGCCCTTCTGGGAAGTTCTGATAGGCAGTTCTGATAGGCGATTTTGGAAAGAAAATCCCACACAGTCCAGAGCTCTAGCCTCTGGCCTCAAAGAGCAGAAAAGCACCTGCCACAAACACCTACGGAAGGGCCCAGATTACTCATGGCACTTTCAGAAAGGGCTCAAAGCAGTTACGCGGTACCCCTGGGAAACCAGCGAGACATTCATACAGAGACCAAAAATTAAAATAACAGTTAGCTTCTAGTCTAGTTTAGAGCTGGAGGGCTGGGTCTGCGACTCACTCGGAGAGGCGCCGTTGCAGGAGGGGCAGCTATGCTGTGGCATGTGCACCTTCAGTGGCAGTGGGAATAGTCTAGACTCTGGGCTGCTGACCCACATGGCCTAGGAAGTCAGTCACAACCTGGGCTGCTACTGGTGCTGAAGAGGGGGCTGAGTGCCTCCCACAGCAGCATCAGAGAAGCAGGGGGAGCTACTAAAGCAGCCCTCAAAGAAAGCCTGGCTGCCCCTTAGGCATCCTCTTACCAGCTCCAGAGGAAGGCAGGGGAGAGGATGCTGGAGGTCAGTGCCTGCAGCCCTAAGTGGGTTGGACTACTCCAAAGAGATGATGCTCTTGTGAGAAGGCTCCCCAGGGGAACAATCCTGGGCTCCCTCTTGCCTGGCTCCCCACCAGGCTGGCTCCAGGGCTGCCTAAGCTGAGATAAAACTAACACAGGTCTGAGACAGGTTGCAGGCCTACAGCAAAGCAAAACTCAGTTTTGGGGATCCAAGGCCTGGGACAGGTGGAGCAGGTGACACCTTGACCTCTTTCCACAGAGGTTGCTTCTAGAAGTTGACCTCAGGAGGAATCTGTTCACAGGTCCAAGTGTCTAGTTCCCACGCCGTGAGCAAGGGAGAGGGTTCTGGGGTGTACTTGCCGCACTCGGCAGACCCAGGCAGATGCCCTCAAACTACCTGGGGCGGACAAGGCAGACGCAACACGGCATTTTTACTTCCAGCACGCAATGTGCAGCTCCAGATGACAGCATGTAGTACACAGGGCAAGTGTCACATGCGACGCCTTGCCTCCTGCCGCCTCTCATTACCAAGGAATCCCTAAACACAATGAACGGGAAAGCCAAGCACAGGGCATCATGGGAAGTCCAGGTCCATGGTTCACAGAGATAACTCCAGTTGCCCAGCTCTCAAGAAGGTATCTCAGAGGGAAGACATAAGAGGCGGGTCCCTGCCCAGGGCATGAAAAAAAGCAGGAAGGCTGAAGGCCCCAAATAATGAAGTTAGTTCTGTATCATCAGGAATAATAAATTCAGCCCCCTCACATAACACCCTCTAAACTTCCCCTGAATTCAGTCAGTTCCGTGAACCCCTTACATCAAAGGCAGCCGCAGTAAGAGAGATCCCCGAACACTCAGAAGGGGGAGAGGCTGGATGGCTGCTCCCTGTAACTAAATTTGCGAGTGGTTCTCAGAGGGAGGTAGCAGCAGGAGGGGCCCCTGGGAACTGTACAAGTCCCGGGTTTTGCCAAATGCTGGGATTAAAGACGCGTGTGTGCCATTAAACCTGGATTCCCCAGTCCATATAAATGGACTTACTCTATGTTTTACATGAACCCATGCATGTATTCAAGTGTGTGAACTGGTGTGTGTGTGTGTGTGTGTGTGTGTACACGTTGTCCCTTTGTGTGTGCAGAGTCTCTCACCGAACCTGGAGCTCAGTGATTTGACTAGTGCAGCCAGCTTGCAGAAGGAGTGTCCTGTCTTCGCCTCCCATGCACTGGGGTTACAGGGAGTAACTCTGATTGGAACTCCAGGCCCCATGCTTGTGTAGCAAGCACTTTATCCACTGAGCCATCCACCTCACCCCTTTCACTTTCCTGAAAGTTCTACCTTGTTATAAACTAGCTTAAATGCCACGTATAAGAAGTCATAAGATCCCTATATCTGCCTTCTGGACCATTTGAAAGTGCAGACACAGTGATGGTCACTTACAGCCAAAGGTCAAACCACACCCAGTATGTGGCTTATTTCCCTGGTCATACCTTAGCTCTGGCATCACTTTTATGTTAATGGTTGCATAAACATCTGATTGACACCTATGTTCCTTTTGAGGATGGTCACATATGGGGGTTAAGATTTTCTCTTTAACAGTGTGACTTGGGAGTATTTCCTTTATACAGTCTAATCCTCAGAGCCTTGGCTAGCCTCTGCTTCGGTCACCTTTTGTAGAAGACGTTAAAAGCTCCCTCTACCCTGTCTCTAGGCATCCTGGTCTCTGCACCCCACAGTGCAGCTGAAGGTGCTGGAGAGGCTCTGCTTTGCTAGTCTGTCAAAAAGACTTCCAATGGACCGCGTCCAATGAACTCGCTAAGGAGTCTAAAGGGAACCAGGTAGCAGCCTCAGCACCAGTCCCTGGGACTCACGGGCAGTGTGGGAAGCAAGGGCTTTAACTCCTCAGTTCCGATAGACTCCAGGAACTTCTTACCTGTCCTGGCCTTCCTGCTACAAGCCTGTTAGCCTGGAAAGTCTTAAGACCTCTAGGGGGAGGCCCGGGCTCAAGTGGGTGACAAGGCTCTGGGGAGCAGGTTCTCGTGCGCCAGCTTACCAAGTGCAGGAAGAGCAAGGAGGGAGAAAATGACCTCCTGCCTCCTGGACAGACTGTGCCTCACCTATTGGCAAGCTGCCAGCACATGCCTATAATTCCAGCACTTGGAGGAGTTGGAGGCCAGCCTGGTCTACATAACAAGTTGGCTAGCTTTAATTCAACAAGCCAAAACAACAGCACAGCTGTCATTCACTGGCAATTAAATAAAAATAAAATAAAATAAAAAAGAGGAAAGTGAAAGCACTATCGTGTTCAGCACGAGGGGCTTATGGTGGCCCTTCCCTTTAAATCTCATCTTATTGCCGGGAAAGGTAAGCGGTCCCAAGAGCCATCAACAGATGATGTGATTTACTAACTGCAGGTTACACATGACTGGATACTATTCAGTCATGAAAGGACCAGTAACGGTGTATGTTACATTTTGGCTGGACCTTGAAAACATTAAAAAGTGAAAGATCTCAGACACAAAGGGTCACAGCCCATAGCCCCATCTTATAGAATAACTAGAGCCAGAGAACCCATATGGACCAAAGCAGATTGCTAGAGGTCAGTAAATGTTTGGGGACTGTGTGCGTGTGTGCGTGTGTGTGTGTGTGTGTGTGTGTGTGCGTGCGTGCGTGTGTGCATACAGATGCCACTGAAGTGGGCTTTTAAAGAAGATTAATAATGGATTGACAAGATGGCACAGTGTGTAAAGGCACCTGCCACCAAACCTGAACACTTGAGGTTTGGTCATGAGATCCACATGGTGGAGAGAACTGACTCCAAGCTGTCCTCTGACTTCCGCTTGTGTATTTCATAGCACACACATGTACATGTACTCACGCACGCATGCACACACGCACACAACGCAATTTTTAAGAATACGGGTTAATGTGGACTAGGGAGAGAGCTCAGTGTGGTGATATATTATTTGTGGTTTATTAAAGCTTGCCTGAGGGTACAGAAAGCAAAACTAGCTACAAGTCGTAGAGCCGGGCAAGGTGGCACACACCTTTAATTCCAGCAGCCATACTAGTTAGCCACAGAGCCAGGCGGTGGTGGCACACACCTTTAATCCCAGGGTTCAAGAGACAAGCAGATGGATCTCTCTCCACACTGAGCTACATGAAACTGATCCAGTCCTAAATCAAAACAGCTCACACAAAGGTGATCTTGGGGCTTGGGATCACACGCCTTTAATCCCGGCACTAGGGAGGAATAAAAGGAAAAACCAAAGGGTCTCATGTGAAGATTTATCTCAGTGGTGCAGAGGACAGGATGGCCCTTTCAGACTGAGGTAGAGGTAAGAGCTAGTGGCTGGCTGCTTTGCTTTTCTGATCTTCCACTTCAAGCTTGTACCCCAGTATCTGTGTCTGGGTCTTATTAATGTTCCAGCCTAGTTCATGGAGTGCTTGCCACACAAGCATGAAGACCCTCATCCAACCCCCCAGAACCCATGTACAAAGCCAAACTCTGCAGAGGTGTGGACAAGGAAGAACCCAGGGGATTCACGGGCCAGCAAGTCTAGCCTGATCAGTTAGTCCCAGTAAGAGACCTTGACTCAAAAAGCAAAGTAGCTAACTCCTGATAACAGCACTACAGGTTGACTCGTGTCTTACACACACACACACACACACACACACACACACACACACACACACACACACACGTTAATGCTATGTTTCTGAAGTTGAATGAAGCACGCTCTGCTGCACGCTCGTGGCAACAGGAGGAGGAGGGTGGGACAGAGATGTAAGGCTGAAGGGCATCCAGCACCTACAATACAGGGGACCCGGCTGACACAGCACTGGCTTGCAGCCAGGGTTTCACACCGGCCACAGCTAATGGGCTAATGGCATAAGATGTGGGAGTTAAGAGCACTCAAGAGCTTGCCTGCTGTGACCCTTTGGCCCTGCACCCACACGCCTGCCTGCCTGCCTGCCTGCCTGCCTGCCTGCCTGCCTGCCTCCCTCCCTCCCTCCCTCCCTCCCTCCGCAAAAGAAAAAAGCCCTGAGTCTGGCTGGTAGCTTTGCACCCTTGAGCAGGCACCTGTGGATCAAGTTTCTCTGGAGGAATCCGGAATGTGCCTGTATCTCCTGCCTGTGCCCAAACAGAAGACTGGGGAGCGGAGACCAGCACACCCAAACTACAACAGTGTGAGGACCCTGGCATGGGAAACGTGCCGTCAGGGCAGCGCATGGGCCCTGCCCACTGCAGGAAGGCAGACAGCCGACACATTCCAGAACCTACTTTCTCAGAGCAGGTCCACACCCCAGGCATTGAACATTAGCAAGGGCTCCGCTTTCTGAAATCAGGAAATCATCCTGGCCACTCAGTTCTGCTGGCTCTCCCTGCCGATGATGTCTTGGCCCAGCTGGCAGCAATATTACACCACAGAACTGCCCACACCCAGGAAGGCCCAGGCTGAGGCTCAGTGGGACCAGGCTTGTTCCCACATGCAAACTCTTTCCAATGGACAAAGTGACGTGTTCTTGGGACATCACCATTTGACAGCTCGAGCACAGGTGCCATCACTTCCCATAGGCCCTTTCCAGCTGGGCGGGGCCACGTGAAACATGGAAAGCTGGCTGAGAAACAGGGTCAATCAAGGGAGACAGGTTTAGCCGAGTGCCTATCAAACCATAGAGGGCAGGTGCAGTCTGGGGTTGGGCTGTCAAGTCCCAACTTCTGCTCTACAAGCGGAGTGACCTTATTTCCTGGCCTCTCTGTGCTCTGGGCCCCTGGTGCACTGAATCAAAGGTGATGAGGCTCCAAACTCGCAGGTGCTTAGAGGATAGTATGTGGATCCCACAGGAAGTTCAGCATTAAACGAACATCCAAGGCCAAAGAGATGGCTCAGGGGTTATAGGTGCTTGCTACCAAGCCTGAGCACCTGAGTTTGATTCCTGGAACCCCCATGGTAGGAGGAGAGAAATGACCACCCATAACTTCTCCTTTGACCTTCACACATGCTCTGTGGCCTTGTATTAACAGTTTCCTCTAGAGATTAAAACATTCCAATCCTGCAGGGAAGCTCCTTAAGCAGGAAGGTAAACAACTCAGAAAGCTCCAGGAAGTCCCTGAAACTGACCAGATACACTAGGTCCCTGCCTGCCACAGTAAACAATAAAAGCCTAGAGTCTCCCTCGGAGGGGCAGAGCCAGGCTACAAAGACCACCTGAGACCAGACGGCTACCTGGAAGAAACAGAACACAGGCGGGCTGCCTGGAAGAGGTGTAGACAACCGAGGCACCTGGAAAGACCTCTCCACCCTGCTGAGCTGCCTGCAGGCTGTGCCGTGTGAGCTGTCACTCATGCTGGGGTGGCCTTTGGTGATGCAGCTGCTGGAGTCATTCCCGTTGCTGTAAGTAACCCCTCACCCATACTCCTGCAAGTAATCCAATAAAACCCATTGGGTCATCAAGTTGGACCTTGGTGGTGTGCATACTTTGGCCTGTCATGGTGGGTCCCCTATCTGGGGTGAGTGGGCATGTGTACTGTCTCCCCGGGAAAAGTTTGTCACACATGAACATGCCTGTACACATACACACAAACAAACAAATGCAAAAACAACTAAACAGCCAACACTGGAGATACATTTCCAATGTAGTGGTCTGAGGAAAAAGAAGATGGTTATGTCTCCTGATAGGGTTTCAACACTGACATGCAAATCCAAAAACAGCTCCTACCCAAACTCAGCCGTCTTGGCAAAGAACAGCAGCCCCGAGATGCTGACTTAGCTTTGTGCTACTTTGGGCCATCTCAGACTCAGTGACAGCCACGGAGCCTCTGGGGACTTCACCCAAGGTCTGGGGGAGGAGGGGCCCTGCCCTTCCTCTGCTCCCTGACACCAGGAAGCCAGGGCCTGGGCACCAGGGAAGTTTCTCAGGAAAGCAGTTTGGCTCTGGGGCCTGTCTACTCCAGTCCTCAATCTTGAGATTGAGGGAAGAGGGGGAAAGCAGCCGAAGGATCGCTTAATGGGCCAACCCAGGGTGACACGGGCCCTTGCTTGACCCAACAGTCACCTCAGCCTCGGGGACGTCCAGCTCCTGCCACCCCGGTACGCAAGACTCCAAAGTATATTTTACACTCTGGCCTTGCTGGCAGAGAGCTCCGGAAACAGCTAGGCCTAGCTTCAGAAAGGTATATCCACAGCAGGCTGGATTTCCCACGACATAGGATAGCAGCATGTGTATCACCTGCCCAGGCACATCTCAGCTGGGCAGCTGCCACCGGACTGGACCATCGTGGGAGTCACCCTCCTCAGGCCCTGACTGCAAGCCTTCCTGCCAGACTCGGGTTTCCACAGCTGGGGCTGGACCACAATCCCTGCTCCTACCGGAGGCGCTGCCGGGCTCCGCTGCTGTCTGAGTTTCTGTTCCCATATCAAACGCGGTTCTTTCTGCTGAGGCGACAAGACCTGCCAACAAAGCAAGCCGCTGGGACCCGCACTTTCATAGCATAGCACACTACAATGAATCACTGAGGCTTAATGGCATTGGCAGCTGGGCTGGTGGCAGGGACCCGTGTGAAAGCTGCACAGGGAGCTCAGCTCCACTCCCTGCACCTCATCTCTCCTGATTGACAGCTCCCTCTCCAGGTCCCCAAACAGAAGACCAGACAGCATGGAGATCTGCATGTGGAACAGTCTGATTCCTTATTAGCCCCATCCCAGGCACACTGTCCCCTTACAAAGGAGGAGGGGACCAGTCACCTGCCATGCCCTGCCCCTTGTGACACTCAGCAAACCCTGCATGCACGCCAGGAGCTTGATGGAAATAAATGTGGAACTTCGGGTACCACTCTACCTATTTATGCCGAGGGGACCTGCAACAGACAGACCTCAGGTGGCTTGGGGCTGTCAGCGTGGGTTCTCTGGGAGGTGGAGGCTTGGAGGAAACACATTAGGAAGGGATTAATCTCCTTCCAGGAAGCTGATCTTGAAACACAACAGACCATGTGACAGAGGCTACAGACGATGTCCCTGTCCTGGGTCAGAGATCCAGCATTTTTGCAAGGCACAGAGGTGGGCAGGGTGAGGCACATAAGACAGACTGCGTTCCTAGACCTTACAGAAGGCAGTGGCCACAGCGATCTGGACGGACAAGTCCTGGTGGCACCACCCTGAGGCAGCTCCTCTGCTCATCTGTCTCCCTCTGCCCACCCTGCACACCTCATATAACCCTTAGATTCCAGAGAGCCAGGTAGACCCTGAGACTTCCAAGTGCACGCCTGCTATCAAACAGTCTTGGCCCATAAATGACCTACACTTAGCTGATGCCCATCTCTCAAGGTCTGCTCCAGCTGCCTCCTCCACAGCACCTTCCCTGGTGGGCCTCCATGGCTGCCTCACAGCCATTTCTTCCACACTGTGTCTGGGATTACCTCAGGACCCTGGGCCTGCAGGAACCCAGGCATGCGGTCAGTCACAACCCTGTATCTTGGATGAAGTCCATGAGCCTGTCCAAGACCCGCCCATATGTAGCCAGCCAGCAAGTGGCTTCACAGTCTCCCAACACCTACCACAAAATCCAGAGTTCTGGAATGTTCCAGGCAAGTGCCTTGGGAAAAAGCCAGGAGAAAAGTCTGTGGGTCTTCTTCACCCTGGGGTGGGGGGGTGGGGGGGGTAGAAGCAGGAAAGCAGCCCCAGCTGCTGAGACCTGGGGACCCTCCTGAGTGTGGCTGCCCCACAGGGTCCCCAGGCCTGCCGTGCCTAAGCTGCTTCATCAGTCCTGGCCAGGGCCAGTTCCACCGTCACCAAGGGGAAACGGCCCTTGGTTACCACTGGCCTAACACAGAAGGCAAAACAAACACGAAGGCCTAACAGGCCTCCGTCCTCACTGCTGGGAACAATTGCAGGGCAATCAGCCCAGCAGTTTGAGGGCCCTCCAAGACTGGAGGCCCTAAGCCAGTGGGAGGCCAGTAGGTAACTCATTCCCTCCCTTTGCCTCTGAATATCTCCCAGGGCCTAGGGACCCGGTGTCATCCCACTCAGGAAGACAAACACACAAAACCCCAGTAACTGCAGAGTCACGACCAACACAGGCCACGGCACGGAGCGCTGAGCCAAGTTTGCAAAACTCTTTTTTCCGCCAGCAAGCTTGGCAGGTGCGGAGGTGATGCCCCAATCAGACCTCAAGGAGGGTGTACCAGAAACCTCGGCCCAGGCAGGGGCAGGCTGGAAACGGGCATCGTTCTGGAAGACTCTGCCAGCTATGACCAACCCTCGCACCCCCACACACCTCCCGCCCCAGGCCGAGCAACTTGTCGTCAGATGGATAGACTGCACCACCACACTGGGCAGGGAGCAGCCAGGACAGCAGCAGGGTCCTGCACTGTCCTGAGGGGGGGTGGGGTGGGTAGAGGGTGGAGGGCGGAGGATGGGGTGCAGCCAGCATAGCCCAGGCACTGGTCCCTAGTCCCCTCCTGTCCCAGCACACCCAGAACCTTCCACTCAGAATCACATTTTCTTCTGGGTCTCTCCCTTGCAGGGTCACCTTCCTGCCACACTTTAGGACACCCTAAGTAGACGCGGAGGGAAGCTTTAGCAGAAACAGGAGAGAGAAAGAGCTAAGTATCACACCTCTCCTCAGAGCCTCGCCCGAGTTTCCAGGTCTGCCCTCTGCAGCAGGGTAGCTTGCCAGGGGAAGTGTTTGTCTTCCCTCCCTCCACCTTCCTACTTTGTGGGCGTCCGTGTGAGTGAGCCTCGCACGCTTTCTCTTCCCTGCACTTTGACTGGTGTTGCCGGGTGGGGGTAGTGGGGAGTAGGGAGGGCATAGGGGTTCTGACCTTGAACAAGATCCAAATCCTCATCATACAGGAGCCACAACCCTTGGAAGATGCTCTGAATATTCCCACGCTCCATCCTCAAGCTCCCTTGGGTCTCCCACTCCTTAGCCTCCCTGGAGCCATGTTTTTCTCTGACTACAGTGGTAGTTTACTCAGGCTTGAGGGACCTGCCCAGGTGAGAGATGGAGAACGGAGGACCGGAAGAAAGAATGTGGGGCTCCGAGATAGACACACAGAGGTGTCGCACAGAGGTGTGACTGGCCCCCAGGGTATGTGCAATCGGAACCCCACCCTGATCACAGTAAGGACATAACCCTGAACCGGAGGCAGAGCCACCCGGGCGGTAAGCCTGGTGGGACGGGAGGTCAGGGTGCTTCTCATGTCCCACCCCCAGCCTGTCCTACTCTCTCACCCCCCACGGAGGGTTCTGTGTCCGTAACCCAGGGACGTCTCAGGGCAAAAGCACTGTTAACAGCTAGGCTGAGGGTCTGCCTTGGAGTAGTCCCGTTAGGCTTTAACGGCAGCGGCCTTACCTCACTGGAAGCCAACTTAAGCCAACTTTGGGCTCAGCCCTCGTCCTTGCTCGTCTCAGAGCGGTGGGTCCCAGCCTTCCTAGCACCTCCATCCTTTAATATGGTTCCTCTTCTTGTGACACCACCCAAAAAGTTATTTCCGTTGCTACTTCATGACTGTAATTTTGCCACTCTTGTGAATTTTGATGTAAATATCTGTGTTTCTGGATGGTCTTAGGCAATTCCCACAACCTACATGTTGAGAACCACTACTCTGGAGAAACTTGAGGACCCACCACCCCCTCATACGGCCCCAGCACAGACAGTAAGGCCACTGAATTTAACAGTGGGGTGGGGGGGGTGTCAGTCTTAGATTTTGATACTGTCCTGCTGAAAATTTAAACTGCACATTCCAAGGACAACGACCCAGGAGCTATCAGAACCCCCTCTCCCTTCGTTTTGCCTCCTGAGTCACTGGAGACGTCGATCAGAACACAAGGACATTTAGGGTAAGAATATGAAATGCAGGCTGCAGCCCAGCAGCAAGGACAGCCATCCGATGAGAGGCGGGGAGGACACGACACAGCAGGAAGCCCGCTCACTCCACTCGCGCATACTGAACCCCGGGCTCCTGGGTGGGAGCCAGAAAGCACTGGAAATGGAAAGCCGCATCCTCTCCCCAGTTTCATTACCAACGCAAAGGGCACGGAAGGGCTGCAGGTCCACAAACTCGCGGCTGGTGTCATTTTGGCACGCTAATGTTGATCTGGTGGTCAGCTGTTGGCTCGGGGCATAACTATGGAAACTGGTACTCAGACACGCCCTTGAAAAGCCATCAGAAACAGCTGGTCCATCATCTTCCTCTCTCCATCATTTCCCATTTTCCTTCTCTTTTGTTCAGGGGAAGGGAGGCTAAGAACCAAGAGGGGACTAGGGAGACACTTGGTAAAGTTCTTGCTTTGCCCTACAAGCAGGAAGACTTGATTTAGGCCCTCAGACCACATTTAAAAGCCGGGCATGGTGGAACTTGCTTGTTATCCCAGCACTTGGAAGGCAGTTGGATTTCCGGGGCTTTTGAGCTGGCCACCTAGCCCACTAGGAGAGCTCCAGACCAGTCAGGTAACTTGTCTCAATAAACAAGGTGGGGCTGGCAAGGCGGCTGGGTGGATAAAGGCACTTGCTGCCAACCCTGATGACATAAACTCAGGTCCTGGATCCCACACTGTGGAAGAACTGACTCCTGCCAGCTGAACTCTGACCTCCACACTCACAGTGGCATGCATGTGTCCATAAACACACACACACAATAAATGACTTCAAAAAATACCACCGGGCGTGAAGGTGCCCACCTTTCATCCCAGCATTTGGAAGGCAGAGGCAGCTACACGGAGACCTTATCTTAAAAAAACAAAACAAAAAACACAAGGTAGGTGGCAGCTCAGGAACCACCCGAGTTTGCCCTCTGGCTTCCACACAAACACATGCACACACACACAAGAACCGGGAAGGATGACGCAGAAAGCATCTTTTAGGCGAACGGCCTCAAAGACGGCAATGCCTATCAGCTGCAGGAGTAGATTCATTTTTCTCCTGCAAAAGTGAGAAGATGAAAACCCAGCCCCACAGGCTGCGGAGGGCATCAAAGACAGTGGATGCCCCAGCAGGAGTCCAACAGCTCCCGGCACACAGTAGGACTTTCAATGATGCCACATGCTTACACAGCTCTGTGTGGGCAGCTTGTAGTATTGCTATGTGACATGTGTTTGTGCATGAGGCGGTGGACATCACTATTTACCTGGCATCCATGTGGTTAAATCTTAACATAAAACACCTGACTGCATGAGAACCGCAAAAGGCAGATTTAAAGCTCCCTTAATGACCACCTGACCATGGGGCTGGAGAGATGGCCCCGGCAACGAGAGAGAGCACCGCTCCAGCAGAGGAGCGTAAGTTCAGTTCCCAGCACCCCATGTGTGGTGGCTCGCTCCAGCTCCAGGGGGCCTGACGCCCTCTCAACATCCATGAATACTGCATTCATGTGCACACATACATACACAATTTTAAAAATAAATCTTGTCTTAAAGGACCATCTATTTGGAATGCTTTGTTTTGTAAAATGCGGTTACGCCTGGCAACACTATGGAGGTTCATCAAGACTCTCAAGACAGAAAGGCCGTGCAATCTAGCAATTCCATGTGGGGTACACATCGCTACTGACTAGTTCTCCCTGCTGTCACAAAAGCAACGTAAGGGAGGAAGGATTTGTTCAGGCTCACAGAGTGAGGGTCCAGGATGCTGGGGCTCAGCTCACGTCTCCCCTTTTGAAAAAAATATTACTCTATGTGGGGGGGAGAGCGAGAGGCAGGGAGGGAGGGAGAAGACAGAGGTGTCTGGTTATGGCTCCACGCATCTCGACACACACATTGAGGTCAGAGACAATTCTGTGGAGTGGGTTCTCTCCTACCTTTAGTCAGGTTCTGGGGATTGAGCTAAGACTCTACAGTTTCTACATCCAGTACTTCACAGAGACATCTCAAAGGGCCCTTGCTTTCTCCCCTTATCCAGTCTGGGACCCCAGTCCGTGGTACATGCATTCAGGGTAGACTGTCCTTTCTTGATTACACCTTTCTGGAAATACCCTTATTCACAGGGACAGAGGTGTGTTCCCACAGTGAGTCTAACCCAGGCAAGTTGCTAATGACGACTACCCGTCACAATGCTACCCTTTGCCCACGTGGTACTCAAGAGCATCACTATGAAGCCGCACCTTTCCATCCCTGACATTTTCATCCCCAAAAGCCCCCACAGTCTTCCAACACCATTCAAAAATCCAAAGCCTCTTCTAAGAGCCAAGGCTGCTTTGAATCTACAAAATCAAAAGGCAAGTTATGCATCCTCCAATATACAGTGGCAGAGAATAAACGGGGTGGGGGGATGGGGGGGAACACGGAAGTAGCTGAGCAAAGCAAGACTAAAACTCAGAAGGGCAAACACCAATGCCTACAGTTCCACATGTGACATCTGGGGTTCATGATGATGCCAATCCCCTCCTGCCGTCACCTACAGCACACGTGACTCTTGGAGCATGCCTGCAGCTTTCCTGTGATCTTAGTGCCTCCAACATACTTGGAGTCTCCTTTGCAACCCAGGCTTCACCTTCTCAGCCTCATGCAATGACCTCTCAAGGCCTCCTGGCAGGGAATCCGAGCCTGCCACGTACTGCCTAGCTTCAGCAGCTTTCCGGAACCTTGGTGCAAGTCTCCATGACCACCTCCTCAATCCTCAAATCTCTATGACTGCAAAACTAACACCACCTGGGTGAGAGTGCCAAGTTCTGCTGTCAGCCCAAGGTGTCGCCCAGGCCCCCTAGACACAACAGCCTCAGTGCGTCTTCAAGGCTAGCCTGGGAAAATGCATATATTTATTTTCATTGAGGGGATGGGTGTCCCTGCCATGGCATGTCTGTGAAGGTCAGCAGACACCTTGTGGGAATTAGTTCTCTCCTTCCATCACATGGTAATGGGTACCAAACTCGGTTATCAGGCGTAATTGGGGGCGAGCGCCTTTGTCCGCTGAGCCATCTCACCAGCCTGCGTTTACTCTTTAAAATGGTTAGGGGCTGGAAATGGGCTTCAGTGGTAGAGCACCCACCCAGGATGCATGAGGCACTGTGTTTGAGCCTAGGATTCAAATAGTAAATTTTAGGTTATCTGCATTTGCCACAATAAACACTTCTTTCATATGAAAATGAAGGAGAGGAAAACTTGAGGCATAGACATCTAAAAGTAATAAAGGAAGAGCTCTTTCATCCTGGTATTCCTGGGACAACAGTTCAAAACTGCTAAGAAATGTGGCCATTGCCCCTAGCAGTACCCTCTTGTCTCTTTAAGGTGACCAATAGCCAGCACTGTCTGTCCTCCCAAGAGCAGCCCTGCTGAAAAGGACAACTGGCCTAGCACAGAGGAAAGGACACCATTTATTTGGTGAAAAGTTCCCCAGGGCTCTCTGCAGCATCCTTTCCTTCCTGCCATGATTCCCAGGCTGCACCTGGGTCCAGTCTGAGCCACTCCAGGCAGCCCACGTGCTCACAAGCTATAGGTCTCACCAAACAGGCAAGGAGACAAAAGGCAGGAGGGAGATGGGAACTCAAAAGAAAGCAGATTAAGGCACTGAAAACCAAGCCTCCAGTAGCTAAAAGCTCACATCTCCCCTGAGTCTCAGGGCTCCGTTGTCAGGGAGATGCTGAACACGGTATCACCCAGGTCCACATATCTGGAAAGAGGCTTGGAGACACATGCTTGTTGGTGAAGAGAATTTAAGTCTAGCTAAGTGTGGTGGCATATGCCCACAATCCCAGCACATGGGAGGCTGAGGCGGGACAGGAGTTTGAAGCCAGCCTCCACCACATAGTGAGTTCAAGGCAAGGCTGGGTTACATGAGATCCCGTCTCATAAAGCAAAACAAACAGACAGACAAACCACTGAAGTCAGGACTGAGGCAAAGTGCCCAGGAGAGAGCTGTGAGTGCCAAGGTTACTCTGGCTCCCAGTACGCTCTCCTGCTGCCCACATTTCCTGTGGCCTCTGTTCCCAACCATACTCAGTCTACAGAAGCAGCCTACTCAGGCCCAGGTCAAGTGCCCTTCAAGGTCAAGGATTCCTAATCAATACATTGAACGGGCCTAAGAAAAGCATCCTCTGTACTTCTCAACCTCATCTGGAACTCTGGCTATGACCTTGACAGACACTGAACTCTTCCTGACAGGCCCATGCCCCACCCCAGCAACTCCGCAGGCCTCAGCTGCCCCTCACTCTCTGTTGCCCTCTGCTTTGGTGGCTCCGGGGCACAATCTTCCTCAAAGTTACCCCAAAACATCTCTCATGAGGACTCAGACAGACCCTCCCCTCCCAGTCTCTGTATCTGTTAATTTCAATTCTCAACCTCTGGTTCGTCTTGGTTCAAACAGATGCCATCCTTGCTGGGAATCCCTCACCCCACATACCAGGTGTAAGTTCCCTCTGACACTACAGGTCAAACCGGACCCCTCTCAGCCGGCCTGAGTCCTCACCTGTGAAACTACTGATGGTGTAGCTCTTGCCATACTCACTTTTGGATCTGCTAACACAGAGACAAGATGTGGCCAAAAGATGTGAATAGTCCACTCAAATAAATGAATGAATGAATGAATGAATGAAATAAGCAAGCCCCAGTGGCAAACAGGCTTGCTTGAAAAGATGCTTAAACTCACGTTCGCAGGTGTTGTGGGATATCTGTACACTGTGTGAAGACGTATTGCTGTGATTGATTTAATAAAGAGCGGAATGGCCAAGAGCCAGGCAGGAGGTATAGGCAGGATTTCTGGGCGGAGAGAGGAAGGAGGAGGAGATCTAAGTACGGGAGAGAGGGGAGACATGGAGAGGAAACAGGAGGTGCAAGATGGAAGAGCGGTAATGGCGTGTGATACAACGTGGATTAATGTAAATGTGTTAATTTGTTATAAGGGCTAGTTAGGAACAAGCCTAAGCTAAGGCCAAGCTTTCATAATTACTTGGGAGCTGGCTGGACAGAGAAAGACTCTTTACAGACAGGGGAGCCCCAAATTAAAACGAGACATCACTGTGCACATGCCAGATTTCTAGCGCCTCCTGCCTCCACTGGAGGGGGGGGAGGGTAAAGGAGTTAGTACCACACAGTTTGAATAGGGAAATAAACTGCCAGTCAACTCAGAAGTTCTACTCCCGGCACTCGAGCTGTAAGAATAAAGCCCCAGAAGGCAGGATGCCTGTGGATCTGTTGGTGACAAGTCTCTGCCCTTCGCGGTGGAACGCCTCCTGGAGAGATGGACAAGCGTGCATTTACTAGCCAGCCTCTAAACTGCTGGCCCTTGGTTGAGATGGCCAGTCTTCCCCCACACTTGGGCTCCAGTGGGAGGAACGGCTGGGCTGCAAGCAAAGCAGAGAAGCGTGGCACCCAGACCTTCGCCACTCCGCCACAGCCTTCCTTCTCTTGGTCTGCCCTGCCCTTGCCTGTAAGATGCATCTCCCCAAACTTCTTAGGACACTCACAGGCACCCATCCCCTTTGTAACCCAGCGCCTCATTTGTGCCAGAATTCACCATCCTTTTTCAGTTTTTACATCCATTTGGCAAAGTGTCCATTTTTAGACAATCACTCCCAAAAAACAGATGACATAGATACATATCCTATACGCACAATAATGCTACAGCCACAAAGTTCAAACATCATGAAACACACACACACACACACAGAGAGAGAGAGAGAGAGAGAGAGAGAGAGAGAGAGAGAGAGCAGAAACTTAAACTGGCATAGACAGAAATAAAACTGTATTTGCCTCCACCCCCTGTGAGTGCTACTCAGGAGGGCATGGACGGTCGGTCAGCCAGCCTGTCCAATGACTACACATGTGCACAAGGGTCATGCTTGACTCTTAGCTAAGAAACAACAGCAGATTCATCTAAACACAAGAAACCACCTGATTACCCAGCCCCAAAGCGGTTCCTCCCAGAGAGCTGGTCAGGGCAGCAGACAGAAAAGGCTTAGAGAATGTCCCTCCCTCAACACCCCGTCCCTTACAGCCAACATGCTCTATAATGCATCCAGGGGGATTTTTCATGTTTTGACTCAAAAGTAATGCGTCTTTGAAATTAAGCCAAAGTAGACTAAACTTTCGGAATGAAGAAAGCCCCTTGGAAAGTCAGGCTTACTGAGTCTGCCCGGCTAGAATCAGGGTGCTGGCTGTCTATCTCCAGGGGGTGAATGTGCAGGAGACTGTTGGCCAGCAGCTCTCTCTGGGAAAGTAGACACGGCAGCTGCAGCATGGCCCTGCGGGTATCCCAACTTCTCAAAACTCTTAGATTTCCCTCAGCTCCTGTGCCCTCCAAGGAGGCCACACACAGGGACACCTGCCAAGCTCCTGCTACCTCTGCATCTACTCTGATCATGTCTCTGATTCCTTTTCAAAGCACAAAGGAGGTGGCCGAGGGACACCACTGGACTCTTCTGGGTGGCGGGGGTGTGCTTCAGATGGTCTGAGAATTTGTGCAGGGTGGAATCTCAGTGGTCTGGCAGCGGGGAGACTGGGTCTCAGAAGAGCAGTAAGGCCAGTCCTTGGTGGAGCTTGGAGTAGACTCTGACACTGGGGAACTCTCCCCACCTGAGAAGTCTTCCCATGAGCACCAGAGACCCAACCAGTCAATGGCAGAGAAAAGCAGGGATGGTGTTCCGGCCTGGGAACTCTCCCACCTGATGTCAGCAGCTGGCCCTGTCATGTTCTTGAGGACAGCTGGGACATCGTCAGTATAAGACAGCATCAGTTCCCTGACTCATCTTCCCAGGTGGACCTGAGATACTCTGTCCCTGCCACCACTCTTGGCTACGATGGCCTTTAACCCTGACAAACAAAGTGTTCTGCAGTGAGATGTAGGACAGCTTTTGGAGTGGCAAAACACACAGACATCTTTGCTCCTAAAGAGGACACAGGACTAACGAGGACCCAGTGCTAATTTCCCTCCAGGACTAAGGACATTCCCTGTCCCTTTTCACAAAGGAGGACTTGGACAACTGCTGGGCCCTGGGAGATGGGACACGACCTCAGACTGCTGTGTCCGGAGCTTTGCGCGGCCCTGGGTCAGTGAAGATACGGGACCAGTCAAAACAATCCTGGGACTTTTGCCTGAACGACCTTCTGAGAACAGGGTCAGAAGGAACGAAATGAGACACTTGAACAGGAGACACAGTTGCTGACGCCAGGGCTGAAACACCCGGGCTCAGAGCGCCTAGACCCATCGACTCTTCCTCTTGTGTTCTCTAATCAGGGTTACAGTTCACCAAACCAATTTGTTTTCCTTTTTAGGTTTGATTTTCTGACCTGAAAAAGTTCCTGCTGACAAGCAAGATTAAGCTTCTGGGTGTGATGTGGAGAGTGTGTGTGTGTGTGTGTGTGTGTGTGTGTGTGTGTGTGATGTGGAGTGTGTGTGTGTGTGTGATGTGGAGTGTGTGTGTGTGTGTGTGTGATGTGGAGTGTGTGTGTGTGTGTGTGTGATGTGGAGTGTGTGTGTGTGTGTGTGTGTGATGTGGAGTGTGTGTGTGTGTGTACACATGTGAAGGCCGGAGGTCAACCTGAGCATCTATCTTCCTTATTCACAACCTTTTTAAAGGCAGGGTTCCCTCTTGAGCCTGGAGCTCACTGACTGAGCTAGTCTGGCTGGCTACAAAATCCAGGATCCTCCTGTCTCTGCCTCCCCAGCACGGGGATAGCAGGCACGTGCCGCCAGGCGTGGTGCTCTTTTGTGAGTTCTGGGGGTTAAACTCGGGCCCTTGTGCTTGCATGGCAAGCTCTTCAACAACTGAGACATTTCCCTAGGTTTTGTTTGCTTATGAATATTTTAAACTATTTATTTTTGGTGCCGGGGACTGGCATGCTGAGTGAGAACTCATCCACGGTCCCAAACTGAACTTTGCAGAGCCTTTGACCTTGGAGGCTCCTATGGCCTTTCCTCTGTGTGACAGTCCTCCTGTGCCCTCACGGGGCTTTCGTGTGCTTTCTATCACTTACCTGTTTCCTGGCACCCCATGTGTGCTGAGCTACGGAACCCCTGTCTCTCCGCCTCAGCCCAGCACTGGTGTGTGCTAACTGCTGGCACTAAACCTTCTCAGTTAGTGCCAGGCACATAGAACAGGTCAGACAACATCTGGATGGGGCACCTACCTCTTGGTGGCCCTTACTTGATGTCACATCGGGTGCAAATCTGAGACAGAAATCCAGTCAGTCTAGGAAGAACCAGGTAGTTACTCCACCTCTGCTCCTTCCAGGGGCCATCGTCACGGCCCTTCCTTCCCCTGTGTGGCTTCTAAGCCCGCTTTTGTCCCTCCACTGCTCACACTCTCCCGTGGCTGCCTTCGGGCGCGAACGAGCATCCCACAGAGCCTGGTCTTCCTTCCATCTGGGTCGGGTCACCCGCTTTCCCTCACCCTGCCATGCTCGCCAGTCTTCTGGGAGCCTCAAACTCGGGGCCTCTGCACCACCCAAGGGTTCCCCTTCATTCAGAGGGCTATCCCGTCTCTCCCATTAGGCCTGGCTCTGAGATCAATATACCACTGAGGCCTGCCAGCCATCAGCTATGGCAGCAGATGGGTCTGCCCTGGCGTGTCTGCCCCGGGAACCCATTCCACGCTTCTCCAGAAATGTTATGCTCATGGAGACACCAGCTGGAGACCAGTCTTCACCATGAGAGCAGGAGCTTCCTGTTGCTCACCACATCTCAAGACCTGGAATAGTGGCTGGTGTGGTAATAAATAAATAAATGTCTGTGGGATGAGTGTGAGGCTCCTTTCTTATACCAATTTGCTCCACAGAAATACTGCACAATTCTCTAGGGAAGCGGGGCCTAGTGCCTCCCTCAGATACGCCACCACACTGAAGGGGTGCCTATGCACCCCTCTGTTTGTCCCCAGCTGGCTGGCTGTAAACCCTACTCTACTCCCCCCCCACCCCGCCCAGCCCCACCCGCTTATCTTCCAGGGTCCTCGTTTCTAGAGATGCAGCCCATGTCTAGTGGGTAGAGTTAGCTGCGCCTCGGAAGCAGGCAGCAGCTTTGGCCTTTCCCTCTCTCCCTGCTGGCCAGGGTATCAGCTCAGATGGACCACTGAGCACTGGGCCTTCTGGGCAATCCACACCTACACTTCCCATCCATCAGCTGGAGAGGCCAGTGTTCCCGTCTTCTAAGAAAGACTGCATCTGCACCAGATTCGGCCACACAGGCCCCCAGCACAGGAAACAGACTTCTCATCTCAAACGTGACCGCCTAGCCTGGTGTCAGTCAGCTCTGAGAAGTTAAGGGTCATAGAGGCATTGTCATGGTGTCTACACCGTGGCTTCAAGTCTGTCACACCCACCTCTGAGTCTCTGGGCACCAGGAGACACCAGCCAGCAGCTGCCTCCCACCAGGAGCCCCACACAAAGTCCTCATTATGGGAAGACAGGCTGGCCACTGGCAGATGCAGCATCAGGGAAAGCCAGGTTTTAGATTTTCTCCAAGGATACAATAGGCTTTTGTCTTGACTCCTGCTCCATGCCCACCCACCCAGCCTCCTCAGTGGGGACAGTCCAGGACCCCCTAGGCTGCCACACCTGCCCGTAAAGACTTTGAGGATAGAAAGGCCTACGCAGCCAGCACTGGGCATCTCCACACTCCCTACGAAGCGTACTGGGCACCTACTATGTGCTGAGCAGTGGAGCTGTAGCAGAATCTGCACACAGTAGAGCGGGCAGAATGACATCCACTGTTGCCATGGATGGCCGAATAGTCTCCCATGTGCAGGCCTGCTTCACTGCGGTCTGCATGGTGACGAGAACAACCTGCTCACTTAGGGGCGGCTCCAGCTGCATCACAGGTGCCAGACCCACTGAGAAAAACACAGGCGAGAGACGATCGGAGATCAGGGTCCCTTGGGCTGCGGGTGGGACTCAGCTGCTAAGGGCTGTGTCACAAAAGGTAAGAACAAACTCCCACAAGTTGTCCTCTTACCTCCACATGCAAGCTAACACACACACACACACACACACATGCACGCACGCACACACACACACACATGCACGCACGCACACACACATGCGCACACACACATGCACGCACGCACACACACACGCACACACACACGCACGCACACACACGCACACGCGCACACACACACACGCACACGCGCGCACGCGCGCGCACGCGCACGCACGCGCACACGCACGCGCACGCACACGCACACGCGCACGCACGCACGCGCACGCACACGCACGCGCACGCGCACGCACACGCACACGCACACACACACACGCACACACTGCACACTCCACAAGTTGAAACTGTCTGGGGAGGGATAAATAAAGGTCCTAATATAGCAACACAAAAAAGATAGGAGCCAGGCAGTGGTGGCAGTCTCTAATCCCAGCTCTCTCGAGGCAGAGGCAAGCGGATCACTGTACAGAACGAGTTCCAGGACAGCCAGGGCTACACACAGAGAAACCCTGTCTCAAACAAACAAACAAAGGTAGGAACTGGAAGGGAAGAGAAGTGGCCTAAGAAACCCAGGAATATTGTCACCAAGATGGAGTCACCACATACCCCGGGGAGGAATTCTGTGGCTTAGATAAAGTAATTCCCTCCATGGGGTACATACCTCAGCTTTCCTCACTAGGAGAAACCCCACCCCCACCCCAACTTTCTCTTTGGGCCTCAGGAGTTGGGACCCGAGAGGATAAGGAAGAAGGTCTATGATTCCAAGAATGGCCTCTGTCATCCATGGGCAGATCTCCTAAAGTCCCAGCCAAAAGGCCTGGGGGCTGGGAGGGGGGCTGAGAAAGCAAGCCAGAAAGACATGGAAAACCCCAGGATTCTGTGGGAGGCAAAGGGGTAGGGGCCAGAGAGGGGCCATATCAAGCCCCAGCAGCCCTTGGCTTTGGCCCAGCAGGAACTTGCCTGCTCCATCCAGAGACTGGGAGCGGCCAGCTCATGAGAGCTCATGAGAGCGGAAGAGGTCAAAGCTGGATTTCCCCTTTCCAATATGGCACAGGGGAGGAGGGGCTGGCCAAAGGAGCCCGCAGAGTGCTGCGGGTGAGATGGCAAGGTCTTCAAAGGCCAAAGCTGGGGAGAGATGGCCACCTGGCCGTCCAACATCAAAGAGTGACACTCAGACAGACACTGTCACATGGGGCAGGTCACATCTGGGTCAGTGCTGGGTACACGGAAGGGAGTGACCTATTTCTAAGGTTCCCCATTAGGAACCTCCCTGGGAGTCCAGACGTCTGTCAGAGCCAGACAACAAAAGGTGTCTGGGAAGAGCCTTAGGAAGGGTGTGGTGAGGGTGATAGGCTGAGGTGTCTGGTGACTTGATCCGGAGCTCCCATCCAGGCCAAGGGGCCCTGACTCCTGCCAGCCAACGGAGTGGCCAAGGCCAGGTGCAATGTTCTAAGCCACCATCCCTCTATAATGCCTGCACCTCTATGTGGCTTCTGTTGGCCCTCCAAAATACTCCATGGAGCCCCATGGAACCAGCGGGTGACCCTAACTGTCTCAGAATTCCTTAGCACACAGCACCCCCCGCCCCGTCCCCCGTCCTGCTTCACATTCTGTCCAGAGAGGAAGCCATCTCTCAGCCCACTTTGAAGAGAACATATTCGCAGAGGCCTTCGGGCCCTGTGCATAGATGTCTCGGTCAGCTGTCAGTGGGAGTTTCTGATCACACTTGCCAGTAGCTGATGAAGACTCCATACAGGGGGGCAGGTGAATGACTTGAATATTCGATGAGACAATGCTGGCACCCCCTGAGCCCTGAGACTGGCATGTGCCAGGAGCTGATGAAAGACAAGCTACAGGACAGGACCGAAGTAAGACACCATCTCCAGGGCTGGATCCAGGGGTTCAAGGCTAATGAAGACCCCCTGAGCCTCTTACAGGATGGGAGTCCCAAGGGAGCAGGCATTTCATCTGCCTGTCCAACATGAGCCAGCTGTGTATTTCCTGAGGACAGACAGACACCTTTTGCCATGTATAAAGCAGACACCAGAGCTGTTGCTTCACAGGATATGAAGCCGGGTGGGGTGGGGGTATCATACGCGGCACTTACTGGATTGTCATCCTCTCCAGCCCCACTGAGTCTATGAGCTGCCACTGAAGACACCCGGCACTGCAGCCCCACGCCCAGGACAGTTTCTGTCTTCCCTACAGAGGAGCTGTGCCTCTTGACTTGAGTAGATTTGGAGTCTTCCAGCCCTTGTGTCCTGCCTGAAGGACCAAGTCTGTGTCCTCCAGCTTGCTTGTCCATAAAAATCCTTTCCCATGATCTTGGCTTGCCCATCCCTGACCATGACCTACTTGTCTAACATATTCATTTTCTCCCGCAACACTAACTCAGTCAAGGGGCCTGCATCTTACCATCTCCGCCATCAGACTGGTCCTGAAGGCAGTGGCACCTTAGAGTGACAATCAGGTGGCTTCAACCCTAATGGCCCTTGACGTGATAAAATGGGAATGGCCCCATGCCTGCCTCCCACTGCTCCTTACTTCTCCGAAGCTTCTCACCCCCTCTCAGCTGTGCCAACAGTGAATGTGCTCTAAAGGTCTGAAGACTCAACTATGTCGTGGCATGTCTCTCCCTAGCAAGAGCCTGTTTCCATGCCCTTGGTGCTCCAAAAGGCCACCCATGCCTTGCAGGATATTTCAAATTCCAACACACACATGCTTTCTTTGTAAGGAGTTCTGACTCCATCTTGGTGGACCACTAACCCAGAAACTCTACACCCCAAGAGCCAGCTAAGCCCCAGGAATGCAAATGTTTGAGCCGCCCCCATCCCACCCCCTCCTAACCAACCCCGCAGACTAAACTAAGGAGGTTTAACAACCATCCCCCACCCCCGCCCGCGGCTTGGTGTTTTGGGGAAGTTTTGTTTTGTTTTGATTTTTTTTTTAATTTTCTTCCAGTGGGATAGAGAAGGCTAAAAGGAAGTAAGATTACTTCCAGTAACTGTAATTTCTCTGCCTCCTCTAGAACCATGGCCAAAGTTACTCCCCTTGCTGTAGCCTAAAGAGTAGGAGTGGGGATCTCAGGAATTCAGACATTTGGACAGTTCATAGGGATGGGGGTAGGTTTTAGAGGAAGGGTGGGGGTCTTCCAGCCTGGTCCCTCCTGTCACACTGAATTTGTCGGGTAAGAGCCCACTGTAACTCCATTCCACTCACTTCAACTCAGGATGAATGTCTCAAAACCACCAGTGAGGTAAACAGAAAGAAATACAGAGCCCGCCTTCAGTGGCCCTGTATGAGGAAGGCAGTCAGCTCGTGTGAGAGAGCCAAGCAGGGCCCCTCCCTCAGCCCACCTTCATAAGGAAGGTGGGGATCTGTGGGCAGAGGCCCGCTTTGGGGAGGAAGGAGACAGACCTGACCCTTCAGGGGCGATACACAGGCTAGAGAGCCAAGACAACCTTGTCCATCTGACTAGGTCGAGGGACTCAATCCCACTGTAACCCACTCTTGTAGACACAGCAGCTTCAGAACTAAAGGGATGGAACCCCTGAGAGCCAGCCAATGAACATCCATAAAATATGACCTGGCTCGATCAAAGATGCTAGCTTCTCATCATCACTGAAGAGATGGCCTAGCTCATTCGTTCACTCATCCACTCCTTCGGCTTTTAACATGTGTGGCACCACGTTCAGGTGCGTAAGATGGGCACCTGAACCCTGACAGTGAACGAGCCATGCCTGTGCCTGGAATGGACTCCAGCACTTTCTTCAGGGCCTCAGGCCAGATACTGAGGGAAAGGATCAGCCCTAGCGTGGTCTCCACAGCTTCACCCCCACCCGCCCCCCAGGGTTCTACTGCGACACTGCCTAAACTACTCCGATATGGAAGGAGGTGGTTCCTTACTTCATCTGTGTTGTAAGGACTAAAGAAGGCATGCCAAACTGATCATGCCTGAGTACAAAGGGACTCTTGTGGCCACCCCACATCTGTATGCACCTGAGGAGAGGCAGAGGTGTAAGGAAACTGAGAGGCAGCCCTCTAGGATTAAGCCTCTGGTTTGGCCATCCGAACCAGTGGATGTGTCTAACATAGAGGGCAGTCCTGCCGCAGGAGACAGTGATGGCTAACTATGGTCCTCCAGTCTTCCTTCCACTGAGCTCCCCTCACGCATGCGCACACACACACACACGCACAGCACACGCACACACACACACACACACACACACACACGCACAGCACACGCACGCGCACACCCTGCTGCTGCTAAGAACAATATGTAGCACTAGCGGATCTCCACACCTATTTGTAGGACTGTCATGAAAAGTCAAGAAGGCAAAAAGAAACTGTAGCAACCTGGACATCGAATCTCCACAATCTCCACGCCTGGTCCCAAGAGAGCCAGAGCTACATGATCCTGTGGCTTGAAAGAGTTCCCTGCCTGCCTTTTATGTTGGGACACTGGGTCTTGCTAGACAGCCCAGGCTGGCTACAGCAATCCTTAGCCTCCCAAGCGTTTATTATAGGGCCCCCAGCTCCTCTTATCAACTCAACTTCAGAAGAAAGCAGTATGTCTACACTAAGAAAGCAGTATGTCTACACTTGAGGATCTCAGAGCGGTGGGGTTGGCTTGGAGGGAGCTGGGTGTTACAGGGCTATGAGGCCTGGTATCAATACCCTGGGGGACTTACACAGGCCCGCCCCCAGACTTCTGCCTCTGCAGCTCCTGACTCCTCATTAGGACCCGTTCTAGAGCATAATCACGGCCTGGACCAAAGGACCCCACACCTGTATCTACAGCTGTGGAAGGTTCTGCCTGGACCAAAGGACCCCACACCTGTATCTACAGCTGTGGAAGGTTCTGCCTGGACCAAAGGACCCCACACCTGTATCTACAGCTGTGGAAGGTTCTGCACAAGGACCCCACACCTGTATCTACAGCTGTGGAAGGTTCTGCCTGGACCAAAGGACCCCACACCTGTATCTACAGCTGTGGAAGGTTCTGCACAAGGACCCCACACCTGTATCTACAGCTGTGGAAGGTTCTGCCTGGACCAAAGGACCCCACACCTGTATCTACAGCTGTGGAAGGTTCTGCCTGGACCAAAGGACCCCACACCTGTATCTACAGCTGTGGAAGGTTCTGCACAAGGACCCCACACCTGTATCTACAGCTGTGGAAGGTTCTGCACAAAGGACCCCACACCTGTATCTACAGCTGTGGAAGGTTCTGCACAAGGACCCCACACCTGTATCTACAGCTGTGGAAGGTTCTGCCTGGACCAAAGGACCCCACACCTGTATCTACAGCTGTGGAAGGTTCTGCACAAGGACCCCACACCTGTATCTACAGCTGTGGAAGGTTCTGCCTGGACCAAAGGACCCCACACCTGTATCTACAGCTGTGGAAGGTTCTGCCTGGACCAAAGGACCCCACACCTGTATCTACAGCTGTGGAAGGTTCTGCACAAGGACCCCACACCTGTATCTACAGCTGTGGAAGGTTCTGCACAAGGACCCCACACCTGTATCTACAGCTGTGGAAGGTTCTGCACAAGGACCCCCACGCCCATATCTACAGCTGTGCAAGGCAAGGCTAAAAGAAGCACCGGAATGTGTGATCCAGGTGGGAAGCCAGAGCCAGGGCCCATGCTGTTTTCAGGACACGGGATGGTGGGGGGGGGGGGTCCTGCAGCAAAGGAGAGTATGGCAGACTGCAGCTACACGGTGCCTCTCTCATCTCACTTTGCCTGCAACCTAGAGAGCCCACAAACGCTGCCTCCCAGGCAGGACTTACGCTGCTGCTGCTGAGGGAGAAAGCAAAGAGGTCACAGCCAGAGTGAGTCTGTCACTGCTAGCCACCTCCTTAGGAGGAGCTGGCATGGCACTGTAGGCTTCCATGCCCACGCCCACCTCCAGCCCTTGCCTCAGCCCAGACCCTGAGGCTCCGCCCTCACTGGCCACAGGAAACACAGTCGCTGTCCAAGCCCAGCTTCCCAGAACAGTCACCGCGCTTCCCTAACCTGCCCGGAAAGGGGGAATGAGCGCAGCTGCTTCCTGTCTGCACCTGGCTTGTCACAGCCCACGACTGTCCACTCTGCTTCCTATGGCTGGGGAGGGACTGGTACATGGTCAAGCCTGGCACACAGACACCCTTAACATGCATGTGTGATAAATGGAAGGTTGGAGAGGAATAAAAAGCTAGCTCAGACCTGAAAAATCAATTGATCTGAGGGGGAAGGGAAAGACACAGACAGACCTACAGACAACACACACACACCAATATCGAAACTGAAAATCCAGGCATCATAGTGCCTTTATTGATGACATTTCTCAGGTGCCCACTGTGACTCCAAGTCCCAGGTATGCTCCTGAAGACTTGGCATACACACTGCCCTCACCCACAGAATACATCTCTCGTCTTCTTTTCCTCTGTCAGCCCTCAAAGCCCCAAGACTCCGCATCAGAGACACCCCCCCCCAATAAGTCCTGACTGCCATTAAAATTCAATCTGATCCCTGCTGGGTCCCTCTGCCTTGGGCACTCTCCCTAGTGTTACATTCGAGGGGCGGGGCGTTATCCGCCCTCTTTAGGATAAGCTACCTCATTTCCAATAGGCAGGTACCCTGACTACAGGAAGGACGCCCCCAGGCAACTCACCTGCGTGCATCATCTCAGTCTGGGGCACTCTGACACCCCCACTTTGCAGAGGGACACTGGAGGCTGGGAGAAGTGGCCAGCACACTCAGGTCACAGAGGCGGGAAGTGCCAACGCTAGACTGCTGTCATCTCCCTGACTGCCAGCCAAGCTCAAAACAGCTTCTACCTCCTCCACACCAGACTAAACCCTGCTTCCCCTGCGGCCTCATCCAGACAAGAGACTGCCACCCTGAAGCAGGGCCTAACTATCCCCTGCAGTCACCTAACGGCATGTCTGCTTTCTCAGGCAGGGGAACACACACAGGCTGCAAGGCACCAAAACTTCCATGCCTGCCACCCAAGCAACCAGTCTCTGCCCTGACCTGTGCTCCCTCCCTCTCCATACAGCAACTAAAAGGGGCTCTGCCTTTAGTTCAGGACTTAGCAGAGGTTCCTGGGATCCTGCCAAGACCCGCACCAAAGGAGGCTCTGCTTTGATAGCGCCTGGCCCCAGATAGGTGTAGTAATGCCCTGAATGAGGCTATATGGAAATATCCATTTGCACGCGCGTGCACACACACACACTCGTCTCCTGGAACTGCCTTGAGCATCCTCTAGCAGGATCTAAGCAGCCTAGGCATTCCCCTGTCTCCAGCCCAACAGCAGTAGTAGCAGGCCAGCCTGCACCAACTCGGAGCATCTTCTTGCCAGGCCACACCCCTTGGGAGTGCCGCCAGCCCCAAGGGTTTGGTTTGCTGTCTCACCTGCCACCTCCTTCACCCAGCTCTCCTCCTGCAGTCTGGGGCAGGGCTGAACTGGAAGGGGCACCCAGTCGCTATGTCTCCCAGGCAGGGCAGGGCTCTTGTGCCCCTACAGCCCCTCCACCTCCCTGACCTCCCGCACCTGGATCTGCTTGCAAATGACTAAGCAATTTCTCCCTGGAGCTGACTGCCAAGAGGCCCTGCTGGCTGCAGAAAAGCACCAGGATGTCCTGAGCCATGCATGCTGAACCCTTAATTAGCGAGCCCTCTTCTTGGGAAAGAAAGCCCCTCCATGTTTTGTTTTGCTTCATTTTCCCCTTTAGTGAAACAAATCCACCCACGCGGTTACTGGAAGTGCAAGCATGTGAAACAGCCTTTTGCAAAGAGAATCAGTCAGCGTCCTTGAGAGAGGTGCAGGCCCTCAGAGGCTGGGCAGCCTGTGTACCCTAGGTTCCCAACAGGAGAACAGCTAGGGGGGGCTCGACCTCCACACCCAGTGTTCTTCAAACGCAGGTGATAACGCCGGGCAGTGCATATAGTTAGAACGCAGCCCACGCCCCAAGGGCAAGGTCCCTGGCACCAGACTGATACAGTGTACTTACTTAGCATGCACACAGGGGAATCAGACTTGTATTCAGAGCCCACCCACCACAGTGGGCACAGCCTCAGCAGGCCACCGTTCACTTGTCAGCAGCCAGAGATAATGGGCATCTGCCAGGGGTGTGCATTAGCTCTGCAGAGCTGTGAGGAAAAACCGCCTTGAGACGCTCTGCCTCTGCGTAGGGTACCCAAAAGACAGGTGTACAAACGCCATCTCTTGGCGAGTAGGACCCCGCCCCCAGGCCCTCAGTGCCAGCCCGTGTCTCCTGCTGCAGCAGACTTCCTCAGTCAGTTCTCAGTTTTACCCACAATGCCACCTGGGCAAATGGGCTAGGGGCTGGACCAGGTGCAGAAACAGTTAATCCCAGCTGCCCTGTGACCCTGGTGGGCTCCCCAGTCTTGTTTCCTCCACCGGACTGCACTGTCCCAGGAGCGACTGACTCCTTAGCCAGGACACGAACTTCTTTGCCACAGTCTTCCTGATGCCCTACCGCCTCCCTTCCCAGCCTCTGGGAACATGTGAGCTTATGACCCAGTTAAAACCCTAATTTTATTTAGGAGCTCAGGCTCAGCCACTCGTCACTAGAAATATCCACAGGAGATGTCCCTCGGGAAGGGAATTAAAGCTTAACGCCCAAGGCTGGTTTTTCTCAGAGAAAGCCGTGGCTCTACAAGGGAAGCCCAGCATCGAGGCCTCCATTTTCTCAGTTTTGTTTTACTGTGAATTCTTAGACAAAGCGCAGAAGGAAGTGTGAGAGCCCTGCTCCCTTCCCCCACCTCCCTCTACCTTCTGGCTATGAACCCAAGTGTGTATCACCTCTGGCTGATGACCCTCTATCCATGCAGGAGATAAGCAGGAGAGTAAAACTACCAGTGTCAGCTCCCAGCTCAGGATCATCTTCCCACCAGGAAGGCCTAGGGTAGCTGTGGGGAGCCCTCTAGCTTTCCCAGCCAGCAGCTGTTCTAGGTAGGTTTGTGAGAATGTGTAAGACTTGCTGGACATGGCTAGATCTGCTGACAGCCCGGCCGAACCACTAAACGTGTCTGGGGCTGTCTGGGGGATCTTTCCCTCGCCTCTCTGAAGATGCCGGTGTGTGTCACGTGATCATCACCAACGTCTCCTGAGGGCCAGACACCGGAGACAGGGAGCAGGTGAGCTGGACACGCTGCTACTCACTCTCCTACCTCCTCCTCCTGGGCCCAGCCACATGCCATTCCTTCCTCCCTCCATCAGAAACTCTCCCTGTGCAGCTCAGCACATCCCAGGGCTTACACTGTGGTTCTGTAGTGACTGCCTCCCACTACCCCATCCTGACTGGCTTCCAGCTCGATGGTAGGCAGAGGTGTGTGTGTGTGTGTGTGTGTGTGTGTGTGTGTGTGTGTGAGTGTGTGTCAGTGAGAGTGTCCCCAGAAACCACATTCACGATAGATGGGAACGGTGGCCCACCTGTGATGGTGGCCTCAGAAGGTGATGACAAGAGAATCCCTGGAACGAGCTGGCTAGCAAGACTTGCAAGATCGGCACCGTCTGGGCTTGTCCAGGAAACTGACTTAGCAATAGTGTGACAGAGTGATGGAGGATGGTTCCCAACGTCAACCTTAGGCCTCTGCAACCAAACAGAATTCCAAGTGCACACCTACAAACATACACACACACACACACACACACACACACACACACACATGCATGCACAGTGAAAATGCATACACATGAAAAAAATACAAAATACAGACTGCTTTCATTTACATCATTGTATCAGCATGAATTCCTATTTGATTTCTTTTCTTTTTGCAAAAGGGTCACTATGTAGTCCATGCTGGCCTAGAACTTACAAGTCTCCTGCCTCAGCTTCCCAAGTACTGGGATTCCAGGCTTGCAATTCATCTCAATGTGGTGCATTTGGCCTGTTTTTTAGCTGTCTGTGAATCTTGTGATCGGTGGGAAGCATTTAGCAGGAAACCACATACAGGCACTCTGTCTACACTGAAGAACTGGGCTCATTCCTAAGCCCAGGAAGGAAATAAGTGATTTACATGCAGGACCACCCAGACACACACAGGGCCTGCCTAGCTTTGGACAATCTCCTAATGCCATCCTGGGTCACATCCTAGGGACAGCTTTCCCTAGGTGCTTTCCAAAGCTGTGACACTTCCACATGATGAGTCAAAGTGAGACTGTTAAAGTGACATGAAATTTAGTTCATGAGCAGCTTGTTCCAGAAATCATGACCGCTACCTGGATTGCAACCAGCAACCATGGAACCTGAGAGAACTCTCTCCAACCCAACTCTCGTCACTTGCAAGGATGCTGCTGTTGTGAGGCAAATTTTAATTCAAGAGCATCAATGAAGCCAGGTGTAGAGGTGCACACCTTCAATCCCAGAACTGGGAGGTAGAAGCAGGCAGATCTCTGTGAGTTCAAGACCAGCCTGATCTACAGAGTGAGTTTCAGGACCGCCATGGCCACAGAGAGACCCTGTCTCACAGATGCACAAACACAGAGACAGACAGACAGACAGACAGACACACACACACAGAGTGTGGAAGAGAGAGAGAGAGAAAGAGAGGGAGAGAGACTAGCAATGGGTGACTATTTGGGTACCGTGTCTTAAAAATCAACAGGGACAGTTACAGCAGTCAAACTGTGCCATGTAAATTGTACCACAGTTAAGACCATAAAAAGCAAGCCTTGTACTAGTTTCTACTGTATATAACTTGGGCCCTATGAGATAGCGGCATGTGCTGATAGTATGTGTAGTATGCCAGGGACACCCTGCCTTGCCTTATAAAATATTCAGGAAGAGACAAGAGGGAGGCAGCTACAGGAACAGGACATCTGGTCCTCCTGAAGGGTCGTGAGTCTCGATGCAGTGATAGGCTTAGGAAAGAGAGAAACCCAGCCCCAGTTCCTACCAGGTCTAACTAAGCACAGCTGCTTCAGCCCCAGCAGAAGGGCGGGGAACTCAGCACCACAGAGCAAGTCACACCCCTCCAGTTGCTCTCAGCCCACTTCTCAGGAAGAAATAGACACAGTACCCCACGCTCCCTCAAACATATCAGGTGAAGCTATATGTCACATCTGACACGCAACAACTTGCAGAAACAGCCTGGGCTCTGGCTGCTTGGCCCAGGTGTCGTCTGCTTCTATTGATCCCTGCCAGCTTTCTGGAAGCATTTTAGATGGAAGACAGGATCAGAGACGGGAAGGAGACTTCTTAGAGCCAGCTTCTAAGGGAATGATCTCTAAATCTATACCCAGCAGAGCAAACTACCATTCAAAAAAAAAAAAAAAAAAGTACACCTTGTAGAGAACCCTAAACTGCTCCTCCCCTAAATCCAAATGTAAGTAGACCCCTCCAGTTCAAATGGCCCGAGACTCTGCAGAAATTGGAGGAAATGTCCAAGACGCAGGTTCAGGGGACGCTCCGCGTAAGCCTCCAAGGCACGAGAGCCCCTCTGAGCTTTCCTTCTGATCTTTCCTAGAAGAGGGATGCTCTTCCTGAGCCTGACAGGTTGTCTAGGAAGGCGATAAGGGTGTGTGAGCCTTAATCGTTGACGCTAGGTCATTAGGGCGGGGACTGGAGGTATCCATGTCTGCAAGTCTCCACAGTGAACATGTGAGCACAGTGCAAACCTCGGCTGTGGCAAGACCCATTACAGGGAAGAAAGAGACCCAGTCATGCGGGTGCAGCTCAGACGAGACCTCCGGGTTAGCCCTGTCTGGGCATCTCCCTCCGTGCAGGCACCAGGACCGCCTGGACAGAGCAGGCATTCAGAGGACAGACAGCGGCTGAATGATGAAGGAATTTTTATACAGAGGGGGGCAGAAAACCTTTTATCTTGAGCTTTCCAGACAGTCCTGAAAGTAGGGAGGCTGGCTTTAAGGAACCTTATTGGGCAAATGGGGCACAAGGGGGGTGGGGGCTGATCATAGCAATCAACCCAGAATCAACATGATGGTGCACACAGGACAGAGACAACATCACCCCCTGCAGAAAGCCTTTTCAAAGGGACCCTGACACAGACATACAGCTTAGAGGTAATTAACACGAATTCAGTACTCCTGCATGCCTTTAGGAAGCACCTTCCACACTTCAGACACACACCCTTCTCATGGGCCCTAAAATCACCAAACTGGGAAGAGCGTGGGATCTGGAAAGCACGCAAAGGTCGTCCTCATCCCTCATTTTCAGAGGGATCGAGCCACATGGTTCCATGTCCGTGGGCTTTCTGCCTGTCTACAGGTCTCATTCAGAAGGCCCTGCAGGGTTTCACGGAACAAATGATAGGTCTGCTCTCTGACCCCTGAGCTTAGGTTTGGGTCTGCAAGCTTCCTGGGATCCCCTAAGAGGCAAGCCCCTCTCCTCTGATGGCTGGCTTCCTCTGTGGCCTCCCACAGCAGGTGCAGGAGCAGCCTATCATCGTGGACTCTACAAGACGGAAGGCTTGAGGCAACAGAGAGATGCCACACAGCCAGACACCTGTGCCTTGGTCAGCAGCAGCAGCTCTGCCAAAGGCGCAGCAGCTGCCTGATTCTGGGAGGCGGCCAGTTGGAAGGACTGGGGACCTGAATTTGGGTCCTCTGAGAGACACCGTCCAGGACCCCCAGCTAATATATTTTATATGCAACATCATACAGGCAAGTTGGGGGTGGGAGCCCATCAAGCCACACATCCCAAAAACAGCTCTGGCAGTCAGATGGTGGAAGAGAGGTACAGGACACCCTGAACCCACAAACAACCCGAGCCTGACACAGGATGCCACCCCTGCCATACAGTAACGCAGCCACCCCCACGGGCTTCCCCCACGAGGGCCAGTTTTGCCAAACCCTCCTCATGGGTACATGACATGTGTGTGGGGTCCCCATGATCCTGGGCTCCACCAGGTACCTGACAGCTGTCTACAGCTCAGAGAGCATCTCAGGGGTTCATTCTTCTCAGCCATAAACAGGCAGCGGTATCTACCTCACAGGACCGTTTCAGAGTGGCAGACAAAGGCATTTGACAAGGATTCTGACTACTAGCATGACTGTTCCTGGAGAAGACAGGATTCCCGACACTCACTACCCTGAGTGCGGCCTGAGACAGGATTCCCGACACTCACTACCCTGAGTGCGGCCTGAGACAGGATTCCCGACACTCACTACCCTGAGTGCGGCCTAAGACAGGATTCCCGACACTCACTACCCTGAGTGCGGCCCCAGTATGGAAAGAATGCTCTCAGGAAGAACGGAGAGAATCGCACTAGCTACCTCACACGGGCCTGTGCTTCCCAACTGCCCTGAGGTGCACTCACTACTCTACTCTGTCACCTTCTCCTTCTCCAGAAGGTCACAGAGGTGCAGGCAGATGTGCAGCTTCACACAGGCCCAGAAGCCGCAGAGCTGTGTGACTGCGGACTAGGAAATCTGAAACCAGCAGCCAAACACCCATCTGCCCTCTTCTGGGCTGTTTCTTCTCTCACCTATTTGTTGCCGCAACAAAAAGCCAGTTAAAGAACAGGAAGGTCTGTGTGTGTGTGTGTGTGGGGGGGGGGTGCGGTGTGGTGTGTGTGTGGGGGGGTGTGTGGTGTGCGGTGTGGTGTGTGTGTGTGATATGTGTGTGTGTGGGTGTGTGTGGGGGTGTGTGGTGTGCGGTGTGGTGTGTGTGTGTATGTGGGTGCGGTGTGGTGTGTGTGTGTATGTGGGTGCAGTGTGGTGTGTGTGTGTATGTGGGTGCGGTGTGGTGTGTGTGAGTGTGTGTGTGTGTATGTGTGTACGCGCGCATGTGCGCGCGGGCAGCAGTGATGCAAACAGGGTCTGGTAGCAGCAGGAGAGACCCAAGGAGGGGCCAGGCGCTCCTAAGCAGGGGGAAGGGCAAGGATACCCCTGAGCGTGTGGGCAATGGGGACAGGTCATTGGTGACCTCTGCTGAGCAGTTGTAGTAACAAGGGTGTTGGATCAGGCTTGGGGGGGAGGGGGAGATAGGATGGTAAAGGAAGTGAGGAGCCAGAGGCCAGAGTGCTGACCACAGTCCAGAGACCCGGGAATGGAAGTTGGGCCATGGCCAGTGTTATTCCTCTCTTCCAGGGTGGAAGGTGTCGAGGCACTTAATGGCCAAAAAGACAGAGCCACACCTGTACGGCTCCCAGACCTTTCCCCCAGCAGCAACACAAGCAACTTCACTCCACCTGCCACCCAGCTGAAGTGGCCATCAGTGGAAAGCTATGTCTACCCACAGAGCTCACGGCTCTACGGTTCCCTTAAAAGCATACCTCGCAGCCACCTTCCCCGGGCGGCTGGCAACAGAACAGGGTCTGATGCGCACAAAGACTTGGGTTCTACTTCCATCATGGTGGTGCATACCCATAACCCCAGCACCCCGGAAGCTGAGGCTGGAGGGTCACAAGTTCCAGGTCAACAAGGCTGAAAGTGTGCTCAGCAGCAGAAAACTTCCCCAGCATGCACGGCTCTGGGTTCTGTCCCCATCACTGAAGAAAAGACATGGTAAGATAGTCGATTTTATATTTTTTTCTCTTGACATTTTAGAAAGGGAAACAGAAGCATAAAACCACAAACTGAAAAGCTTTCCTGATGGTTCTCAGACACTTTGCTACTCGCCTTAGAGGCCTCAACACACATCAGGTAGCAAGTGTCTGCTGGTGTTCGGGGGTGACTCCCCAGACATGGGGAACCAGGTAGAAGCGACAGGCCCGAGAGGCCACCAAAGGTCTTCCCGGTTCTGGAAGAAGATGCCCAACATGGCTCTCCCGTGGTATCTCAAACTCACCTCATGCCATGCAATCTGCTGGCAAAGAAACGCCCTCACAATGAAGGCCCCAGTTCCTAGCTGCTAGTCCAGGCCTCTCTCTAACCCAAGCCTTCCTGTCTGTCATCTGGACAGGTCCCCTCGGGCCACGTACACCAGGACAGTTTCAAAGTATCTCCATGGACCTAGTCCCCAGACCTAGCACTAGGGTCTTGACCCACCATGACCGAACTAGCTAGGTTTTCCAGAAACACCCATCATTCTTCACCCTCCTTTAACATTCCATGTCCAATGAGCTCCCCAAGCCTGCCCACTGGACCCCAGGGGCACTGCCAGCTCACCTTCCAACTGGCAGATGAGAGTTAGACAGCAATCTCCCCTGACCTTCCAGCTCCAGCCTCCTCACCAGACTTGTGTGTGTGTGTGTGTGTGTGTGTGTGTGTGTGTGTGTGTGTACATGTTCATGTATAGACAGAAACAAACCATGCTCCCACATTACATACATAATTTCCAAGCATCGTCTCCTGGCTTCTCACACACAGTGTACTCCTCTGGCACCGTGGCTGCTTTAGGACATCACTGGGCAATAGGAAGGCAGGAAGGAAGGCGGAGAAAGAAGCTGGCAGTTATCTTCAAAACAAGTCATCCCTAGTCACCCTGTACTGAGGTCATCTTTTAGTGACCATTTACTCGGGACACATGTCTAGCTGCATGTCCTCTACTGACCTGAGCCTGCAGATACAGCTCAGGTTCATATCAATACCTTTTGTTGTGGATTGCTCCTATGTACACATCCATCTTTGTGGCTTAGGGAGGTCCAATAACACCAGTTCATATGGGTGGCTCAGATCAAATGATAAAGTTGAGGCCTGTGGTCAAAGGTTTGCTTTCCAGTAAGGCCCAGCATCATGCCATGGACTGCCTCTCAAAGGGGGAGTAGTAGTTATTTGAGGACAGCAGCTGGGACATGCTGCAAAATCCCAACCACTTGCGCTATGATTCACTTGTGGAGGTGCCAACGGCTCCAAATAGCATCCTTATCTACCACAACACCTCAAGGCTCATTGGATGGAGCTTCTGGATCATACATGGGAGCCTGGATCTGTTGCACAGCCTTCTCCTGCTAATCCGGAGCCAGCAGCATGGAGAACACCTCAATAGATGGGCCGGAGTAACACTCCCAACTGAGGAATGTCCGATCTCCAAAGTCCAAATAGGTCTGCTGGCATTGTGCTTCTATCCTGGCTGTAGGCAGGGCCAGGCACAACTTATCCTTTGCCTAAGAAGGGGTGTTCCGACACGCCTCACACCATGGACTCATACCACCATCATTGATGCAAAGGGCCCCTTATTTCCAACACTGTCAAGAAGATGACTTGCCAGTAATCCGGAGTGGTTTTCACCTCTTGCTCATTCAACCCATGGCAACACTGGTAACATCACTGCCACGTGGGACATATTGTAGAAGGGCAAGGTGAGCAAGACCGCCCCGAGGAAGAAACTGTGCCACAGCACTGGAGGCAGCACCACGCATGCGTGAACGCTGGCTTGCCAAGTGAAAGTGAACTACTTCCGGAAAGTCTTGTAGACAGGTCTGGAGAAAAGAGGCATTTGCAGGTACCAGATCTGTGCGTTTGCTTAAACGAGAAAGCCACATCTGGAATGGCAGCTACAGCTGGAGTCACCGCTTGGCCCGGTTAATGACGCACTAGTACTTCCTGAGAGCCACAGATGTTTTGCGCAGGCTACATGTCCTTTGTGGAGCTGAATGGGGATCTGGGTGGGACGTCCATCACCCTTGGCATCTCTCACCCCTTGACGGGGGTGCTCATCTCTGAAATCCCTCTAAGAGATGTGGCATCGCTTCCAACTTATCATCTCCCTGGGTGGACACATTTCGTATGGATTCCATTGGGCTTGGTCACCGTAACAGGCCTTGCTCCACAGGTCAGATAATTAACGTGATGATTATGCCAGCTGCTATACTTTCTGTTCCAATTACATTCTGGGATTGGAAAAAATTAACCACAGGATATGTTCGGGGACCCATTGCACCCTCAGAGTCGGATCTAAACTGAAAATCCACGGATCACATGACTTCCATCAGCCCCTATGGGACCACAGTGAAAATTCCAGGCTCCTGGACTCCAGTCAGCTCAGAGGCAACATCCACCAGTCCCAGGGTTCTCTGTGCCTTTCCCCCAGTGCATAGTTATCCTGCTTAGAGGTCTTAAGGCCCTTCGGGGAGGCCTGGCCGAAAGATTAACGGTATAAACTTCCGCGAGTGATATTGGGTATACTCAGGTAGACCTGGCCTCCCTGTCACTGAGTTCAGGGCCTAAAAACTGGGCCAGGTTGGGAACTAGTTGAGGAGCCACACTTCTGTTTTTATGATTTGAGTTAGATCAGTTCACTCACCTGGGAGGCTTTTTGCTTGTATGGTCAGGAATGCAGCCGGCTTCTAGGAACATGGTGATTAACTCCCCAGCCCCACAGGTCTGCACGAGCCAGACAGCCATGATTGCTGCTTTGCTGCGCCTCCCATTACCGTAATGACTAACTACACCCACCCCACCTTTGGAGGTTGAGAGCCACCACTCAGCCTCCTTCTCCCCCACCCAATTACTCCCCCGATCTCAGAGTTCTCAGGGCTCCACGTAAGGTCTGAGAAGAGCAAGCAACACTTTAGGAATGGTGAACCTCTTCTCCTGAATCTGTCTCCCAGAGTACTGGTGGGAAGTTCACCTTCTGGAACCCTCTCACCGACCGGTGAGGTTTTAAGAGGGAGATCTGCCCCTCTGGAATTCCAATCTTTCCATCCACCAACTCTTTCCTCCATTAAAACCCAGGGAGATTTGGCATCTCCTGTTCCAACAACTTTTCATGTTTCAACCAGCCAACCAAGCCGTTAGCAACCTTCGTAACTCTCGGGACGAAGAAACTCAACCTCAGTAAATTCAGCAGACCCAACTTTGTGTCCCCTGCTACGATGACACATCCTCATAAGGTCTACCCCCATAGGCTTGTGGGGTAGCGCTTTGGAAGGCAGCTCACCTTACACAGGTGAGGTGTCCCAAAGAGCAAGTCTTTGGTCCTTAGGGATGGGGTGACAAGCAGGAGACACGGTATTTAGTCTTCCTGATCAACTTGATGGCATTTAGGCTCACTTAGGAGACACTCCTATAGGTGTCTGTGACGGTGTTTCTAGAGGTGTAGCTGCGGTGGGAAAACCCACCCTGAATGTGAGTGGCAAGGGCTGAATAAATGAGATAAAGGAGTGAGTGGAACCCCAGCACTCATCCCTCCCAGTTTTCTGACTGTGCACGCCACATTTTCTGACTGGACGCCACACGACCTCAGGCTTCAGGGCCACACCCTCCCCAAGGTGACAAAATTATTCTTTCTTTAAGTTGTTTTTGTCAGGTATTTTGCCATGGCAACAAGAAAAGTAACTTACACAGGTGTAACTTTAACAATTAAGGTGGCCCCAGAGCATAGCCAGCAGCTTCAGGGAAGCCACACATCGCTAACCTGGTAAGCTGGGTTCACAATGAGGGACAGGGCGGAGAGCTTGTCACAGGCAGGGCTGAAGTCCCACTCAGCTGCCCTGTTCGGAGGGTGGAGGCCACATCCCAACCCCCTCCACATTCAGCCTGGGTTACCCAGAGCTCCCCTTCCCAGGACATTTCCCAGATGTCCCCTGGGGAAGCAGAGGTTCCCAGACCCCTCCAGCCATGGCCAGCACCGCAAGCTGAAGAATAAGCTTGGGTTGAGGTCTAGTGCAGAATTTGTTGACAAATCTTTCTCTCGTTCCCTGCCGCCCAGGCCTGCAATGACCGCCCCTCCCCCCCACTACCAGCATTATACAAGGCCAGGGCCTGCACAGTGGGCAGAGCTGGGCTGTGCCTTGGCGGCTTCTCTTGCCCAACTCTTCAGGGAGGCCGAGGGAGCCTAAGCCCATGCGGTTTGCCTCATGATCCTCAGACTCATTCTTTTTAATATTAGGCAACGAACAGAACTTTTACAAGGCTAAATAAGCAGGACGCTGTCCAGAGGCCCTGGAGTGGCACCAAGCTGAGGCCCTGACTGGCTGTCCCTCCTCTTCCTCCAGAGCACAGTGCCAGCCTCACCTTTAAAGTGCAGGTGGCACACTGGCCCAAATCTTACCCTCATAAGGAGTCACAGGGCCTCTCTTAAACACGATTCCCCCCACTAGTAAATTGACAACATACTTCTGCTTCAGAATATTCCAACATGCATGTATGTGTGCACTCATGTATGTGCACTTGTATGTGTTGAGCCTTGAAACTGGTGAAGGTATGTGGCTTATTCATTATAGTCTCCTTTCTTCTGACACATGGTTGTATTTTTTTTTTTTTTTTTGCAACAACAACAAAAAAGTCACTAAAAAAACATTAACAGGGACCATCAAGATGTTTCAGCAGACCATAGCTACACAAACCTGACAGCCTGTGCTTGACCCCCAGTCCACAAAGTTGTCCTGTGACCTCTACAGCACTTGTGTATCCCTCCACACACACATCAGACACACACAAGAATAACAAAATTTAAACGTTAGCACGAACTTGCTGAAGGGACAGGAAGGCACACTGCGGTGGTGACTGAAGTCTAATTGGAGCTTCAACTTCACCATTCAGTGGCAAACAGACCTTGACTATGTAACCTGCCAACCGGGGCAAAGAGGGAGGGAGGGTGCGAGGGGGCAGGGAGAGTCCACAGTCCAAGGCTCCTGGGAAGTGCAGTCAGGTCAAGCCATTGCCCACTAGGAGTAGGAAGCTGGGTCATATCAGAGCCCTTGAAGCACAGGCACCGCTTTGAGAGAGAGGTCGTCATTTGGGGAAGGTGAGCACAGCATTGAAAGATGACAGACAGCCTTTCACACTGCTCACTGACCTGGTAGTCAGTGTGTGCTTACGCCTAGACAGACTGAGGCAAACCTGCCACGCGCTGTGCACCGATAACAAGATGAATCAATTCACACATACCAGTCACACCCTATTTCTGAAAGGGACTGGTGTGAAATTCCTAGACCAAACTCGGAACACTTCGCTAAAAGCGAAGAAGATACATCTGCCTGTAAGCTTCATCCACCCAGGAAGAGGAGGCAGGTTCAAGAAGGGAGCACCAGAATCCACCAGGCTCAAGAAGGGAGCATCAGTATCCACCCAGGCTCAAGAAGGGAGCACCAGTATCCACCCAGGCTTAGGAAGGGAGCACCAGCATCCACCCAGGCTCAGGAAGGGAGCACCAGCATCCACCAGGCTCAAGAAGGGAGCACCAGCATCTACCAGGCTCAAGAAGGGAGCACCAGCATCCACCAGGCTCAAGAAGGGAGCACCAGCATCCACCAGGCTCAGGAAGGGAGCACCAGCATCCACCAGCCTCAGGAAGGGAGCACCAGCATCCACCAGGCTCAAGAAGGGAGCACCAGTATCCACCCAGGCTCAAGAAGGGAGCACCAGCATCCACCAGCCTCAGGAAGGGAGCACCAGCATCCACCAGGCTCAGGAAGGGAGCACCAGCATCCCCATGAGCAGCAGTACCTCTTGGGAGCAAGGAGAATTCAACTTCTGTGCTGATTCGGAGGGGGTCAGTTTTATGTAGCAGCCGTGAGGGACCCACTGAAGGGTGTGCCTACCCTTGCTGGCACAACCTCACACTCAGGCAGCCTCATTTACCCCCTAAGTGACCTCACCCAGGGCCCCAGGCAAGACCACTCCTTCCAAAGACTCTGACAGCTGTGGCTTCTCCCCAGAGTTTGGTCTGGCTGATTTGAGTGGGGTCTAGGCTTAAATAAAAAAAAGATTTGTAAAGTTTCTGCATCCAGCAACTCCTACCCAGATAACCGTCTTCTACTGGAAGTGCTCCCCGCAGAAAGAGGAGGAGGAGAAATGCTTCAAATGACCTAATCCAGTTCATCACTGTGCAGCTGCCTGGCCTATGACCTCAGTGTCAGGGACACTAACCAACAGCAGCCAGGACCTGACTTGGAGCTTGAGCCACAGCACTGTGGGTAAGTCACCCAACCTCTCTGGGCTTCCACTGGGAAAGGGCTGGTCTAGTTAGATATTCTCTAAGTGATGTAGTGTTTCCCTGATTTCCATGATTCCTTCTGTCTGTACCACTAATAGTGAGTTCTACCGCCTAGAGATGGAAGTTAGAAAGGCGGTTCCCCTCTCCTCACATCTAACCATTAGGAAGAAAGCTGCCAACTCTCTCCAGGCCATCCTACCTCAGCATGTACACACACACACACACACACACACACACACTTCAAGGACACTAAGCCTTCGTGGGGGGAAGTGGGGGGTGTGGTGGTGGGGGTGGCACTGTTACCATAAACACCTGTTAAAACTCAGTTCATGGGCAGTTTCTGATGCTACAAACTAGAGTATTTAATTAAACATTACTCACGCAGGAAGCAGCGTCTGCCAGCTCACCACCACACTGTACAGTTTGCTTTCAGAGAAAAAGAGAGAGGAGGGGAGAGGAGCAGGAGCCCTGCTCAGCCAGCACTGGCAGGGGCTTCCCTGGAAGGGCGCCAGCTAACGCTCCAGCAATATCCCATTTAACCAGGATCAAACAGGCAAGGGGAGTCACACTCCTTCCAGAGCCAATGGCCAGCCCCACTGGTTATCCCAGATGGCGTGCGCGCACACACACACACAGATGTAGAGACACATGCTCATGCCACGGAAATATGTTCACAGACACGCAAGAAGACTTAGAAAACGCATATCCACAAGGATACACGGGCACAGACACATAAACACACGGGGACACACGCCCATACTCAAAAGCACACACAACTTCCTGGCCAGCCAGCATCTTTACAGGCACCATTTGGCAAACATTCAGAGCCTTTGCCATCGCACACTGGTAAACTTGGAAATTAAGAGTCTTTACACACACAGCAGGCGCGGGGCAATCCATGCCGCTGCTCCACCAGCCAACTCTGACTGCTCTTGTTTCTGTTTCCATCGATTTCCTGACATAACCTCGGTTGCCGGGAGAAGCATCAGTGGCTCCGGGGTGGCTGGCGCCGCGCGCAGAGTCACCAGGCGGTCTCCCAATGAGAGGCGGTACAGGGCTGGATCGGAGGGGGACCGGGGCTGTAGTGACCGCTGCAAACAAGAGGCCGGACTGGCGGGAAAAGCGAAACTAACTAAACGCAGCAGGGTCGCGGTGCTCGGTGCGGAGGGGTCCACTCTACTTTGGCCGCGGGAGCCAGCCTCGAGAACAGAACCCTAAGGCGCCCCGAGACTGTCGCGCGCCCCAGGCCTCTCTCCGTTCTGCAGCCGCCGAGGCTCATCCCACGGCGCGACAGTCCCCGCTCCACTGAGGCCCCCGCCCAGTGCCGCCCCCGCAGGTGGGACCCCAGAGCTTCCAGGGGCCGCCCGCAGCAGCACAGGCGGCAGCGCGCTGGGCGGCGCCCGGCCCCTCTCCAGGGACCCACAGCGAGCAGGGCTTCTGGGCCAGCACTTCACGCCGGGTGCCCACCTACGCCCACGCTCTGGCCCGCGCTCGCCCTCTAAGCTCCCGCAGCGCGGCGGTCCCCACGCCGCCCCCTGCCCGGGTCCCAGAGGCCGACCGCGCGCCCACTCACTGGGTCTTCGGTGGCCCGCGCCGCCTACCGGGCAGAGAGGCCGCAGCCTGGAGGCTCGCGGTGCCCCGGACCGCGCCCGCGGCTGCAGAGCGAAGTCGCTTCCTTCCCGCGGCCCCGGCGCCAGCGCCTGGAGCTGGTTCCTGCAGCAAGCAACCGCGCGGGCCGCTCGAGCGCGACTCGTGCGCTGAGAAGAAAAACCAACCGACCGCTCTGGAGAGGGGGGCGGTGGAGGGAAAGAGGGACGTGCCGTGGGCGGGGCTTGCACGCCCCACCCCGCCTTCAACTGCCCTGCCACGCCCCTCGTCGAGTTCCTTCCACCACGCCCTACCTCGGGTCTCGCCCTTTATCCCCGCCCTCCCTTCTCTGCCAGCCCCTCCCGTGCCCCTCCCCTCCCCACTTTTCCACCGTGCCCCGCCCCTTCTCGCCACGCCCCTCTACTCTCCCGGCCTAGTCTCGGGTTTCCCAGCTCTCGGCGCTGCGAGGCGCCCGAGAGCTCAGAGCGCACAGGGTGCAGAGGCGGGGCGGGATTACCGGCGTGCGAGCTCTACAGCCCTCGCCACCCCCCTCTCGTGGAGGTTCCCTGGGGTGGCGGAGGCTGCAGCCAGGCATCTCTGCCCTGGCGTCTGCAGCAACAGCTTCAATCCCTCCGGAGGAGTTTTTGGGAAAGGCTGGGCTTGAAGCCGGGGTTGTAATAACGGAAACCCTGAGGAGAGCTGCGGTGGTGCCAGGCCCTGCATTGGGGAGTTACGGTTCATTCATGGGGGGAGAGGAAGTCGACATGTTTGGCAGGGTGAGGTTACAGCAATAATCAGAGGAGCAAACCCTTGCTTAATTCGTTTGAAACTCCAAGTTTTAAGGTTCTGTAATGCCTGCGTGCAAAGGATGGTGTAAGAGTGCATTTGTAATCCCACTGGACTATACTCACTCTGTTTTGGCGCCCGTGGGGGCCCCGAGGGGCTGGTTACATAGGCATTCACGGTACCTAGATGACCCTGAGCTTAGGACGGTGTGTGCGCGACAGGGAGTGTCCCTCCAGCTTCTAGTACTTGACATAAAAAGTGCCGTCTCGGGCGATGGGGGATCTCTGCACTCTTCGCCTGTGAGAGGGAGGGGACGCTGGAGAAATCACTATAAGCACTGTGGCCAGTGTAAAGCCCCACCATGAAGGGCTAGAGGCTGTTGTGATGACTCCAACAACACTGGGGAAGTCTAGTTTTGTTTGAAAACACAGATGCCTCCACCTGCTATGGACAAGGCGGACCTGAGCAGAAAATGTGGCCTCTCTGGGGCCCTATAGGTTCATGTCCACAGCTCTATAGATGGGCAGCCTTGTCAGTGACTTGGGGGCACTGCCCACTCGGTGGGCTGTCATGACTCCCTCCTGTCAGCCCTTCCCCAGTCTGAAAACGTGTAGCGTTCTGGAGTGATCACAGCAGCCACCAACCTACTCCAACGTGGGAGGACAGCCTGTGTGCAGCGAAGTATCTGTCCCTTATCAGGTGTGGCCATCCCATAGGGCTGCCACTGCAGCCATGCCTGACCAGGGCCCACATAAGTTCCGGTATTCTTCCAGGCCTTGTCTCCTGCGGTGGGGGGGGGGGGGGAGATGGACAGCTTCCAGAACAGACTGGAGCACACTTCAAACCATTAGAATGGCAGCTGTTCATCTGGGGGGGGGGGGAGGTGTGGTCAAGAAAGGCAGTTCTCAAAAGTCTGGAATGCCTGTCTGTCAGCACTGATCTTGAACTATTGAGCTCTGATTCTGTTGGGGCAACAGATACTGACAGTCTTCCTCCCCACTGGGATCCTGGGATGGAAGGCTAGATGTCATCAGATGGTTAGTCATATAGCAGTGACCTCTGACTCACAGCAAGCATTAGTAAAGAATCCTCAAGGCCAGATTGTGAGTGAAAGGGGTGTAATACTATTGTTTGCTGAATAAGCCAAAATCTTGCAATAGCGTAACACGGCTGATAAACACCATTGGAAGGTCAGCTGCTAAGTGCTTGAAGCCTGAGTCAGGCCTGTGACCCACAGGAGAGGAGGTGGGTCCACATTCCCAGTTCTGCCCAAGCCCTCCCACGGCCCACTCCTACACCTTTCATATCATGGGTGCAGTTGATATAATTTGCTCACTTCTTTAATCTTGAGAAAATGATAAGTATGGACACTAGGGAACAAGCCTGCATAGGCTTCCTTTTTCTGATGACAGCTCCAGGTCTAACTCAAGATGTCTTGGACATTTGGGCCAGAAGGGAAGAATCCTGCTGATTTTAAAAGGCTGCAGGCTCTGTCTTCTCTGAGATCATTTGGACTAGGAGCAGCCTAGTGTAAACTCCACCTCTGTTGATTGCTCACTGTGTGTCCTTGACCAAGATACTTAACCTGCAGGGACTTTTTCTAGGTTAATTTTTGTGCACGCCTCTCCATATAAATGTGGGCACCAGTATACCACAGCATTCGTGTGGAGGTCAGGACAACCTCAGGCATTAGTCCTCAACTTTACCTCATTTGAGACAAGGGTCTTGTTACTGCACACGTCAGGTTAGTTGGTCTGGAAATGATATCAAACTTGGGGTTACAGCTTGTGTTTCAAGTCAGGCTGGGCCACCCATCCTCAATAAACCAATTAATAGAGCCAGATTAAAAGTGGAAAGTAGAAAAAGAAGATACATTCATATAGTTGTACTGGGAAGAGGGACAGAGAGATCTAGTAAATCCCACAAGCTTACCTTTGGGATTCTGAGGTGGGATAGAAGCCAGGGATATGCACATCTAAGCAGTCCCAGTCAAAACACAGCTCCACCCGGCACTGGCCCATCATTGTTCGGGGGTCCAGTCTCATCCTGTAGGAAGGCCTGGAGTCCTTAGAACCGTGTGAAACCTCTCTGGGAGACAAATTCCCCTCTGGCTGGTGTCCTTTCCTTCTGCCAGCATGAGATTCCTGGGGACATTCACATTTCTCTGGGGTCCACTGTTTCAATAGTCTGACAGTCAGACTGAGAGACACATGTCTCTTTAGAATGTCTTCATTCCTGCCAGGTCTGCTACCAGAGCTTCTGGGGATTCTCCAGCCCCCCCCACACACACACCTCGAAGTCTGAGTGTCAAAATGAGATTCTAGAGGATCAGCTTCCACGCCTACTTTTCATGGGTGCCCGGGAGTTTGCCTCAGGTCTTCACAGTTGTGGAGGGTGCTGAGTTTCCCCAGCCCAAGAGACTGAGTTTTGTTATCCAGAGCACTGCTCTAGCTAGGTGTTTTCCAGGGTCTCCAGAGAGGTGCCTACCTTCTCAGAGGCGTGTGTTCACGTAACAAATATGAGTGCAGGGCATTGTGTTAGGATGAAATCAAAAGGTTCTGAGGAATTTAAAGACTCCCGGTGATTTGTGAGATCAATCCTTGACACAGAAGTGTGGCAAAAGCCACCAAAACAGAAAGGACAAACACCGGGGCATATCAGTAAATGTAGGCCATCGGGTACCCATAGCCTAAGATAGATTTCTCTCACAAAGTAAAACTAGACTGGTTCTTTCACAGATTTTGATCATGGAACGTTCATGAATTAGTGTGTCCATCTTTCCAATATTTGTCCTGGGGTTGGAGGAAGGGGTGTGCAGCGCTGTTGCAGGATCACTCATTATTGAACATTGACACCTGCTGGCAGAATGTGAGATGGCAGTGTGGCTCTAGCAAATGTTCAGAGAAAAGTTTCGGCAACTTTATGCCAGGTTTTGGGTTGTCCCCAGGCTTGAAGAGTTCCTAAGGCTCTGAGAAGGCATTAACAGAGAAACAGTCATTCTGTGGGATGCAGCTCAGTTGGTAGCATGCTTAGCATCACATAAACGTGGCCTTGCTGGCATATATCTGTAAACCCAGTGCTTGGGAGGTAGACGCAGGAAGATTTGAAGTTCAAGGTCAGAATCCTAAAGAGATGGGGGATAGAAGAATAGGGGGAATCTTGGGACAACAGTTATTGCAATGCTTATTTTTAAAGATGTATTTATTTTTATGTCAATGAGTGTTTTGCCTGCGTGTACACAAGCATACTGCAGGAGTGCCTGGTTCTGGCAGAGGCTAGAAGAGGGTGCCAGGTGGCCTGGAACAGGGAGTTTTGGATGGTTGTGAGCTGTCATGTGGGTGCTAAGAGTTGAACCCACATCCTCTGAAAGAGCAGCCAGAGCTCTTAACCACTGAGCCTCCTCTCCAGCCCTGACTGCAATATCTTCTAAAACTTCTTGTAACACAGTAACAGCCAGTCGACTGGGACACAGGTGTCCCTGCCAGCTTTTCCTGGTGACTTTTTACCAGTTCTGCAGGGTATTTTCCCCTAGGACAGTTTTACTAGAATGACAAAACTGTATTAACACAGTACAAATGAATGCTTCCTTGAAGTATTTCTTCCTTTGGTCCCTCAGTATTTATTTATTTTATTAAGTATTAAGGATCTTTTCTCCCCCTGCCGCCCAGTCTTAAGGATCTTCATAAACACATACTGTGCTTCTCTGGTTTTCCTTTCTTCCTTTTTATTTATTTTTCTTTTTTTTTTTTTTTTTTTAACCCACCAAGTTCACTTGGTGCTGCCTGATGGAATGTGGGCCTGATCTCCTTGGTCTGCTCTTACACGGGGCTTGTACCGGTAACTATAGCTGTGGCGAGTGTGTGAGCACAAGGGACATGCACGTCCACGACAGCATGTCACAGGATTCCTCCCCTTCCTCCAGCTCACGTATCTTTCTGGTCCCTCTTCAAGGGCGTCCCATAAGCCTTGGGCAGTGTGTATAGGGGGAAGGTATTAACACAGATGTGTTTCGGTGGTCCTGCTGCCCTTCTCAGCCCCAAATAAACACACGGACGCTGTATTAGTTATGAAACTACAGGGCTTCTTATCGGCCAGCTCGGTCTTAATTATTAACCCATTTCTATTACTCTAAGTGTTTCCACATAATCTTGTCTTATCTTACTGGAGAAGGGTCTAGTGTGTCCTGTCCTCCCAGTCTCCACATGGCGACTCCTCTCTGCCTACACTTCCCAGAATTCTCCTCTTCTCCTAGTCCCATCTATCATCCTGCCTTATTAGCCAACAGGGCTTTATTCATTAGCCAATAAGAGAAACATGTACACAGAAGGACAGCCCGCATCATAGATGTTCCATGCAGGGCTGAGCACTCAATAGCCATTATTCTCAGCACTTTGGCCAGTTCTGCGTCTCTGCATTAACTACTGCTCACAGCAGAAATGCCCCTGGCCAAGCCTGGGAGCAGCACAGTCTATGCTCATAAGCAATAAATATTTACAACATGACCACTTAGTAAAGAGCATCGTCTCTTCCCCCACCCCAGGGCCCACGACCTTCCAAGCTATGGACTTTTAACCAGGTTTACAGAACCAGAAATTAATTCCCTCCTGAGGAAAAGGCCTCAGGTTCAAACAGAAAGCAGCCGGTCACTCCTGTAATCTTTGTGCCACTGTGCACCAGCAGGCACAACTTACCCGGCAGGCCAGTATTGTAGCATTCAGGGTCCCGCGCACTGGGTAAAACTACTGCTTTTTCCCCTTAGCCCCTGCACAGAACTGCCCTGTGCTGTTCTGCATGGACCAAGCTCCTGGCTTTAGAGAATTTCCATGGGGAAGGGTAACAGGGGATCACTGAGGTCTGGGGACATGGACCACTTGGTAAAAGGAAGGCCTGATAAGAAGATGACCATGGTAGAACACCCGTAACCCCAGTGCTGAGGATGCAGGGACAAGGGTCCTGAGGCCAGTCAGTCTAGCCCATCCATCAGTGAGCTCCAGGTTCAGTGAGGGGCCCTGTCTCAAAGTATAAGGCAGAGAGAGATTTAAGATGACAAGATGACACACAATGTTAACTTCCAGCCTCTATATACAAGCTACACACACACACACACACGGGTGTAAACACACACAGAGCAAGTGGCATCGTTCAGACAGTAGCAGAAAGAATGAAGAAAGAACGAAGAACCAGTTCATGGGACTGTAGGCATGGCTCAATGGTTAAGACCCAGGTTTGGTTCCCAGCACCCAAGTGGTGGCTCACAACTATACATAATTCTAGTTTCAAGGGACTGGTGCCTTATTCTCATCTCTGAAGGCACCAGGAGTGAACATTGTGTCCAGACATACAGGCAACACACACACACACACACACACACACACACACTTTTTTATTAAGCCATTTTTTTTGAAGGGACTCATTTTAGGTGTATTTGTCCATGGTCTGTTTTTCTTTTACTTGAAGCTTGGGGAGAGAACACCTCTATTCACTTCTGGATCAGAAGTTCAAGACTCTGTATCAGTAGTTCTCATCCATGGGTCTCAATCCCTTTGGGGGCCAAAAGACCCTTTCACAGTGATGCACTAAGACCACTGGCAAACACAGATATTTGCATTACAATTTGTAACAGTAGAAAAATTACAGTTATGAAGTAGCAATGAAAATAACTTTATGGTTGGGAGGTCACCACAGCATGAAGAGCTGTATTAAAATGTCACAGCATTAGGAAGGTAAAGAACCTTTACTTTACATAAAGAATCTAGAAAAGCCACTCTGTTGTCCCCAAATGATGACACCTCCAGCAGCTAGGGACTCAGTCTTCTCCCCAGTTCCCAGCACAGAGCTTGCTGTGTAGACATCTTCATCATGAGCCACATGGACCCTCTGTTCCATCTTCACACCTTCATTCACAGGACATTAGCATTTACTGGGCATGAGCCACACACCCCGCTGCATGCTGGGAGTTTGTTGGTGTGGCTCCCACAAGGATGGAGTAAGGAGAAAAGGATGGAGGGTGAGGCTGTCAGCTTCTGTTCGGCCTCACACCGAACAGATCTTCTCACCCTCTGCACACAGCCTAGGAAGATCCTTTATTCTCTTCCCTGTGGGATGCCCGCCCTTCCGACCGGCATCCCACTCAGCAACAGAAACGGTCTCTGCAATGCCAAGTCTCACTGTCCTGCTCTGTTATTAAAACAGGATGGTCAGGGTGGCTCAGCAGGTAAAGGTGCTTGCTGCCAAGCCCAAGGGCTGGGTTTGATTCCCGGAACCCACGAAGTGGAAGGAGAGAACAGATTCCCTCAGGCTGTCCTCCATATCCATTGCACAGAAAGCTTGAATGTGGAGGCAAGCATGTACACACACACACACACACCACAATGTCTTTAAGAGTCCCCAAGCCTGACCATGTCTACAAGGCCCTCGATGGCTGCCTTCTGCCCCCTCTGCACCTGGGACCCTCTTGCCACCTCTCCTAGCCTGGCTACTCTTCCTCCACCCTTTGCCTCCTCGTCCATCCTCCTGCTTCTTCCCACAACTGCCACTAGGAGCTCCCCACCCCCACCCCCACCCCCCCGCTACGCTCTGGCTCCCAGCTCCCATCAGCCCTTTGATCATACCTGATTGCATGCTCTCCCACCTGGCCCTCCCTCTCAGCACCCGTCAGAGAGGCAATCTCTGTAGTTTGTCTGAAGAGTTGATGAATCCTAATCTCATCAGACTCTTACACTGCATGAAGGGCTGTGTCGAATTCCCACAAATGCCCAAGGCTCATGTGGGTCCAAGCTGGACACATGGTATCTCTCCATCATTGTCATGAAGCAAACCATCCCAAAATGCAGTGGTTTAAAAAAGAAAGCAATCTTTCATTCTGTCACATGTGTTGAGTAGCTGGGGATGAGCTGCTTCTCCTGGCCTTGGGCTCTAGGCCTGTCTGGGCCTGACTCATCGATGAGCAACCCAGCATGTGCCACCTGGGACCCGAGTTGTAAGGGCAGCGGAAAGCCTCTGGAAGTCCTTATGGCTTGTGTGCCTTTCAAGTCTCTGATCTGCTCCCTTCCAGAACAAAAGGAAGTCATAAGGGCGGAGGAGGAAGGTGCTCCAGCGGGTGGGATTGAGGGATCAGTGACTATTTCCTTAACCATCTCAGTCTCCACTGTCCTCAAATAGTATTTGATGAGTTAATGAAGACATTAAGCTGAGCAAGCCTAGTCGCATAAAGGGACAGCACGGTAAAGAAGGAAAGGGAGGAGCCTGACTGCACAGTCATGGTGCTCCCTGCCCAGTGTTCTCCAGGTGGCTTCTGGGCTGCAGCATACATAATGCCTTGGGTTCAGTTTCCAAGTTCTGCCAAGTTAGAATAAACCATTTTTTAAAAAGAAAAACCTTGTTTAAAGTACCAGCCAGAGCCAGGCAGTGGTGGTGCATGCCTTTAATCCCTGCACAGGGGAGGCAGAGGCAGGTGGGTCTCTGTGAGTTAAAGACCAGTCTGGTCTACAAGAACTAGTTCCAGGACAGGCTCCAAAGCCACAGAGAAACTCTGTCTCGAGAACACCTGCTACCCCTTCCTCCCCCCCCCCACACAAAAAAAAAAGTAGCGGCCTGACAACCCCAGCCCTTGGGAAGCAGAGCAGGAGTATCAGGCTGCCATACATGGCACTGCCTCAAACAAAACAAAAGAAGCCCTCCTCCCGCCGGTCCTCACGGGAGCTTTCTGCTGTTGGTGAGGAAATACGAGCCACGGATAAAATGAATAGCTTGTTCAGGACAGTGTAGCCACTAGCTAAGTTTCTTACAAACTTACAGCTTGGATTCTAACCCAGCAACCTGGCTTCAAAATCAATCAGCCCAGGCCTTGGTAGCTTTTCTTATGACTACGGCTAAAATACCTCCCAGAAGCAATGTGTGGGAGGGAAGCTTGGCTTGGGCTCCCAGCTCCAGTGGCTTTCGGGGAGGGAGAGCGAGGGTAGTAGGAGCAGGTCAGTTCCCGGTTGGCAGGGGCTTTGTATGGGGGCTGTCTTGGTAGGACTAGAAGCAGAGGGCTCAGGCTAGAAGCAGAAGCAGATACCAGCCTCAAGGCTCCCAACCAACAACCCATTGCTGCCAGTCAGGCCACAGTCCCATAGACCCCATGGCGTCCCGAAACCGCTCCATGAGGGTATTTCACATCCTAACTGTTAACAGCATCTCACCCAGGTCTCTACGTGAGACCATGTGTTTAGGTAACATCAAAACCAAAAAAGTGGGTCTGGAGAGATGGCTCAGAAGTTAAGGGCGTGCTCCGCCGCTCTTCCTCGGTTCCCAGCACCCAGCACCCACGTCCGGCAGCTCGCAACCACCTGTCATTCCAACTCCAGGGATCTGATGCCCTATTCCGGCCCACTCAAAACACTGTACTCAGGCTTGCACACATGAAATAAGATAAACCCGATGAAGGAACGATCTAGGAAGACTATTGAAAAATGTGAGAGTAAATATCAAAACAATGGAAAAAAAATTCTGGTAGTCATCCCCTGAGAGTAACAACTGGGGTGAGAAGGGATGGGACAGGGAGTCACTGAGGAAGGGTGTTGTTTTACTTGTATCTTTTTCATATTTAAAATAGCATTTGTGACAAGAAACGCAGCCCAGTAGAAGGTCACATTCCTAGTGGTGAGGTGTCTGATCACCGGCCTTGTGGGATCAAATAAACAAATAAAGGATCCGTGAACATTTTAAATAGTCCAAAATACCACAGGGGTTTCTTCCCCAGAGTTCTGCAGGCTGAAAAGACGGATGAACTCCAAATCCCCTGTCTGCAGAAGGCCTGTGTTTTCTACTGCTGTGATAAACACATGGGAAAAAGCAGTGTGGGGAGGAAAGGGTTTATCTGGCTTACAGGCTAGAAGCCATCACTGAGGGAAGCCAGGGCAGAACTCAAGGCAGGAACCTGGAGGCAGGAAGTGAAGCAGAGGCCGTGGAGGATGCTCTCTTACTGGCTTGCTCAGCTTGCTTTCTTATACAATCCAGAACCGCCTGTCTAGGGATGGAGCCACCCACAGTGTGCTGGGCCCTCCCACAGCTATCACTAATCTATCACAGACCAGCCTTCAGGCTGGCTAATCTGAGAGAGGGGTTTTCTGTTCCCTCTTTTCAGATGACCCTAGCTTATGTCAAGGTGACAAAAACTCAATCAGCCTGTGTGCCTGACAGTTGCAACCTCCTGTACGGAACCTGTCCTCACCGTGCCCCTGCAAGGCGGGAGCGTAGAAAGTCTCTCAGGCCTCTTTTAGAGGGATACTAGTCCCAGTCATGAGGGCACCACCCAGCTCGGAGGACACACACATTCAGATGGCAACAGCCTGTGTTGTCCTGATTACAGTGCAAATCAAGAAAAGCCAACTCCAACAGTCCCCTTCTGCAGAGGTGACCTTCCCATGGTCACCCGGGCATTCCCCAGAGAACAACGGGCCCACTGTGTGCTCTGCTCTAGGCACCATGAGCCAGGCCTCTTTGCCTCTTCCTCCTTACTGTCGACCAAAGAGTTGGCTCCAGTCAGGGGCTAAAGGCACTTTGGAGCTCAGAACTGAGGAGGGTTCTCAGCTGCCTAGGGCCCCTGGTTGGCTCAAGGAAAAGAGAGGCCCTTGAACCCATGGTCTCTCCTGCCAGGCAGCACTCAGAACCCAGGACACAGCTTTCTGTCTCATGCTGGCAGACAGCCCTAGACAAGGCTCGCTCCTGTGAACCCATCAGCATGCCTAGTCCCCTTTCCATGGTCACGGGTTCCCCCAATCCTGAACCCTTGCCTCTCCTCTGTGCCATGGGGATGCCCTGGACTTTGAAATAGGACCCCTCTGGCTACATGATGCTTTGCAGCATGGGGTAAACCAATCACAGGTCTACCCTGTATCATATCCCAGCCCGTTCTCAGCAGTGGACAAGCCATATAACCACTACTCACCCCACCTGACCCTGCTCCATCTCTAAGCCATGGCAGCTCAGCGTGGGGGCTGCTGCATCTGGCTGAGGTCCCAGGCGCCCACCCAGAACACAGAAGATGGAGGCCTGGCATGGATCTAGCTGAAGGTCCCTTCTATTTAAAGGAAAAACACAAGGCAATATTTTTAGGTGCCAGCTAAGTTGTCTGTTGTGTGGCTTAGTGGTGGAGGGCCCTTTGGCAGCAAGGAAGAGGTGAGCTGGCGCCTCCTGTCTCTGAGTGGTGAGTGGCTCGGCTGACCCTGACATCTGGTTTTAAGTGTGGGGTCTGGTGGCTTTGCCGGGAGCCCCAGAAAAAAGTTCTCAGGAAATTGGTGGCAATCTGAACCCAGATCCTCTGGCCTCTGAGTGCCAGACACTAGACCACCCAGGATCTGGAACATACCATGAGTGGGCTGAACGTTTTCTGGTGGTTTCTGTACCCGGAAGCCACTCTGAAGCTGGTAGGGAGGAGAAGAGGGTGGGGGCAGGAACGCTGGCTCCAGGATGTCAGCCTGTGCTCCTCAGGTCTGGGCTTCGCGGGGTGCCTGCTCCCTGAGGAGCCATTCTGTAGCAGGGCCACACTAGCTGGGGAGAGCTCAGCGAAGGCTGGGAGAGAAGCTGATGCCACCTGCTTGGTGCCGGCTGCCCCCATCATAGACCTCTGAAGACACTGGCTCTCAGAAGGTGACAGTCCTAGTCAGGGGTGATGGTACACACCCCTAATCCCAGCACTGGGAAAGAGGAGGCAAGAGAATCAGGAGTTCAAGGCTAGCTTCATAGCAGGTTTGAGGCCAGCCTGGACTATATGAGACCCTGTCTCAAAAACCAAAGACAGAGAAGAAACAGCCAGATGGCTTGATGGGTAAACACGTTAGCCTGAGTTCAATGCTCAGAAACCCGTGGACGACAGAATGGGCTCCTGAAAGCTGTCCTCTGACCTCTGCAGGCATGCTGTGCCATGCTTGCACGCACGCGCGCGCGCACACACACACACACACACACACACACACACACACACACACACAGAGAGAGAGAGAGAGAGAGAGAGAGAGAAGATAAAGTATTGAGAAGAGGGTGGGTGGGGTTTTCAGTCTTTCCAGTAGCTTCCATTGAATCTGAGAATGCCTAGGAGTTATGCCATGGCAACTGCCAAAGCCTGAAAAACAATTTCAGCTATTGCAGCTTGCTGAGGTGAGAGGGGGTGAGGCCAGCGCCCCCCCGGGGGGTGAATGACCTACCTGTGCAGCAGAGCCCCAGCTGGGGGTTGGTGTCCCTGGAAGAGGTCCCTCTGCCTGGCTGCACAGTGCTCAGGGCTGTGGTTCCCTGGGACCTGTCTGTCTCCTGCAGACTGGGAATCCCAGGGCAGGTCCTGCTATGAAGTTTGTCCCAGTAGCTAGTGCCACTCATTGCACACAGTAAGTGCATAATAAGTACTTGTGGGACCATGGAAAATCAGCATTGGCATATACTGAACGCCTGAATTGTGGCCCTGGCTTGGTGAAGGCCTTTCCTAACGCTTACAGTCCCCAACAGAAGTGTCCGGAGTCCTGCTGTGCCCCATTGCAAGTTCTCATGATGCCTGCAAGGTCTGAGGAATCTCTGTTCTCTCTCCTGAAGCCCCTGGCAACAGACCCTCTGCTTAGCTCATAGGAGCCACAGTGAGGTCTAGCTTTGTGTCTCCTTTCTGGAGAGCAGAGTTAATTATCCCAGTTCACAGAGGAGGAAACCAAAATTCAGAGTGGAGACGTGACCCCATGGCATTCACTGCTGAGTAGTGGAGCTAAGATTTGAACTCCAATCTTTCATGTTCGGAATCTTACAAGGTGTCATGTCCTCAACAGGCTGAGAACAGGGATCCCACATCCCTGCTCCCTCCAGAGAGGGAGGGAGGTGTGTCTGTCACAGGCGAAGCTGATCCTCCCTGTGGACCTGGGAGGAGGTCTGAAAGGAAACCAGTGTTGGCAGGAGCCAGAGAAGGGGCGTGTGGGCAGAGTGCCAGCGTGAGCCAAGCTGCTACTGAGCAAGCCCATGGGAAGGAAACGTTCGTGGGCAGGGGAGCTGGGTGGTCTAGCCCATAGGCCTGACTCACTTTCCGAGTGCCCACGGCACATCAGGCAGGGTGTGTAACAAGGCACAGCAGCCTTCACCCCTAATCAGGGAGACCTGTCACACTGTGACAGAGAAAGGCCTGGCCAGATTCCTCATAGCTAGGGACACAGCAGCTGCCAGTGTGCCGAACTGAAGAGCTACAGTGGGATGAATGAATGAATGAATGAATGAATGAATGAATGAATGAATGAATGAGCGGTGTTTGTGTACAGATCATCCACTTCTGTATTCCCAAGCTTTCACAAGGCAGCCGAACTGGCTGGACCCCTCCTGGTGTGAGCACCCCTCCTGGTGTGAGCACCCGTCCTGGTGTGAGCACCCTTCCTGGTGTGAGCACCCCTCCTGGTGTGAGCACCCATCCTACTGTGAGCACCATTCCTAGTGTGAGCACCCCTCCTACTGTGAGCACCCCTCCTACTGTGAGCACCCCTCCTGGTGTGAGCACCCGTCCTGGTGTGAGCACCCGTCCTGGTGTGAGCACCCGTCCTGGTGTGAGCACCCGTCCTGGTGTGAGCACCTCTCCTGGTGTGAGCACCTCTCCTGGTGTGAGCATCTCTCCTGGTGTGAGCACCTCTCCTGGTGTGAGCACCCCTCCTGGTGTGAGCACCTCTCCTACTGTGAGCACCCCTCCTGGTGTGAGCACCCCTCCTGGTGTGAGCACCCCTCCTGGTGTGAGCACCCCTCCTGGTGTGAGCACCATTCCTAGTGTGAGCACCTCTCCTACTGTGAGCACCCCTCCTGGTGTGAGCACCCCTCCTGGTGTGAGCACCCCTCCTGGTGTGAGCATCTCTCCTGGTGTGAGCACCCGTCCTGGTGTGAGCACCCGTCCTGGTGTGAGCACCCCTCCTGGTGTGAGCACCCCTCCTACTGTGAGCACCATTCCTAGTGTGAGCACCCCTCCTACTGTGAGCACCCCTCCTGGTGTGAGCACCCCTCCTGGTGTGAGCACCCCTCCTGGTGTGAGCATCTCTCCTGGTATGAGCACCCCTCCCGGTGTCTGGTGTGAGCAAACCATGACAAAAAACACTGACAAACACATTGTATCTTTGCACGTCACAATAAATTCAAGCAGTTCTCTTGACTGATGGCCCTTCAGTCCCAAAGAGACGATGTTAGTGACCCCAGCCAGCGGGTGCTGGGGGCACACAGAGCTGCTGGAGGGTCCGCCTCAGACGGTTTAACTGTGGAGGCGGGGACTGGACTGTGCACACGAGACATGGAAACAAGGCAGGACAGGTGACAGCAGCAATGTGGGGACCCAGCAGCCGGAGAGGATGCTCAAGCAGAGGGTCTGAGCTGAGCCGGAGCCCCGGGGACCGTAGCGACTCCTCCGCCTGTCGCCTGTCACCTGCCAGTGCCTTGTCAGGCGGCGGGCTCCCAGGTCAGAGGGACCACCCCTCTCAGTGTTCAGTGCGCTCCCCGACATGGTGTCCAGTCAGGGCGTCATGGTCCCTTCACAGGTGTGGTGAGTCCAGCAATTCTCAGGCCTGCTTCTTCTGACACGGTTTTACATTTTCTTCATGTATTCTTATTGCTTGTGTGTGTGTGGAGGTTGGAGTACAGGTTTGTGGGGTCAGTTCTCTCCACCACCTTTACATGAGTTCCAGAGATAGAATACGAACCATCAGGCTTGCGTGGACGGGCGGCGAAGAGCCTTCTTGCCAGGCCTGCTATGATCTGAATCACATTTGCTGCTCCAGCTTTGTTTTAGGGCAAAGTCATTTCTGTCCACTCTTGGATATGGTTTTTGTCTGGGAGATGGCTCTCCGTCTCCTGTACCCTCATGTCTCCAAGTCTATGGGGTGGCCCAGTCTGAGAGGCCTGGGCAGCCTTCTGTCCTCTCTCAGCCTGTGTAGCCCACGGTGCCCACCTGGAACCGCCCTGCCTAGCAGTGCAGGGCCTTATGTGTCTCCCATCGGAGACATGCCGCTTCCAGTTGCCTGCCTGAAAAGCCCCTGCTCTACCCTAGCCCTTTCTCCTGGTAGGGGGCTTCAGGACACAACCATCACCCCCCTTCCTGCTGGGGGCAGCACCATGCTTTGGGCTCCCCATATCATTGGACTTCTAAGGCAGAGTTAGAATCCTGTCTGACCCGTGTGTACAGGTACAGCTCAGTTGGTAGAATACTTACCCAACATGCCTGAAAGCCTTATAAACTAAAGTGCGCCTGCACCTATGATATGCACTCTGAAAATGGTGAGTTCAAGGCCAGCCTGAGCTGTGTGAGACACACAGCCCTGGGGTTAACCCCTAGCCCTGTATAAAATAAAATAAATTACAATACAAACTAAATATAACGTGAATATGAAGAACCTTGATTGCCTAGTACTCCCTTGGGCTGGGGATGTGTCTGGGGGGTGGAGAACCAGACTGGATGTTCTCTCGGCTCCATTGTCCAGGGTTCTTTCCTTAAGTGAAAAAAAATCCAGTCCAAAGCAGCTTAAGCTGGGAAAGAAGCCGGATGGATTGATTTACAGGCAGGGGAAGGCGTGGGCAGAGCCTTGGGCACCACGAGCTGGCTGGAGACCTCAGGGCCCCTGTCTGCCAGGCTTCCTTCTCTGGGTCCAGCAATGGGGAAGGAAAGAGGCCAGCTGCCTGCTCTGCAGACTTGATACACAGGGCCAGCTCTAGCAAAAAGAGAAATGTGCTTTCCGCCCCAATTCTAGGTAGACAATGTCAGTGGACAGTGCTGGAGTCCTAGCCCCAGCCTTTGGCATAGGCCTGTGAGGAGCGCCCTGCTGGGTGGGAGCGCATACTCTTTCCTGAAGTAAAGGAAAGGGCTGCCAGGGGCCTGCCTGCATAGACAGATGCCCACCAGTGGGCGTTTGCCGCATCAGCTTCCCTCAGATCAGGTTGAGACCGGGTGCAGGGAAAGCTACCGGGCAGGACAAGACACCTATAGAAGACCTAAGTGGTCGGCTGCTACCTGCTCTCCCTGGGTATCTGTGGCTAGAGGAGAACCAACTTTCCATATGCTTCTTCACACTTTGTGTGCCTACATGTGCACGCATGCACGCGCACACACACACACACATATGCACACACGCACCCACACGCGCACACTGAAAACTTCAACACATTGGAAACAGAAACCAAAGCTGGGCATGGTAGCACAGGCCTTTGATCCCAACACTTGGGATACAGAAGTAGACAGGTCTCTGTGAGTTCAAGGCCAGTCTGGTCCACATAGCAAATTCCAGAGCAGCCAGGACTTCATAAAGAGACCCTATCTCAAAACAAAAACAGAAAAGGAAAAGAGAAAAGGAAGCAGCTACGAACGAAGACACTCGATGACGGAGGCACCACCTGTGTTCCCGGATCGACCGCGATGAAAACGGCTGGACTGCCAGCATTCATCTGGGCAGTTGTAGCAGGGGCAGAAGTCCTGTGCTCACAGTTAAGCACTAGGGGAGCCTGGAATATTAAACACACAGGGCTGTCCTTCAAAGGAAGGGATGTATAACCTGTTATCGGCCCAGAAGGTTGGGAGTGGATGTCGTTAAAATAGCCTGGTGATCTTTGCCGTACCTGTGTGGCCAAGACCACACTGGATCCTCCTCAGACCCTTATGGTGAGCTTGGTTTTGTGTGTGTGTGTGTGTGTGTGTGTGTGTGTGTGTGTGTGTGTGTGTTTGTTTTGTTTTTTCCCGGTTTATCTATAGAACCTATCCATAAGAACCTCTCTATCTATGGAAGGTGTCACATGCACTTTACAAAGAATTTCAATGTAGTCCCTTCTGATCTTTGTTAGCTCACTTTGTTTCTCAGAGAGATTAATGAATGCTTTGTTGTACACGTGGACTTGAGTTTAATTATCACCAGGAAAGCTTCACCAAATTGTGCTGTGCTTAAATGTGCCTAAAATAAACTACTTGGGGTCAGATTTCTGAAGTTCGAACCAAAACTGGCTGCTTAGTTGTGTTGAAACTGCTTTCTTGCCTCCCGCAGATCGTCACTCTGCTGGCCATGGAGGCTGCGAGATCTCCACAGATACTCAATGCAATGCTCATTACAATTCTGACATTTTTTTTGAGACGGGGTTTCTGTGTGTATAATCCTGGGTGTCCTGGAACTCATTCTGTAGACCAGGCTGTCTTCAAACTCAGAGATGTACCTGCCTCTGCCTCTGCCTCTGCCTCCCAAGAACTGGGATTAAAGATGTGCCCCTATGCCTGGCTCTGACAACATTCTTCACAGATTTAGAAAAAAACAAAACATGTAGAACTACAAAAAAAAAAAAAAAATCACAAATAGTCAAAGTAATCCTTAGAGGTAAGAACATAGCTGGCTAGATCACAATACTTGACCTCAAATTATACTACAGAGCTATAGCAAAAAGGCATGATTTGGCATAAAAACAGACATTTACACCAATGGAACAGAAGATGCCAATATAAACCCACAAAGCTATGGGAACGTAACTTTTGACAAAGGAGGCAAACGCATGAGGTGGTGTCCTCCTCAAGGGACAAAGCAGCAAAGCCGGGTTTCTACCTACAAAAAAACGAAATTAGATTCATATCTTTTACCCTGTGGAAGTCACCTCAGGGTGATTAAAGACCTTAATTTAAAACATGAAATGCTGAACGCACTGGAAGAAAACACAAGGACTGCTTTCCAAGGCACTGGGGTAAGCAAAATCTGTCCAAATAGTGCAGGAACCACCATCAACATGCAGGACTATGCGAAAAGAACAAGTTCCTGCACAGCAAAGGAAACCAGCAGCAGAGCAAACACACAGCCCACAGGGTGGGAGAGAATCTTTGCCTGCTGCACCTCAGATAAGGGCTAATGTCTAGAATTTACAAAGGAAAAGAAAAGGGCATATCAACAGATGGGCCAATGGACTGGGCAGAGTTGTAAAAGGAAGAAGCACACACAGAGACAAGAACTATTGCTTTTTTAAATGTTCACCATCCCTAGTCACTGGAGAAAACACAAATTAAAATTACTCTAAGGCTCCAGCTCATCCCACTCAAATGGTTATCACCAAGAAACCAGACAACACTGTCCTAGGGTTGCTATTGCTGTGTGATGAAACACCATCACCAAAAGCAAACTGAGGAGGAGAAAGGGTTAACTGGGCATATGCTCACTGTTCATCATCAGAGGAAGTCAGGACAGGAACTCATGCAGGGCAGGCACCTGGAGGCAGGAGCTGATACAAAGGCCATGGAGGGGTGCTGCTCACTGGCTTGCTCCTCAAGGCTTGCTCAGCCTGCTTTCTTATAGACCCCAAGACCACCAGCCCAGGGATGGAACCACCCACCATGGGCCGGCCCCTCCCTTGACAAGCTCTAATGGAGAAAATGCCCTACAGGCTTGCCTACAACCCAATCTTAGGGAAGCATTTTCTCCCTGATGCTCCCTCTTCCCTGATAACTCTAGCCAGTCCATGCTCCCAAGGTTGACAGTTGATGGCTTCTGGGGGAGGGAATCGGTTTTCTTAAGGGTGTGGCCCCTATGGGTTGACCATGGCCCAGTGGATGACCTAACCCATGAGCACAAATTTGGACTTAGAGGATTACTTTAAAAAAGAAAACAGGGTGCTAGGGCTGGCTGGAGAGACGGCTCTGCAGTTAAAAGCACTGGCTGCTCTTCCAGAGGACCCAGGTTCAACTCCCAGTACCCACATGGCAGCTCACAGCTGTCTGTAGCTCCAATCCCAGAAGGTCAGAGACCCTCTTCTGGCCTCCTTGGGTATAATGCACACGTGTAGCACAGAGAAAACATGCAGGAAAAGCACATAAACACATGAAATTTAAGAACAGTTTTTAAAGAAGATACAAAGTTGGGAGGAGCAGAGTAGAGGTAGGTTCCGGGGAAGCTAGGGGAGGGATGAGTTCCATCAAAATACATTGTGTGGAACTTATAAAGAATTAATAAAAATATCATTTTAAAAAGTCTGGGGGCTGGAGAGATGGCTCAGAGGTTAAGAGCACTGCCTGATATCGCGGTTAAACAAGGATCAGGATAAATAGGCCGAATAGATGTTTATTCAGGGAGAAATAACTTACAACCTAGACAGATGAACACCAGGAAATTCCACCCGATGCTCTCCTGTCCGAGTCACGCCAGAAAGAGAGCCCTTTCCTGGCCCCCTCCGACCTCCTTCCACAGGTCACTCCGCCCATGGCTCCACCCCCAATGGGCGTGGTCAGTGCCACAGAACTATCTCACCTCAGTACCTTATTTTCCAAAGGTCCTGAATTCAGTTCCCAGAAACTATAAGGTGGCTCACAACCCCAGCAAAACAACACTGTATAATATATATACACATATATACATATACTATATATATACATATATATACGAGAAAGTTATCTTTAAAAAAAGAAGTCTGACAACAAATGTTGGAGAAGTTGTAGGGAAAGGGAACCCTTAGTCACTGCTGGAGTACAAATCAATGCAGCCTTTATGGAAGTCAGCTTGGTGGTCCCTCAAAGAATCAACTATAGAAATACCCTTTGACCCAGTCATTGCACTCCTGGGCATTTATCAAAGATCTCCATACTCATTCACAAAAATGTTTGCGCATTCATGTTTATTGTTGTTCCACTAATGAGTGCAAGGACATGGAAGCAAAATAGATGTCCATCAGTGGACGGGTGGGCAATGCACATCAAATGTGGTATACTTACACACTGGGATACTATTCGGTAGCTCAGAAAATGAAATTGTGAGATGTTTTCAGTATAGACCTGGAAACTATATCATACAAGGTGATCTAACCCAAAACACACGTTCGCTGTCATGTTCCAGTCATAGTCTACAATGTATTCTTGTTCCCATGTAACAGGAGTCAGTGTATACAGTCTGAAACTTAAAAAGGAGACCAAGGGAAGAAACACTACTAGGTGATAAGGAGGGGTGAAATACAGGCCAAAGGACACAGGAGTCAAGAGAAAGGAGTGTTTTTTTTAGAAGTTTCTCTGTTACAGTTTTTTCATGGTGGCTATGTAAATTCAATTGTGTTCTGAGTAGCATTTTTGAATTCCAAAAGAATACATTTTTTTTTAATTTCATTTATGGCCAGGCAGTGGTGGCACACATCTTTAATCCTAGCACTCAGGAAGCAGAGGCAGGCGGATCTCTGAGTTCGAGGCCAGCCTGCACTACAGAGTGAGTTCCAGGGCAGCCAGGGCTACGCAGAGAAAGCCTGTCTCGGATGGGGAAATAAATATGTAAATGAATGTGTGTATGTGCAAGCATGCATGCATGTGTTTGTGCATGCGTGTCTGTGTGTGTGCGGAGGTGGCCTAGGGGACCAGAAGAGGGTCTCTCTCTTCCCAGGTGACTCTGGCCTGTGTCGGACCGACAAGCACTCACCAGCAGCGTCTTTGCTCCAAGTCCCCTTGTCTGTCATATTAGCCAGGCTCACAACCCATTTCACTCCATCCCCAAAGGAAGAAACCTGGAAACAAGTTTCTTGTCTAAGAAAATCAGTGTTATATTCGACATACAGAAAAACGTGCAGGGTCTCAGAAAGTTTAAGGAGGCGCTTGTTCTAACGCCCCTCATTCTCTGGTGCAGGTGCCAGCCGCCACGAGATTGGGGCAGTTTCCCTGGGGCAGGGGGAACCCACATTCTTGCTCATGGACATTCCCAACTGTACCACTGCCCACTGCCATGCCTACCTGACAAAGGCTCAGACCCCCAAGTTCCTGGGTCGCAACCCCCACCCGGGGCCATCAGCACCGTAGTGGCTTGACCTTCTGTGATGACTTGTGTGGAATCTGTCTGCAGATTCATGCCTCAGGAACTGGGCCTGGTGGTCTTTGAGGAACTGTGTGCTCAAGTGTCTGATGTCATGGATACATTCATCCCTCACTGACTTCATAATATGAGAACATTCTTGGAGGTGGTAGGAGGCGGTTAGCCTTCACTGGAGAAAGCAGCCCCCGCGGCGTGCTTTTGAAGGACGAGTTTCGTCTCTTGCCCATTCCTTGCCTGTTTTATCCCATTTCCGGGTCACCACGCTCCTGCTCCTGCATGACGTTCTGCCTCAGTCCTGGCCCCCACAAACAGTCAAGGGACCTTGGGCTAAAATGACCCCTGAGCCACAATGAATCCTTCCTCCCTGTGTTTGTCACAGTGACTCGGAAGTCTGTCTCTGGGGAAGCGGGCTCCCAACTCAGGCACGGGTGGGCAGCAGCAGCCCTGGTAACTATTGAAGTCCACTTACCTGGCTCTCCCAAGCGGACAGACACAGGACAGAAGAGCCACCTGTACCAGACCCCCAGAAACACCAAGGGAAATGACCTGGGCGTTCTCATTCCCTGTTAACCCAGCCTTACCTTCTGCATACACAATGTTTTTTTTTTTTTTTTTAAAAATAGGATCTCATCTATCCCAGGCTGGTTTGACCTTGCTGTGTAGCCAAGGATGGCTTTGAATTCCTGGTCCTCCTGCCTCCACCTCCTAAGTGCTAGGGTTACACCACCATTTCCAGTTTATTTGGCAGTGGGATTGGAACTCAGGCTTTTTACATGTTAGGTTAGTGCTCTATCAGTGAAGCTACATTCCCTTAATGCATCATAGCCAGCCCATGTAGGCCTCTGTGAGGCACAGCCAAAGACCACACACACACACACACACACACACACACACACACACACACACACACACGGTGTTCATGCACACCTACCCTTCAATGCCAACTCCCAGCTGTTCATGAACTCAACAGTGTTTGGCAAATGCAGATATTTGCCACTCAACAGAAAGGGACAAATAAATAAATAAATAAATAAATAAAAAGATACACAGACTATCTTTAATGGTCAAGCCATCTCTCTGGCCCTTCCTTTAAAAAACCAGCCATTGAAGCAGAATAGGCTTTAACAAAGCTCACCCTGAAGGTCAAAGAATGAACAGATTGTCATTAATTTGAGGTCCTGTCCATGGTCACACACAGACATGGCCTTCCCCTGGGATGCAAATAAATATGCCCCCAATGTCGGCTGGCTGGAGGGACAATATACCCCGGCCATCCCCATCCTCAGGGTTTGCTAGACCACAGTGAAGCATCCTCAGATCACTTGCCAGGACGTCTTATGCTGGTGGCGGCAGTGAGGAGTGACACCTTGCTCAGCTAGAAGCTGCAGGATTCTCGGAGTTCCTCACACCCCATCTCTAGGTGTGAGGAGCCTGCAGTAGGTGTGAACAGCCTGCAGAAGGCAGAATTTGGTGTTCCTGGAAGACATCTGTGATGGGAGATGTCATTCTATATGTATGTTTCTCATACTGGTTAATGAATAAAGCTCTGTTGGCCAATAGGAAAGCAAGATAGGCGGGTCTAGGAGACAAGGAGGATTGGAGGAAGTAGTAAGGAGGAGTCAGCATGGAGAGGCTGGGGAGACCAGATGCAGGCATTCCCTGGTAAGATGAAAGCACGTGGAAATATTAGATTAACAGAAATGGGTTAATACTTAAGACAGAGCTAGACGATAAGAAACTAGTACCTGGCCAAGAGCATCATATCAAATACAGATTCTCAGTGTGTTATTTGGGGCTGACCCAGCGGCGGGACAAGACCAGCAGCGGGAGGAAAAACCTTACTTCTTACACATCTGCTCCTTGCATCTTCCAGGAACACATTCTGGTTTGATTCCTTCCCAGAGGCCCCACACTTGCAAGGAATCCTTACGTGCCTGGAAGGCCATTCCGCTATGGAGTGGGAAGGTCCAGAGGCAGGGCAGCTTTGTGTCTTGAGAGCCCACATGGGATGCAGTATGCAGAAAGTAAAGGACAAACGTGCAACTGACTGAATGATGGCGCAGCTAAGCTAATGCCAGCTCTGATGGGCTCAAGGTAAGTGCAGACAGGGCTGAGTCAGGAACGGATCTCATCTTCATCTGCACATCTCTCACCACCGCATCTAAAATGGGCCCAGACAGAGCAGGGCAGACCCATGATTGCTGGTCCAGGTTGGGTTCTGACTAACTCCGAGTGCAATCCTTTCTCAAGCCATGAGCATGCCTTCAAGCGCCAAGGTCCCTAGGCCACAGCAGAGTGGGGGCTGAGACCCTGGTGCAGGGTGCTGCAGAAGAGCTGGTAGCTGGGGAGAGCAGCGAGCAGAAGGGCCTGTTTCCTCAGCTGGGCCAGCAGAGTCTGTGGCACTGGGGACAGCCGCCTGTTCAGACCCTTGGTCCCTCCTCTGGCATGCCATTTCCTGGGCAGGCAGGTACTGACCGCTCTGGCCACCCGATATGATTCTTCCACAACTTTTGCCTCCCTTCCTGACACTGGGTGTTGCCAGTTGGTTTTTCTACCAGTGGACTGAGGCGTGCAGGAGCCCCAGCTGGTTAAGATAAAAATACAGCTGGAGATCTGCCTCAGAGCCACTCTGTGGGGCTGTGCACACTTTGTAGGAGACAAAAAAAAAAAAAAAAAAAAAAAGTTCCTGAAAATTAAATTCCAAGAAATAGTCCCATTTATGTTTTCTGGAAGCTTCTTCGTTCCCTTTTCCATCCCACACCCTTGGCTCTGTCAGAATGGGAAAAGAGAACCAAAGAGAATCAGGGAGGTCAAGCCGTGTTTCTTTTTGGGAGTAGGCCCTTGAGGAAAAGGTCTAAGGTTTTGGTCCAAGTGTCAGGGAGCTCTGATTACACTGCTAATTTGGGTAAGTAAGAAAAGGGTATCTTTGTTTTGTTTTGGTAGAGCAATAAGAATCAGGGAATATGGGAATATGGGCTGGACAGATGGCTCAGTGGTTAAGAGCACTGTCTGCCTTCAATTCCCAGCACCCACATGACAGCTCACAACCTTCTGTAACTCCAGTTCTAGGGGACCTGGCACCCTCACAGAGACACACATGCAGGCCAAACACCAATGCACATACAATTTAAAACAATTTAATCATAAAAAAGAAGCAAGGAATTAAGAAGGGACAAATTAATCAGCAGGAACATTTGCCCAGGGCTGGAAATCAGAATCTAGCTTGTGCCACCCACAAGCCCCTCACAAGCTGCAAAGTTTGGGCAGGAGATGCTGTCAATGTCACCCCAAGGGCTCCTTATGCCATTCACATGCCCCTGTGTCCTTCCCATGAAGCAATCATGGGCCCATTCAGGGAACCTGAGTCTGCCATGTGAGGCCCTCCTGCATCCCCAGGGTGCTGGGAAGGGGCTATCGAATCTGAGTTTGATATTATCAGTCACTGAGGTCCCGCCGGCAGCAAACTGGGCTGTCCACAGGACAAAGTGTGCTGGCATTTAGCATCTGCCTGTCAGCATGAGACACACAAGGTCCACCCAAGCAAAGGGTAGGTTTCTGCTCCCCTTATGTCATCACTCCCTCCCCTCTCCCCAAGGGATGATGGGGATGCAGCCAGCGGCATCCCCCCAGCGCCCTGTGGCAGCCCGGGAGACCGCTGCACTGCGAGGCCAGGGGTCCCCAAGCTGCAGGACCTCACCTCCCTGGGGGAGCCTGAGTGGAAGTGGACTTTGGGGAAGGAAGGCTGTGTCCCAGATACAAGTGGCCATACATCCCTCTTCCTCCAGGGTCCTGGACACCTATCATTTCTTCCCTGCCTCAGATCCCTACTTCCCGACAGGCGGGAAACTGGCAAAGGTTGTGTTCTTCACACGGTGGCCAACTCAATGTAAGTGGTTAGCAAGCAACAATCTTTTTTTAATGAAAAACAGAATTGAGGGTATCCCAGGTCCTAAGGCTGAGAACTCCTTCCTGAGACTCAAGACATGGGTCATGTGACTGACTGGTGATAGAAAGCACTGTTTCTATGGACAACAGGGCCACGAGGTCTGGAGAGCAGCCAGCACACTGGGGGGGGGGGGTCCTGACTGAGCATCACTCCTTCCTAACCCCAGGGCAGAAGAGAAAAGGGCATGCCATGCACAGGGGCACGCCAGAGACTGACCATGTCTCCCCCAGCCTTCCCAATGCCACTGCACTAGTGCCTGCTCCTGGAAAAGAAATCTTTGGTATTTCCCCACCCTGGCCGTCCCTGTGCAGCTCCCCACAGATAGAGCGAGTCATTCTTCTGGGTAAGAACAGGACATTCTAGGCTCGGGCCCGGCAGTGACTCACTGTTATTCAGAACGGTGACACAAAGCCTGTTCACCCTCTCTCCCGAGGCATGCAAGACCCCTTCCTCTCTGACTTTGAAACTTCAGAGGGCAGAGGCCTTAAAGAACAGATGAGAACTCACTGGGGAAGCCAGAGAGGCAGACCATAAAACAAAGAAATGAGGCACTAAACTTGCCTCCTGGGTGGAATGTGAGTGGTGGCTCGTGGGCTCCCCCACATGGCCAAAGGTGGAAGCTCACCAGCAGCTACACCAGCCAGAAAAGGACCCCAGGGCATTGTGGGTCCTTTCCGGTGGCAGAGGGGTAGCTCTCTTGCAATAGAGGTGTTCTGTCAGTCTGGGCCCCTGGGGGCCAGAGGAAGCAGAATTTTCGTAAGAATGCCTTTCATCCATCCAGAGCCCCGGCTCAGGCCACACTGCACACATCTCTAGTGCAAACACAGGTTCTTTTCCAGGCACGGCCTGGGAGAAAATACACTCAATCAAAAGGAGAGAAACAGATTTCCTGGAAGACACTGAGACTCTGTGTGTGAGGCAAGGACTGTGGTAACCCTTCTATGCCCTACCTTGTCCATGTGACTAACAGGAGGCCGAAACCGAAACTGCGTGTGCCCTGAGACACTTGCTTTATGTTTGTTGTTGGCTTTCTTTAAAAAAAAAAATAAAAATAAAAATTCAGAGACCCCGGAGGAGGCTGAGTTGGGAGCTGTGTCTATCCTGTTCCCAGTGGTACCAGGCTAGCTGTGAAGGAAGTGGTGGAGAGTCAGCGGCCAGGCTTGGAGCCCTAGAGAGGTAGTGTGATGTGAGCCGGCTACAGCCTGCCCCCTAGTGCTGGGAATTGGTCACATACGCCCTAGAGAGAGGCTATGAGCTGTAGTCACCCCCAACCTCCCAGGGGAAACAAAGAGCCCTGTCTACATATAGATCAGAGACACCTGATGGTCCAGTGATGGCAGAACGGTTCTCAGAGGGGAAAGGGAGCACAGGTCTTTAGATGGGGCGGGGGGGGGCTGACATGGCAGTGTCTGTGTCCCCCCCCCCTTGGTATACAGGGAGAAGGGCAATGGGGAATGCTGAGGACAGTGGGCACAGAGCAGGTAGAAGCTGCCTGAAGGAGGATACACAGAGGGAGGAAGGGATTCCAGAAGAGGCAGGCTGCCTGGTGCAATCTGGGACCGTTTCTACTCTTCTTGCCTGGCTCGGAGCACTACATTGACCCGGAAGATCCGCACCCTTCTCCTCCCACCCTGGCTCCTCTTCCTACAGAAAACAGTCCAGGGATCTCCGGCCAGTCTTCGCACACCACACTGGTGAACTTGCAGCCTCCTCCCTGTCATGTCCTGTGTTGTAGATACTGACGAGCAGCTGGCAGAGGCTTAGAGTTTCTTTCCTGTCTGAGTTCCGAGGCATCGCCACAGCAGGGGCCTGAGTTATGCCTGCTTTTTTTTTTTTTTTTTTTTTTAATGTCTAGGCACCGTAATTGCACAGAACCAGTGGACCCAGGACGTGGGGCAGGGTTTTGTCCTCCCTTCTCTGGGGCCCCACTCCGGCACCAGGCTCCAGACAGCAAGGCACACTGGGTGAATGAGAGAAGGCTTGAGAGGGACTAAGACCGGGGAGCTCCTGTCACCCCAGAAAGGCCTCATAATCCATGTACCAAACCAGCTGACCAGAAAGAGGCAGAACACCCGAGATGGGCCATTTCTTAGGCTCGTGGCCCACACGGCTCACCAGCATGGTGATCTCACGTTTTGTCCTCCCCATGACCAGGACGGCTACCTTCTTGGCACGGTTGATGAGTGGCAGGCTGAGGCTCATGCGTTGGTGTGGCCTGAGCGGGCTCTCAGTCAGTACCACCAGCTGATCACCATCCAGGCCGGTGGGTGACTGTGGGAACAGGGAGGCCGTGTGCCCATCAGTGCCCATGCCCAGCAGCACCAGGTCGAAGCTGCTGTTGGCCACGAGGGCTGAGATCTCGCTGGCATAGGTCTGGGCGCCCTGATCCTCTTCGGCACAAAGCCGCTGGTGCAGGTGCACCGGCATGGGGTGGATGTTGTAGTAGGGAACCCTGACATGCTGCAGCAGGTGAGTCTGCAGCCCCTGGAAGTTGGACTCTGGATCCGAGAGGGGGACACAGCGCTCATCCACCAGCCACAGGTGCGTATGGGCCCAGGGAAAGCTGTAATGCCCTGTGGCCAGCTGCTGGAAGAGGGCAATGGGGCTTGACCCACCGGACAGCGCCAGATGGAACTTGCCAAAGCGTCGGACGGACTGTTCTGCGGTGACCTCAATGTCACTGGCTAGCTTAGAGATGAGCTCCTCTGGCCAGGCTGTGATCAGTGGGCTCTCTCTGTACTGGGCCCTGAGGACCTGGAAGTCACTGGGCTTTGGGACTGACCCTAGCTCTGGCAGCAGCACCTCTAGCGGCTGGGAGAAGGCCAGCTGACCGCCGCTGAACTCAAAATCCAGCAGGTGTCCGCTCTCCACTCCCCCTGGGTAGAGGCGTGGGGCTTCGAGGGCCAGGCTCTCCAGTAACGGGGTCCAGAAGACCCAGGAGGCCAGCAGATTCTCTGTGGTGATGAAGGACTCCTTCCGGCAGTGGAAGATGTGAGACAAGAGGGTGGAGTAGGCGTCTTGCTCCCGCACAGGTCTATAGGCATAGTAATCAGACAGAGGACGGCCAAAAAGGCGGAGCCCGGGCTGGTCCTGCACCTCCTCCCAGCTCTGGGTGGGCAGGTAGGGCTTGAACAGGTTCTGGCTGACCAAGATGGCGGGGTGGCCCAGCTCGCCATGCCCAATGTAGAAGACGATCTGCTGAGGCAGGCACTGGCTCCGCCCCGAGGCCCAGTGTCTCTCGCTCTGGGTGCAGTATGCCTGGTTCTTAAACAAGATCCGCACGTAGCCCACCCTTTCGTCCAAGGCCTTGCCCGACACCAGGATGAAAGGAACACCCTCCCAGCGCAGGTTGTCAATGTGGACAAGGACACCTGAGGTGGAGAGAGAACAGAGCGTGACGCCGAGCCTGAGAGCGGGCTATGCAGCCCACGTTGCTCCCGCCCTGCCCCTGCCTTGCAGTGCCTTCAGCCTTCTTCTTCCCAGGCAGGGGTGGCTCAGCCAGTGGGGTTAATTCTATGGCCACAACACCAGCACTCCAAGGTCCCTCTGAGAGACCTGGTCTAACCAGGATTGGAGCCCGCCATGGAAGGTTCCGTGGTGGGGCAAAAGGGGTGAGAGGCACATTGGATCTTGACCGGTAAGGGCGATGCCTGAGGAAGGGCAGCTCTCTTTGTGTGAAGCCCCCAGAATGGAAAGCAAAGCCAAGCATGGGTAGAGGCCAGGTGGGTGGGGGGTAGGTAAGGAGAGTCTGTGGAGTGGGAGGAATACGGGCATGTGTGTGCGTGCGTGCCACAGTCACAGATGCCGTGCTGAGGTCTCGCCTTTTCACCTGGCCTCTTGCATCCTCGCCACTGAGGACAATAACTGCACTGGCCTGCTGGGAGTGTGAGCCCCGAGTGAGAGGAGGTAAATGTGCCGAACGGCATCAAATGGCCTTTATATACAGGGGCTGGCTCATGCCCATTGTCTCTACCTGCTAGGAGCCAGCCGCTCTACCCAAAAGGCTTCTGGAACTTTCCAGGTGGCTCTAGCAGGTTATCTGTCGGCCAAATGTGGTATCTGTCCACAGGGACATTCCTTGGCTGTGGCTGGACAGATTTGCGGTATTATGGAAGCTACATACACGGCCCACGAAGGTGGCTCCTATGTGAGCCCCACAGGCACGTCCTCAGAAGACCTTTCTGGGACTGAATGGAGGCTGATGTAGGTGACCGGCAGCTTCAAACTGGCAGAAGGCCTAGGGGGTGTTGATCGCCATGTACTGAGCAGTACTGTTGTCAAGATTCCTGGGAGTCCGAGCTACCAGGCTTCAAAGGGCACTGGGTGAAAAGCTGCCTCCAGCTGGTGGTGACCACAGCTGCCGGCCCTGGTACCTACCCGCAAAGGTTGGTGTTAGGCTCTGGAAACTGTCTGGCTTCTGCAGCTCCTGACGCACCTGCCCACTGTAGGCCTGGTACTGGCCCAGGACGGCACTGCTCTTCTGCAGTCCCCTCAGGGCCTGGAAAGCCTGGAGCTTGTGCTGTAGCACGGCGGCTGAGTTGCTGATGTTGTGAGGCAGCTCCATGGCTACCAGCGTGAGGATCTCAGTCAGATGGTTCTGCAGCGTGTCACGGATGACACCATACTCCTCATAGAAACTGGCTCGGCCTGAGCGACAGGGGGGGCGTTGTCAGAAGGGTCCCCCGCAGCGGTAAGACACTAACTACCCCCAACCCATCGCTTCTCCTGGCATCCTCATTCCTTCATCCAAAGAACCCATGCCAAGGTGTGCCACAGCAAACCTCAACAGGAGACAGGAAAGGGGCCAGTCGGGGCAACCTCCCTCCATCAAAAACTACTCTAAGAGGAGGGATGGGCCTGCTGGGGCTGGGCCTGTTCAGGAATTGTCTTGGGAAGATTCTAGTCTCAGGGCTAGGCAGAAACATCTGTGGATCCTGGCTAGCCTCCTAGCCTGCCTCTCTCCCTCCCTGGGCACTGGCCAGCCGGTGGAGCAAACTGGTCATGGGGAGAGGAGGGTAGTGTGGCAGAGAAAGGAGTAGGAGTGACCCCCAGGCTTGCAAAGGGAGGCAGGGTGAAGAGGGGACAAGAGGGGGCGGAGCTTGGCAGCACAGCCTTGCCTAGCCCACATGTGGCCCTGGGCTCCAACCTCAGCACCACAAAAAAGAGACACGCAAACAGAAAGTTGCTGTACTGTGTACATCTCCTCACTAGAACGCAACAGCATACTGATTAAGCACACAGACATGTATGACAAGAGTAAAGAGAATCAAGGGCTGGCTGAGATGGGGGAGATGACTCAGCCAGCAACACACCTGTCATGTGCACATGAAGAGCTCAGCTCACATTCCTGGCACCCATGTAAAAAACCGGGTGTGGTGGTGCATACCTGCAATGACTCCAGCCCTGAGGAGATGGGAACGGGGGCACCCCAGTAACAGCTGGCTGGTGGCAACGAGAGCCTAACTCCAAATAAATAATGTGGAGAGTGACTGAGGAAGACACCTGTCTCCGCACAAGCACACGTGTGTACACACGTGTGTATACACACACGCACATACAAAAATGCACAAACATACAAACAGAAGTAAGCACACTCAATGTTGGAAACAACAGAGGACAGGATATAGGATAGACTCCAAGGAGGCACACAAGAGCTGTTGAAGGGCTTTTAGCCACTGTGGGAGCTGCAAGGATGACCGTGGGCAAAGGCACCTGCCGATAAGCCTGACAGCTTGAGTTCACACCACCGGTCCCACAGTAGAAAGAGAAAATGGCTCCCACAAGTTATCACCGAACCTCCACATGTGTGCCATGGCGTGCACACGCCCACACATGCACACAATAGTGAGTAAATACATAAGTACATGCTAAAGGGTCTCTGAAGTAAAGCACTGTAGGAGCTTGGATGGGGCAGATTGTATTTATCATGCTTGAGGCTCTGGGCTCATTCCCAGGGGAGCAAACAAAATATTTAAATTAAAACCTGTTTGCATTTCTTATTACACCGTTATATTTGTCTTGCATGTATCTTCTAAGCATTATTTTACCTGGAATCTAGTTAATATTTAATCCAAACAAATAAAGGGGAGGCTTGCTCTGAGCAGGCTGAGCAGGCACCCTCAGTCTTCAGAACCTGCCCTGCTAGACAGACATGGTGACTATCTGGAAATAGAAAAATTTAAATAGGCAGTTGTGGGGCTAGAGAGAAGGGTCAATGGTTAAGAGTTCTTGCCACTCTACAGAAGATCCAAGTTTGGCTGCCAGAACATTCATCTATCTGAACTCCAGCTTCAAGGGATGTATGCCCTCTTCCGGGCTTCACAGGTACACACTCACATATATAAACATCACACACACACACACACACACACACACACACACACACACTTAAAATAGAGCCAGGCAGTGGCGGCCCACACCTTTAATCCCAGCTCTTGGGAGTTACGCCTCTGTGAGTTTGAAGCCAGCCTGGTCTACAGAGTGAGTTCCATGACAGCCAGAGCTACATAGTGCGGCCCCAAAATAAAAACAGAGTCCTTTAAAAAGATATACTTCTTTTAAAAATGATAGCTGTGGGGAGCTGGAGGTGACTCAGCATTTGTCACTCTTCCAGAGGACCAGGGTTCAGTTCCCAGTACCCACATGGTGGCTCACAGCCATCCCTAATTCCAGTTCCAGGGGACATGCCGCCCTCTTCTGACTCCTACAGGCACCAGGCACTTGTGTGATGCACAGACACAACATATTCAAGCAAGATGCTTGGACACATAAGACAGAAACAAATCATCTTTTAACAAGGTACTTGCATCTTATGATGGTGTCCATTTAAAATCTGCTGACTCTGAAGAGCGCTGACATGACATCTGGTGGTTGTCACCAGAGGTACAGGGTAAGGCGACAATGGACTTCACTGGGCCCCAGCGAGATTTGAACCTGGCTAGTTACAGCCTCAGGAAGAAGCTGGCTGCTGGCTCAGCCTGGCACCCCCGATGGCAACCCTGCTTCAGAGCTGCTCAGACACGGAAAACCCATGCCCGATAAAATCAATGAATCAGAGCAGACTCAGGCAAAAAGAGGACGCCATCGGCTTTAGGAACAGATGAATTTTTGATGGAGAAAGAGCACCAGAGTCCTTAAAAGCCCGCGATCTGCTTACTATTCATTAATTTCCTAAATCCCTGAGTGGTCCCTTTCCTATTTTTATCCACCTGCTTCTTGATTCTGGGGAGATTGTGTGCCTAGGGTTTACTACCTGCTGAGTGGAAGAGAGCAACCTTTATTCCTTCATTTCAAGCTTGGAGGTATGTGGGTGCCGGTGTTTAGCACAACCCGTGTATTTATGGTCTCAGCTCCCAACCCGGTCAGTTAGGAAGGACCAGGGCTGTGGCCTGGGTCACACATGAAGGAGAAAGAGACCACAGAGAGACTGTGGGACTCAGCAGCTGAGCCGGCAGGTGGAGGCCAGGTGCTAGCACTCACATAGTACTCAGTGTGCTGGCTTGGTCCAGGAACTGATGGTTTTCCCCTAAAGGGGGTCTGTACTGGCTTTGCGAACCCTTTTCCAAGGTTAAAGGGTGCCAGCTAAAATCCACATTATTGAAAAGAGAAAGTAGAAGCAGCATGGCCAACTTAAAGAAAACCCTGTGAACTCAGCTCCTAGCTGTGCAAGTCCAGGATGGAGCGTGGCTTTGCCTTCTCATCCTGCTCAGTCTAAGGGATGGAAGATGGCTTGAAACTGCTCGCCAGCTTTGGCCCAGTGACTGCACTGTAGAAATATACTAGAGGGGAATAGTTAATGACGATTATAAATATTCTAGAAGGAGAGACTGGCTGCACAATATTGCAAAGTACTAAAACAACACTGAGTCACAAATTTTAAATTGTGAATTTTACAGAATATGTGAATTTGACCTCAGAAAAAAATTTCAGGAAGTACTATTTAAAATAGCAAAATCTGGAAAGACAAAATGTCTAGTTATAGAATTTATACAGCATATTCTGTGATATAAATAGAACTGAACAAAAATACAGAACTGTTAAACATATATTATGCAGATTGTCAATATACGGGAATGTAGATGGGGGTTAACTACGAAAGGACAAAGAGCATTATAGACCAATTACATATTGTCACACACTAAGCCAATGTTGGTTGGAATAGCCATTTTAAGATCATTCTTCTCCTGGCAAACTTGGAGAGCATCTCTATTTGTTAAGTAAGTCCATGGACGTTATCTAATTTAATGCGGGAAATCACCCAGAGAATACTACTATGGCTTCTCAGCACTATAAGAGTGGAGCTGAGGGTCACATCTCTGGAAGCGAGCCAACAATCCCCTCCCATTGATTCCTTGCTGTGGGAGAGCTGGGTTTCCCAGCCAAAATAGATATTTTAACGAAACAAAGGAAAAACTACCAAAAGCCAGCTGCAGTCCCTACCAACGTCTTCTGGGACCGCTAAAAATAAGGACAGAGGAGCAGAGGAGCCTGTCTGGCTGCCTGTTCTCCCTGTCGCCCTCACTAGGGACACGAGGCTGCAGCAACTGCAGCTCAGCCTGCAAACAGCACAGCAGGGACCCCGCTCTGCTGAGCAAGTGCCAGTGCCATCTGTCACAGGCAGCGGCAGCGGTAGCGGCAGTGGAAGGGAGGCAGGACGGCTGGAGCTACCTGGGAGGACCCTGGCTGCTTTGGTCCCTTGGTGAAAGGACAGGGCCTTCGCTCTAATGCACACATCACACCCCTTTCCCTAATGCCTGGGAGGAGACGCTGCCCAGCAAGGACAGTCTCAAGGCGTGTGTCTCCCCCCTCCCCCCCATTCCCCACCCCGAGGCTTCCGTGCAGAGGAAACGGAGCGAGTACAAGGCAGTGAGGGAGGCCAACTCCTGAGGCCTGGGCACTGAGAGGGCGAGGAACGCAATGGTTAGAAGTTTGGGTTGCGATGATCAAACCCCGGGACACAGACTACTGTCGTTAAGAACTGATTGCTCTGTAGGGCCATTTGGAGTCACTGCTACATTGCAGCAGGTGACCTGACCAAGGTCACATCCACAGTTCATGCTGCTGCATTAGGAGACCCCACTGAGGGCCCCAGAGCATTCATGACAGGAGCAGGGCATCCTGGGCTAAACCCAGGTCAGAAACTGCAGGGTTACTGCGGGCTTGAAGGATGGCTTCTTCCTTCCTCCTCCAGGGTGCCCCAGCCTCTGCAGCAAGCTCCACCGAGCCAAAGGCTGCTGCAGGAGCTGGGGAGGGGAGGGAGGGAGCTGGGGAGGGGAGGGAGGGAACTGGGGAGGGGAGGGAGGGAGCTGGGGAGGGGAGGGAGGGAGCTGGGAAATGTGACCACCCAGCTGGACAGGGGTGGGAGACAAAGAGTCACATGACCTTTCCCATGGCTGCTATAAAGCCGAAGGGGGGCGGGTTGTGACAGGGCTGGATAGCAGCCCCTACTCTCCCAGAATGCAGGGAACAGTTTAAACTCCCCCAGCATCTACCTCTAGGTAGGAGTAACCCATGAGTGTGGAATGTGGGGGTGGGGAGGACGACAGTGGACAGGGAACAGTTTGTGACTTTGGTCTTTTTTGCTTAAAATTCAGACTGTAGGACTCAGAATTCAGCCTTGAAACATTCGGCCTACACTGAGGCGAACGGGAGAATCACTCATCGAAGCCCAGCGCTGTCACCCGATGTGGCCACTTGGGCAGATCTACAGTTCCTGTCCAGAGGTGGGAAGAGGGAGGCCATGCTTGGCTCACCTGAACTTTGGCAGATGCCGCTTTAAGATGCCAAGAAGATTCCCAGCACCCCTGTGTGCTCACTGTGTGGCCCAAGTGGCTTGAGGCTTGGTGGCAACATCTCCCATAATCCACTGCTCTGGGCCTGTATCTACACCAGAAAGACCCAAACCCTGGCCAGTTGCAACAAAAACAGAATCTACAAGAAGGAAGTGGTAGCTTCTGTTTGTAATACCAGCACTTGAAAGCCCAAGGCAGGAAGATTTCTGTGGGTTCAAGGCCAGCCTGAGCTATAGTGTAAGATGGAGGCCAGCCTAGGCTACATTGAGAAACATTGTCTCAAATGAAACAAAATGAAACAAAACAATTGTTAAAAGGAAGTAAACCCAGATAGCAGGCCAGTCCCACACAGCCAGCCCTATCTGTTCCTAGCTGTAGGCCCTACCTATCTGTTACTAGGTGTAGGCCTTTGGAACAAGGGGAGCCTGGCCGCCTGGCCTCTCACTGAGTGGGAGAGTATCATGCTGGGGACTCAGGAGCGAGCAGATGAATCTACCTTCTACAGCAGCCTTGGAGCCAGAGCCCCTGACTCAACTCAACAAGTCCACCTGCCCAGGCATCCACCTGGCTTTCTGTCTGTTCCTCCGGTTTCTATTTCCCAACTTTCACAGGCACCTTTGCTGTAGCCTACCTGGCCCGTCTCCACAGAGACCCTGCAAAGAGTCCACAGAGGGTGTGCAATACGAGGAGGAAATGGACAGGAGAAGGGCAGGGTGTGGAGTGAGAGGGCCACAGCCAACCCCGTGCCCCATGGTGAGCACAGAGACCCCGCCTCCCAGCCTTGGCACGAAAGACCAAGTCCAGGCAGCAGAAGGTGGTGTAGGCTCTGCTGCTGGTTGGCTCAGGAGCGGCTGCTACACCTCCCACTGGATCCATGTTCTCAGGACCAGATCTGCAGCTCTGCTTTGCGGCTGAAGCAAGTAGGAGGAGCCGCGCACACTCCTGCTCCCACATCAGACACCTGGAAGGGCTCTGGAAACTTCCAGAGACATAGGCAAGGTCATCATGAGGGGCTGGTACCTGTTCTCTGCCATGGATCCTGGAGGAGGGAGACCCAGGACCTCCTGATGGACAGATGCCTGTCCAGGCCTGGTTGGGAAGTCCTGTATAGCCTCCTGCCCCTCACTCCTCACCTGCCTATCACAGTCTGCCTGCACCCTCCATACTGGAGTTTCTCACCCCCACCCTGCCTCTCAGAGGCTGGATCTCATCTCTCCCTACCCCCGGCCCAGAGCTTCTAGCACTAACTACACACACGGAGAGAGAGGAGAGAAGCCAGAGTTACCGAGAGGAAGACAAGATGAAGAAGAAAGAACAGATGGAGGAGATAGGAAGGACAGACCTCTACCTCTTCTTTGGTTCAGGAGCCTAGAGCTCTCTGCTCTGGCCAGGTCACTGTCACACTTTGGGGGGGTGGTAGCATACAGCCATGTGGGTTGGTGGCACTGGGCAGCGTTGGCAGTGAGAGCTGGAACACAGTGAGAGCTGGAACACAGTGAGAGCTAGAACACAGTGAGAGCTGGAACACAGTGAGAGCTAGAACACAGTGAGAGCTGGAACACAGTGAGAGCTGGAACACAGTGAGAGCTGGAACACAGTGAGAGCTAGAACACAGTGAGAGCTAGAACACAGTGAGAGCTAGAACACAGTGAGACCTGGAACACACTGAGAGCTGGAACACAATGAGAGCTAGAACACAGTGAGAGCTAGAACACAGTGAGAGCTGGAACACAGTGAGAGCTGGAACACAGTGAGAGCTGGAACACAGTGAGACCTGGAACACAGTGAGAGCTAGAACACAGTGAGAGCTGGAACACAGTGAGAGCTGGAACACAGTGAGACCTGGAACACAGTGAGAGCTAGAACACAGTGAGAGCTGGAACACAGTGAGAGCTGGAACACAGTGAGAGCTGGAACACAGTGAGAGCTGGAACACAGTGAGACCTGGAACACAGTGAGAGCTGGAACACAGTGAGAGCTGGAACACAGTGAGAGCTGGAACACAGTGAGAGCTGGAACACACTGAGAGCTGGAACACAGTGAGAGCTGGAACACAGTGAGAGCTGGAACACAGTGAGACCTGGAACACACTGAGAGCTAGAACACAGTGAGAGCTGGAACACAGCGCTGGCAGTGAGAGCTGGAACACAGCGCTGGCAGTGAGAGCTGGAACACAGTGAGAGCTGGAACACAGTGAGAGCTAGAACACAGTGAGAGCTAGTATGCAGCGCTGGCCTAGAAGCAAACTCCTTCACTGCAGCCAAGGACCTTGAACAGAGTGCCAAGCTGCTTCCTTCAGAGAAGGCCAGCAATTGTCCCCACCTCACATGGCTTCTAGGGACACAGTTAATAGTTAGCCTTTTGAATTATTAATATTATCATATGATTATTAGATGTAATAATATAATGTAGTTACAAATAAATGTAGTGATCAAAAATCTTAATAACGGGGCTGGAGCTATTTTAACCCTGCACTCAGTAGTTAAAAACACTTAGGGATCTTGCAGGGGATCTGCATTCAATCCCCAGCACCCGCACGGTGACAGCTCACAGCTACCTGTAACTCCAGTCCCAGGGGATCCAGCACACTCTTCTGACCTCCATGGGCACTGGGGATGCATGTGGTGCACATGTGTGTTCAGGAAAAATACTGACACACATAAAATAATGAAGTAAATATAAAAAATAGTTTTAATAATAATAACGGGGCCAGAAAGATGGCTTGTTGAGTAAAGGTGCCACCAAGCCTGATGGTCTCAGTTCAATATCTAGGAGTCACATGGCGAAGAAAGATCACATGACATACATGTGCACTGCACACACACATACATGCATGCGTACATGCACTCACGCGCACACTTCTAAAAATTTTGTAATAACGTTGTAGAATGCCAGAGCTCAAAGTAACCGTATCTGTCACCATCGTCAAAACATGCTCTTGCCAGAGATGTAAAAGTGTCAGACACACTGAGGTCACCACACTACAGGCACAGGCAAGTGTAACCTCTGTCTCCCGACCCTGCACTGACACCATTCATACAGCACTGTGTAAGGTGGGTGCCCTCCTGGAACCTATAACCGTGTGAGAGACAGCAAGGCCGGCACAGGACAAAAGCAGCCTGGCAGAGAGCAATGGCAGTCTGTGGCTTCCAGAGGGAGTGACCCGCAAAGGCCTCTCACAGGAAGAGCAAGGATACTAAGGTCACGTGAGAGGGAGGAGGGCATAGGAGAGGCTGCCAAGGCCTAAGAGCTGGCATCTCTGCTGCAAGCACAAAACTTCACAGCTGCAGTGACCCCCGCCACACTATCGTAAAACCCACGTCAGCTGAATGTATATTCTAGCACACACCTAGAGTCCCAGCATCAGGGAGGCAGAGGCTGGAGGATCACAAGTTCAAGGTCATCCCTGGCTATGTAGCAGTTTTGAGGCCAGGCTGGGCTATGAGACCCTGCCTTAAAAGACACATGCACGCACACACGTATGCACGCACATGCGTGCGCCTCGCCACACACACACATGCACACCTGGAGTAACCTCCAGCACTTAAGTGTCTGCCCCAGGTACATGTCACTGGATGAAATGCCTCCCAAGGCATCAGCGATGACTTGGGCTTTGCCATCGGGCACCCCGCAGGCTAGCCCACTAAACAGGGTAGCACACAGCAGGAGTCCTGGAGGGAGGTCACACACCAACAGAAACCATCCCTCCGAGCTGAGATGGCCATGGTGCACAGGCCTGGCTGGCATTCCAGACTGCAGGGCCTGGAGAGCCACCAAATACCAGGCAGGCGAGGCTGAGGAGCCCTGGGGCGCCAGACCTGTCACGCACCTTCTGCATCCACAGTCTCCTTCATGATAATCTCCACCCGCTCCACGTGGTGCCTGTTCCAGAGGCCATCCAAGGCCTTGCGGTTCTGATCGCGGAAGGGCAGGATCTGAGCCACGGCCTGTCGGGGAGGAAAACTGGTCATCCCAGGTTCTTGGGCGAAGGAAGAGGCTCTTGAGCTCCAGACCCCCTCACTTAAGAGAAAGCCGTCTGTGGATACCAGCTCCTAGCCCTCAGATCTCACAGCTCAGTGGAGGTACTCAAAACTAAACGACCTAACGGTTCGCAGCCAAGAAAGAGCATGCTGTAAATCAACTGTCCTCCTGTGGCTATAGCCCAGTGGTAGAGTGCTTGCCTCACATGCCTGAAACCCTAGGTTCAATCTGCAGTTCAAAGAGGGGAAAAATCAGAACGGGGATGAACTCTGTCTCTTAAGACTAACGTGAAAAACTTTAAACTGAATACATTTAATATTATTCCTTTTCATTTCCAGGCCAACGAACCCTTTTCATGACTGGCCCTGGTCTGGGGAACACAATTTGACACTATTGCCAGGACAGATACAAAGGGTTGGGTGGGAAGTAAAGTACCTGCCTGTGTAGTTGGTTCCCTTCCCAGTGTGTGGCCTAGCCCAGCAGTCTGGGTACCAAACAGCACGGACGCAGTGCACTCTGCGCTGGAAATGCTAGCGCTGGAAATGCTAGCACTGGATGAGCCCAGAGTGCTGAGGCCTCTGCAGAGTGAACTGGCCTTGACCTGTGCCTTCCAGGATATCCCTCCAAGCTCCTGTTTCTAGGCTGAGGAGAAACGTTTAGACTCTGGGATTCACTTCCCTTCTTCGGTTCTAAGTTGTTATCAGTGTTTGGCCTCAAGACAGACTTCAAGACGAAAAAGATTTTTATTTCAAAATGGCACATGAGTGAGGGGTTTTAGAAGCTAATTCTACCCTGTCTCGGGAAACCAAAAAAAAAAAAAAAAAAAAAGTAATTCTAGTTCTCACAGCATTTCCAAATGAATGCCAGATTCAGCCATCAGAGTCCCTGGACCACGTCTGTGGAGCAGATAGATCAACATGGAGGAGTCAGAATACACACCCTCTCTCAGAAGCCAAGATAGAGGAGAGTGGTCCTGCTGGCTTCCCTGATGCCTTCAGGAAGACCATGGGTGCTGGGGGTCCCCAACACTCTCTGCCACAATTCTATATTTGGTAGGAAGTCCCTGCTGATAGACCCCTGGTAACCACATAGCATGGCCATGCCAGGCTCCGAGCTGCGGCAGCTCACCTGCTTGCCCAGGTAATGGTCTACCCGGTACATCTCCTCTTCCTGGAAAAAGCTTCCAAGTTCTGAAGCCAGCTGCTGGGCTGAGAGGTGGTCATGGCCAAAGGGTTTTTCAAGAACAACACGCAGCCAGGCACCTGGGTGTGGTCTGCAGCTGCTGTTGATGTTGCGGGCGATGTCTGCATAGGCAAAGGGTGGCACAGAGAAGTAGAAGATCCTGCCAGCCTCCCAGAGCCCATCCTGCTGGACCTGGGTCTCAATGTCCTTGTTCAGGGTCTGATAGTCCTCGGCTGTCCTCAGTTGGCGGTACTGACTCAGCTGCAGAAACTGAGCCTTGAGTTCATCACAGTGACTAGGCGCCAAGTCCTTGGGGCAGGAGAGGGATTCCAGGGCCTTGTCCATGAGCTTCTGGCCCTGCTGGGGGGCTGTCAGGGCCGCCCCATGGAAGCTAAAACTGTGGCCCTTCCCAGCCTCATCCAGGTACAGCTGAAACAGCCCCTGCCAAAGATACTTCTTAGCCAGGTCCCCCGTTGCTCCCAGCAGGATTATGGAAACATGTCCCTTGAATTCCTGGGCTTGCAGGCAGCCCAGGAGGGCCAAGCACATTGCCACTATGAGCATCTTCCAAATGTCTTGGTGCCTGGGAAGAACAGACAAGGAACAAGGAAGATCAGACATGGCTCAGGAGGTTATAATGTGGAAGGTAACACAGCTAGGGCATCAAACATTTCCTGCCTGGCGAGAAATAGCCCCATGTTTCTTGGGGAAATGTTATAGTCAAGCAGCGTTCCCCTCCCTCCTGAGCAGCCTGGCCTCTGTGCCAGGAAGTCGGCGTGGAAGGAGCTTGTTCTGTAAGCAGGAATTGTGCCCGGCAAAATCCAAGGCCATTTGATGGATCCAGGGCATTCTGCTGCTAGGAGCACCAGAGAGCAACACAAACCACCAGGGAGACCCACAGCACTGACAGAGGAGGGGGCCACCTCACCGCGACAGCTAGCCTCGGCCATGAGCACGGGCTGGCGGGACAGCAGGGAAACCCTAGCCGACAGTAGCAGGCACCTGCCCAGTCCGCGGCTGGAAGTGGGAGAGGGCACGACCCCACACTCACCCTCTCTCAGCTTTTCCCCATGTCTGCTGGACTCCGTGACTAAATCACAACTAAGAGAGGCCTTGGGGGCCAGCAAGATGGTTCATTGTGGAGGAGACACACCTGCCCCCAACCCAACACAACAATGCTGAGTGTGATCCCTGGGACCCACACGCTGGAAGGAGAGGATCAACACCTGCAAGCTGACCTCTGACCTCCTCCATGTGTATGTGCGTGTACATGTGCACACATGCAAACACTGATAAATGTAATAGAGAAAGCAGAGGCTTTGGGGCGTGGTGGGGGGGTGGTTCAGTAGCAAACTGTTCAGTATAACAAGAACACTAATATTAATAGTAATAGAAGGTATGTGGTGGTGTAACACGCCTTTAATTCCAGCACTCAGGAGGCAAAGGTAGGTAGATCTCTGAGTTCAAGACCAGCCTTGTCTACAGAGCAAATTGCAGGAAAGCCAGGGCTACACCAAGAAAACCTATCTAAAAAACAAAGACGCAAACAAACCCAACAACAAAAGCAAAAACCACAACAAACAAACAAACAAAAGATTGTGCAGCCTGGTGTCTGAGTGTAGGCTCAGCTCCAGTCCTTAATAACCCGACAACTGACCTGAAGATCCCAGGTTCCCTCTGGATTGTGTCACAGTGGTGCCTCCATCACAGGCACGCTGCAAGAATGAAATTAGTCTACATTTGTACGACGCTCAGGGCAGTACCTGCTGCCTTTTAGCCATTGTTTACTGGAGAGCTGACAGTATAAAATGATATTCATACATGCCAATCACAAAACCACACGCTCTCAGTCTGATCTCACTGGATCCAGACCGGAGTCCTGAAGACCCACACAGGACAGTTTGACTACAGTCCCCTTTGCGCATGGGAAGAATGAGGTACTGTGAAATGGAGCTTCATAGTGGCAGAGTGGCGAGCTGTGTCCTTGCAATCGCTTTACTGGCCTTCCATTGGCAAACATGCCTTCCAGGCCGGCTTCCCCAGCCTGACTTGTGGCAGCGGCTGTATCTGAGAGGTCTAGGTGAAGTCACAAGAGCACCTGAGCATATACTGGGCTGGCCTTCTGCTCCTGCCCAGTGCTGTGTTTACGTGACCATAGCCCTCCGGGTCTCCACTGAAGCTGGGCTCTGGGAAAGGGCAGAAGGAACTGAAGAGGGCAGGAACCGTAGCTATGGAAGGAAAAGGTGCAAATAGGGTGCAGTATGGAGGAGGCACCTACAGAAACTGACTGAATACCAGACAGCATGAACAGAATAAATATGACCATACCGATGAGAAACTGGGGTTCAGAGCGATCATCGAACACGCAAAAGGCTCCACAGACTTGACCAGCCTACCAGCACTATTCAGTTGGGATTAAATTTGCCTCTGTTTGCCCCAGCTTCCTCTCCTGTTGCCCCTGTATCTATTCATTCTCAGATACATAGACAGACTACGGCGCATTGCATTTTCCTCTGCTTCCCAATTCCTGTCCTTGGCACCTGAGCCTTTCTTTCTCAACTGGCAACAGCTCTGCCCCGAGGGAAGGAAAAGTCTGCAAGGTCAGTGCGGGGGAAATCTGAAGCCCAGAGAACAGCCTGGAGAAGGAGGAGGCGCCAGCTGGCAAGCTGCATCCCAACTCCTGACCCGGCCTGGGAGCCAGGGCTCAGGATGTGCTGGGACACAGAGAAGCTGGGAGTCTCTGTCTCAGGGTCTGTCGGGTGGGGGAGCCCAAGGCCACCTCTCTGAAGACAACCGGGATGCATGGCACCTGACCCATACTGTCTTCCTGTCCTCTACCACACCAGCTTTCCCTCACAGCATGTGTGCTCCCGACCTCGTGCCCAAGTAAACCAGTCTCCTCTCCTGCATTGCCAGGCCTCCTGAAGCAAGCAACACTGGCTTTTCCAGAGAATTGTTTACAGTGTGATTGCTAAATACCTACACGACTGCTCTTTCTGAAATCAGTGTGGGTGGCATATGTGTTACTTATTTATTTTTTTTTTTTTTTAGTTTTCTTTTTGTTTATTCTTTGTGTCTTTCATATCAGGCCTCCCGAGCCTACACATCCACCCCAGAATAAAACAAAATAAAATTTAAGAGAGAAAAAAAAAGGGGGAAGGGAAAATTGTCATGGAAGCTGCAGTGTGACCCAGGGAGTCACACTGTAAACCCCCTTATCCATACGTTTTTCCATGCAGACGTTCATTACAAAGAATCACTCACTGTTCTGGTTCTAGGCCCCTGTTGGACCCTCCCTAGAACCCTCCCTGCACATCCTGTTGCTGCTCTGTGTCATGGAGATTCTACAGTCCTGGGTCCACAGGATCGACCCCACTCCCACACCAGATCACAGATGGGGTGGATGTTGGGGTGGGCCAACACCTCACCCTGGTTCTGGGCCTGGGTAGTTGCATGGATGGTCAGCCCACCAGCTCTCCCCAGTCTTCACCACCAGGGGGCGCTCTCCAGCATTGCCCTGGCTAGCTCACCCCTTGTAGAGATGAGCAAGGGGGCGGGGCCTTTCTCCTACTTTCCCATCTTCAGAGCCACTTCTCCCACACCTACACCTTTAAGGCCAGCTCAACTGTGTTGTCCAGGCAAGGTATCGAGGTCACTCTCTTGAGTGCTGCAGCAGATAAGGGGCAGGGCCAACAGCCAGCTCTTCCGCCTGTGGGTGTGGATGGGCCCCCTGGCGGGGGCTGGTATAAATGGATAGGGGCCTGGTCTACAGAGTGAGTTCCAGGGCAGCCTCCAAAGCTACATAGAGAAACCCTGTGTCAAAAAACAAACAAACAAACGGAAATGCAGATTCTGGTGGGTGGAGAAGAAGGAGGAGAGGCCAAAGCTGATGGCCAGGTCCAAGGAGCATACATTGAGTTGCCAGGTTCCTGAACACTGAGCACAGAAGGCATCAGTGTCCAAATGTACACGCCTGGGGCTGGATAGTCGACTTGGCGAAAACCACTAGCTGCCCCCAGAGTTCAATTCCCAGCGCCCACATGGCAGCTCACAACTGTTTGAAACTCCAGGCCCAGAGGATCCGATGCCCTCTTCTGTCCTCTGCAGACACCAGGCGTGCACATGGTGCATACAAAACATCCATATACAAACAAGGAAAAATAAAATATGCACACGCCTGGCCTCCTACTCTCATCACCAAGTCAGAGCAATCCTGCCTCCTTAGGTTCTTCAGTTCACCCTTTTCCTTGTCATAAATGGCTTCCAGTAAGTTCTGTGGTGACTGCGGTAGCCAACATGAACTGGGCTGTTCAGCTGTACTGCCTCAGCCACTGCTTCTGACGTGATTCGCATAATACAGTGAGGAGACCAGGAGGAGGGATGAATTACAGAGCCATAAAGTCCAAATTACCATGCTAACGGTCTTTCTTAGTCACAGCACAAGACCCTACGCACTGGGCTTGACCTTCCTTCTAGCTGCAGGACCTTCAGAGACTACTTAATCCACTTGGGTCCTGACCTTTTCATCTGTAAAACACACATGGCAGAAACCAGACATGGTTGATCATGCCTGTGAGGCGGGAGAGTCAAAAGTTCAAGGCCAGCTTGGGCTACAAATGGAGTTTGAGGTCAGTCTGGACAACTCAGAGAGACCCCTGTCTCAAAATCAAGAGTGAGAAAAAGTCTGACGATCCCAATCAGTGGTAGTGCATTTGTCTATCATGAGTGAGGCCTGAGTCCAGGCTCTAGCACATAAAAACGAAGGGAGGAGAGAGAGAGAGAGAGAGGGAGGGAGGAAGAAAGAAACCATGACAGATTCTGTTGGCCTGAAAGATGGAAGGGTTGTATAAGATTAACAGAGATGAGGTATGTGACCCAAAGCAAAGCAAAACAAAATAAAAACATGCACAGCCATGCCTGTCATCCCAGTAGTCAGAAGGCTAAAGCAGACTTAACAAACAACAAACAGACACACTCTCTCTCCACCCCCTAGCCCCCCACCCCCATTCACCAACACACACACACACACACACACACACACACCGCCCCGGGTAGATGAGATGGCTCAGTGGATAAAGGCATTTGCTACCAAGAAACATGATGACCCAATTTTAATCCCTGGAACCAGCATGATAGAAGGAGAAATCTGACTCCATGAATTTGTTCTCTGAGTCCTGTATGCACAAAGGCAAGTAAATGGGTATGCATACATGTAATACACACTAAATAAGAGTAATTAAAAACATTTAAAAACGAATACTAGACAGATATTAACTAATTAGACTACTTAAATAGGCCAGGTATGGCCCCTGGGAGGTGAAATGAGGGAGGTCAGGAGATTCAAAGACAGCCTGCAATATAAGTAGTTGGAGACCCTGTCTCAGGAAAAAAAAAAAAAAAAAAAAAGGAAGGAAAAAGGTTAATTAAATATAAAGCGACTCCCTGCCCCAGAGTGCACAGCACCATTGCTGTGAGAGGTACTAGGTCATTCCCCTCACCTCTGGGCTGCAGAGCCAACCCTGCTCAGTGCCCTGGGGAGCAAAGCCTGTTACCTACTTCACCTCCCAGGATGAGGGTAGTGAGACCTGGGCTCGGCTCTCCTCCGGCACTGCAGAGGCTACCCTTGAGGGTTTAAGAGGGTTCTGCACAAACGCTCCTCTCTCTGGGCTCTGCACTGAGAAGGTTCTGTGAAGCAGACCTACCAGAACTGTGTGCACGATGCTGGACGCTGGTCAAGAGGCAGGAAACCAAATGCCCACTTAGGAAATTTCTTCTCCCTCGCTTTCTTCTTTGTCTAATGGAGTCATCAGTCCCAGAGAACCATCACTAAACAGTCCGAGAAGCTGGAGGAGAGGACACAGACGTCAACACCGACACAGAAAAATGCCATTCTCAAGAACATTCTTGCCCTCATCCTAAACAACCACACAACCTTGAAGAAGGCATTTAACTTGCCAAGGTCTCAGCTTTCTTGCCTGGGAAGTGAACTAAGTATTCCAGGTATTTTACTAGCCCTTGGTTCTGTGCTTTTCCAGGGAGGTTCCCACCCTACTAGCCAAGAGATGCCACTACCTTTCTGTATAGGCAGGGAAGGGCTAGGGACACAGAGACCTGTAGAGGGCCACAGGGCCAAGAAATACAACGCCAAATTTACAACCTGGTCTACAGAGTGAGTTTCAGGACAGCCAGGAATACACAGAGAAACCCTGTCTCGAAAAGCCAAACAAACAAAAACTAACAAAAAGAGTGTAGAGGATACAATTTCATATCTAAAAAAATTTATTCAAAAAACAGCTGGAACAGGACATGGTATAACTCAAGCCTACAACCTCAGTCCTTGGAGTCAGGAGGCTTGTGAGTTCGGGGTTAGCCTGGGCTATCATATCAAAGGAAAGAAAAACAGGAAAAAGAAGAGAGGGGTAGAGGCTAGAGAGGCGGCTCAGCAGTTTAGAGCACTTGTTGCTCTTGAGGAGGCCCATTCCCAGGACCCACATGGCGGCTCACAAGCACCCCGAGTTCCAGCTCCAGGGGAACCTACACCAAGCATGCACACACGGACATGCAGGCAACATACTCCTACACACATAATAAAATAAGTAAGAAGGAGGTGGAGGCAGAAACCAGCAAGCCAGGCCGGCCTCCTCTACATAGCTCTGACAGGCTTATGCTAGAATTGGGACTGAGTGTACACACAGAGATTTTATCCCAATACCCTTGGCTCTCTAACTCTCCATCAGAGAGTGTCTCACTCGTTGGACAAAGGCCCGGCTAACATTCCAGAAGGTGAAAGATTGGCTTACCCTCACAGGAAAGGAGAACCTGGCCAGCCAGCCCACAGCTGTCCCTGCCCAGGCCATCAGAGGAAGAGGCACGGGGCTGGTGCTGGCTAACCACAGCAGTTACCCGAGGTAGTCGGGGTCATTACCTACCCCCAATCCCTTTCCTAGCTCTCACAGATGCTGCTGTTGACTAAGCTGACTCCTGGGGGTGGAGCTAGGAGAGGGGATGGTCCTCAAATCATAGCCCAGAAAGCTGGACTTATTAAAAGAACTGGTAAGGAAACAAGAAGTCCAATGAAAGGACACTGGTCGGTTCCCTCTAGCTGGAGGCCCCAGTCATGCCAGACTCACCAGTCAGGCAAAGAACAGAATCCCCACTGCGTGTCAAGCAACCTCAACCAACCTGGGGACCTGGGCTTCCAGACCGTGCTCTTCTTAAGAGCCCTTTCTTGGCCTCTTCTGACTGTAGCTAGACACAGTGAGGACACCCAAAGTCCCTCTGTTCCTGTTTGCAAGATTTGATTGCTAAATTCCCGGATTTCTCCCAGCTGGCTGTCAAGGATAGCCATTACTAAATCAAAGTTACATTAATGAATAACCAACTGAATTCTATTAAGAACAAAGGCCAATACACACGCAGACTATCGTCTCCTAAGCATGTGACCACATTTTTTTGCCGTCTATATACTCTTGATGCTGCTGAATAGGGGGACATCTATCACACAGACACTGGCAAAGATCATACACCAAGCTCCCCAGCCCTCACCTCCAGCTGTTCAGAGTTTACCAGCTGGTTGCTATCTGTGTGGCCAAGCCTGAGTTTCCAGTTTGGACTCCCCCACCTCACTTCCTCTGATCCCTCTGCTCACAGTTGAATGCTGACTAGGCTTAACCACATCAAATCCAGCTTTCCTTCCCCTCGCCTCCCCTCCCCCCCCCCCCCCCCCGCCCATCCCTTCTGTCCTTCATAGAGGTGAGAACTCTAGTATCCGCTGCTCTGCTTCTCTGATCTCTCAGCTTCCACCCCCTAATATCTGACTCTGGGTTTTTATTATTAAGACCAATCAGAACTCATGCTACATTAGAGTATGACAATCGATGGGCCCTCTTACTCTGGCCACAGTGCTGTGAGGTAGGCACTACCATCCACCGTTTGTGTAGCGGTGAACTAACACAGAAAGGTAAATTACCTTGCTGAAGGTCAGATAACTCAGAGGTGATGGGATGTGAACGGAAGCATTTGGTTCTAGAGCCAACCTCCAATGCCGCTCTAAAATGTGTGGCTAAAGGCTGTGGTGACTGCTCAGCGACTGAGAGCACTTGTTCTTGCTGAAGACCCAGGTTCGGTCCCTAGCACCCAGGTGATGGCTTATAACCACCTATGACTGCAATCTCATTCCCAGAGGATCCAGTGACCTCATTTGGCCTCGGCAGGCACTGTACACTCATGGTGCTCACACATGCAAACAAAAACTTGTGCACTGAAATAAAAATAAATCTTAAAAAAAAAAGGAGAAAGAAAATACGTGGTTATATCCCCAAACAACAAAATACCAGGCAGCAGCTTGGTGTAGCATTACTGGTTTCCCCGACAGTGGCTGCTCACAAAAGCCAGACACTACTCTCGGTTGCCATGTTACTCCAAACGCTAATGCCTCTCACTGGTCTCTGCTAAGGCCCCATGACTCGCATATCCTCCTTCTGAAACTAGGAAGGCACGGAAACCTAAAAGGCCCTGTGGGCCAAGGCACTGCGTATACGATCTGGGACTCAACTCTGCCTCTCTGCAGCTGGGACAGCCTTTAACCTCTTTGTTCCTCAACCACAGAACAGAAAACAAGTCCACTACAAGCACACAAGAGCACGATCCATGTAAGGCACTCTGGCACAATGCCTGGCAAGCTGTAGGCCCTCACGAAATGGTAGTTTCTACCACTGAACATTAGCACCATGAAGGCCCTTCCCACAAAGCCTCAAACACAATTCGCCACCTTGCTGCAGGAAAACTGTGAGGCATGGATCATGAGAGCTCCACTGGTCCACCTGGCCACACTGATGACAGAGCAAAGAGCTGCAGGCTGAGATGGCCCTTTCTTAACTCTTGAGAAGTCTACCATCTGGCCAGAAGAAAGGAGTATGATCGCCCAGTGTTGCAGAACATGTCTATAGCCCTACAACTCAAGATGCTGAGGGAGAAGGACTGAGCGCTTGAGACCAGCCTGGGGTACAAAACAAGACCTTGACCCAAAAAAACACAGCAGGGCTGGAGAGATGACTCAGCACTTATGGTGCCTGATTCAATTCCCAGCATGCCCATGGCAGCTCACAACCATCTGTAACGCCAACCCTCACCTGGCCTCCAAGGGTTCCAGGCACACATGTGATACACAGATATGTATGGAGATAAAACACCCAACCACACACACGAAATAAATAAAATTAAAACAAAACAAATGGGTGGGGGGTGTTAAGGGGAGGGCTGGAGAATTTGCTCAGCAGCTAGTAGCACTCACTGTTGACCTAGATTCCGCTCTTAGCACCAAGATGACAGTTCACCGCAACTCCTTCTCCGAGGGTTCCAGCTCCCTCTTCTGTTCACCATAGGCATGTGAATGTATACACACATACACAAATAAAATAAACAGGGCTGGAGAGGTGGCTCTGCAGTTAAGAGCACTGGCTGCTCTTGCAGAGGACCCGGGTTTAATCCCTCAGGTCCACATGGCAGTTCAGGAGAGCCCAGATCCTCTTATTGCTTCAATAAACACTACACACACTGTATACTTACACACATGCACGCATACACAGTACTCATACACACGAATTTCTTTTAACTCTTTAAAAAATAGCATATTATCTGGAAAGAAAGGAAATTTAAGCCGGGGCTGTAGCTCAAAGGTTTGGTGTTTGCCTAGCATGTATGATGTCCTAGGTTAAAAAAAAAAAAAGTCACCGAAAAGTAAAATGAGTAAGGCTGTAATCTGGTAGCCTTAAACCTCTGGCTTAATTCTAGATTATTTTCCCTGGCTGTAAAACCTTATTTTAATGGCTGACCAGAAGAAACCAGATCAGGGAACAAAACATACTTTGTGAGGACATGGTGTAAGGGAGCTTCCTGTCTTTACAACCCAGGACAGCTGCTCCTGGCAGATCTGGAGAACTGAGCCACAGACGGATAAAGCAATCTTCGCAATTCCCCTTTATGGTTTTATTTTATTTTGAGAAAACATTCTTCGAACTCAGTGATTTCCCTGCCTCCGCCCACCTCCCTCCAAGAGCCATGATTTCAAGTGTATGCCCCTCTTCAGCAGGTGCTTTTCTGTGTTGTGTTCCCAAAATAAAGATTAGCCTCATCAACTCAGATGCGTGCATCACGGCAGACTATAAAATCCTGGTTTTCCAACTGGTTACCTTTCCAGGGCCGTGGTGGAAGGTGGACTAGATACTGAATCAGCTGTGTGGAACTTTCAGTTCTTACTTCCGGCTAAGCATTCAAGGCTGGGAAGGCTGACTTTCAGAGGCCCCATGCCTCTGGAAAAGAATTTTCTGGGTCGGTATGTAGGAAACGCTCATGCGATAGCAGCTGCCAAAGTTAAAGCCTTGGGAAATCACCGGCTCGCTCTCTGCAGCACGTTCCGGGAAGCCTAGGGACAAGGGCGCGCTGGGCCCCCAGGGCTACCGGGGAAGGGGCCTGCCCGCCTCCTACTGGCCCACCACCTAACTGCACCGCATCCCCAGGTCCTGGTGGGGTGCGGTGGGGTGCTGATGCCTTTATTCCGCGGAAGGAGGGGTGTGCGTGTGGAGGATCGGTGACTCGGGCGAGCACCGTGGGACCCGAGCCACCCCCCGTGGCCGGTTGGCTGGCATGCTGTCGGGTGCAAGAAGTGCGCAGCCCAGAGCAAGCAGGGGGGTGCAGCTTACTTCATCTCGCTCCTCCAGGAAGTGGCCCGGGCTGGCTAGCACGACAGACGGCTGGGGTGTGGGGACATGCGACCCCCTGCCCGCGCTTCGTCTTCAGCAGGTGCGCGCTTCACTCGGGACCGCGCCTGGGCGCTCCGAGAGCGCCTGGGCGCAAGGCCAAGTCCAGCCCGGGAGGCGGCAGAATTTCAGGCTGCGCAGCGACAGAACCCAGCGGGCAGGCCTCAGGCCACCGCGGCCCCGCGCGGCGCTCACCCGGGAACCAGGAGCGCGCGCAAAGGGGCCTAGGGCGAAGAGCGCGGAGGAGGCGGGGCCTCGGGCCTGGGCACGCCTATCTCGCGGGCGCGGCGGAGGAGGCGGGGCCTCGAAATGCTTTCTAGCGTCCTGCTGTCACACTTGAGCTTTTGCCTGCCTTGCATCCTCGGCCTCCTACCTGGGTCATACTGTCAGTGGCAGGGCTGCCATGTTGCGCGGACACGAGCATGTGCCCCTAAAGATGCTAGGCGTGGAGGTGGTGAATGTGTCGTTGAGAAAATTCAGAGGATGAGCAGTACCTCTGGCGTCTCGTCTGGAACCTGGAACTGGTTCCCTGCCTTCCCCAGGCCTCATGGTCCTCCATCTGTAGAGTGAATAGCTTGGTCCTCTGGGCATTCCTGTACCCAAAAGAGTGAGTTAAACGCTGCGCTGCGAGTGCACACTCTTGACACACCTTCACCAGTCAGCTCCAGCTCTCTGACTCCCCCTGACTTACAGGGTCTTGGGGCTCTCTCTCTCTCTCTCTGTTCTTCTGTACAGTTTAACTGTCAGATGATGGTATTTTGTGTGGCTTTAAGTAAGACAGGAAATAGAACAGTGCTTTGTGTAGAGAGTAGCAGATGTGTAAAGGACTCTCAGTTCTCGGCTCCATCTCATCCCCACCCATTTTGATGCCCTATGCCCAACCCCATGTCCATTTAACTCTAACCCTACGGCATCCCCCGTGCCTCCTGACATTGAAGACAAAGCTCTTTCTACCCTCTGTGTCCCTCTATCTCAGCACAACTCAAGCAACTTTGGGCTAATGAAGGCAGGGCACCCTTGGCCACCTCCTGGATGAGGGTGCCCATCTTTACTCTTGGAGCATCACAGCTCTGTTCCTTCTTCAGAGGCTCCTCCCAGCCACCCCACTGACAGAAAGGTCACCTAGAGAGGGGACTCGTGTGAGAGAAAACATGGACCAATTTTTTTCTTTCACTATGGTTGCTCTCCAAGTAGAACCAGCCCTCTCTAGAGCTGGAAGTGAGGTCTAAAGCAGGGAAGGGTCAGACCAACTGAACTTAGCCTAGAGCCCTTCCCACATTCTCTAGTCCCGTGAGACACCAAAGCCAGGGACAGACGGGAGTGGACAGGTACCCAGGGGTTTAAGAGCTGGGTGCTTTCCAGGCCTCTACGTGCTCATCGTAGAATGCTGTCTCTAGCTACTTGAAGACATCTTTTAAAATGCCCCCAAACCAATTTAGCTGGGACCAGCTTGATAAGAACACCTGTGTGTCCCTTTCTGGCGAGGGTGGAGCTGGGGAAGGAAGGGTCTGTCTGTCATCATACATGCTCCGCTAAACTGTTGCCCCCATATTGCTGTGAGTTGCTTCCTTTCTCTGCCCTCCCCCCTCATCTGTGTGAATACATGGAGGCCAGAGGTCATCGGATGGCTGGCTCCCTTTATCTTTCTACACTTTTTAGAAAAATATTTATTTTACATGTATGACTGTTTTGCTTGTATTTATGTACACCACATATGTACTTGGTGCCCGTAAGTGTCAGAAGAAGGCATCAGATTCCAAGAAACTGGAGTTATAGCTGGTTATAAGCTACCATCCGGTGCTGGGAACTGAACCTGGGTCTTCTGCAAGAGCAACAAGTGTTCTTAACTGTTGAGCTGTCTCTCCGGTGCGCATACCTTATTGTTTTTGAGTCATGGTCTCTCACCGAACCTAGAGTTTGCTGATCAGGCTGTCCGGGGCATGGATTTCAGGCCATACCACTATGCCTGGCCTTTTTATGTGGGTTCTAGGGATCCAGACCTGGGTTCCCATACCTGCACCAGAGTCCCTGTACCCACAGACCGACCCATTTCTCTAAGTCCCCCATCTCACCTTCACCTCAGTCTCCTCCCATCCTGCCCCTGTGTCTCCGGTTTGATCTGAACAGTTTCTTGACTTTCTTCAGAGAAACAAGCCAGTTGAATTAAACCCCAATAGACTCGATATGAGAGCATTTCTTCCCCCAAATCAGCCCTGGAATCCTTGTAAGTGCAGGCCAAGGGATTGGTACCAGTGACTCTGCTGTCTGGAGTTTCTTATTTCTGTGCCAGCTGCTACTTCAACCCAGTCCAAACCCTTATCACAAGGTGTGCTTTCAGGGCTCTGCGGAGGAAGGCGGGACTGGGAGGAAAGTGCCTCTTGGAGGGAGGGTTCTGTGGCCCGATTGCATCTGGCTGATCTTGCACTGGGTAAGGAAGATGCTGGGGCTCCATTTATGGAGAACGTTGGTGAGGACACGGCATTCTGGGAAAGCAGAAGTCAGGGTTACCGCAGCCTGCTCTGTGCTCTGCAGACGTGGAAAGTGAAACCCAGGGAGATGAATGACTCACAGAGATGTCGTCTACGGAGTTGGAAATAAAATCACGTTGCAGTTTCTATTTTCAGGCACCATGCCCCAAGTCAGCTCTACTCGCTGGCTCCTTGCTCCTCACAGGGGAGGGGGGAGGGGGGAAACAGGTGTCGTACGGTTTTTCAGCAGTGGGCAGACATTTTCATCCCCAGATGAGAAGCCTCCAAATGACTTGTTATGTTTTAAGATTGGCTCCGCAAAGTAGTGGTTATTTCCATCTCTGTTGCTGCCATAATGAGGTGCCACATTTAAACAGCAAAGATCTGTCATCTTACCACTCACTGGCTCTGGTCCCGCTGGGCTGCAGGGGTCAAGGCTGAACTCCGTATGGAGAAGCCATTTTCTTGCTCTGTCTTGCTTCAGCCATCAGCCACCTCCCACTCACGGCTGGTTGCCTTGTGAGCTAAGGAATCCCTAGTTTCCCTCTGACCTTGGCCGATGACTGTTCTCAGTTTGAAAGTTCCCTGGGGCCAGGGCCTCTTATCTTCAAGGCTTGGATGAAAAGTTGACCATTTCTCTTGCTCTTTTTTGGGTACGGTTTCTGACTCAGCCACATGTCTGCTTTAAGAGCTGGAGACATTAGACTGGGGAGGGGCACTTGTATAACCCTAAATTATAACATTTCCTGTTTATACTCCATAGTGTGTGTCTGGAGCAGAGCCAGCGGGGCTGGAACTCTCTCTGTGGACCAGACTGGCCTTGAACTCACAGAGATCTTCCTGCCTCTGCCTCCTCAAGTAATGGCATTAAAGTTGTACACCATTATGCCTGACCCAAAATAACAGTTTTGATTATTTATTAGTTTTAAGTGCATGGACGTTTTGCCTGTATGATGCCTGTGTGTCACACGCATGCCTGGTGCCCTTAGAGGCCAGAAGTCCCTGGGACTAGACTTACAGATGGCTGTGAGACACCATGTGGTGCTCGGAATCAAACCTGGATTCTCTGGAAGAGCAGACAGTGCTCTTAACCACTGAGCCATCCTCTAGGCCTGCACAAGTACGCTGAAGAGCATTATTACTTATGTGTGTACACATGTGTGTACAGTTGTCTGAAGAGACTGGAAGAGGGCAGAGGAACCCTGGAACTGGAGTTACAGCCTGTGTGGGCCACTCAGTGTGTGTGTTGCTGTCTCAGTTAGGGTTTCTATTGCTGTGAAGGGACACCATGGCCACCAAAACTCTTATAAAGGAAAACATTTCATTGGGGTGGCTCCCTTACACTTTCAGAGGTTCAGTCCATTGTCATCATGGCTGGGAGCATGGCGGCATGCAGGCAGACGTGGTGCTGGAGGAGTAGCTGAGGGCCCTACATCCTGCAGGCAACAGGAAGTCCACTGAGATGCTGGGCGGTACCCTGACTGCAGGAAACCAAAGCCCGCCCCCACAGTGACACACTTCCCCTAACAAGGCCACACCCACTTCAGCAAAGCCACACCTCCTGATAGTGCCACTCCCTATGAGATTATGGGGAACAATCATATTCAAACTATCAAAGCTGGGAACCAGACTCCTGTCTACCTCAGGAGTGAGCGTCAAGGTGCTTTGACCACTGAACTATCTCTTCAGTCCCTAATAATAAATGATGTCTAATTGCATGGATGTGCCTCATGAGATGGATATTTGGGTTGTTTCTGCTTTTTGGCTCTTGAAAATGGTGCAGTTATGAAACGTGTGTGCATGTCTTAATGTGAACACAGCTTTTGCTTGTCTTGGGTCATGGTGGAACAGCAGGTATCATGTGGGAAATAAGATTCACTGGGACATGGTATAGGTTGATTGATGTTAATTTGGGAAGAAATCACTTACACCTGAAACATGACTGCCTCGGGTTCCTGCTCCAAGCATGCCACCCGGATGCTCTCCTCAACCCGACCAGGAAGTGGAGAGCAAGCTGGGGTCCTGGACCCCAGACCTAGCCTCTCCACAGGTCACACCTGCGCCTGTGCCCATGTCCCAGTGGGTGTGGTCAGTGCGGCAGGTGCAGAAGGGGTTGACATCTCACTACAAGCAAGATCTTGGGGAAGTTCTGTGCTTGACCTTTAAGGACGGGCCCACTGTTTTCCAAAATGGTTTCCACATCTCTCTGAACCCCGAAATGCACCAACACTGGTTGCCAGGCTCTTGCTTGTGGCCGTTCTCAAGGCTGCAAAGGGGATCCACTTGTCAATCTTATTTGCACTTTCTCTAGTGGCTACGGATACTGAAAGCCATTGTCTATGCTCATTTATCATCTCTGTTTTCCGGGAAAATGTCTAGTTAGGTTCTTTGCCCATGTTGGCCTTGTGTGTATCTGTGTCTGGGGACTTGAGAAGCCAGAGGCTTCAGATCCTATGGAGCTAAAGTTACAGATTATTGTGAGCCATTTGGTGTGGGTGCCAGGAATGGAGCTCAGGTCCTCTAGAAGAGCAGCAAGTAACCTGACCTGCTGAGCCATCTCTCCAGCCTGGGTTCTTAAAATATTCTAAGCATAGATCCCTGCCAGGTGATTTTTTTCGGGGGGGGGGGGACTGGGTGTCTTAGTTTGTGTCTTCTGCTGTGAGAAAGACCATGAGCCCCATGACCAAAACAGTTTTGGGAGGAGGTTTATTTCAGTTTATGTTTTCTAATCCAAGATGAACTCAAAGCAGGAACTTGGAGGCAGGAACTGGGTCAGAACCATGAAGCATAAAGGGAAGGAAGGCTCTCACTGGCTGCTCTGCAGCTTGCTCAGCCTGAATGTTCACACAACACAGGACCATTTGCCAAGAGACAGCACCAACTACAGAGGGCAGGGCCCTCCCGTATCAACTGTCAATCAAGAACGCGTCCCCACAGACTTGTCTACAGGCCAGTCAGATGGAGGCATTTTTACAACTGAGGTTCCTTCTTTCCAAATGACCCTAGCTTGTATCAAATTGACAAAAACAAAACAAAACTAACTGGCACACAGGGCCTCATAGAACTGAGGCTGGCCTCAGCGTCACTGTGTAGCTGAGGGTGACCTTGAACTTCTGATCTTCCTGCCTCCACGTCTAGAATACTGGGATTCAGGTGTGTACCATCAGGCCTAGTTTATGAAGGCGGGAGATTGAACCCAAGGCCTCGTGCACCAGTCAAGCACTGTATCCGCCGAGCTGTGTCTCCCCAGCCCTGATTACAAATGTCCTCCTCATTTTTGTTAGCTCTCCCTTCATTTTCTTGATGGTGTCCTTTAAGACATAAAGGCTTTTAATTCTGATGATGTCCAGTTTATCTATTTTTACTTTTGCTGTCTTTGCTCTCTTAGTGTCCTATCTAAGAAGGCTTACCTAGGCTAACCCAATGTCATAAAGAGTTTCCTGTGTCTGGTACTGTGGATGAAATCCAGGGCCTTGTATACATTAAAGCAAGAGTTCTGCCCTAGAGCCAACACCACTGAGCCACACCATAGAGCCATAGCACAGAGCCACAACACCGAGCCACACCACATTCTTGCCAGGGAAATGTGTGCTGTGCATCTGAGCCTAAATCCTTCAGGCTCCCATAATTAGCTTTGTTTGCTGTCTTTGTCTTTTTCATTACCAAGGATAAAACTCAGGACCTTGGGCATATGACTAAAGCAACCTACCACCCCGAGCAACATACGTTTTAGGTCCTTTTTAGTTAACTTCTTCTGTGGGGTGTGGATATCTGCCTGTCTCAGGACGCACATGGTGCATGAACCATTTGCTCACAGACACACAACACGTGCATGCCCAAAATGCCTGTCCCATCCCATGAGAAACAACCCTGACAAATAAAAGACCCTTAAGACAACAAAGTGAGGGTGAGCTGAAGAACAGAGCTACAAAGCCCAGTGGGGGGGGGCAGGGGTCCCTTGGCTCTGCACATGGCCAAGATGACAGAAGGGATGTAAGTCTGAGGAGCCTGAGCAGCGCTATGATACGTTTGGACAGAAGGGGCTCAGGAGCAATGTGGCTCTTGCTGGAGCCAGATGGAAGGGGGTAGAGTCCCAAATTTGATTTGAGGCTTCCTAGGAGCAAAGGGAAAAGCAGAGAGAGAGAGACCAGGAGCAGCTAGCTAGCCAGGCTGGGACCTTGGGTAAGAACAGAGAAGCTCCTGCCCTCGAGGGTGCCATCCCTTGCCTTGAGCTTTGGGGTGGAGGGGGGAACAGGACGAGCTCTCAGCTGGCAGATACAACAAACAGATAAAAGTGCTGGCAGCTGCCCCAGACATCACTGCACCAGCAAGAGCTGCATCATAGCCTGTGGGCCAAAAGACACAGCCCAGCTATGGCCAAGCGGCTGGCAAGCCTGGGGTCCTGGGGAAGGACAAGGCATCCTTGTAGGGGAAATGTGATGGTCAGCAGGACCTCATGAGACAGCAGCTTCTCCAGGAAGCAGGCTCTGTCTGCCTTTGCCCAGCCTGCCACTGCAGTGGCCTGGTCTGGGGCCAAGAATTTGGAAGCCTCTGGTGAGCCAGCAGTTCCCAAGTGGCTGCAGGGTCACAGCGGGGGACAGGGCCACAACCAAAGTCTCCTTGCATTCCTCCTGTGCTGGAAATGCAGGTAAGATGCCCCCAAGACACCCCTCATTCATTCAGCCAGTAGCACCTGCCAAGCTCTGCCAGGCTCAGGGGCCCAACAAAGGGCCCTGTTCTCAGGCAGCCTCTAGTCTGTTCTCGTCTGCATAAGAGGCAGACAGAAGTCAAATGGGGAATCAGAGTGTCTCCAGTGCCAGGAAGGAAATACAACTGTGTGATGGGTTGGGTCTCACTGGGAGATGAGATCTCTTGGAGGTGACACTCACTGGACACCTGGGGGAAAGAGGCTGGCACAAAAAAGCTGGAGGAAAATGTCCCAGGAAAAACACATACAAAGGCCCAAGGCAGAATTGGCTTGTCATCTCTGACATGCTAAAAGTCAGTCAGCAAGCACCGGCTGGTCCCTGAGCAGAGGCTTCCGGAGGGCAGGGTCCGTGATATGTAGGACCTAGGAAGCCACACTGCTTTAAGTGAGAGAGCGGTATAACTGGTTTTCATTTTAGAAGCTGGGACTTGGGAAAGATAGGAGAACGCAGAGTTCAAGGCCAGCCCTGGCTACATAATGAGGTCAAAGTGAGCCTGGGATATGGCCCTCAGGCTCTGTCTCAATGCAAGTAAATAAATAAGGGCTGGGGATGTAGTTCACTTGCTAGAGCGCTGTCCTGGTGTCCAAGAAGCCTTGGGTCTGACTCGGTACCTCATAAACCAGGTGTGGGGGCACATCCCTGGGGTGCCAGCCCCTGGGGAGGTAGCTGCAGAAAGGTCCGTTCAGTGTCATCCTTAGCGACCTGAGGTTGTCCATGCTTCGTGGAACCCCGTCTCACAAATAGATTAACAGGAATCAAGATGTTTTAGGCTCTTGGATCAGAGAAGCACCTTGGGTAGAATTCAGAGTAAGACCATTCAGGCTAGCTGCACAGCTCTAAGCTACACTGACTGGGCATGGTCACTGCCCAGCACTTGAGGATGTAGAGGCAGGTGGGTCCCTCTGAGTTTGGGGCCAGCCTGGTCTACAGAGTAAGTTCCAGGCCATCCAAAACTACACAGAGAGACCCTCTCTCTAATAAGCAAATGAACAGACAAACAAGCAAATGAAAGTTTGGGGTTGGAAATGTAGTCCCACAGCAGAGAGCTTGCCTAGCCTGGATGAGGCCATGGGTTTTGATCTCCAGGACTGGAAAAGAGGGGTGCTGTGGATTCTTCATATTCTAGCAGGGCAGGGAAGACAGATCCCAAGACAATTGACACGGAAAGACAGCTAATTGTTTTCAAAGTCCCCACAAGGGGAAGAGAGGACTCCACACAAGGAGGTGTCTGGGTTGCTCAGGAGGGAAAGCAAGCGAGAGGACAATGTGTGTAGTTTCTGCGATGAGGAGTAAGCTCAGGGTAAGCAGGTCTGTGACTGGATAGCGCTCTAGGCAGAAAAGCCTGCTGTCCGCTTTCTATAACTGTAATGAAATACCTAAGACCGGTCCTTTATAATGAAGACAGTCTTGTTTAGTCCATAGTGAGGCTTTTTGCTTGTTTGTTTGTTTTTGGAGGGGAGGAGTTCATTTGTTTGTTTTTGTTCTTCTGAGACAGGGTTTCTCTGCAAAACAGCCCTGGCTGTCCTGGAACTCACTTTGTAGACTAGGCTGGCCTCGAACTCACAGAGATCCTTCTGCCTCTGCCTCCAGAGTGCTGGGATTAAAGGAGTGCGCCACCACACCCAGCTAGTTCAGAGTTTTGGAAGGATCAAGAGCATGGCATTCCCTTGGCAGCACCAAATGGTAGCCACCATCATTACAGACTCAAGTGTGAGAGGCACACTTCCCAGAGACATGGAAAGTTAGAAAAAGCGAGGGGGCAGGCTTTCTGTTTTACAACAAATTACCTTTGCCAGAATAACCGGGAGCCCAGAGGACTACCGAATTCCCTCTGCAGGCAGCGGTCAAGCACCTGCAGGCCCCACCTCCCCCCGCCATCACCCCCAGGACCAAGCCTCCACACATGTGCTTGCATGCTTGCCTAGCATGCCTGGCCTCTGCCGTCCGCGCTTGGCTCTGGGTGGTGGGCAGAGGCATCATGGTCTTGGAAAGCAGTGGGAGATGTGGAGCTCTAGGTTGTTTGGTTTGCATATAAAAAGCTTCCAGGCAAACTCCTGGTAACTTCTATTAACTAATTTGACCTGAGGTTCAGGACCTTCTATGTCAGCAGAGCCTCAGATATCAGAACACCAGAAACACACCATATACACCGGACTCCTGGGTTCTATGGTATGGCCCTGGGAAGGAGAAATTGGCAGGACTGACTGATGGACAGACAGCCACCAGGGAAGAGGAGAACCCAAAGAGAATGCCTGCAAACGAATCTCCTGGCCCTGGTTTTGGCTTTGTTTTATTTATTTTTTTTTTTTTTTAATGGTTTTTCAGGACAGGTTTTCTCTGTGTAGCTTTGTAGACCAGGCTGACCTCAAACTCACAGAGCTCTGCCTGCCTCTGCCTCTGCCTCCCCAGTGCTGGGATTAAAGGTGTGTGCCACCACCACCCGGCTCTGTTTTAAACTTCTTTAAGAGTATTGGAGGGGTTAAGAGCACTGACTGCTCTTCCAGAGGACCCGGGTTCAATTCCCAGCACCCACATGGTAGCTCACAGCCATCTGTAACTCTGGTTCCAGAGGATCCAGTGCCCTCTCCTGGCCTCTTTGGGCATCAGACACACACGTGGTGCACAGACATATATGCAGGTAGAACAACTATATATGTAAAATGAGTAATTTAGAAATACACATACATCGGACTCTCCTGACTGTATCCAACTTTTTTGTTTTATTAGAGCTCATTTTTTTGGATTTAAGTGTGTGTGTGTGTGTATGCAAATGCCTTTAACATTTTTTTTTAAAAACAAAGTATAGTTATATAGCCCAGGCTAGCCTCAAACCCATGACATTCCTACTGCCTCTGCCTCCCACAGAGCTGGGATTACAGATCTGTGCCACACCTGAGCACGTCATGTCATTCTTATTTGTTTACATATTTATTTAGGGGCAGGGTCTCACTATGTAGCCCAATCCAGGCTCGAACTTGTGAACATCGGTTTCTGACATAGCTGCAATTACATGCATACACCACCACACCTAGCTGTTATTCTCCTTTTTAAATCAAAATTAAGAACATAAAGCTCCCGTATGACATAAAATAAATGCTAAAGACAACAAAAGTTAGCCGGGCATTGGTGGTGTACACCTTTAATCCTAGCACTCGGAAGGCAGAAGCAGGCAGATCTCTGTGAGTTCGAAGCCAGCCTGGTCTACAAAGCAAATTCCAGGACAGGCTCCAAAGCTACAGAGAGACCCTGTCTCGAACCCCGCCCCCCCCCCAAAAAAAGTTCCCTGGCTTTTGACAGCTCAGCCTCCTTGAAAGGAAGGACTGATGCTCTGAGCCTTCTGAAAGCTATGAAAGAATTCTGTACAGTCAGGTTTTATTGTCAATCGACACAATCTAGAGTCCCCTGGGAAGAGGGGACCTTAATTAAAGAACTGCTCAGACCTGAGATGTTGTCTTGATTGATGGCTGCTGTAGGAAGGCCAAGCTCACTGTGGGAGGCACCGTCCCCAAGCAAGTTGGCCATGGCTGTGTAAGATATCCAACTGAGTGTGAGACAGTGCAGCAACATGACAGGCAGCATCCTTGCCGGGCTCTGCTTCCCTATGATTTGAGCTGCCGCCCTGGCTTCCCTCAATGATGGACTATGGCCTAGTAGAGTAAACCAATTAAACCCTTCCCTCCCCTTAGGTTGCTTTGGTCATGGCGTTTATCACGGCAACAGAAAAGCAAACTGGGACAAACTCTTCTAGAAAATGACCTTGGCCTGGTAAGAGACTCAATGAGCCAGGGATGTCATAACACCTGGCGTCAATGCTTGCTGATCTAGATGTCACTCGGCATCTGCCGTGTGGGTGGAATATTGATTCTTGGTGAGAAATTGGATTGTGTGGTCTGGGGCAGATGAAGAAGGACTCAGGTGGCTTTTTTGACACGAGCCTTCCCGTCACATCGACTGACAAATGCACATGTTAGAGGTGACCATGTGGCACCTTCAAGCTTCACTGTTTACAGGCAAAAATGGAATAGCAATGGGTTGCAGCCTTCCCTTGTCAGCCAGACTGTAAAGACTTTGCAAGCGAGTCGTCTGGTGGCTCCCAGCCTTACCTGGTGCCCCACCCCCACAATGGTTCTTATCCATGTTTGTTGGTTACATGACTGAATTAATTAACAGCATATTCCATAGCAGGGTAGCTCTTTGTCAGATAAACTGCTGTTTTTTTATGTATGAAAAAACTCTCACTTTTTTGTGTTTCAAAGCATGAGATCAGGAAAGTGATACATACACATACATACATACATGCACACACACATATACACACACATACATGCACACACATCATACACACATATACATGCACACATACATATACATACACACACAATGTGCACACATATACACATGCACACATACATATATGCACACACATACATAATATACACATACACACACATATGCACACACATATATACATGCACACATACACACATGCACACACATATACACACATACATGCACACACATATGCACATATACATGCACACATACACACATGCACATACATATACACACATACATGCACACATACATGCACACATGCACACATACATACATACACACACATACATACATGCACACGCACGCACACACAGAACTTTTTTTTACAGCTTGTAACTCTGGCTAGCCTGGAACTCACTGCTTGTAGACCAGGCTGTCTTCACATTCACAGAGATTTGCCTGCATCTGCCACTGCCTTGAGTGCTGGGATTAAAGACATACACTGCCACACCCAGCACACGAGATTTTTGTAAGAGAGAAAAGAGAATGGGAGGAGATGTTTGGAAACGGTATCTCTGATGAAATATTAACATTCATAATTCATAAAGGCCTTTGGCACTGTAATATCAGTAACTTCCACAGAGAAATACCAAACAGTCCTAGGCTTGTCTGGACCAGAGGGAAGGAGGAAAGGGGTGTCTTCCTGTTAAAGAGCCTTAAATATCCCTCCAGTACTTCCTAACTGAGTCTATTTAGACACTGTCTGTTCCTGTGTCCCACTGCAGGAGACAGAAGTGGCACCAGGAGGAAGGGACACCAGTGGGAAGACACTAAACTAAAAGCCAGGAGCAGTGGGGGGCGTGGCTTTGGGGTTGCAGCTCCTCTGTGGGACTGGGGAGCGGCCAAGAATTCCAGCGCCCAGCTATAGATGCCATTCAAGGGGCACAGGGAAAGCGTGGCGGTTCTCTTTTGCATCCCTGAGCTCTACTTGCTCATTGCAGCAGCTGCAGGCACCGGCTTTAAAGATGCCCACCAGGGCCTCATCTTGCCATCGCAGCTAGCAGAATTAGCAGGTTTTAAGGAGGGCTGCCGTTTGCACCTCCTGCCTCACCTCTACGTGCTTTCAGCAGGCAGCACCGGCTCCACACCCCTGCATTCACTAATGTTCTACCTGTGTGTGATGAGATTCCTTCAAGGGGCAGCGGGTGATGCTAGCTGGCGTGGTGCAGTGTCCTGGAACTCAGTACAGAGAAATGGGTTCCATCAGGATTCACCCAGGGAAAGTTTAATCCTGTGAGCTCATTGAGCAGGCTCAGAGAAGCACTTGGCAACCTCAGCCTATGTTGGGGTTCTTTCCTTCCTTCCTCCCTTCTTCCCTCCCTTCCTCCCTCCCTCCCTCCATCCATCCATCCCTTCCCTTCCCTTCTTTTTCTCCTTTTCAGACAGAATCTCATGTAGCCCAGGCTGGCCTCGAAATCACTGTGCAGCCTAGGATGACCCTGAGCTCCTCATTCTCCAGTCACCACCCCCCCTTCCCCAGTGTGGAGATTATAGATAGCCATGCTCCACCATCTGAGGTTTATTCCATGCTGGGGGTGGAACCCAGAGTTTCCAGCAAAGTTCACCTGCTGCACCTCATCCTCAAGCACCTAGATTTATTGCACACGCCTTGTTTGTGGTATGGTGGACTCCCAACACCCCTTCCTGAGTTTGGGATAAAGGTGAGCTGCCTGGCTAACACTACCTTTAACTACCCTTCTTCACGGAAATTGCAGATGAATTGGGAGCTGGGGAGATGGCCCAGCAGTTAAGAGAACTGGATGCTCTTCCAGAGGATCAGGGTTCGAGTCCCAGCACCTACATGTCAACTCATAACCATTTGTAATTACAGTTTTATGGGCTCGCATAGCCTTTTCTGGTTGCTGTGGGCCCCAGAACACATGTGATACACAGACATGCATGCAGGCAAAACACCCATACACATAAAATATATTTTTTTAATTGCAGTTGAACAAAGCTTTTTCTAGGCATTGAGAGGGACACAGAAATGGGAACTTGGCCTTTGGAAAGATGACTGCTCTTTCTTTGTGGATATAAATTCTGTCCCGGCTGTGATAAGTGTCTGCTGTGGGGATAAAAGCTCCAAGTCTCCGATCCACTCCATGCAAGCGCAGCCATGAGGCAGCTCAGTCCGGGGGCGGGGGTGGAGAAGCCTGCTGTATACGATGCTGTAGCTACCCAGGGTTCCTCAGCTTCTAACTCACAGGACACAATTATGTGATATCTTTCCCCCATTTTCAGTAATTAAAAAGTTTGTGTTTCAGAAGCATTAAGTATCCACAGAGCTGAGCTACTGTCCCCAGCATTTTCCTCCAAAATGTTTTCATCTCCTCCAACAACATGAAACCCTGATTCACTGTATTTAGGGTTTAGTTTGATGCCCTCCTAGTTCAAACGTATGGGAGCAAGGGCCGTTATCCCTTCATTTTTATGGCGGAATAGTATTCCACTGTGTGGACACACCACGTTTTGTGGGTCCGTTCATCTGCTTGTAGGCCCTTGGTTGTTTCCACATTGTCAACACTGCTGTCCGAGCAGCCGAGCTCCTGCTGACTTTATCTTTAGGTCTCTGCATAGAACTGGAGCAGTCAGGTTGTATAGCAAATCTATGTTTAACTTTAACACGTATTTATTGTTTATTTATATCTTTGTGTGTACGCTTACATGAATTTATGTGCACAGTATTTGTGTAAGTGTTGACGGAGGCCTGAAGATGGTGTGGGTTCCCTGGAACTGGAGTTACAGGTGGCTGTGAGCTGCCGTGTGGGTGCTGGGAACTGAACCTGGGTCTCTGCAAGAGCAGAAAGTGCTCTTAACCACCAATATTTAACTTGTTAAGCCCCCCTTTACTGGTTTCTACATTCTATAAGTAACTACCACACTTACATTCAATGCCACACGCTTACATTCCTTCTGTACATTCTTGGCAACATTTGTTATTTACTTTTATATTTGTCTCTTTGAACCCCGGGGCCTTGCATGTGCTAGGCAAACCCCCTACCACTGAGATGCATCCCAGATTTTGAGTGTTTAGAGCTGGGCCCAGTGGTGCATGCCTGTGATTCCTGCCCTTGGTAGGTTGAGGCAGGAAGAAGGTGAGTTCCAGGCTAGCCTGGGCTACATAGCAAGACCCTGTCTCAAAAGAAGAAAAGGGGGGAAAATAGGGTCTGGGTGTTTGGGGTGTGCATCTCAGGGGTACAGCACTGCTTAGCTGTAGCAAGTCCTGGACTTAATCCTAACATCAACAATAGTCATAGTAATAGTAATAGTTTTAATAGTTTTGAGTCATGCAAAATCTAAAAGGTGAAAAATTATCAGTAGACACAAGGGGCCCATGTGAAGAGAAACCAGCGTGTGTTTTTGGTCGTGAGCCTAGCCTTTAATGGCTGAGCCATCCCTCTAGCCCAAGGAACCCATGTGGATCACCCAACAACTTACTGGGCCCCAGAAAGGGCATGGCTCAAGGACAAGTTGCAGCTAGGAGCCCCACACAACCTCACTGTGAAGCTTCAACCACGAAGCCCTGAGGCTGTCTACTCCAGCAATACTGAAGGTGTGTGTGTGCATGTGTGTGCGTGTATGTGTGCATGCGTGTGTGCGTGTGTGCGTGTGCGTGTGCGTGTGTGTCCCGCCACTCTCCTTCCTCTCAGCTCCACAGCATGGGTGTGGCCTCCTCGCCTGCCCTAATTAGGAAGGGCCCAGGCCAGGAGCACACAGGTCTCTGGGTGAGCAGGTACAGCTCTGACAGGCATGCCACCTTGGCTCCAGTCCCATGCCTGCCCTCCCCTAATCAGGCTGAAGCTGGTGGTCCACAGAGACCAGGAATCCTACTCTTCAAGGAGCTCTTCCTTCTCTTTAAAAACAGCCTTTTAATTAGATTCTAGTTATAAAAAAATTCAATCTGCTTTCTCTTTATTACTCTTCTGCTACTTGAGATTGTGCCCTTGGTGCTTGAGAACTGTGATGAGCAGAAGTCATCAGACAAAAGCAGGCACATTCAAAGAGCCTGTGTAAAACAAAATCACACACACACACACACACACACACACACACACACCGCCACCACCAACACCAAATCAACAACAGCCTGACACCCCGCTAGAAGACTGGCATTCCTCACCGATTTGGCAGTCCCTGGAGGCCACTGGCCCACCTAACGCTAGTTCTCCCCCTCCCTAGTGACAGACCCTTGTTATTCTTCTGTGTGCCAATGGTAGGAGCTGGACAACTGTATTTCCAAGCTCCTTTTGCAGGTGAAATGACCACATGCCTACATTCTGCCCAACAAAGGGCAAACAAAATTGATCAAGTAGAATTAGGAAGAGGGCTTGCTGTTTGTCTTAGCTTTCTTTTTTGCATGCCTCTCCTTGTTTGAGATGCTGATGAAACCGAGAGTGAACCAGCCTCTCTTTTGGCTCATGGAGTAAAAATGGAGTCTCGGGCTAAGGATGGCAGAAGAGATGGGTGGAGGAACCAGGGTCTCTGGTGACAAAAAGGAGCCACCCTTAACTACCAAGAACGGTTAAAATATTTTGACCACTACAATATTTTTAAAATTAAAAAAAAAAGTAAATGTATGTGTTTATTTGGGGACCAGGAGTCAGGAAATGCACATTTGCCAAAGATACATGCCTGGAAGTCAGAGGCAACTTGCAGGAGTGTGCTCTCTCCTCCCACACTCCGTGTGTCCCAGGGAATGAAGCCCGAGCACTTTTACCTGCTGGCCTATCTCACTGGCCCCTCATCAGCATTTTTAGTGAAAGAAATTAGTTCATGCTGAATTCACCCTAGCTCTAAGTCCCTCTACGTGCAACCCATCTGCAGACAGAGGTAGACCCGCTTTTAAGAGAGATATTTGCTAAATGAGGTCCTGAGGACAGGGTCTAATTTCTCCTCACTGAGGTCTTGCACGGTCTTGAACAAAGAGGCTAGGATGGACAGAGGGACTCCACCAGGGTACTTGGGGAGATTTTTACCTTCGGGCCAACAGAAAGCCTCAGGAGGAAATGGTTCCACCAATACCTTCCTCGGGAACTCCCAAACCCCAGAACTGTGAATAGGAGAGGTTTCTGCTGTCCAGCCTGTGGCACATTGATATAGTAGCAGGAACAGACAGAGACAGGCGTCGGGAGAAAAGATGATGGGAAGCCAGAGTCTGGCCAACAGGGAAGCAGCCATGATAAATCTGTGATTGTTGTTGTTTGTTGAGGGGCATCTCTCTCAGACTAGACAGTTTCCTGGTGAAGAATACACACAGCCTCTGTCTACACAAGGGTACCATCCCACTGAGGCAAGACAGGCATGCATGAGCCAGGGAGCCAGGGGACCCAGGATAGCAGCAGATGCCAGGCTTCAGGGACTATGGCCAAAGACTCAAGGAGCAGAGATATGGAAAGAGTCAGGGGCGGGTGTGTGTGTGGGGACTATCAGCTGAGAGTGTGAAGGCTAGATCTTGCATCCTTTGGCCTTGGCAAGGCTTTATTCTAACCTGAGGGCCCATTCTAAAGGAATGAGGGATTGCAGAGTTAGGGCTGCAGAAGCCAGCATTCCCAGCTTGTGCATTAGGACAGGGTAGGGTGCATCAGAAATGGATAGGGGTGCATCAGGACAGGGTAGAGCTAGCTACCTCTATGTCTGTGACCAGCAGCTGTGACTCAGGGTTGTAAGAACCAGCATTTACTCACAGTGCCACAAGAGAATTTTGCAAGTAGTGTGGGGAACACAGATTGACCTGGAAGTGAGCAGTTTGACTCAGTCCCATAGAAAACTCCAGAAGATGGCTTCTCCACTTATTCTAAAATGCTATGGGTCCTATTGTGCTCCTGGATATTGCTGTGGGCTCAGTAGGGATGAAACTGTCCCACATCTTGTCCCATGGCAGGGAGACAACATGTCAGCAAAAGGCGGGTTCAGGGGACGTTTTGGTACAGATGAAGAGAAGAAGAGATGCAAGGAGGTACTCAAGGGCCCTGGAAGGCTGCCTTGTGATAAAAATAGCTTCCATTTGGCTACTGGGGCCTGAAGATGCACCCACCATTCCTTTTGTAGTTAAAGTGTCTTTGTTCTTCTGTTAAATGCAAACTCCCTTGGGGAGAAATGCTCCCAGAAGCCAGTTAACTTCCAACATCCTAGCAAAACAGTTTAACCCTCAAGGAAGTGCAAGCTGAACCTAATTGGGTTGGAACCAGGGAGGCAGCAGACTCTTGTGGGCAGAGCTGTATTTCTCCTCTGCTCTGCACATGGCACCTGCTCAGTATAAACAATGAGCAATCGAGGAACCCCGAAGATGCAGGAGCAAGCTGGTCTATCTGCTCCTTGGACATGCGTGGTTCTACTTGAACATATCAAGAGCCGTCAATGCCTGGGATGGAGGAACTCGGAGGGGTCTCATCAAGGCATTGGGCTTTGTCACCTGGTAGTCCTCGGAGCAGAAGGATCTCCATGTGAGGTCATCACAGTAATGACATAAGAGACCCAGAAGGAGAAAATCATCATCTTCCAATGACCCTGACCACCTGTTCCTGGTAATGGTGCTTCTGTGTGGGTGGGGGAAAGCTAAGGATGCTGAGGCCATCGAAGGCTTTACGCAGCACGAAGAGAAAGCTGGGATCCATTTAACTTTTTCCACCCCCAATCCAGACACGTGGTAATCCACAGACCAGGGGACTTTTTATGATCTAAAGAGAAGAGACTCTCCCAAATGCAGGGGCACTGTAGACTTCCCATGGCACTAGCCCTGGGCTACCGGAGACTGAATGTCTGCTTCATCCTCAAACGGGACAGCCCAGCCATTGACCCTGAGCATATATTTGCGAGTGACCTCCCACCAGAACTCCCCCTAGCTTTAACCTGGTTTTCCCCAAGTGTTACTGAAATATAAGCAGCCATAGGGTTGGTGCCCGCCAGCCCACAAGTGGAGCCTGGCTGTGGCTGCCTGGAGCCCCTTCGTGCACAATTCCTCCTGTCCTGTTGCCCCAGACCCCCGGGCGGGAACGAAACAGCACACATAGTTTGTCTTTGTATCAGGGTCCAAGTTGACCGAATCATTTTTATGGCAAAGTTCAAAGATTTGGGGGCCCAGGAGAAATGCAGTAGTGCAGCTTACTTCTATCCAGATGACTGCAGGTAGCCCTAGGTTTCTGTACATTTTTACTTCAGAGTGAATGTGCCTGCTTTTATTACCTGTGTGACCCAAACCTGTTTGTGCCTTGGTTCCCCTTTCTGTAAAGTGGGGTGACAGTGGCACCCTTGCAGAACGTTGTAGGAATCGAAGGAGTCAATGCCAAAAACACAGGGAAGGCCACCATGTGGTTTTAGCCACAGGGGTCATGACCTGTCACTGCCCTCCTGGAGACTTTGATGGGGGCCAGTAGGTCCCTCTCATGCTGCTGTTCTCATGAGAAAATTCTATGCAAGGTGCAGAGAGGTAGATTATGGCTGGGTCTAGCTAGAACCTGTGTGTATGTCCTGGCTGGGGAAAAGGGTCTTGGCAGATATAATTAAATTAAGGACTGAGAGGGCCTGGAGAGATGGCTCAGTGGTTACAAGCACTTAACTGCTCTTACAGAGGATCTGGGTTCTGTTCCCAGATGCTACTTGGTAACTCACAACCCTTTAGCTCCAGGTCCAGGGGATCTGATGCCCTCTTCTGACCTCTGGGGGCTCTTGCATGCACATCATGGTGCATGTAAACTCATACAAGGATACACACACACACACATAACAATAATAGAAACCTTTTTTTTAACTGAAGGACCTGGAGATGAGATCCTCTTGGATTAGGCTAGCCCTAAACTCCCATTATAAAAGGAAAGGGGTGCGTTCATAGAAGAGATCAGAACACTACACTGACGTAAATAGGGCAGGAGCAAGGTGGTGACAATGGGCAGACAGATCCCTCTGTGAGTTCAAGGTCAGACTGGTCTACAGCGCAGGACTGCACAGAGAAACCCAGTCTCGGGGTGAAGGGGTTCAGGGTTAGGGAGGAAGGAGTGAGTCTATGAGCCGGAGCGGGCCCCAGGGCTGGAGAGACACTGGAGCTCTGTCTGTCTATACAAGACCCCTGGACCAAGCTATCCTATCCGCACCTCCACTTCAGATTTAGGCTTCTTGCAATGGGGAACGATACACTTTTGTATGTCAGGTAAGCTCCCTACCAGTGAGCCACAGCCACATATGTTTCTGTTGTTCTGTGCGTCCATATGTGTGGTCAGTTTTAGGGAAACCTAAAGAAAGAAATGTAGACAATATCATACAGTTCACATGCAGTAGGAATGAAAAAAAACAATGCTTGGATCACCGTGCATCTGGCCACCTTTGGTCACAGAACAAACACTTGAATCTTTCCTGTGTTCAGGCAGTGGGAATTCTTGGGCTCTTTTGGGTGTCACTGATCATATCACTAACAGGAGGAATCTGTGTAGCACAGTAGAGATAAATGTCAAGGTCATCTGAGGTCACAGCCAAGGCAGATCACCCATCCAAGCGTCTGATGATAAAAGCAATAAGAGTTCTACGGGACCAAGAAACCAAAGACTGCAACACTGGCCAAGTGACCTTGAGGGGATCCTGGCAGTTCTCAGGTCTCGGGTTTCCTGCCCACAAAAGGGAAGATTTGACTATGTGCTTTCTGGGTCCATTCTGCTATGGCAGAGACCTCAGGTATGACATGACAAGCATGTCACGGGTCTCTGCGGCTGTCCTCCCCTCAGCCAGGCGGTGGGGCATTGCAGCAATGTGGCTATGTCCCAGGCAGCTGCAGGCTGCAGAGGAGCCCCTCCTGGTCTCTTACCTGGGGGCTGAAGCAGACACAGAGTTGGGACAATTGTTCCTACTGAGTTTTACTCTACCGTCCTGTGGGTATGCATGTGTGTGCATGTGTGCACACGCACGCACACGGACAGACATATGCACACGAGCACCTTCTCCTTCGCTGTCCTTTCTCATACTCTTGAGTTTATAATAAATTCAAAACCCGAGAATACCTACATCCCCCTCACGCTCTGCCATCTCTCTGCTGTCTGTTCTGAGCAGTCCCCCGTGGGTTATAGGGGAATGAGCTATTTAACCATATCTGCATTTAAAGTGCATTCTCTCCTGGAACTTTCTCAATTAAATCCCCGCCTCAATCTTAGATGATATCGACTATCGCAGAGGTGGGAACACAAACTTTAGGAACCGAAGACACCTCAGGACAAGACTAATGCTTGGTGGCCTCTGTCTGCACATGTTTTGAAATGTTTCTTTTTAGCAGAAATGCAAAAACAGGTGCTTCCCAAACGGTTGAGAATGTGCTGGTATGCAGAGAGGAGCTGGCCTCTCTCCCACTGCTGGACATCAGAAGCACCCTGTCTGAAGCCAGCAGACTCACCTTAGCCTCAGAGCTGGACATCAAGCTGCAGTTCTGAAACAAATCCCACCCTTTCGGGAAAACTCAAGGTTCAGGATTCCAAAGAGCACCTCATTTCCCCCTTCTCTTCATCTTCATCCTCTCCAGGTAAGTAAACCTACCAGGTAGAACAAAGCCTCTCCTAAGCCTGGCATGCAGGGAGGAGAAGGCACTAGAGATATGCCTTAGGAGTGGGCACCCTGCAGTGTCAGGGTTTAAATTAAACTGGGGAGGGATGGGGGAGGCCAGCCCCGCCTGCATCTACTCCCCACACCCAGCTGACACTTGGATTTTGGGTCCTGCCTCTTCAGCAGCAGTCTGCAACTTGCGGCCACCGGGACAGTTCAGCAGCTGAACAGGAGAGAGAGGTAACTTTTGGGCAGGGGAGGGTGTGCTATTGCCGGGTGCAGTTATATGGGTTCAATCTCTCCTCTGTCCCTGCACTCTGCAGAAACTCTGGCTTCAATGAACTCCATCCAGGCTCTTTCTAGCATGACTTGCCAACCGAGCAGCATACAGAAAGCTGAGTCAGTTGCTCGCGGGAGTCAATTTAAAAATAATTTTAAATGCTATTTAAACTCTTTGGGGTGAAAAAGCAGGGGGTGTTCTTTCTCGTGTGGGCTTCACGTGTGTGCATCTTGCGTTTTAATTAGCTGCAGAAAATGTAAGTTTGTGGAGGAAATCATGAGGGGGGGCGGGTTATAATTAAAAAAAAAAAAAAAAACTACTCCATTGCGGTCTCCGCTGCAGTCCCAGCAGCCTGGTTTAACTGCGGAGGCTCTCGGTACAGCCTCCTCTCTTTACCCTTGCCAGAGTCTGGGCGTCTGATCCCTGCCTGAAGGCTGCTCCAAGCTTCCCCCCAACAGCCTCATCTCCTTGCCCACCCACCCTCTGCAGAGGACCCGGGTAAGTAAGCTGATGTCGGGGACAGCTGGGGTTTGAAGGAGAATTTGGACACTGCAGCTTTAAGAATGCCGTACTGCGAAATCTTTCTCCTTCAAGTGACTGCAGAACCTCAGCAGCCGCTGCAGCAGCGGGAGGAGGTGGCTGGAGGTTGGGGGGGGGGCGGAGAAACAGGGGGACCCACTCCTGGATGGGTCAGTTCGTCGGGTACCTTGACCTAGGATGCACTCAGCTCCAGGCAAACCCGAAGCGGTTGATCTCTTTCTCACACGCTGGGGGCGGGGACCCGGTGGACTTCCTGATGAGTTTGGGCTCAGTCCTGCCTGGGTGCCTGCTTGTCGTCTGCTGCCTCGCGTATTAGTGTGGCTCGCTGGCTCTTTAAGACTTGTGCGGTAGAGCTGCTGGAGCAGGCTGGTCTAAGCTGTTGTGATTTTCAGTCCCGTTTGCACTCCGGAGACTCAAAGGCAGCCTCCATGCCCTGTTCATAGAGGGTGCAGGTTTTATTTATTTATTTATTTATTTATTTATTTATTTATTTATTTATTTATTTATTTTCTGGATTTCCTGAGACGAGTGTTGGAGGGAAACTCAAACAGAATGATTTGCTGTTCCTGGGGCAGAGGCTTACCGGTGAAAGAAAGGATGAACCCCTTTGGTCGGCAGCTAGTGCTGAGTGGTGGGTGCCAGGGAGGGAGAGGGGGCCCCATGAACAGTTCATCCTGATGGACTCACCTGCACAGGGAAGGGGATGAAATGCATTCTGGTTATGGGTTCTTTCTGGGGAAGGTCCAAGTACCCTGAGGTACCCAAGCTGTGTCTCTGGTACCCAGACTTCTGTGCGCCCAGCCAGAGCACCACCCCAAAGCTGAGGTGCCAGCTGGCAGAGTTCCAAGCTGGTACTGCTGGCGTGGCATCCCAGACACAGTACTTGGGTCCAGGTCTGCATTGGACATGATGTCACAAAGTGCCAACTGGTGACATATGTCTGACCCTCTGAAGGACTCAGTTCCTTGTGATTCCTCTTTCGACCAGGAGGAAAAATTCTAGGTCTCATCAAACTTCAGTTCAAAAGCTATGCAGCAACCGTCTCAGACATAAATTACCCATGCAGCCTCTGAAACAGCAATTGGGCATTAGCTGTTGAGCCGACAAAGGGGAGCTGCCTGCATGACATTCTGGGTTTGCAACTCTGCAGGGGTCTGCTGGCAAGCACCCTGGTCACACCACACATTTCCCTGCAGTCTTCAGGGAAATGTTCACCTCCAGACAGATATTTTATGGGTGTCAGAGCGCATGCTTACCTTGCCTGGAAAAGCACTCGGGGTTGAGCAATGCCTGTTGGCTTTGTGCACACTCTCCATTCTCCTTCCAGACCACCCTCTGGGTCCATTTCCCAAAATTCATCCCCTGTGTATTTAAAACTGTCTTTGATCTCTGCCCACTAATCAACAACTTTAATTCTCCAGGCTAATCCCTTTGGTGCAGTTGGTTTTGAGCCAGGCCAGTGCATTTGTACATATCATCAGAGTCCCCCATGCCAGCATCTTTTGAGGTCAGCATCCTGTGGTCCTAAGATGGTCCTCATTTGTGTATCACTAGGCCCAAATCTAGCTCCTCCCTGCTCTGCCTCAAACCCCAGAAGCTACTGGGGTGTGTCCTTGGCTCTGGGCTGATCATTTCCCCTCCTTGGAGAGATGAACATCTCTGTGACCTCACCAATGCCGGGTAGGGAGCAGGTGAGGACAGAATGGAGCAGGTCTGGCCAGGCAAACATTCTCCATTCTGTGCCTTCCTGCAGCATGGATGACAAATGGGTGCCCTTTCTATGGGTAATTAGCCAAGGGAGAGGCCTGCAGGTATCAGCTGCAGAGCAAATGCCACCAGTGGGTCCACTCTCCTCCTAAAGGGACGTCAGATGAGACCGAAGTTCAGAGTGGGAGCAGGTGACCCAGTGGTCAGCGTTCTGTTGCTGTTAGGGCTCTTGAACCAGACGGTACATACTGCCAGTGTCAAATGGGCAATGTGGCAGCTACCTAGCATCTCTAAGTGTCTTACTGCAAGAGGTCCCTGCCTCAGACAGTCAGAGTCAGGGCAGAAGTGACCACACCAGCCTGGGTGAGGGGAGGATGCGGCAGAGGTGACACAGCATCAGATCTTAGGACAGGGGCGGGGGCTGCTGAGACACTGCATCCGATCTTAGGACACCCTTATGTCTCAGCAGCCAACCAGGGAGCCACTGTTGAGAGGAGAGCTGGTCCCACAAGCCCTGTGTCTCCCAGGTTTCTCAGACAGAAAATACAGTGCAGGTGGTGACAACCTCCACGCCATCTGAACCCGGTGACCCCTTTGAGAGACCAGCTGGCTTGGGGGATGTCTCGGATCTCAGATCTTCACCAGTGTTGTAGGTGGGGACTTCCAAGGCCTGGGCAGAACTGAAAATCTCTGTGTGTGTGTGTGTGTGTGTGTGTGTGTGTGTGTGTGTGTGTCCCCGTCCCTGTGTGTCTCCCTGTCTCTTTCTGTGTCTCTGTCTCTCTCTGTGTCTCTCTGTTTCTGTCTTTCTCTGTGTCTCTCCCTCTCTCTCTGCATCATCCAGAATCCTCAGAACAGTGAATTATAGTACAGCAAGGCTAATGAGGGGAAATGAGGCTAGCACAGTTTCCCTGAATCAGGTTGGGGGGGGGGGTGCAGTAGGATGCTGAAGGCTGTACACTCTGGTCCCAGGTCAAAGGGAGCCATCCATCCTGTGCACAGGCTCCTGGGACACTTCATCTGCACCAGCGCTGACTCAGGGCCCTTTCTCCAGCTCTTCTACCCCAGCCTTGGCCAGCCAAGCCCTTGAAGCTAGACTCCTTGCGCAGGGGCAGTTGGAGCCCAGGCTGCTGCAGGCCCTCCCCCCGCCCTCTCCTCCTGGGCCAAGTCAGCAGTGCTGACGGCTGCGGGGCTGCAGCAGCAGCGGCGATGCAGAGACCCTGCACCACTGCTCAGGGCGGGCGCAGTGCTCTGCCCGCACCGCGTCCCGACGGCCACCTCCTGGCGGCTGCGCGCAGCCCGCGCCGGGTAGACCCGACCGGACGGCGGCGCTGATTGGTGCAACGAGTGAGTCCCTGGCTTTATTTAGACCACGTTTTCTGGAAGACAATACTTCACTAGAGTGGAGGGCTGGGGGCAGGAGGCAACCCTCCCCAGCCACGGGAGGATGATAAATGAGCAGTTCTGTGCCTGGTGGCTGTTAACTCTGGTGGCTTTGCGCATCCTCGGCCCGACCGTTTCCACAGCTGCTTTGGGACTGCACACCCAAGTGCAAGGTGTGCTTTGAGGGAACTACAGTAGAGAACAGGACAGACCCTCAGAAGGGTTAGGAAGGCTTGGGACCAGACTAGGGAAGTTGTGTCCGGCCATCGGCTTTGAATCTTCTGCTCTGAGACGCCAGCTTGGAAGACAAGTCTGCTTTCTTTTGTGGAGGTAAGGATGGGTTCCCAATTCAAACAGCTAATAGGTGAAGTGAAGGGACCTACTGTGATCCTATGCTTGAATGTTCTCTTTTGGCATTTCTGGGACAGGCTGTGGAGAGAAATACTTGGGAAGTGGTGGGGTCATGTACCCTATGGCGCATAGTTTGTTTGCAGAAGGTTGAACTTGGCTGTGAAGTCCGGCTTCCCCTGCAGAGGGAAAGCAACCCAGTGAATGTGGGTGGGGTCCAGTAGCTGCAGGCCCTCTTGGGTGATGGAATGGGCTTAAACTGGCAGGAACCAAAAGTCTGGAAGCAGAGAGGGAAACCTCAGAGGTCCAGGCAGCATCTTCTACCCAGAGTAGCAGACGGTGGAGAAAGTCTGTAACTGGACAAATGCCGTGGAATTGTTATCCAGGAGCCCATTGCTGGTGAAAGTTTGGTCTGCCAGCCAATGTGGGAAGTCAGAGCGGGCTGCACACAGGACAGCTGGCTTTGGTAGGATTGCTCACAGTTGTGAGATACTTTAGAGACTGGGGCCTGTCGCTGTCCTGGACCCTGAAGTTAATGCTGGGAGAGCCCATTGCTCTGGTTGCCTCCTTTCCCACGGCACAGATTGCCCTTGAGGCCTGCATTGCACTGTGGGAGGGGAGTTGGGGACATAGCCAGAGTGGCAGCACCAGCAGACCCTGCTCTTTCCCTTGCTGGTGTCATCCGTTTTAGGGACCGCCCAGGCTTGTGGCTATCCCAAGAACGGACACCAGGCACCCTCCTGTTCATCCCAGGACAGCACAGCATTGCGGCTGTATCTCCCTGCCAAGGACATGGGGTGAGGTGGCTTCTCCAGAAGAGCTGCACTCTTCAGGCAGAGCCAAGCGGTCACTCCACAGACTAGGGAATGGGGGGGGGGGCTGGAAGCTACAGGAGGGCCGCTTCCAGCAGGCAATGGGATGCTGGTAGAGGGTACCATGGGGAAGAGGCGGCGTGTGGACTCAGGGGGATTACCACGTTGCTAGTGGGATTCGAGGCCTGTGGTGGTAACATCCTGTCCTCTGCACAACACCACCCTCCCCTGCACCCCAATATTGCCTTGTTCCCACTGGTCACAGTGTCCCTGATTGCTCTCCTCTGCAGATCTGATAAAGAATCAGGCTTTGCCATCCCTTTTATGCACTTAAACTTTAACCCCGAGGCCCAAAGCACAGTAACTCTGCAGACACTCCATAGACAAAACCTGAAGATCTCTGGGTATTATCCACCCCAAGCCCTGAGTCGGGCTTGGAGCTGAAGATAGTAAGACCCAGAATTTCCCAAGGACACGGAAGGCTCAGGGCTGACCTGGGATCCCCTAGGACATGTTCCAACCCGGCATATGGGGTAAGGATGAGATCATCAGCGCTGGACCCACCAGGTGCCCCAGTGGTGAACTAGGACAAGGTAAAGAAATCATCGGGGATCTAGAGAGGACTCTGGCCCGGGATCCTAAGAACGGTGAGCAAATCCCAGTGGATGCGAGGCAATTCTGCTTCACTCCCTTTGAGCGCCTCTGCAGCGCCCCTGGTTTACAACTGTCACCGGGCAACGCGCCAACGGGAGAAGCCATTCTGCTGCTTTTATAGTTCCTCCTCTGCGATTCTGGAAAATCAGGGCCACTTGGGTCTGGCGGCTCTCTGTCTGGTTGTTAGTGCTGTAATTCAGACTTTATCCAGCAGGTGGCTCCCAAGGACACGGGAAGGAAATGGAGCCGGCGCTCAGCCTGGCCAGACCGGTTCCCAAGAAAGAGATTTTCAGTTTTCCATGGTCGGGTGAGTTGAAGTAGACAATTGTTTCAAATTTTTCTTTCAATTAATAAGATCAAGAAGTTCGCTTTGAATTTTCCGGGGCAATATTGGTATCTGTGCCATCTTCTGAGCCCATCTTAGTCTTACTTTTGCAATACAGAGTGTTTATTGGTGGGGATTTCATAGCCTGTTCTCGTTTCTTAGAGCTGATCATTTGTGTATCAGCAATTACTGGAAATTTAGCAGTATTCCCAAGAAGGGTCTCTCATTCTATAGGGGCCGGCAAAAGCAGGCCCTGAACTCAGTTTCTGGTGACCCCGGTCACCCCCGCAGGGTTCTGTCTATCCCAGACTTGTAGGATATCACCAAAGACAGAGGAGCGCAGACAAGGACACCACACAGGAATCTGTCCCAGGCTTTGATGTCGTTTTTATCCCATCAGCCTCTGCCTCAAGGACCTGTCTTCCAGTCTTTGGGAGCTCCTGTTGGGAGTCTCGGCTCACTCTTGTATCCGGAGAGGTCCGTTTCTCTCAATTGGTCCCTTATCTTCCACGCAACTTGATGATGCTGTGCGTGGGCGTGGAGGGGTTGAATTACTGCGATTCTCTAAAAATCTGCCCATTTGCTTAAGTCGGATTGTCTTGCTTCTGTGTGATGAAACACACTTTGCAGACTGTGAGTGTCTGAGCTGGATGGTCACGTCTCTGCCACTTCCGGTTTAGATTGCAGTAGGAGCCTGCACTGTAGTCGCCTGTGTGCCCTGCAGAGCAGGAGAGCTGCCAGACCCCTGCTAAGTTCTAGGTGGCCTGTGTGTCCTGCAGAGCAGGAGAGCTGCCAGACCCCTGCTGAGTTCTAGGTGGCGTTTAGGTGACCTTGACGGTGTTGCAGAGAAACGACCAAGAAACTTGAACAGAGTCACCTTAAATGGGACCAATAAGCAAACCAGTTTAAGGTGGTTTTTGTTTTTGAAGTCCTTTTAAGAAATATATTTTGCCAGGTGGCCGTGTGGCACACCTTTAATCCCAGTAGTTGGGAGGCAGAGGCAAGCAGATCTCTGAGGCCAGCGTGGTCTACAGAGCTAGTTCCAGGCCAGCCAGAACTGTTATACAGAGAAACCCTGTCTCAAATATATATGTATACATATATTTTTTTATTCATTGTTCGAGTAGGGACACACATGCATGGAGGTCAGAAGATGGCCAGCAGGAAGGAGTCAGTTCTAGCCTTCTTTCTATCCAGAGTGTTCCAGGGGTTGAACTCAAGTCGCCAGTCAAATTTAGTGGCAAGTACTTTTAGCCATCTCTCTGGTCCAGTCTGATTCACCAATGGTGCAAACCATTACATCTCCCGCAGAGTTCTTCCATCCCACCTCAATCTTTGTGACAAGGTTTACACTGTAGCACAAGCTGCTGGCTTTGAACTCTAAACCATTTCATGATTTAGAAAGCATACCTCAGCCCGGTGGTGGTGGGGCACGCCTTTATTCCCAGCACTTGGGAGGCAGAGGCAGACTGATCTTGGTGAGTTCAAGACCAGCCTGGTCTACAGAGCTAGTTCCAGGACAGGCTCCAAAGCTACACAGAGAAACCCTGTCTTCAAAAACCAAAAAGAAAAAAAAAAAAAAAAAGAAAGAAAGAAAAAACGAAAAAGACGAAGAAAGTGTACCTCCTGAGTGCTAGAATTACAAGCATGAGTCACCAACACTCAGCTGTACCCTCTTAGCAACTCAGCTTAACACAAAGAATTTGCTGGGGACTGAGGTCCTACCTCTGTAGAGCACCTGCCCAGCATGCAGGAGGCCTTGGGTTCAACCCCGAGCACCAAATAGAGAAGAGAAGAAAGAAAGAATCGGCTTGTGTCTGCTGTTGTGAGATACACGGGAGTATGCAAGGGAAGCAAGGTCTCAAAGCCAGGAGCTCAGGAAGCAGAGCAAGACAGATCTCTGTGAGTTTGAGGCCAGCCTGGTCTATAGAGCAAGTTCCAGGACAGGCTCCAAAGCCCTGGGGGGGGGGGGGGAATTAAAGTCAACAGGAGAGGGGTGGCTCAGGTGAAGACGCTAGCCTCCAAGCCTGCTGGCCTGTGTTTAACCCCCAAGACCCACATGTTGGAAGGAGAGGACTGACTCCCACAAGTGGCCCCTCCCCCCCACTCCCACACCCACAGCACAGTAGCATCCTCATAGTCACACTAAATAACTAATAAATAAATGTCTAAGTCGATGCAGGGAGGAAGGCTAGGCATGTAGTGTAGCTCAGTTGATAGTGTTTCTCTAGTTTGCACAAGACCCTGGGTCAACAGGGATGGAAGGAGGTTGGTGGACCATTCCCATATGCCAGCATTTGAGAGAGGAAAGAGGAGATGGAGAGTTTAGCGGTGCGCTTCCACACGCTAGGCTAGCACTGACCTATGTCTCCAGACCTTTGTTTATCGTTTTATTCTTATTTTAAGACGGAATCTAGCTAAGTTGCCCAGGCTGGCCTTGAACTCACTGTGTATCCTAGGCAAACCTTGAGCCATAGTTCTCCTGCCTCAGCCCCCTGAGCAGCTGGGATTACAAGCTTGAACCTCCATGCCTGTCAGGATTGTGAGTCTTAGACCAAGCTGGTCTTACGTAGAAGTTCAAGGTCATCAAGAACTGCAAGTGAGACTCTTGCAAAAGAGGAAAATAAGCTAGTCAACAGCAAGTGGGTAGTCTACTGTTTACCAAGCGCGTGTGCTGTGTGTGTAGTGTGTGTGTGTGTATGTATGTGTGTGGTGTTTGTGGTGTGTGTATGGTGTGTGTGTATGGTGTGTATGTGTGTGTGTGTGGTGTGTGTATGGTGTATGTGGGGTGTGTATGTGTGTGTGTGTGTGGTGTGTGTGTGTATGTGGTGTGTGTATGGTGTGTGTGTATGGTGTGTATGTGTGTGGTATGTGTGTATTTGTGTGTGTAAGGATCAATAGCCTTGTACTTTATCACTAGAAGGGGACCAAGTCTGCTCTGGATGACAGGGCTGGGGTAGCTCCTTCTCCTTCTTGGTCCATTTACTGGGTAGGAGGCATTGATGGCCAGCAGGTCCAGTCCTGGGGCTCAGCTCCCCTTCGCTCAGTTCCTGAGGCCACCCCTGAGCCTTGTGTCCTTGAGCATCTTGCTGTGGGGCTGTCTGCTGGGGGTGGGGCTGCTCTCCTGGGCCTGGTGTGTTTTACAGCACTCGTGCAAAAGGCACAATCACATGCACTGCGGTTGTATGTGAAAAAAAGCAATCCGTTGCAATGTTCAAATCATGCACTTTCTTTCTAATGCTGTTTTGACATTTCTTTCTTTAGTAACATCTCAAGTCCCCTAAGACGTGGCAGTGGCCTCGATGCCTCGTGTTGTCTGAAATATGGTACTCTCCCATCTCCCACTTGAGATCTAAAGGTCACCTTGTCCTGCAACCCAAGTGGCGAATTCAGAGTCTCCAAGAGTCTAGGCTGCCCCACATGTTTAAGACAGTCATGGTATGTAGTTCCTGGTCTGGAACTCACTATATAGACCAGGCTGGTCTTGAACTCACAGAACTCTGTCAGCCTCTACCTCTGCCTCCTAAGTGCTGAGATTAAAGATGTGTGAAACCAATCTGGGCAAATTTTAGTTATTTCACATCAACAAGCAGCATAAGCAATTTCTTCTAAGCATGGCTTTTCTTCCAAAGGGAGTCAGAAAGGGCTGCCTCATGATAAAATTGCATAACGGAGCGGGTACATGCCTGAGATTCCAGCTACTCAGGAGGCCGAAGCAGGAGGGCCAAAAGTTCAAGGCCACCTGGGCAACTTTGTGCACTCTTGACTCAATACCGGAAAACCCCAAAAGAACAAACACAAAAAGAAGAAAACTGTACAGGGCTGGGATGTAACTCAGTGGGTGCAGACTTGGCTGGCATGTGAGAGGCCCTGGGTTTAACCTCTGGGAAAAAAGTAAAGTAAGGATTGCGAAAAGGGTGGGGACTTATCTGTGACATTCCTGCTGTGCCGTCCTTGACCCAGGGGCCACCTAGGCCACCCAACAGGTTCAGAAGGAATACAGCACTCAGCTTAGCGCCCTAGAGCCATGCTTGGTCGCTTGGTCACCTCTGAGGCACCTCTCTGTCCTTACACATCTGGTATTCTCGTGTCATTGGTAAGGTGCAGGGTCCTTCAGTGACATCCCAAGACTGCAGCCCCTTAACTGAAAGGAGGAGGCATTCCTCCAGGTGGGAGTGTGGAGAGGTATATCCTTAGGAGCCCCAAACGTAGTCATCTTGATGTGCACCTGGCCTTGGGACAAGGTGAGCTTTGCTAACTGTGATACCCTTTTGTTTCTTTAGGTCCTAGTGGCCCAAAGTGGCTTCTGTCCCACTGGGTGCCTGCAGAGGGAGAGACATGCAGCAGCTTTGGCCCTGGTGAGTGCTCTCATCTCTCTGGCTGGGAATCTGGATGCTTTATGAGTGTGATTTCCCCATAGCCATGTTAACCTTCTTCCTACTTGTACAAGACAGGGTAGGCTAAGCCTGCAGCTTCCTGAATGCCCGGAAACTCTGCAGGTCTCTCTGTCAGCAGAATGTGTGGTAGAGCAGGCAGGACAGAAAGACCTTGTCCTGGGGAGTTGTAAGTCTTCCCTGATGGTTTCTTGTTGGAGATATTCCATCCTAGGATCTGGCGCTGTCATCTCTGGCCCGATCTTTGGGTCTCTACTGCCCCTTGTGTGGGCAATCTTTTAGTGAGTATCCTATTTCTGTTCTAGGCGCCCCTACAACATCTCCCTCCTCCCCTGACTCCGGGTCCTCAAAGCCAGGGTGTCACCCTCTGTTTTGCAGAACAAACCCAAGTCCCTCCAGGCACAGTCCCCCTCCCATCCCTGACTAATGATGGAATCCTACAGGGACATACATGAGCGACCGGGTGTCTGAATGGATGTTTGAGCTAGGAGAGAACCGTGTGCCTTCTGTGGCCCTGTGGTGGAGAGAAAAGAATATGAGTGCGGTGGGGGGTGAGGAGGAGGCTGGGTGGGGCCGGGGACTGGGTGTCGTTGGATGATAGAGTGCTTACATAGTCCTGTGTAGAGTCCCAGCTGCATCCCAGCACTGACTGAGCCTGCACAGTGGCCTCAAGAAGCAGAGGCAGAAGGGTCAGAAGTTCAAGGTCAGTCTGGACCACATGAAACCATGTGGCAAAAAGAAAAAGAAGGCCCTGGCGTGGTGGCAAAAGCCTTTAGTCCCAGCACTTGACAGGCAGAGGCAGAGTGGTTTCATTGAGTCAGGCCAGCCTGGTCTATATTTCAAGCTCCAGGATGGTCAGGACTACAAGAGAGACCTTGTCTCAAAACAAAAAACAAAACAAAACAAAAGAAGCCTGAGGCTGGCAAGATGATTCAATCAGCAAGACTGCTTGCTGCCAAGGCTGGAGAGATGAGTCAGCAGTCAGGAGCACTGGCTGCTCTTCCAGAGGATCTGGGTTCAATTCCCAGCACTCACATGGCAGCTCTCCACTGTCTGTAATTGCAATTCCAGGAGTTCCGACACTTTCACACAGACACACATGCAGGCAAAAACACCAACGCACATTTTGAAAAAAGTTCTTGCCGCCAAACAGTCCCCAACCCACGCGATAAGGGAGAGAATTGATGTGCACGTTGTCCTGCGACTTTCACATGTGGGCTGTATAAATGAGCATTTATGTGGTGACTGTCCTGGGGTGTCTGTCTCTGTCTCTTCCATACAGGGACCCTGGGGACTGAGGAAGGATCTGCATTCAGAGTCACCACTGTGGTGTCAGTAAGGTGTGCTGCCCATTCAGGGAGGGAGGGGGCGACATGTGAACAAAGGCTGAGATATGGCATTGCTCATAACAAGTGAGGAGACGCGGGTCAGGAAGATTCAACAGATCTTTCAAAGGTCACTGTGAAGCAGTTAAGTGAGCAGAAGGAGAGGACTGACTTGCAAAAAGTTCTCTGATAGCCATATACACTTGCAAGTTGTCCTCTGACCACACACCACACACACACACACATCTCACATACACATACACACATACACACACACACCACACATAACACACATACCACACACACACCACACATACCACACACAACACACACACAACATACACATACCACACACACACATCACATACCACACACACATCACACACATCACATACACACACCACACACACATCACATATCACACATCACACACACACCACATCACACACACATCACACATACACACACCACACACACATCACACACACACACTACACACACACACCACACACACACACTACACACACACCACACACACACCACACACACATCACTTATCACACATCACACACACACCACATCACACACACATCACACATACACATACCACACACACACACATCACACATACACACACCACACACACACATCACACACACGCCACACACACATCACACACCACACATACCACACACACATCACACACCACACATACCACACACACATCACATACACACCACACATACCACATACACATCACATACACACCACACATACCACACACACATCACATACACACCACACACACACTATACACATCACACACACACACTACACACACACACCACACACACCCACACACACATCACACACCACACATACACACACACATCACATACACACCACACACACACTATACACATCACACACACCACACATACACACACCACACACACCCACCATAAAATAAATCAGTAAACCTAAGAAGAAGAGAGGAAGGAAGGAAATCATCATGATGGTGCCTGTCTGTAATTCTAGACCTTGGGAGGCAGAAGCAGGAGGGTCAGGAGTTCAAGGTCATCCTGAGCTGTAGAGTGCATTTGAGGCCAGCCTGGCATTTGAGACTATAGCTCCAGAAACATTTTTCTTTTTTTAAGATAAAGAAAGAAAGAAGGCTTGGAGTTAGTTGAGGGCACCTTCATTTAGGTGTGATGAAGACCCACGGGGAGGTTCTTCATAGAGGAATAATGGGAGTTGCCCCTTCCTAGAGACTCGCTGTGTTGAACTTGGACTCTGGTGAGCAAGGGCCAAGTGAAATCCGGTATGACACCATGACTGTCACATGAGCAGGAGCACTGAGTGACTTGGAAGAGATCAGAAGCAATGTGTGTCAGAAAGGTAGAGGAGTCCTGACCGAGGTGTGCTTTGGTGGGAAGCAGCAGGCTCGGCAGCTGGATGGGATGGCCTGTGGTGTGTGTGTGTGTGTGTGTGTGTGTGTGTGTGTGTGTATGATGGGTATGGGGTGTGTGTGTGTGTGTGGTGTGTTATGGTGGTATGTGTGTGTGATGTGTATATGGTGTGTGTGTGTGTATGGTGTGTGTGCACGCGTGTGTGTATGTGTGTATGATGTGTATGGTGTGTGTGCATATGTGTGTGATGTGTGTATGGTGCGTGTGGTGTGTGTGTGTGTGATGTGTATATGGTGTGTGTGTGTGTGTGTATGGTGTGTATGGTGTGTGTGTATGTCTGTGTGTATATGTGTATGGGTGTGTATAGTGTGTGTGGTGTGTGTGCGTGTGATGTGTATATGGTGCTGGTGTGTATGTGTGGTGTGTGTGTGTGTATGGTGTGTGTGCACGCGTGTGTGTATGTGTGTATGATGTGTATGGTGTGTGTGCATATGTGTGTGATGTGTATATGGTATGTGTGTGTATGGTGTGTGTGCACGCGTGTGTGTATGTGTGTATGATGTGTATGGTGTGTGTGCATATGTGTGTGATGTGTGTATGGTGTGTGTGGTGTGTGCGTGTGTGATGTGTGTATGGTGGTGGTGTGTATGTGTGGTGTGTGTGTGATGTGTATATGGTGTGTGTGTGTGTGTATGGTGTGTATGGTGTGTGTGTATGTCTGTGTGTGTATGTGTATGGGTGTGTATGGTGCGTGTGGTGTGTGCGTGTGATGTGTGTATGGTGGTGGTGTGTATGTGTGGTGTGTGTGATGTGTATGGTGTGTGTGGTGTGTGTGTATGTCTGTGTGTGTATGTGTATGGGTGTGTATGGTGCGTGTGGTGTGTGTGCGTGTGATGTGTGTATGGTGCTGGTATGTATGTGTGGTGTGTGTGTGTGTCTGGAAGGAGGGAGTGCTGCCTTTGGAGCTGGGATGACTTGAGAGGAGTACTGTGTGTAGGTGGAGTACAGATGGGACCTTAATTTTACATGTGATTCCTGTACACATCCTGGGACTTTGCATTTTGGAGTCAGAAGATAGGGTGAATGGTTTCAGGTGTCTGTGGATAAGCAACACCAAAAGTCCACAGTACACAGTATCATCAGGGGGAGAGAGGGAGGTAGAATAAGGGCCAATCCCTGGCATCTGCCAACTGGAAAAAGGAGAAGTTCAGAGCAGGAACCAGCAGAAGAGACCAGTGAATGACAGGTGATATTGTCCAAATAATACACAGATAATACACAGAGATGCTATGTTAGATATAAGGCTGTTGGCTTGTTATTAATGTTTCTTATTGGCTTCTTAACCTATTTTCATTAATCTAAGTGTTTCCATGTGGTCTTGGGTTACCGTAGAAAGAGTCTGGACCTCTTATTCCTCTTGGTCATATACTTCCAATCTCCTCTCTTCTACATCTCCCAGAATCATCCTTGTCTCCTAGTCCCGCCTATCTTGCTTTCCTATTGGCCAACAGTGCTTTATTCATTAACCAATAAGAGAAACATATTTACAGAATGACAACTCTCATCATCTCTTCTTTTCTGTCTAAATAAAAAGAAGGGTTTTAACCTTAATATAGCAATATAGTAATATAGCAAAATGTAACAAAACAGTTATCAACTAAGAACCACAGTTAATATTTAGTCCATTAACATTATCAAGAATTAAAGAAAACATTTTATCATCTATCCTATTTTTGTGAGTCTAAAGTCTTATATGTACTTAATTTTTATCCTAATTAAGGAAAACTATAACCATAACTATCTGTCTTTAACTCCATCAAAGACTACAGAAGGGTAATATATAAACACTCTAGAAATGACAGAGACAACTCACCTGGTCAGTCACCCAAAGTTCTTCTGTAATGTTCCATCTTTAGCCTATAGGCCATAGTGTGTCTGGAAGACTCCTCAGAAAATCGGGAAACTTTAAACTGTCCACCTGTGTTGGCAGTTTGTCAGTCACCTTTCTCTGTGTCCTGCAGAATGTCTGTCAGACTCTTCCATGAAGCAGGAACTCTGTAGCAATGTCCATCTTGTTTCAGCAGTCACTTTTCTGTGAGTCCTGCATGTCCAGTTTATCAGCATAAAGTCAAACAGTCCAGACAAGAGCAGTATCTTGTCCAAATGGCTAGTCTTGCCATAAATGGAGTAAACTCCATAACGAGTTTCTTCTATGTCTATCTTCCTTTTTGACAAAGGTAGTGTTGTCAGGAGCAGTTCTGCCTCACTGGTAAAACAAACAAACAAACAAAAAACCTTAAACCATTTTAAATGTCATATTCTGTAGGTCTTTGAAAGGTTTGAAGAATGTGTATCCATTTGAAATATATTTTTGTATATCTAGAAAACCTAACAACTATAAGTTTTGACTATGATAGGTGTCTATATATAATCTGTACTAAATTATACATTATATTTTAAAATGAGCTATATATACACAATCCTAAACAAGAGAAATATACATATTACAAAATTGATCTTAAATTGTTTTAATAAATGAAAATCCATTTTAAAACAAAGTATTCATTTCTATTCCATAAGCCCCTTTTTGCCTTTAAAAAGAGATCGGTTGTGGTCATTAATCATTTATAACCAACCCCATTTAAATGAAAACAAACATTTGTAAACAATATTTGGGAATTTGGGCATCATTCTTTCCAAAATACTTCCTGCTGGTAGGGGGCGCTGTCATGGGGGATCCTAAGAAGATGCAGAAATCCTGGCTGTAGTCTGCAAGGCTGCCTTGTCCCAGCTGTTTTGAATGTTGGATCAACTGGGACACTGCTTCAGGGGGTCTTGCTTGATCAAACCATGTTAGTCTGGAAGGAATCCACAGCTTTTCATTTTCTGTGGGAAAAAAAAAATAGAAATTCTTTTCCCCCAGTTACCTGTCCTTAGACTTAAATTTTGGAGTCAAAGTATTTTTAAAATATATAAATTGGATTAATCCAGCAGCATTTCTTTTAACAGTTGCTGCTATTTCCTCAGCAGTCAAACGATACAAAGACGACACAATAGCATACAGTATCCAGACTCTCCGTGTATTTTTTATTTTTACGTGGCTTTTTTATTACTCTATTTTTTTTTATTTTTTTATTTATTGAGACAGGGTTTCTCTGCATAAATTTAGCTGCCCTGGAATTTACTCTGTACACCAGGTTCTTTGAAATAACAGAGATTTGCTTGCCTCTGCCTCGCAAGTGCTGGAATTAAAGGTGTGCGCCACCACACCCAGCTACTCTATTTTTTTTCTTTTTTAACCACTTTTTCCTATTTCTTTTTCTCCCCATGCCTAGTATATTTTAAAACACACTGTAAACTGTTAGAGTTTTTCTTTATCTAAATCTGTCTTTACTGTGAATCTTTATTTTTTCTTGGCCACGAGTCTTTTATCTGCTAAACAACATTGTTAAAATTAAAGCCACAGCTGTCTTAGGGTCTATCCAAGATGGCAGGGGTACATTTACCACCAGCAGCGAGAGCTGGACTCACAGCCTTGGTCTATGCCATCTAGCATCATGTTGTTGACTTGGAGATGTGATCACTGCCATCGCTAGCTCTCGTACACACCATTAAGTTGTTAGCATGGTTTGTCCCTTATGCTGGGTCGGGAAATCTCCCTTAAAGAAGCTGTGCAAATTTCTGCTTGTCTCTAGCAAAATAGAGCCCACCTGAGAAAAATGTTGCTATCAAGAACACTTGTTTGTCTCTGTTATTTTATTTTTAAAATCCTTTTTTTAAGCTTTTGTTAAGTTTTAAGTGGAAGTTTTTAGGTCCCACGTTGGGCACCATTTTGTTAGGAGCAGTTTTTCCCACCAGCCTGGTCCCAGAGCCATGTCAGCCCCCAAATAACACAGAGAGAAGATGTATTAGATATAAAGCTGTTGGCCAGTACTAGCGTTTCTTATTGGCTAGCTCTGTCTTAAGTATTAACCCATTGCTATTAATCTAAGTGTTTCCACATGGTCTTGGCTTTCCGGAGAAAGGGTCCGGAACTCTTACTCCTCTTGGTCCTACATTTTGACTCTTCTCTCTACTACATCTCCCATCAATCCTCCTGCCTCAGCCTCCATCCATGGCTGCAAGTAGCACAGGAATTCAGAGGAGCCTGTGCAGAGGTCAAAGGACAACTTATACCAGTTGGTCCTCTCCTCCTTCTACCATGTGGGATCCAGAGATCAAACTCAGGTCATCAGGTTTTGTAGCAAGCCCCTTTACCCACTGAGCTATCTTGTCAGCCCAGATCTAGGGACTGCACAGAGCTGCCGAGGGAACAAATGTGATCCAGACTCTCAGACACAGAACAGTCTCGACCAGTGGTGTTTATGTATCTGTATGGTTACTGATGAAACAACTGTCCATCTAGCTACCGGCTGATAATCAGTTGTCTTAGAACAAGGCACTCCTTGGTCCCTGACGAGAGAAAGGCTGATCTGACTCAGGAGCCACACGACAGCTTTAGAAGCTGGCAAACTGGCAGGACCTTCATGCTGCTAAAGTCTGGTGTCCAGTCAACGGCGCTGGGAGTACTGTTGGCACAATGGGCCAGCTGATTTTGGTTTTTAATCTGTTGTGATCTGTTTGCAAAGCCAAGTCAATATGTTTTTGTTATCAGAGACAAAGCCTGGAGAATTGTGCTCAATGACGTCCGTGGGTCTCTATGTACTCTGTAGGCACCGTGGAGCACCCGTCTTATGCCATACATATATATGCATGTGCACACATACACAAACACAAGCATGGCCTGTGTGTCTCCCCGTCAAACGGTACTCTGATGTGAGGCAGTGGTCAAGGAAGCCTCTCTCCCAAGACACTATTCTTCTACAGTTTGGGGTGGTGTCCCTGGAATCCTGTCTGAAGAAGGGGAAGAAACAGGCTGCCCAGATCTCTTGACTCTGGCCTCAAATCAGCTGCAGCTATAGGATGCCTGACTTCTTGTCACCCACCATCAGATGAGAGAGGTTCTAGGCTAGGGGAGTGGGTAGACAGTCAGCGACCTAGCTGGGTTGGGAAGAATGCAAACTTGGCTTTGTCCCCCTTCCCCTTTTGATGTTAGGGAAAGAATATGGGGCTTCTTGATGTTGGACAAGTAGACTACTGATAAGCCCCTTTTGTTACTCCTTTTCAGTCTTTGTGCATGTGTGTATATGAGTGTGTGTATGTGTGTGTGTGTGAGAGAGAGATTGTATGTGTGTGTGCATGTGTGTGTATGTGAGAGAGAGTGTGTGAGTGTGTGTGCATGTGCATGTGCGTGCGTGTATGTGTGTGAGTGTGAATGTGTGTGTGTATGCGCGCACGCATGCGTGCGTGCCTGTGTGTGTGCGTGCGTACGTGCGTATGTTTAAGTGTGTGTGAGAGTTTGTGTGAGTATGTGTGTATGCACGTGTCCGTGTGTGTGCGTGCAGGCATGCATGCATGTGAGTGTCTGTGTGTGCGCGCATGTGTGTATGTGAGAGAGATTGTGTGAGTATGTGTGTGCTCATATGTGTGCATGTGTGTGCACGCGTGTGTGCGCGCGTGTGTGCGCGTGCACGTGAATGCACGCACACACAATCTCAGGTCCTTGCCTTCCACCTTGTTTGAGACACGGGGCCTCTTGTTTTTGCTCCTGGCCCAGGAACTTGCAGGAATTCTTCTGTCTCCCTCTCCCATCTCACTGTAGGAACACTAAGACTACAGATGTGTGCAACCTCCCCCAAACAATGCCACTAACAAACAGGGGACCAAACATTGAACTGTCCCCAGACTATGTGAAATACTACATCCAAACCACCACACCATACAACCATCACTTTCTTTAATTCTAGAACATTTTCTAACTCCTTTGAAAATTCTCCCTTTTATTCCAGATCTCGTCATAAGAGCTCAGTGCTCCTGGACTTCCTGGATGACTTAGGTCTAGAAACATCTGGAGCATTCTATAGCTCATGTTGGAGAGGAAAGTGTGCAGTAGCCATAAACACTTCTGGCATCAGTGGGCACATAGGAGACACCAAGGTTTCTTGGAGCAGCATATGACACCTGTGTCTGGGGACATGGGCTGGTGTGCCTGGGGACTCACGCATCTCTGAAATTCCCTCCCTCTAGAGACCGCTGATGTTGCCTGGAGGCCAAGTATGAGGCTCAGGTTTTTGTGAGGTTCTAAAGAAAAACTAGGGAGAGGTAGGACTGAACCTGTCTAACAGAGAGACCTCCCTAAAACAGTCCTTAGCCAAATATCAAAGCATATCTCATCATCCCAGCATGCAGGGAGCTGAGGCAGGAGGACCATGAGTTTAAGGCTAGTCCATGCTACATAGCCTCAAAAACAAAAACAAATAAACAAAACCAAGAACTGAGGGTCTGCTTCTTAGCAGGAACAAGGTCCTGGGTTTGTTCCCTACAATAAGAGGGGGGGGGGAATCTTATTTCTACAGTGACGTTATAGAGAAAAACAGTAGGCCTAGACTGATGCAGCCTCCAAGGATGGAAAATGCTAAGGACTGGGCTTTGTTAGTTTTCTCTTGGTGGAATACAGTATCTATACAGTGTGTCTATCTGACTGTTAGCTGTCCACATCGAGACGGTAGTTCTCAGAGAAAAGTAGGGTACAGAGCCTGTGGGGATGGAGCACCCAGATACGAGTGCTCCCATGGGTCTATCTCTATGGAGAAGACAGTGAAGGGTATTCTGCAAGCCTATGACACAGTAGGTGCTCCCAGAGCCCAAAAAGATGAGCAGGGGAGGGGATATCTGCTGCCTGCCAGAACTGACCGCAGTCCCTCCCTCCCCTCGCCCTCCTTCCCAGGGGAGGGCTCATATGTTAATTCATTCTCTTCCCCACTGCAACAAGGGCAAGTTTTACTTTTCTGGTCCTCTCCTATAATTTACAGAGGACTGGTGGTATCTCAAAAGATTCTCTGAGAAGCTCACCAAAATCTCCAGGGGAGAGTTAAGATGATGCCCCGTGCTACAAGTGTGTGTGTGTGTGTGTGTGTGTGTGTGTGTGTGTGTGTTTGAACTCATAGCACCAAAGGTCACACTGTGAGTCAGAAGGGGAACCCACTTTGCCTGTCCACAAAACCTTGCCCTAGCTGGGTGTGCTGCAACACCCTTTAATCTCAGTGCTCAAGAGGCAGAAGCAGGCGGGTCTCTGTGCATTTGAAGTCAACATGGTCTACACAGTGAGTTCCAGGCCAGGCAGGGTTCCATAGAAAGACCCTGTCTTAAAAAACAAACACCCCTTTATGGCCCTCCAGCCTCCTTTTACAGGGACTCTGGAGACCTTTATAGGGAGGGTGGAACTCCTGCCACCACTACAATGGCTGGGCCTGCTCAGCAGTGATTCACCTGTGCCTGTCATTTGTCATGGGTTTCTGGGCTCACTCTAGGTCTCTTGAGATCTCCCAGATACTAGAAGCCTGGGGAAACAGAATGCACATACGCATCCCAGTGAGCTCAGTTTCCTGTTATGTGAAATGGGGACAGCTCAAGTGGCACTGCCCACATGTCCTTGTTTGCCTCTCTCCTCCCCAGAACCCCTTTTCCTCCCACGAAGGAGGCGTGGCGTCTCTCCATCTCACTTCAGACAGTTTTTCTCTGCTGACCGGGGACAGCTTCCGTGTTCGTGTTTTGTGCTCGCAGAGCCCCTCTGAAGTGTGAATTCCAAGTGTGTAGAGAGCTGGAGGTCGCGTGCATGGGTGTGAATCTGCCAGGAGGACCCGCTGCTGCCCAGGGGCTTCTGTCTAAGGCAGAGGTTTTTATAACAGGAGTCACGTGAGCCTGCTGCTTAGTACCTGAGCGCCGCCGACCCAAGAGCAATTAATTTGTCTCTGGAGTGTCCTAGCTGAGCCTGGGATACATAATAATGGCTGGGGACAGGATGAGAGGTGGAGTTTCCCTTCCACAGGGCAGGGCAGCCCTCGGGGCTGTCCACACTGCGCCTCTCCCAACTTCAAGGGGGTCCTGCGCCTTAGGCACTGGATGGAGAGGAAACCGTGAGAAATGGGAGGCGCGTGCCTGGCTGGTTGCCCAGACTCCTCCCTAGGCTCTCAGCTCGGTACTTCGGTCTCAGTACAAAAGCCATGCTCCACTCGGGTCTCTTGCCCTGCACTCCCGGCTCCAGAGCGCCCGGCACTCAGAGTCTCCCTCACCCCTGGGACCAGCTCACCGAGTTAAGGCGTGAGTGCAGAGCTGGGTCGGCCCAGCGTCTGGGGGTGCCAGAACTTGGGGGCACGGTGAATGGGGACAGGGACAGGACGCAGGTCAAATGGGCGGTGGCCACCGCAGGGTGCTTGTTCCTGCCTTTAGAACCTGGGGCTGCTTAGGATATCCGAACATTCTGAGCTGGCAATGTCTCAGAGAGGACGCTTCCATACTTTAGTGACATGAACATGGATGGGACTTTTCTGCCCTCTTCCCGGCTGGGCATTGTGGCGAGTGTCCTTGTGGTTTCTGTTTGCTTATTATAGGCCCACTCGGGCTTCGGTCGCGAGGGTTCCCGGGAAGGATCGTCATGGCCGGGGTGCACGCTGACATGGCCCCTAGGGTGGCACGCCCTGGGACTGGCCAGGCGAGCTGGGGCGAGGGGCGCTGCGCAAACTCTGAGCTCTCATTGGGGAAAAGACAACCCCGGCAGAGCGGAGGCGGAGGCTCGGGACCCCAGAGTCTACTACTCGCGCATTAGGACCCCAGTCCGGCTGCCTGGTTCCTCTGTGGTTGGTGCCCCGGCCACCTCTCGTCCAGCGTGGCCAGCGCACAGACCAGCGTGACCCTGCTCCCGCAGTGCCGCCCGGGGACCCCGCGCTCGCTGGCACCTTGCCTTTTGCCCACATTGACCCCCTTTCTCTCTCCAGGTGGCGGTGATGTGGCCGCACCAACCATCTGGAGCGACCCCTAACTCCCGTGATGCGGAACTGGAGAGGCGTCTTCCATCCCCGGAGCCTCGAAGTGCCTGGGGGAGGATCGAGCGGTGGCTGTGCCTGGGCTTGCCTGGGCTTGTTCAGAGCGGGGCTGCTCCCCTCTGGGAGCTGCTCAGATCGGGGGCTTTTGGAGCCGTTGCCAGAGTTTGGAAGCCAAAGCCGGGGATACAGGGGCCTGGGGGCTGCGCACCTGCTCGCTGCGGAGCTCAGGTAACCAATGAGTTAGTTGGGTCCTCCTGTCTATCTGAAAGTGTTCAAGGGAGGCAGGAACTAGGCCGAATACTTTAGTGATAATTACAGAAAAAAAAAAAAAAAAAACTGCTGGTTGCCCTTGGAAGGCAAACAGTTTCCAAGAAGTAACAAAATGTCCTTTGATATCTTCATCTCTGGAGAGAAAAGATTCCTTTGAGGGAGGTTTGCTTGGGGCAGTTTTTTTTTCTTCTTTGATCTGTCTTGGGTGTGAGAAAGGCTCTGGTGCCCCTGTGTTGACCAACCAGAGAGCTAAAGCCCCCTGACTCCCAGGTCCTCTTCCCCAAGCACGAGCTGGGCAGTGACTCTGTCTCCCAGAATTGTACTGAGAATTTTATTAGGGAAGAAGCAAAATGCTTGGGTCACTGAAGCTGTACTCTGTATGAGGGTTAGTGTTTAGATGATGTGTGTGTGTGTGTGTGTGTGTGTGTGTAAGACAAAGTACTACCATGTAGCCTAAGCTGGACTTGAGCTGGAGGCATCTTCCTGTCTCAGCTTCCTGCGTGTAGATTAGTGTTCTAATGATGGAGCAGGGGCATTTCAGCCTCCACCCCCAAACCCCCAAGTGAGTGAGTGCCCTTGCTGGGAGGAGTACCACATACCCCACCACACAGTGCTTTACTATTCCTTAGTGCTCCCCGCCCCATCCCAGAGTAGCAGGGCCAAAGCCCCAGGCGCCCCCCCCTTCCCCAGGCTAATATTAAAGGTTTTCCTTTTGGGCTCTTAGCGTCCTTAATAAATGAATTTAAGAATGGACTCGGAGGGCAGCTCAAGGACAGTTTTATTAGAATGTGAGAACGACAACAAGGCAGGCGAGCTGTGAGTCTTGGTGGGTGCCAGGAGGAGGGAGCGGGTGGGGGGGGAGCAGAAGAGTGAGTCACACCTTTTGCAGTGGAGGTGGGAAGCGGATGCATGGCAGGAGTGAGGGGCTTCAGAGAGCACAGAAGCACCAGGGGCTGGAGAGAGCCGGCTTGAGTATCCCAAAGAAAAAGTACCTGCTTTTCCGTGTTGGGACTCGAACTCAGAGCAGCCAGAGGTTGCATGGAGAAGGGCGTTTCCAGGAAGGAAGGACAAGCGCATCATCTCCTTAGGGGGATAATTATTTCTCCCATCTTCTTAGCTAGTCTTCAGGAGAATCAGGTTCCCTGGATGTGTGTGTTGAGGGGAGGGTGGGGATAGACTTCCTCAAGGTGATTGACAAGCCCCATTGAATTAACTGTTAAAAGCAGGAGACAAGAGTAAGTCATGTTTTGGGGTAGCTTAGGATGTCAGATCTCCACCCCTAGGCAGAGGTGGAGCTTCTTTCTACTCTATTCTCTTGACCAGGAGGAATTAGCTTTCCCTTAATGAGCCTCCATCCTTTTACTTGGCATTTTAAATCTTAAGGAGGCGATTAAATGTTTCCATTTGTAGCATTACCAGGGAAACAGGAAGGGGGCCGATAAGCCCCTGATATCTAGCTGCCTAACATTAGGTGACCACCTAGCAGCACCTGAGGGAGAGGCCTGCTGCCAAACCTCCCCCAGCCCCGCGCCTGGCAGGCTATAGGAGAGGGCTCTGCCCAGACCTGCGGTCTCCTGACAATCTATGCTTGGGCTCACGAACTAGACATGACTGGGCCTCTTGTATAAAATGTCACATGCAGGGACAAAGTGGCACAGTGTTAGGTTATGTGCAGCCAGTTCTGCCTCTGCCTGCAGTTCTGAGAGAACTCGGGGACAAATGGCTGCTTCTTGAGACACAGTACTCCACAGTAACTGGCAGCACGTCTGTGCGAGGGAGGAGAGGGGAGCGAATGCATTTGAATATTAACCTTGACATTCATCTGGGCTGTTTGGGACAGGACCAACTGCCACCCTAGGACCTACTGGGATCCGATGTTGAGTATGAGTGACTGGCCATTCTTGGCAACCACGAGGACAGATTTTGCCTCTTACCCCGAATCTTTGATACACATTACCAATCAATGATGCTAAACCTAGGCAAGTCCCCCTAGACATTGTCTCCTCATGGCATCCAGGCAATGCCTCCCAGTAATACGGTACCCTGCTGTTATACAGTACTACCCTGGTGACTGGCAACTAACTGGCCAGGGTAAAAGAGGCCACTGTGGTTAGGGAATTCAGTAGATCAGGTGGGTGCACACGAAAACAGGCAGGAGGGACTCAATCGCTTCTTTACTGGCCGGTTGCTGTGTGCAGAACATCCTCTGTCACCGAGGATGACAGAGAGGAAGGCAGGACCTTTGTAGACAGGAGGGCCAGCATGGGCAAAGGCCCAGCATCTAGTGTATTCGAGAAGTGTGAAGGAAGCTGTGAGGCTGGAGGCTGCTGTAGCCGGAAGACCCACTCCTTCCAGACAGCACAGCTCAACCCTGCAGGCTCAATGGTTCCACAGATCTGCAGGACCGCTGCTGTAGTGGAAGCCTAAGAGGTGGCACCATACAGGTACCTGTGCCCCTGGTACCGCTCACTTTTCTCTTTCCCCAGGGAACCTCAGGACCCCTTTGGAGCCTCAGCATCCCCCTCTAGACACGACTTTAGGCTCAGGTAAGTCTCTCCTCCCCATCTCTGTCATTAGCTTTGTGGATCTGGAAGTAGAAACTGGCCTTCTTGGCTTTGGTCATTTGTCTCATTCATGAAATTAGACTTTGAGCTGGGTGTGGTCCTAGCACTCGGGAGGCTGATACTAGAGGACCAAGAGTCAGAAGCCAGTTGGGCTCTAGAGTGAGACCCTGATTCAGAGAGGAAGAGGAGAGAGAGAGGGAGGGAGGGAGAGGAGAGAGAAGATGTATCAGACTTACGTTAGGATGTTTCTGTGGAGTAGCACTATAGAATATAGTCATCAAGCAGGGTACCCGTGGGTGTGGGCAGAGCATCAGTGACAAAGCTCTTGGCTTGTGTCCGTATTCCATGAACTCACTAAGACAGAAGACGCATCCTCCCTGATAGAATCTAGTAGGTTTGGAGTGTTTTTGTTTGTTTGATTGATTGATTGATTGATAGATTTTTAAAAATTATTTTGTGTTACAAATATTTCTGTCTTCCCCTTCCTAAAAGTTACTGCTCATTTAAATGAAGTAAAACGCCCCAAGTTGGCATTAAAAAAAAAAAAAAGACAAAGAAGCATCTATGTAGAGGTCCTCTGTTTGTGTGTGTGGGCTTAGGAGCCCGGTGTTAGTTGACTTTTTGAACCTGGTTCATCCTTAGTCTTGGCTTTGTTCTTTTAAAAGTTAACTGACTTTTGTTTTTATCATGGTTTGTCATGTATTTGAACATGTGTGCATACATGCCTGTGTGAGCATGCTGTGGCCAGAAAAGGTCCTTGGGTTTCCTTTTCTAACACTCTCCCTTGAGATGGGGTTCTTCACAGAACCTGGAGCTAGCCTGCCAGCCATCAAAACCCCAGGGGCTTCCTGTCTCCATCCCTCACAAGACAGGGATTGTAGGTGAGTGTAGTGCCCTAGGCACTCTCCCTGGCTTCCTGGCTCCCTGACTGAGTGTTTTCCTCTTTTTTTTTTCTGACCTGGAACTCACTATGTAGACCAGGCTAGCCCCAAACTCACAGGGACCCATCCTCCTCTGCCTCCCAAGTGCTAGGATTAAAGCCTGCGCCACACCTGGCTTGATTCTTAATCCCAGTGTTAGTTAAGCTTCCTCAGATAGTCACCTCATCTTGCAATATTATTAACTAAAACAGACTTGGAATGGCATCGGAGTAAGATATCCACTTTATTCTACTGTAGTAAGGGCAGCTGTGCCCACCACCATCCCATCAGCGAGGCGATAAAGCAAGTTTAGGATCCTGGATCACGTGGCCCCACCGGTCCCCGGAAGGTCTGCAGATGCTTCTACCCCTGCTTCAAGCAAACAAGTCCCTTACCTCCATTACAGGGTCAAGGCCTCACACATACTGGACAAGTACTCTGTCATCAAGCTACACCCCCACCCTCTTTTTACTTTTTATCTTTTATTTTCATTTTTATATACATGTGTATGTATATACCTGTTGCATACATGTGAGCGCACGTGTAAGGGTGTATATGGAAGCCATCCTCAATGGCTCATCCATCTTATTCAATGGGCAGGCACTCTCAATCAACTTCAGAGCTCACACACATTTATGTATGGCCACTCTTGCCAGTCCGCTTTCTCTGAGATCTCTGCCTTTGTTTTCCAAGATGAAATCACAGGTGGTGTGCCACGCCCAGCTCGCATTTGTCCCCAAGCTTGCTCTCTACATGCTCTAACCACTAACGCCATCTCCTCAGCCTTTAAGTTTCGTTTTGAGACAAGGTCTCCCTAAGTTGTCCAAGCCGGCTCTGAACTTCCCATCCTCCAGCTCTGACTCCTACCTGGCTAGGGTCACAGACAGGTCCACCCTATCTTCCTGGCCAGAGGATCGGTTCCTGAGACATGTCTGGGGAACGCAGCTCAGGGCTGTGCTGAAAGTACAGTTGGTTCCCTCCTGCTCTCTCTGCTCTGCTCTGGGTACAAACGGACCCCGCAGAGTTAGGAGAGGCAGTGTGGTGGCCTCTCGAGGATCAGGTAGAGGCCATGTTCAGTCCGGTCTCTTCTTGCTCTCACATGTGCAGCACCTTGTCCACTGCCCAGCTGCCCTGTGGGACCAGTAGCTCTGTGGAAGGAAGCCCCCACTTTGGTATCTGCTGAGGATTTTGTCATGCCCTCAAAACTATTTGGGGGCTGGGGATGTAATAGGTAGAGTACTTGCTGGCACGCACAAAGCCTTGGGTTCAATTGGTCCCTAACCCTGCATGAGCTGGATGCGGTGGCACACACCTATAATCCCAGGAGTCAGGGTAGAGTCGGAGAGTCGGGGGTTCAAGGTCATTCTGTTTCTTCTTTATCTTTTTCTTCCTTTCCGTTATTTTACTTTATTTATGTATTGATTTATTTTGAGGTAAGATTTCACTCTGTAGCCTAGCTAGGCTGGGACTCTTTATGTAGACAAGGCTGACCTAAACTCACAGGAATACAGCCATCTCTGCCTCCCCAGCGCTGATACAGAGACCATGCCCATCATTCAAGATCATTCTTGAGTGTGTAACAAATTCCAGGCCAGCCAGAGCTAGAGACTATGTCCAAAACTTAAGAATAGCTGGATGTGGTAGATCACATACTTAATTACAGTACTCTATAGGCAGAGGCAGGTGGATGTCTATGAGTTGAGGCCAGCCTGGTTACCTTGTGTGTGTGTGTGTGTGTGCGCGTGTGCGTGTGTGTGTGTGTGTGTGTGTGTGTGTGTGTGTGTGTGTGTGTGTAGAAGGGGTTTAAGAGGCTTAGTTGTAGCTCAGTGATAGGGCACTTGCCTGGCATGTACCAGGCTCTGTGTTCAACCCCCAGGACTAGAAAACCCCCAGTACAGCAACATTTCCATTCTGTTGAAGCTGCTCACAAGCCACATCATCCCACACTGAATTGGGGTGGGGTAGAAGCAACCCTTCCCTGCCTCTGTCTTCATTCTCTCTCTCTCTCTCTCTCTCTCTCTCTCTCTCTCTCTCTCCCTCCCTCCCTCTCCCTTTCCCTCTCCCTCTCTTTCCCTCTCCCTCTTTCTCCCTCCTTCCTTCCTTCCCTCCCTCTCTCCCTCTCTCTCTCTCTGAAGAATCACACCTCTCCAAAGCGTCCAGAAATGCGCCCTCAGACAGAACACTTAAACTGCTAATTATTTTCATTTATGTGGATTGTTTTCACATAAGCCTAATGTGCTTGGGTTAACACTTCTGTCTCTCCTCAAATACACACCAAATTACCTTAAGTCTGTGGAATAGTCCTAAAGCGCATAGCCTGGGTGTGAGACAGTCCCATTGTACCCCTCATTTCCTGAGGGACCCTGGGCCAGAGCTCAGCATCTCTCAACTGCTCCACTTGTATGGCAATGAATCATCCCATTTGGTCTCCCTCTTAGAGCTGCTAGTAGGGTTGGAATGAGGAAAGTTACTCATTCCCAAATACCCCACCCACCCACATCCAAGCTTTGTGCTCCAGGTTCACAAAAGACAAGGCGCTGCATGTGCCTCACAAACTTTAGAATGTGGTCGGTCAGGTGGGCAGAGGCCCAGGTGATGTGTGAAGAGCGAGCCTTTATTGAGTTCCTTAACAGGCACTGCCAAGCACGGAGCAGATACTACCTCACTTGATGCTGCAGTGGCGTCCTCATCCCTAATGAGTCCCTGGTTTGAATGTGTGATGATGTTGAGAGGCAAGCCTGCTCCGTACAGCATCAGGAGTAAGTGTGGTCATAGTAGATCTGGCTTGGCTCTGCGTCATGTGACTCAGTGAAGGGACTGCAATGGGTGAAGGTACCTAGGACCTCAGGCCACATGGTTGGTGGGTACCATCATCACCGCCACCATGGTTGTCGTCGTCATGGGGACTGTGTTAGTTTTCTCTTGCTGTTTATCAGGTCACTACAAATTGGGTGGCTTTAAAAACACATCTTGTCATCTCACTCCTCTGGGTTAGGAGTCCTGGCACCGCTTCGCCAGGTCCTGCTCAGGTCTGTCATCAAGGTCCTATCTAGTGACTCAGACTCACCTGGGGAAGGGTGTTCAAGGTCACCCAGCTGCTTGGCGGAATTCATACGTTCAGCTGTGCTGAAGTCACTGGCTTCCCTCCACGCTGCCGACCACGGTTCTCCTGGAGACCTCAGACCCCGTGTAACCCTTCCTTCCCAAAAGTCATCCCTTTCTTTTCTTTAAAGTGGACAAGGAGAAGGTCTTAGCGTCAGTCTCCCAGCAAGGGAGGGAGCTGTGGCTTGCTTTTCAGATAGGGGCTAGCTGAACTCAGATTCAGTCCTGCTGCTTCAGACTCCTGAGTGTTGAAATCACAGGCATTTTCCACCAGGCCCAGCAAGAGGCTGTCATAGTTTGGTCTTGGCTGCTGGGGGAAGGGGTCAAACCCCAACACATACTAAGTAAACCCTCTACCACTGAGCTGCATCTCCAGCCTCAAAGAAAGACTCGTATGTGCTGGGACAATGTAGAGCTGTGCCTGCCTTCTGTGCCACGTTCTGTGGGCTAGAAGAACATCAAACATCTAGTATGATGTGATACGCTTTTTGTGTGTTGTGTGTCAGTATTGTGCTGGGGGCTCACATAGCATGGCCATGTGCCCCCTGCATCCAGGGCAGAGTGCACCTCAGGGACAGGCAGGCAAAGGGACGAGTATTCATGAATACAGACATAGCTGTAACGCTGAGGGCCTGCTCTCTACCTTCAGGGAGGGAGAGCAGGGAGTGGAGATGTTTGTTACTGAATCATCCCTTGTGTCTAAATGGTTTGGGTGTGATGGCCCATGCCTATAATCTGAGCGATTGGGTGATTTGGGCAGGGGAATTGCTATAAGTTCAAGGCCAGCCTAGACTACATAATAAATTCAGGCTAGCCTGGGCTACAGAATATGAAGACTACCACCAAAAAGGAGGTGAGGGGTGGAGCTAAGTTTGTAGAGAGCTTGCCTGGTCTGAACAGGCCCTGGGTTCAGTCTCCAAAGCCACACAAGCCAGGCGTAATGGCACACACTTCTAATCCCAGGATAAGGAGAAGGAAATCAGAAGATCCAGATTCAAGGTCATCCTTGGCTACATATTGAGTTTTAGATCAACCTGGGCTACTTGACACCCTATCTCCAAAAAGCCAAACAAAAACAAAACAAAACAAAAATTCTATTAGGTTAAACATAAAATCACCTCCTCCCCGAGCGGGACCTAACAGGAGCACTGGGCTGTCGTGGGCTGAGGTGTGGTGAGCAGCCTGACGGCCTGGCCTTGGGCCACGGAGCTCTTCACACATGCCCACATGATCTCCGAAACATCTTCACTGCCTCGGTTGATCTCATCTTTTTCTTTTTGCCTCCTTCCTGGGTCTCAAAAGTGAATGCAATTTCAGCGGCCGGCCTGGCCATCTTCTTCCCTTTTGTGGCTGCCTGAGTCACTGAGGGTCAGTCAGCACTTCCTGGTTCCTGGTTGGGTTGCCTCCAAGTGTGAAGTGCGGTCCAGTGCAGTAGGGAACGGTGTGAAGTGGGGTAGAGCTCACCTGTGGTGTCAGGATGCGTACATTCCTCAGATGCGTTCAGTGTGGAGCGCGTTATCTCCTGAACGCTGAGTCTCAGCTAGCTGCAGATTTGGGAAGAGTGGAGCGTGTCTGTCCACCTGTGGGGGTGACGACACCCTGAGCAAAGGCAGGGACAGGAGTTTGGGCGACCAGAGACTGTTCCCCTGCCTCACACACCCCATCCGCCCCTGCAGTCATCAAATGAACTTGCCCTTGACTTCAGGAGTGTGTTCAGACAGATAACCACACACCTGGCGTTTAAGGCAACAGCAATGTATTCTCTCGCAGTCATGGGAGGCTTCAGTCTGGAATGCAGCGCAGTCTGTGCCCTCTGCAGTCTCCGAGGTAGGTTCTTGCCTGGTTCATAGGTTTGTCTCTTCAGGTGACCCTGTGTGCCTCCCTTACAGCTGGCTCAGTCTGCCTGTCCACGAGGACGCTTGTTACTGCGTTGGCTCCCATGGATCCTAGATGGCCATTTCAAGAGCCTAAGATTCACCGACACAGGCTCCAGGGTCTTTTTGTGGTTGCTGCTGCTGACGGGTGTATTTGTTTTTGTTCTGTTTTGTTGTTGTTTTCTGTATATGGATGCTTTACCTGTCTGTATGGCTGTGCACGTGTGCACACAGTTCCTGTGGGAGCCGGAAGAGCGTGTCAGATCTCCTGGAACTACAGTTACAGATGGTTGTGAACTGTCATGGGGGTGCTGGGAATCAAACTCAGGTCCTTTGCTCTTGCAGCCAGTATGTTTAACTAGGCCCTCTCCCCTCTCTCTCCTGTCTCTCTCCCTCTCTCTCCTCTCTCTCCTCTCTTTTCTCTCTCTTTCCTCTCTCCCTCTTCCCCCTCTCTCCCCCCCTCTCGCCTCCCTCCACTCCCCTCTCTCTCTCCTCTCCCTCTCTCTCCTCTCTCCCTACCCTACTTACTACACGGTATCATCTGATTGTGACATCTTCATGCCCACGCCATTGTGTTTCTTGATGTACCATTGATGTTAGGGGCACTAAAAGCCTTTCATAATGACAGAGCATGCTCAGAGCTGCCCTGCAGACCAGCCTCCCAGCTCTGAGTGCCTGCACGGGTGGACAGCTCTGAGGATGGCTGTGTATTGCCCACTGGGTAACTGAGCAGGGGAGGGGTGTCTGAACTCCCCTGACATCGCCCCCCCCCCAGCAGCAGAAGCATTGGCAAGCATGAAGTCCGAAGCTGGGGTGAGAGAGCATGGTTAGAAAGGCAGATGTGTTCGGAACATGGCAGCGAGTATGGCAATTGTCAACAAGGGAGGGTCAGAGAATCCTTCTTCCTGCGTTGTGAGAGCAGACTGGGTGGTGAGGAGGGGCCAAGCTTACAAGGACCTGGTGGGCAAAGCATGGCAGCAGTGACTTTCCTTGTCACCAACCTTGTTGCGAGGCGAGCTTGGATCTAGAAGGACCTCACAAGCCTTCCTGTGTGCCAGTAGCTCCACACTTAAGCCACTGGGGAGTGGCTTATGTCATGCCTGGGTCTCAACTCCTGCCTCCTGCCTTGGGAGCTAAGGCCTGCCTCCCTTATTTGCCTGTACCCCAAAAAGGAACTTCAGACGTGCTGCTGGGCTTGGTGGAAAGCTGGGCTTTCCCCACTAAGGCCTTCTCCTACTGCGAGGTCTTGATCTGAGGGACAGGCTGTGGTGGCAGGCCACTTGCTTGTAGATATGGAGATGCCGAGTGGCCAGCACCCCCTCTCCTAGTTGTCCTGTGGTGTACAGGCTCGTGCTCCTGCAGGTGGAGGCTGGCTTTAGCTAGAGATAAGGGACTGCCCTGCTCCAGGTGCTGTTTCTTTTCCCCTCTGCCCTTTGGCCCTCTCACAGTATCATTTAGGGGCAGCTGCCTAGTATCTGATGGCCAGGATCAATGATGCATGTTTTCTCAGCCAAAACACCTGTGAGGATTTCCCCAAGCAAGAGAAGCCCTATTTCCCCGTATGGCATAACCCTTGTTATTTTATTTCTAATGTGTGTGGGTGTTTTGCCTGCGTGTATGTCTGTGCATCCATCTGCATGCAGTGTCCTTAAAGACCCACCACATTGGATCAGCTGGAACTGTAGTTACATGTGAGCCTCCGTGTGGGTGCTGGGAATCAAACCTGGGTCCTCTGGAACAGCAGCCAGTTCTCTTAACCACTGAGCCGTCTCTCCAGCTTCCCCCTCCTTTGTGATATCTTGTTAAAATTATGGAGTCAATTACAGTACTAGTAAAAAGATGCTCTGAGGCTGGGGGTGTGGTTTAGTTGTAGACTGCACACTTGTACTCCCGACAGTTGCAAGCAGGAAGATGAGAAGTTCAAGGTCATTCTCAGCTGCCTAGCAAATCAGAGGTCAAGGCCAACCTAGGCTACATGAGACAGCAAAACAAAACAAAAACCAAACAGTTTCGTGGTAAATGAAGGTCATGAGCTAGGCCCATTTCTGTTCCTCGGCCCCAAGTGTCCAAGACGGCTGTCTATCCTGGATGTCGGTCCTTCTTATCCATAGTGTGGTTTTTGTGTATCTTTGCTGAGTCTTTGGCAACCCAGGCAGACCTCCAGGGAGCATGATGCCTGTCTTGGGTTCCAAACTTCAGACTCATTACGACTAGGCCCCCATAGCAGGGGCCTGCCACAGACACTCAGGAGCGCCATCTGCTCCAGGCCCAGACAGACTGCCCTTGTCTCTGCACCAGTTCTGTGCTTTGAGAGTTCTTGAGGCCGGAGTGACTCGAAGCACCCCAGCCTCCTCCTAACCCTGCTGTAGACTGTCGCTGCAGCCCTGGAGAGTGCTCATCTCTGTTTTCTTCCTCTCTAACTGCTGTGAAAGCAGACACAGCTTCCTACCCTTGACAGGTTGACTATGGTACTGGTCAGAAGTGCAGAGAAATTGATGCAGTGAGAGGAGATGCACGTGTCTCTTAAGACAAAGAATGTCTCCTGGGACACCCGCCAGCTGTGGGGTCATTAGGGTGATGGTGGTGAGAACCATGGATGCTCAGAGCTGGGTGGCAGGAGGTAAGTTGGCCTGGCAGATCACCCCCGGCTGGGGTGTGTGCCCTTCCAGAGACACTGAGCCCACAGGCCTGGCTTTGCTACAGGGAGGAGCTCTTATGGCCAAGGACCCTCCAAGCTGAGGGTCACATGAGTAACTGTAGGTGAATTCTACAGAAGGGAAGGGGTTTTCAGAGGATCGGGGCAGTTGACATTTAGATGCCTGTGAGGGACTGTCCCACGTGCTAGGATGCTGAGCATCACCAGCCCCCACCCAGTGGTGCAAACAGGTATATATATATTCAGGCATTGCCGAAGCCCCTTAGGAGACAAGTTTCCTGTGCTGGACAACTCTGGGTCAGAGGCTTCAGCAATGGCCTTTCTGGGACTGCCGCTCAATGCCTGAAGTAGCCACTTACTTTGTACAGCTGCCTTTTCTCCTACCCAAAAAGCTGAGCTCATTGGCTTGGTGGGGTGTTTCATTGAGTCATCAGCTATAACCACAGGCAGCCTTCCTACTGGGGGGATCCCAGATGACTTATCATGGACTTAGTATGTAAATACATAATTCTAGTTTTTTCTAAATTGAAGCTAGTAAACACCTCCCCCCCCCACACACACACACTTCTCTTTTGGCCTAACCTGGTGAATGTTTCCTTGGCTAATAAGGGTACACTGCACTGTACCTTTGCCTTGAGGTTTTCTGCAGCTGGCAAGCATTTTGACCTCACTGGTTCGTACCCTAGCCCAGGGACTGGTGCGTGATGTAAGAGCCAGGAAAGTCTGGAGTTGGTAGTGATTGTGGGGTTTTCTTTTAGGCCTTTGATCCAGGGAGAGGGGTGAGAGGAAGGCAGAAGCCTGACTAGGAGAAAAGAGGGGTCACAATCCCAGATGGACCACCAGCACTCAGCCCAGGGTACTGACCCAGTGCAGACCCCTGGCTCCCCGAACAAGGTCTGATGTGTTCGTCAGTTCCTCCTGGGGTAGCAGAGGGAAGGTGCTGGCTTTTAGTTGAGGCTTTGTAAAGTATTCCCTGGAAGACAGGCGCACCCTGAGGTCTGAGACCTGCAGGGCCACGCCCAGCAGCAGGCGGCTACCTCCTGCTGCCAGGGCCCTGTGAATCCCACCAGGGTTCCTCTTTGCTCCTCTCTCTGCCTCTGCCACCTTAGCAAAGCGGGGCCTGCTCTTCCGGTTTGCATCTTATAGTTTGGAACCCACCCTGCATCTAGTGGGAAGCCCTGCATGTGTCTACAGGTTCCCCGATGACCCTCAGTGTGTCTCTTCTGCTGGGATTCTCAAAGACTCCCCTTCCGTGGCCAGCTCAGAAGCACATGGTCAGAACCCAAGCGTCAGATGTCCAGCCCGATTCATTGCAGACACCGTGTCGTGACCTTTCACCCAGACAGGGCTGTGTGTTCAGATGCTCCCATTGACTTAGGCTTGCCAGGCGTAGGGGCCAGAGGGCAAAGGGGAAGAGAAATCTGCCTGCTCAGGCCTCTTGGTCCTGAATAAACGGCCCTGGTGTCCCTGCCCCCGGCTATGCCCGTCAGCGCCCTGGTGAATCCATGAAACCAAGCCATGCCTGTAACAAACTGGCAGCCCCCAAGAACCCAGGCATTCTTACTGAAGCTAGGAGCAGAGGGATAGGTGGGCCCTGTGCTCCGAGCAGAGTCTGGGGGAGGACACAGTGAAACTGCTTTCTCCAAATAGAGAAAGAGATAAGGCAGGCCTGGGATTTGGCCCTGACCACGTCAGGCCCTGCTCCAGGCCCCACCCAGCCTCACCCCCACGGCCCACTGGACAGGCAGGCTCAGGTGTGGGGACTGGGGATTTTCCTCTCTCTCTCTCTCCCTCCTCCCCCTTCCCTTTGTTCCATTCCTCCTCTGCTGGCTTTTGGCTTAGCGTCCAGATGACTCATGGGAGGTGTTCTAGTGCCTGCTTCCCTGGGCATAGGAGTAGTGGGGGGAGGGGCAGGGGACAGGTGAGGGCACACCTCTGGAGGGGCCCAGGTAGCTCCTGGCAGTGGGCCCAGCTCCAGCAGCTTTGCCGGGCCTGAGGGGGCAGTGAGCTGAGCAGGTCGGACAGGTGTAGCCTGCTGGCCTGGCTGCCCATCCCCAGCCGCACAGGGCCTCTGTTGGGTAACTGAACAGAGATCCACCCTTTTCTTCCACTGCCTAAGTTCCCTGGCACTCGGGGACCATTTACAGCATCTGAAGAGGGCTCCCGGAGTGGGGAATGGACCATGAATTTGCTTGGAGAGACACTGGCTGAGTTCAAGTGTAGAAGCATTCATTATCTTGGTCCTGGAGAAGCATTTCTGAGATGTAGATTTCACAGGGGGGACAGATTGAGGAGAGACACAGGCCTCAGGGGGATTTGTCCCTGGAAGAGAATTCATGGATGGTTGATTAGGTGACAGGGTCTTTTACTTCCCTGGGGAGCTGCCTCTGCTCTGTGCCAGCACCTGGCTGCTCCTGGGTAGCTGTGGGGGGAAGGGTTAGACTTCCTCAGACACGAACAGCGTTCAAACATCCTTCACCTTGTTCATGTGCCTTTGCTGTTGTTCCGGGTTGTGGTATCTCCTCTCCGGTGACTCCCCAACGCCCTCCCTGCCGAAGGCCAAATGTCAGGCGATCTCTGCTTCTCCAGACACAGTCTATGGCGATGTTGGGCTGAGGACAGGCGGTGGGGGTGGGGGGTTCGTTTCAGCAGAAAACTAGCTCAAGTGCCCACACCCCCCCCAAACCAAATGGCTGTGTCTGCCGGGATCCTACACTGGGATTGTGTTTATGGTCTTTCTCTCAGTGGGTCACGCCCTCTTTGCCAGTTTCGTGGTGCATCCCCATCCTCAGGCCAAGTTGTGAGGGAGATAGACTCTTAGTGATGTGATGTTCGACACTAACAACATATGTTGGGCTTCTGTTGTTGTTATTTGGTGAGTTTGGGTTGTTTTTTTTAGGACAGGATCTTACTTTGTAGCTCAGGCTGGTTTGGAACTCACTCGGTAGCCCAGGCTAACCGTGAACTTGTGACAGCCTTCCTGCCTCAGTCTCCCAGGAATTGGAGTTACAGGTGTGCACAACTGTGTCAGTCAGAGCAGAGATGCTCAAAGCTCACCCGCCTCATGCCGCAGATAGGACAGAGGTGGTTTTAGTTTTTTGTTTTGTGGTCTCGTTTTCCTGCTGAGCCCTTTGTGACAAAGCTTTGCTAACTATGTGGTCTGTCTCGTTGGGTTTTGGTTCAGGTCCATCCTCCCACCTTAGCCTCCAAAAAAAGTAGCTGTGTGGTAAGTAGGCAGGTCCACAGCATTGTGCTTGGGGTAAACTAATCTCTCCCTCTTTCTTTTACCCCGCCCCCAACCTGAGGCCTCCGGCATGCTAGCTCAACCACTGACCCACACCCCCAGCCTACACATTCATTTCATAAAACAAGAGGCCCAGGAGGAGGGCAACTCTGTGACGGCTTCTTGAGACGTACATCTTTAAGTTCCGTCACTGCCGCTAGCCGCACCTCACCCAGCTCTGGTGCTTTCTGCTCTTTGTGCGGATAGGTGGAAACCTGTCTCCAAAGTCCAGAGACCGTTCCGTACATCTCACTGGCTGGAGTTACACTTCACACCCAGTCCCAAGCCCATCAGCGTGGAGGGAAGGTGTGACTAGTGTGAGTGTGAGCGCCGAGGTGGTGTGCATCTGCCAGAGCCCCAGGCACTGGAGGCTGTGAACTGCGTGACACCTGAGCCGGGAACCGAACTTGGGTCCCCGAGAAGAGCAGCAAAGGCTCTTAGCCACTGAGCCTGTGAGTTTTGTTTTTTCATTAGTTTTTTTAGGTTCGCATACAAGGTGATTTTACTCACTGCCTGTTCACACCTATGTCTCGGTTTCTCTCCCCTCCCCCCTCCAGCCTGCTCTTGGTCTTCCTTCTCGGTCAGCCCCTTCTGCTTTTTTACGTGGTATACTCCATGGCTGTCTCTCTTTCTCCCTTAAGGTCTCCTCCTCACTTATGATCCCCGTTCTAGCTTTGTGAACCCCCCCCAACACACACACAGACGGACGGATGAATGCATTTAAATATAGGTTCTATACATAAGCTGTATTTGTCTGTGTCTGGCTGATTTTGCTTAACATCATGGTTTCAGTTGCATCCATTTTCCTGCCAGTGTCATGATTCATTTTTTCCTGATAGCTGCATAAAATCACCCTGTAAAGCCAGGTGTGGTGGTGTACTTCTTTAATCCAGAACTTGGGAAGCAGAGGCAGGAGGATCTCTGTGAATTCAAGTTCCAGGACAGCCAGGGCTACACAGAGAAACCCTGTAAAAAAAAAAAAAAAAAAAAAAAAAAAAAAAAAAAATCCATGTAAATATAACACATTTTCTTTTTCCTTCCTCCCTCCCTCTCTTTTCCTTCCTTCCTTCCCTTCCTTCTTTCTTCCTTTACTCCCTCCCTCTTCCCCTTCTTTCTTTCATTCTTGTTTTCCTTTTTGGTTTTTCAAGGCAGGGTTTCTCTGTGTAGCCTTGGCCGTCCTGGAGCTCGCTCTGTAGAGCACTTTTCCTTTACCCGCTCATTTCTCTGTGCGTGAACACCTACTCTGGCTCCACGGTCTGGCTGTTATTGTGTATAGGATGGCAGCGACTGTCTCTGACAGGGTACAGTGCTTTGGGCAATGCCCTCTGGGTATGTATCTGGGTCATATGGGACCTCTATTTTTAGTTTTTTGAGGAACCTCGATGCTGATTTCCATAGTGTCAGCTCCGTCTTCATATGATAGCAGCACACCCTAGCCTCCCTTCATCTTCCGCTGCCAGAGAGACCGCTCCCTCCCACAAGGGCCTTTGCTCTCTTCCTCTCCCGGTCCCTCCTTTCCTCTGCATCTGCTTTTCCTTTGACGCCATCCAGGGCTGGCTGCTCAGAACTCCATCTGTAAGACCCAGTAAGGACTGGAGAGCTGGTCCGGAGGTCAGGGGCTCTTGTTGCTCTCGCTGAGAACCTGGGTTTGGTTCCCAGCACGCGTGTGGCAGCTCACGCCATCGTAAGCTCAGTTCCAGAGGGTTCTGCTCTTCTGGCCTCCGCCTTGCATGTACACGGTATACAATCACATATGCAGGCAAAACACTGAATGCACAGAAATGTTTGGGAAAGAGTCAGTAAAGGAACACGTGGTATCCTAAACAGTATGTTGGCAGTGCCCGGCTCCCCTAGAGCAGTGGCCACAAGCGGCTGGCTAGCACCCCAGAAGCCACCAAGTCACCTGCCATTTGCCAGGGCGTCCTTGGGAACTGTGGAGTGGTAGATGTTGCTCCTCTCTCTGGGGAAGCTCGGACAGCTCCTACTGTACCTGGTCTAGGCAGCAGGCGGTGGTGCCTCCTCAGAGGGCTCATTCCAGGAAGGTAACCCGAGGGTCTTCGTTGTTCTAAATGGGTCTCTGCCTGCCTGGAGCACCCTGCCAGGCTCACAGTGGCCTTGAACTTGTCACAAGCTTCCTGCTTCCCCATTCTGGGTGTTAGCATTGTGCTCTCACACCCAACCTGACCCCGATTTTTCAATTTATTTATTTTTTTATTTAATACATGCGCCTTTCCTGACAGTATGTCCTGCAGAGGTCAGGAAAGGGTGTCAGATCCCCTAGAACAGGATGGTTATGAGCCACCATGAGTGCTGGGAACCGAACTCAGCTCCTCCACAAGAGCAACACAAGTTTTTAACGGCCGAGCCTTCTTTCCAGCCCCACTAACAGGAAAGTTTGAGGTTCGCACCTTCCAAGTGGGTCTTCTTGAGGCCCTCCTCTAATGCCCCGTCAGGGGGCCAAGCTTCTTTCTGTCTGTCGTCTCCGGCAGAACGGAAGGGGGTGAGCTACAGCCGTGGGCCTGGTTTCTGCCCCTCAGCCACCACCACTTTCCCATCTTGTGTGACATCTGTGTAAAGACAGAGCAGTTCCTTCAAGCTCTGTCCTGGCAAAGCCCAAGAGGATGCGGTGAGTGTGGTCAGAGCCCAGTGCTGTCCCTTCAGGTTGGGTGCTTTGAGCTCCTATTCTTTTGGGTCCCAGAGTAAGGGAAAGGAGCTTGCTCCCTAGAGACACTTTAAAGAGAAGGCCATAGCCCAGCCTCTCTCTCTCTCTCTCTCTCTCTCTCTCTCTCTCTCTCTCACACACACACACACACACACACACATACACGCATGCACGCGCGCGCGCACACGAACGTGGCCTTCCTGCTGGAGGTCACCACTGTGACCCCACCCCAGCCAAGCCCCATTAGGGAACATCCATGTGTCCTCTGTATTCCCACGCTCAGGCTGCCGGAGTGGGGGTGGGAGTGTCTAACAGGCTTCGGTTTCTCACACTGACTGCGCCAACTAAGCTGCTGGACCCACCAGGCTCCTCCCGCATGTGAAGGCTTTATTTCGCTTTAACGTTTTGGGTTTTTAAAGATAGTCTCGTGTAACTGAGGCTGTCCTCCTGCCTCTGCCTCCCAAGCGCTGGGATGACAATTGTGAGACACTGTGCTAGGTTCCTTTTTAAGTTTTCATTCATTCATTCATTCATTCACTCACGCACTCATTCACTTTGTCACTTTGTGTGTATTCATGTATGTATGTATGTGGGTGAGCACATGTGTGTGTGTGTATGTGTGTATGTGGGTGAGTGCATGTGTATGTGTATATTCATGTGTGTATGTGGGTGAGCGCATGTGTGTGTGTGTGTGTATTCATGTGTGTATGTGTGTGGGTGAGTGCATGTGTGTGTATGTGTGTATGTGGGTGGGTCATGTGTGGGGAGCAGAGGATAGCTCTTGGAGTTGGTTCTTTCTATTCAGCATGTGGACCCAGGGATCAAATGCAGCTGTCAAGCGTGGCTGCAAACACCCTCCCTGAGACAGAGCCCTGGTGCTGAAAGCAGGCTGACCTCAGTCTCCAGCTCCTCTCACCTCAGTCACACCCTTGGGGTGCAGTCGTGCGTGCGTGCGCTCAACTCCACTCTGTCTGGGATTACGTTGAGTGGTGTGGGGGATGGGAAGGACCCCACATTCTCCAAGCCAGATCCTCCCTAGCTGGGTGGTAGAGAGAGGGTTAATACAAGGGACAGCTCAGGGAATAGTGACCCACAGGCCAGGGACAAAGTGGGACTGGGGAAGGCAGCCACGCCCAGGGCCTTCGAGAGCCATGGCCCAAGCTGTGGGGGCTGGGGGAGTCTTGCTCATTCATACTCCCCTCATGGAGAGTCATCTCCATGTGACTTTTACTGAAGCCTACTGAGACCGTCAGTGTCGGTACATGCAAGGCTGTAGGCTCATTCATGGGAGCACTGGTAAACTCCCAGGGACTAACTGTACCCACGAAGAACCTGATGGCACCCCCTTCCAGCAGCCACGGATTGCCAACAAGTCCTCAGCTGAGGTGGGACTCAGGCCACACTGGGGCTTTGGCTGGCTATCCTTGAGGAGGACTGTGACACAGGTCACATTGAGAGCTGAACACCCATAGCCTTATTCTCTTAAGCAGGGCTCAGTTGTGGGCCTCTTCGTTAATTTCCACCCACCACAAAAGCAGCTTCTCTGACGGGTTGAAAGATGAACTAATCTAGACCTTTCTGTCTACAGTGCTGGCCATGAAACACAAGGTCTGGAAGCTGCCAAGCAAGGGCTCCACCAGCTGAACCTGCTGCCCCAGCCCAGTCGCTGGATCTTAAGGCAGCCGGTAGGTCATGGTCAGTTTCCTGTGTAACTGGAGGCTGGAATCCAAGGAGACACACCCGAACAGTGGCCTAAGTGTTGCGGTGAAGGACTTCAGCTTCCTGTGGGCTTCATCTAATCAGTTAAGGAGTTTGTGAGGTTTCTCTGGAGACAAATCATTTCCCATTGACCCCAGTGTCAGCCCCTCAGGCTGACCAGCCCTACTGGTTATTTGGGTTTGGTTGGGGGAAGGTTCCTGTTGTTTTACATTTCTTTGTTTATTTGATTTTGGAGGGTGGGAGTGGGTGGGGTAGTGCACACGAATGTCATGGTATGTGTGCATGTGCGTGTGTGTGTGTGTGTGTATGCGTGTGTGTGTGTGTGTGTGTGTGTGTGCAGGTCAGAGGGCAGTTTGTAGGAGTTAGTTCTCTCTTTCTGTCATATGGGTTCTGGGACTGGAACTCAGGTCATCATGCTTGGCTGTAAGTGCCTTTACCCGCTGACCTATCCTACCGCTTTACTTATGTTTTGTTGTTGTTGTTTCAGGCCAGGGTTTCTCTGTGTGGCTTTGGAACCTGTCCTGGAACTCACTCTATACACCAGGCTGGCCTCGAACTCACAGAGATCCGCTGGCTTATGTTTAATGTGTGTAAGTGTGCTGCCTGATGTATGTACACTATGTGTGTGCCTGGTGCCCTCGGAGGCCAGAAGAGGCATCAGAGTCCCTGGGACTAGTTACAAATGGTTGTGAGCTGCCTTGTGGGTGCTCAAAACTGACCCCGATCCTCTGCAAGAGCAGCAGGTGTCCTTAACCACTGATCCACCTCTCCAGCTTGTTCTTGTTTTCTTTAGACTCTCTATTGCCCAGACTCGTCTCAAAGCCCTGAACTCAAAGGAACCTCCTGACTCCGCCTCCTAGTGGAAGTCGGGAGGACTACTGAACATCTCCAGAACGAAGTAGAATGTTCTCTTTGGGTGCTGGGATAGGGAGGCTCTAGTACAGCCTGCTGCTCCCCGTCTGCCCCCACCCCGTGCCAGTGCTGGAGGAGCCTGTAATAGGTTGTAGCGTCTGCTGCACAGCTCGGTTTTCTCCCACAGCCTCTCCGTCCTTCTGCATCTCCTTTCCTGCCTGTCCACCGATCTGCAGCCCGGCCGGCCGGCTGTGAGTGCTTCTTTGGCAGTGTCTTAGCTGGTTGTTGTGAGTAATAGTGAAGGAAGCAATCAGCGAGTATACTGCCCTAGAAGTGTTGCACGTTATTAGGCCGAGAAGCAAGAAAAGGGCGAGGGACGCTCCGATCTTCCAGAGGAGCCAGAACTTTGGGATCCGGTGGGTAAGAGCTGCTGGGGGAGCTTTATCGCCACCCCAGGAGAAGCAAGTTCAGGGGTGTTGAGAGGCTGGGGAGGCACAGGGGCCGGGGTGTGAGCCACTTCCAGCTGAGAGAAGTTTGCGTGTTAGACACAATAATTGCAGCATTTATGGGGTGTGTATGTTTTACATCTGTCCTCCTAACCAGGCAGCTGCCATCTTGGGAATTCAACTGCACCCCTTGCCAAAGGGTTGTTCCAGCTGGGCTTGCTGACTGCAAGGAGGGCTGAGGAGGACTCCAAGACCCTCACCTGACTGCCCAGCCTCTCTCTTCCACCTGCTCTATGCAATACCTCCTCAAGTGCACGTGGCCTCGGGGAGGGGCTGGGGAAGACTAGGGGAGCAGGCTGCCATCGTGCAGCTACAGAAAAGCCCATGCTGAGTAAAGGCTTTCCACATGCCACCTGTTGGGGAGGCACACCCACACTCCTGAAAGTAACCCCTCATCTAGGTGCCCAGTAAACCCATTCTCCAGAGTCAGCTTTGCCACAATGTGCCTCAGTTTGTCTTTGTGACCATAGGCGGTGGGGTAGATGTTGCTTCCGTCTTCTCCTGCGAAGGAATTTTAGCAATAATGTTAGTAGCTGTGAAGCCCCATGCTGAGTGCCCAGCTGTATTTCATGAGAGAAGGGGTCTGCTGAGATAGATATTTGTCTCACAGAGACACAAACGGTCCAAACAGAAAGGCTACCATGGAGGTCATAGTGAGGGACTGACAGAGCCCAAGCCTTCACCTGTTGTCCCTGGAGATGGGTCCAGGGCTCAGATCTGCCTTGAGAATGAACCCATGTTCACTCATGGGCATATTTAAGATGCATCTCAGGAAACCTGGATGAGTCAGGGTGGTGGCTCAGACCTGTAATCCCAGCATTCAAGAGAATCACCAGCTGAAGGGTAGCTTGAGCTCATAATGAGTTTGAGGGTCAGCCTGAGCTACAGTGTGAAACCCTCAAAAAAAGTACCCGATACAAGTTTTCCTTTTCATCCAAAGCCAGTCCCTGAATGCTGATGGCCTTGAGGTCCTGGGGGTAACCTCTGCCATTTGGGGTCTAAACTTAGACTGGACACCCTGGAGATGGATACTCCTCTCTTCTTTCTCTCTGGTATTTTTCCAGTCATTACTTATTTCTTATTGTGCATGTATGGGAATGTGTCCATGTGCCATTGCTCATGTGTAGAGGTCAGAGGGCGTCTGTATGAAGTAAGTTTTCCTCTTTCACCTTTACGTGGGTTCCAGACCAGTCAGCAAGCTGGTCAGGCTTGTGTGGCAGGAACCTTTTACCCTGTGGCTCTCTTGTTTCTAGAGACAGGTCTCACTGTGTAGCACTGGTCAGCCTGCAACTTGTCATGCAGACGAGGCTGGCCTTGAACTTCAAGCAATCCTCCTGTCTCAGTTTCCCAGGTACTGGGATGGCAGGCACATGTCACCACACCCACCCCCTCCCCTTCTCCTAATGTCAAGGGAGAGGTGTGCAGCCACATGCTTCAACAAGCCCCTCCTCACAGGACTTGTTCTTGCCCCTCAATAGACCTTTCGAGAGGGCCCCTTTGTGGTCAGGCTGGTGGATGGACTATGAATCATGACTGCTCCACCACAGACTCCCTTGGCTCCCCAGGACTGCAGAGCCAGGCGTGGGCTGAAGTGAGGCTGATGAAATGCCAGGAATGCCAAGCAGTGACAGGAACCTCAGAGCCCTCCAGGAGGTTTGCCTGCAGCCGCACATGAGAGGACCTCCCAACACAATCTTCACATTTTTTCAGTTTCCCCGCAGAAGTCAAGAATGTCTGACCCCTCTTCCCCCCAGCAATTGACCAGCCCTGGACTTGTAAATTAAAGGGGCCACAGTGGCTTCTGGTATGTATTATCTTGAATTCAAGTAAAGTCATTTTTCAAGAAACTTCTCTTTCAGCCCAGCTTGGATTTTATTTATGCCAATAGGACAACAAGAATTGTCGGGGCTGGAGAGATGGCTCAGCGGTTAAGAGCACTGGTTGCTCTTCCAGAGGACCTGGATTCAATTCCCAGCACCCACATGGCAGCTCACAACTGTCTGTGACTCCAGGATTCAGCACCCTTACACAGACATACATGTAGGCAAAACACACCAATGCACACAAAATAAAAATAAATTATTTAAAAAAAGAAAAAATTATCCCTTTCAGGTAATAAGGATTCAGGCATGGCAGTTTGGTGGGGTGGCTCATACGTGTAATTCCAACACATGGACGAAACAACAGAAAGGTAAAGTGCTAGAATATGCTAGTGTGACTGGGTGCACTGCAGGGCTCTGTCGTGCTAAGCAGCTGTGCCCCCCGGTGTGCAGAGTTCCGGTCCCTGTGTAGCATCTTTTTCTGACACAGTTGGCACTGGCGTAAGAAGTTCATACCAAAGGAAGCTGGGCAGCGAGCAGGCAGGGGCGCAAGCTCTGTGCTGTTCTTTGCGCTCAGATTGTTCTGAAATAAAATGTTTATTAAAAGCAAAAATGAGTGTCTGTGTGTTTGTTTTGTCGTTGTTTTTTTAGATTTATTATATACAGTGTTCTGCCTGCATGTATGCCTGCAGGCCAGAAGAGGGCACCAGATCTCATTATAGACAGTTGTGAGCCACCATGTGGTTTCTGGGAATTGAACTTAGGTCCTTAGCTTGGCCTATTCCTAGCCAGCTTTTCCTAAATCATCCCCTCTACGTTTTGCTCTGGGCCTTTTCCTTTTCTTACTTCTGTATATCTTGCTTTCACTCTTACTCTGTGGCTGGCTCCTTATTTTCTGGCTCCTTGATTTCTTTCTCCTTGCTTCTTCCCAGGTTTCTCCAATTTAGTCCCTCCGCCTGCCAGCCCTGCCTATTCCTTGCTCCTGCCTCACTATTGGCCGTTCGGCTCTTTATTAGACCATCAGATGTTTCAGACAGGCAAAGAATCACAGCTTCACAGAGTTAAACAATTGCAACACATCTTTGCATCACTAAAACAAACATTCCACAGCACAAACAAAAATAACACAGCTTAAAATAATTAATATTTACAATGCATACTTGCAGGCAAAACACCAATGCACATAAATAAAATTTTTAAAATTTTACTCTTTTTTTTAAAGTCCTTTAGTTTTTTTTTTTTTTTTTTTTTTTTTTTTTTTTTTCATGAGACAGGGTTTCTTTGTGTATCAGCCCTGGCTGTCTTGGAACTCAACTTTGTAGACCAAGATGGCCTTGAACTCACAGAGATCCACCAGCCTCTGCCTCCTGGGTGCTGGGATTAAAGGCATGCACCACCACTGCCTGGCAAATAAAGTCCTTTTTTTTTTTTTTTTAAGGTAAAACCAAAACAAAACAGGGCATCAGTTAAATAGGAGCCTGCCCCAATGACCTCATTTTAATCTAATCGCCTCTTGAAAAACTCCAGTCGCACTGGGAGGCAGGTGCCCGGAGAGCAGGCACCCTGAGGACAGGATCCTTCCACTTCATAATCTATCTGGAATATCTCCGCGGTATGCTTCCGGTCTGAGGCCAGCCGCCCACCCGGGGCCTGTCTCCAGCTCCGGGAAGAGGTCTTGTGAGTCTCTGACAGACAATGGTGGGTGCGAAGGGCATGAGGATGCTGGAATTCATCCTGGCTTTCAGATGCCACCCGAAGAAAGCCAGCCCGGGGAGTCCCCGAGGGGCGGAGCAAGAGGAAATGAGCGGCACTGGAGCATTCGGGCCAGATGCAGGTAAGGAGACTGGGATCATGTTGGGCCCCTTGTGTGGACGTCTGGGAGGTAGGACCAGGCCCGACAGCTGGAATGCTCAACAGGCAGGGTGTAGGTTGGTCTTGGCTCCCTGGGGCTCATATGCTTTGTACATGCGTGAAATTTCCATAACACGTATTTTTACAAAAAAAAAAAAAAAAAAGGCCCAGGAGCCCAGGTCCCCGCCCCTCCCCGCCCTCCCCACCTCTGCTCAGGAGGATAATGGTCCATGTCCTCTGACATGGGGGTAGTGTCGCCACCTGCTGGCAAGCAGAGAGCATTGCCAGCACAAAAGAGGGAACTAGCCTTGGCACCCCCTGAGCAGCCAGGCTCAGTCCTAGGGGCTGCTGGGAACGCCAGAAGCCAGCCCCTCGGAGCAAGAAAGGGTCTCTCTATGTAGCTTTAGCTGTCCTGGAACACTCTGTATAGACCAGGCTGGCCTTGAACTAATAAAGATCCACATGCCTCTCTGCCTTCCAAATGCTTCTGCTCACTCCTTCTTCCTCTTTTCCTTCCTTGTTCCCGAAGGAAGGAAGGAAGGAAGGAAGGAAGACAGATTCTCACTATGAAACCCAGTATCATGACCCTTCTGCCTCAGCCTCCTGAATATTTGACTTCAGACACCCACTACCATGCCAAACTTCAAAGCAATAATCATATTCTCTGTCCTTCCTACCCTCCCTCCCGGTTCCTCCCCGTCCTGAGATGGGACCTCAGTGTGTGGCTTTGACTGCCCTGGAGGAACTCCTTGCTCTTCTGGGCCTCCTTCCTCCACTTCCCAAGTTCTGGGATCACAGGCCCTCGCCATCACACCTGGCCAGAGCCAACTCTTACCCTTGCCTTTACTTCATGCCCCTCTGCAGGCTTATGGAATCCTATGGACCCCTGAAACAAAGGTCAAGTATGCAGGAAGCCAGGTGTGGCGGTGTACTCCTGTGGGAGTCTGAGGCGCCCACAAGTTAAGGGTCAGCGCAAGCTATCTCAAGATTGAAAGTATGTCAGAACTGTGAGGTGCCCTGTGAATGAGGACCCATGAGGTGGGAGGTCAGAACAGACTCCCAAAAACATGTTCTCTGGCCTCCGTGTGCACACACCATCACATGCATGCACACACAAAAATCAATAATTCACAGTGGTGCATGTTGTTAATCCCAGCACTCAAAGGCTGAGGCAGGCAGGTTCCGGCTGCCTAAGGTTACATAGTGAGACCCTGCTTCAAAAGCAACTGCAAACAAAAACTAAACAAACCCCAAGATAATGCTACATAAATGTAAGAAAAAGAAGTTTATTTTGCACCTCGGCCTTTTGGCTAAGGTCAGGTGTAAATTAAAAGGTATAACTGGGTGGTGGAGGGCTTGCTTAATTAATACAGGTGACGCTGTGGGTTCAAGGCCCAGAACAAAAAGAAAAATACATGGGATTACACAACTAAGTGATTACAGTGAATGAGTATTCAAACACACAATGAAAATAAATTTGTTGTACAGCAGCATGTCTCATTGACACACCACTTGCCAGAGAAGTTGCCAGTCTAATAGTGATGAGTCAGACATGGCGACATTTGGCAGGTGGGCAGGCAGGAGGATCAGGAGATCTGGCAATCCACCGATACATAGTGCCAGATCAGCCTGAACTACATGAGATGCTAGTTCAAAACCAGCATCACTGTTACAAGCAATTTTCCCGCCAGCCTGGTACTAGAGCCTTGTCAGCCCCAAGTGTCACACAGAGACGCTGTATTAGATATAAAGCTGTTGGCCTGTTCTAGCGTTACTTATTGGCTAGCTCTGTCTTAAATATTAACCCATTTCTATCAATCTAAGTATTTCCACATGGTCTTGACTTACCAGAGAAAGGGTCTGGACCTTCTTCTCCCTCCAGTCTCTACATGTTGAATCTTCTCCTATGTCTCCCTCAATCCTCCTTGTCTTCTAGTCCCGCCTATCTTGCTTTCCTATTGGCCAACAGTGCTTTATTCATTAACCAATACGAAACACATATTTACAGAATGGCATCTCTCATCACCACTCTAACACTCAGGAAGCAGAGGCAGGCAGATCTCTGTGAGTTTGAGGCCAACCTGGTCTACATAGTTAGTTTAAGGCCTTTCAGGGCTACACAGTGACTGTTTCCAAAAATAAATTAAATAAATAAAAATAGCGATGAGCATTAGTGACTTTTGAGAATTTAAGACTTAACATGAAACATATGTAGTATCTATTGCTCTTTTAAAATTTTTCTATATACTTTTAAGGAAGTAACTCCCTGAATTACCCAGGCTAATCCCGACTCCACCAGCCATCAGAGGAGCTGGGACTATAGACATATGCCATTGCCCCCAGCTTAGGGTGTCTGTTGCTAACACAACTGTAAGTATTGCTAAAATACAAAGAAACAATGTCTTGCTAAAGACAGGAAATGCTCCATGCCTAGAAACTTGGTAAAATAAAAGTGTGTGGCATCCTTTAGATTGCCAGGCTGCATGCCCTTAGGCACCCAGGCCAGCTGTATTTCATGTCATCTGGCTGTCCCGCATTGTCCATTTATCCCATAGATACTGATGTAGGGACAAATGAGCTAGACAGTGAGGCCCCTGTCCCTACACAGAAACATATGGAACAGGTTCTACAAGCCGAACATGCAGGGGGAAATATCCAACTGGATATATCATGTGCTACAATGGTAGGGGCATAATTAACTATAAACAACTGAAGGGTTCCTTTCAATCCCATTTGCCCTAAAGGCAGGAATTTGGACCTAGTTTAGCCCATGTCCGTGTCCTCTTTTATAAGACAGACAGACAGACACACACACACACACACACACACACACACACACACACACACAGAGGCACAAAAACCTCTCACATTCTCAGGAATATTTTGGAGGGCCCAAGGACAACTTTTATCTCCCCCACACACCCATATTGAAGCTCTAAGCTGGGTGCAGTGGCCTATGATCGCAGCATTGGGAGGTGGAGGCAGAAGAACCAGGAGTTCAAAACCAGCCTGAGCTACAAGAGATCCCATCTCAAGAAACAGAGAGGTAGGGTCGCTTCCTCACCACAGTGTTGCTGACCATGCAGAGATGTAAAAATGTGGTCCTCGCTGCACAATGGCATATCTCTAGGGTCCCAGATACACAGGAGAATGAGGCAGGAAGTAATCCCTGAGATTCAAGGCCAGCCTGGGCAACACAGTAAGACTTCATCTTAAAACCAAACAAAGGAAAACTCCCGCAAACAAAACGTGGTCTTTTCATACATTATAATATTGTTTGGCCACAAAAAGACACATGCCACAGCAGGGGTGAGCCTGGAAGACCTGGCAAGGTGAAGAAAGCCAGATGTCAAGAGGCAAAGGTCACAGAAAGTCCAGCAGGGGAGGGGCGATGGAGACCTGTTGCTTAAGGCCCATAAAACGTCTGTTGGGGGTGATGAAACCCTTTTGGAAATAGATAGTGGTGATCATTGCCCAACACAGACAGACATTGCATGAAACAGTGCTGCTTTGTCTGCTGAGGAATCGTTATATTAAAAAGCTGGGTGGATGTGATGGTGTGCCCTGTAACCCTGGAGCTTCTGCGGTCATTGTCACCTACATAGCCAGTTAGAGGCCAGTCCCTGTCTCAAAATAAGCAAATAAGTCAGATAATAGCAGATTATGTGATTATTATATATATATATATATATATATATATATATATATATGTTTTAGGTTTCTAGAGACAGGGTTTCTCTACATAACAGACAGCCTGGCTGTCCTTGAACTCATTCTATAGATCAGGCTGGCCTCAAACTCACAGAGATCCCTATGCTTCTGCCTTTTGAGAGCTGGGATTAAAGGCGTGCATTATCTCACCCAACATATCCTTTTAAATTTCTATTTATAGAGTTATTGTATATGTATGAGTAGCAGAGAAGGGAGGTGCCCACCCCGTCCCTTCAGAACTTCATGCCATACCCCTGCAGAGCTCTAGACACCACCCCCTTTGTTTGTCTACTAGAAATATAATGTTCCTGACCCTAGAAAACTTTACTGCCTCCTGTTAAACCTGCTGTCTTGAATTGAGCATGTTGACATACCCTTGTAATCCTAGCATTGTAATCTCAGAAGTCTAGAACCTTCTCCCTTTATGCATCTCTTACTTATAATCACAAACGATCCTTGTAAGTCTTATCAGCTCTGCCTGCTGAAGGCAGCCTCCTGCATTCCTATTCGACTGAAAATCAGGGGATTGCAGGGTTAGCCAGGAGCAGGGTGGATCTCTAAAATCTAGCCCACAAAACATGGGCAGGACAGAGGGGCGGAGCCAGAGCTGGGGTCTTCCTCCATACCTTAAACCTTTCTTCTGCTCCTGACTATATCTTAAGAGAGTCTTACCTGGAAAAACAAGACCCTGACTAAAGGAGCAACCTTCCCTGTTTGGTGGCTTGGCTAGTTTTTAACTTGGCCAGCTCTCCTTGACCCATGCATAGAGGAACATAGAGGCAGTGGCCACTCCAAGAACTACCTCAATGGCTGGGCCTGGGAGGACCAGGGCCTCTGTACAGGCATGTGGGCTGGTACTCAGCAAGGTGGGAGCAATAGCCTTAAGTGAAAGGTAGAGGTAAGGGTAGCATCAGGTTCTGAGGGTGGGGTTCGACACCCTCACCTCCCAACAGGGCCCCCAATTCCAGAAATGCAATGGCCAGGTTTGGCTGAGTCACAGTCTCCCCTGGGGACGCTGGAGGAAGGAGAGGGTAGGAGAAGGGGCCCTTAGGTCCTATTTCCTCTTCCTGAGGTAAGGCACATGGGTAGAGGGAAAGAAACAGCTGCTTCAAGTCCTAATGAGGGCAGGGCCTTTGTCCTGCTCACCTTCAAATGGGGAAGTGGGACAGGTGGCCATGGTGGCTTCTCCCAGGGACACAAGGAAAGTCCCTCTCTGTTCTAGTTTCAAGAACCACACATGTGGCTTTTATGTCAGAAAATCACTCAGAGCTCCTCCAATTTAGAGGTCCTGAGATGTCACACACAGACTGACACACACACACACACACACACACACACACACACACACACACACACACCCTGCTGCCCTGGAGGCAGAGACTGTAGAGTCTCTTCTCGGGATGGGGTTTGTAAGGAAGTGCAGAGGGAAGCTGAGATCCTTCTGGGGCAGCTAGCCTGAGGGGTAGGGCTTTTCTGGGCCTGGACCTGCAGCTCTCAAGCTGGACAATTGGGTTACAAGGGGTGATGACGGGGTGGCAGGACACTGGCCATGGGCCCTGGGGATGCTGGAAATAGAGCAATGGACAGCTGTCTGCTGTCAGCACAGCCACCGGAGAATCACCTCAGGGTCAAGTCCTCTGAGTGCCTCCATGACAAGAAGAGGCTGGGGTCTGACAAACTGAGGGCCCAACACAGGGACAGTGAGCCAGATCGCTGAGGATTGGGGCTGCGGAAGCAGCTGCGAGCCTGTGCTTCTCAGGCTAGCCGAAGAGAAGCAGGACCTCAGAAACCCGGGCCGTTAATTCCTGGCTCTCAGGTGGAGGCCACACTCATGGCTTAGCATCACCCAGCAAGCTGGGAACCAGGATCCTCCGTTGACTAGGCATCGGCGGCCTGAAAGGAGGAGATCTGCTTCAAGCTCAAATCTCAGCACACCGTGGCACATCTCAGCAATTTTCCCTAGAAGAGTTGTTGGCCTGCTGTTTCCCAAGACGACCAAGCAGCCTCCTGATGCAAAGAGCCAGGCTGCTCCTCAGGGTATTGCTTCGGTGCTTACAGCTCCTTAACACAGGAAAAGTGTAGCCAGCATTGGCCTGTGCTGGGGAGGCTGAGCAGAAAGCTGGGAGTTCAAGGCCAGCCTGGGCTATGTAAGAGACTGGCCCAAACAAGCAAAGCAAACAACAGGAAAACACAAACAAGCTTCATCCACAGATGTCTTAGGCGCTCGGATCTCTCCTGCCTCACTCCACCACCACAACCACCCGCATCCCAACATGCCCTAAGGATTAAATGGCCATGATCTGAACACAGGGAACATTCCAGGCCCATGCCCTTGATAATGCCAAGACCCTGTGCTGGTCACAATACTATTCACACCAGAAAAACAAAAACAAAACCAGACAACAGAAAGCTAAGGGAATTCAATGGCAATTCTTAGCCAGGGTTAATCTGTGGCAAGGAACCTTCAGGAGGAGGTTGGGGCACTTTTGGACAATTCAAAGTGACTGGGAAAGACAGCAGCTGTCCTTGGGTTCTCTGAGAACAAGCTCCATAAATAGGTTTGCTGACGATACTAAAAATTGCTTTTAGTAGCTTTTTTTTTTTCCATTATAAAAGAGTATATGCTCATTCTCTAAGTAACTAAACACTGGAAACAGCCCAAATGTCCCAAACCAACTACATGTCATTTGTCTTAATTAGTGTTTCTATTGCTGTGAAGAAACGCCATGACCACCGCAACTTACAAGGAAAACATTGAACTGAGGTGGCTCGCTTACAGTTTCAGAGGTTCGGTCCACTATCGTCATGGTGGGGAGCGTGGCATGTGCAGACAGATGTGACGCTGGCTACATCTTGATATGCAGGCCACAGGAAGTTGACTGTCACACTGGGCAGTATGCTGAGCACAGGAAACTTCAAAGCCCACCCCCACAGGGACCCCCAACAAGGCCACACCTCCTCCGACAGAGCCACTCCTGATGGGACATTCAAACTACCACAAGCCTCTCCTGGGCTCTCTTCATGGTGTCCACCGTCTTCAGCATGACCCCTTCAATCCCATGCCTTTAACTGCCACCAAGGCTGCGCTACCCCCAATGGGCCCTCCCGGCCTCTCACGGCGCCAAGGCTCAGCTGCTCTCCATGACCTCTCATGCCTGGGTGACTCTTACACCACCAAGTTTGGTTGCCAGCTCAAGATACAACCTAGGCCACATCTAGAACAGTTTTTGCTGACCTTGAGGAACACCTCCCAGAAGATGGTGTTGCTAATTTCTCAGCTCCAGCTGATCAGCATCAACTGTCCCAGCAAAGCAAAATAAAATCTTAAGTATTAAATCAGTAAGGCAAAGAGCTATATTTGCCCTTAAGAAATTAATAAATGAGAAACTGTTTTGCTTTAGTGGTTCTGGTCTCTTGTTAATCACGGCTGAGTCCTCAGCCTCAGCTGACCAGACACCACAGATTGTTCACACAAAGGGCCCGTTGCCATCTTTGCTTCCCTGTGAAACTTCACAGGCCAGGCCTCCGTCATCCTCACTGCTTTCAATATTCTTCCCTCCCAAGTTCCCACAGAACAGCTCACTGAGCTCTCCATCCTCAATGGCTTTTCTAGCCCAGAGTTCCAAAGTCCTTCGCAGTTCTCCCAAACAACGTGGTGGGTCTGTCGAAACAGCACCCCACTCTCCTGGTACCAATTTCTGTCCTGGTTACTATTTCTGTAACCAAAGCAACTTGGGGAGGACAGGGTTTGTTTCAGTTTATACTCCCAGGTAATAGGCCATCACTGAGGGGAGCCAGGGCAGGAATTAACTGGCCAGGAACCTGAGGCAGGGGCTGATGTAGGGGCCATGCAGGAGTGCAGCTTGCTTGCCTCCCTTGGCTTGCTCAGCCTGCGCTCTTGTAGAACGCAGGGCCATCGGCCCAGAAATGTCACCAGCACCACCCACCATGGGCTGGACAGCCCCCCCCCCACACACACACACAGTCAATCGCTAATTAAGAAAACACCCTACAGGCTTGCCTATAGCTCAGTTTTGTGGAGACCTTTACTCAGTTGGGGCTCCCTTCTCTCAGATGACTCTAGTCTGTGTCAACTTGACATAAAATCAGCCAGCACGCTAGCTAAATAAATAAATAGGATTTTATTTATTTATTTATTTTTTTAAAGAAAGGGCTCCATGATGCAAATCTGTAATCTTAGCACCTGGGAAAAGGACAAGAAAAAGAAGATCCTGTCCCAAAAAAAAAAAAATGTTGGGAGAAATCAAAACTGTCCTTCCTGCATTGCTAGAGAAGAAGACAGAGCAGACTCTCTGGACAGAGGCCACACATCCCTCACAAAGGCAAGTAGAGCTCTTTACCTCAGGACCCAGCAATTCCATGCCCAGGTCCACACCCAAAAGCACTGAACATAGTGCACATAGCATATTCATCACAACCAGAAGGGGTTCACACCGGCTGAGGAGTGGATCCGCACAACAGAATACCTTCACCACGGGAAGGAGTACAGACACGTTACAGCGAAGGGATCTAGAAAACACAGCAAGGGAAGAAGTCAGTTAGTGAAGACCACACACTATGTAATCCCATTCATGAGACGTTTCCAGAGTAGGCAAATCCATAGACACATTATGAAAATTAATGGATGCACAGTTTCACAGTTCTAAGTGGCCATTTAGTGGTTTTGAATATTAATAAAGGATTATTCCTTGGCTTCCCAAATATCTACTATAATTTTTTTTTCTGAAAAAGGATTTTCTCACACAATATGTCCTGGTTTCTGTTCCCTCTCCCCCTGCTTTTCCTAGTCCGCTACCCCTCCCCTACCATCCGGATCCTCTCCCTTTCCGTCTCTCCTCAAAAAGGAACAGGCTTTGTGTGTGTGCATTCTATGTGTGTGAGAGAGTGTACCTGCATTTGTTCATGTGTGCCTTGTGTGTGCAGGGCTGGAGGAGCCCAGAAGAGGCCTCCAACCCCCGGTCACTGTGAGCCCATGTGTGTGCTGGGTTCTGAACCCAGGCACTCCGCAGGAGCAGCAAGTGCTCTTAATTGCTGATCAATCCTTCCGGACCAAGTACTTGAGGGTGAGCAAATGCTGTAGAACTAGATAATTACCATGGTTGCACAAACTCGCAAATGTACTAAGACCCATTGACTTATAGGGCTAAAAGGGTCAATGGTTTTTTGTTTTGTTTTGTTTGTTTTTTGAGACAGGGTTTCTCTGTAGCTTTGGAGTCTGTCCTGAAACTGGCTCTGTAGACCAGGCTGGCCTTGAACTCACAGATACCTTTCTTACTTTGCCTCCAGAGTGCTAGGATTGACGCCACCACTGCCCTGCTAAGGGGCAATGTTATGACAATTAAAGATGCAAACATTTTAAAAAATTATTTTATTTCCAGAGTGTGTGTGTGTGTGTGTGTGTGTGTCCACACAAGCTTATGTGCAGGCGAGTACAGTGCCCTCAGAGTCCAGAGGCCCCTGAAGAGCTAAGCGGCTGTGAGCCACCTAACATAGGAGCTGGCAGCGAAAACTGGGTCTTCTGTAAAAGTATCTCCACCCCTGAAAAATACAAAACACTCAAACAAGAAAAAGACTCTATAAGCCAGGATCTAATGTTTCGTTTACTTCTTCTTTTCACTTTACATTTTTTAAATTACTTGTTTTTAAATGTGTCCAGTGGGGGTGTGGGAGAAGTGTGTTATGCGCATGTGTAGAGGTAAGGCGACTGCTTACAGGAGTGGATCTCTTTCTAACTGGGTCCTGAGAATCAAACCCCATCTGTCTTGTTTTGCCAGGGCCACTACTCAAAGCCACCTCACAGGCACTAATGTTTCATTCCTTAAAAATCGCACCTCTAGAGAGATGACCACTTGCTGCTCTTCCAGAGGACTGGGTTCAGTTCCAACGCCCACAAGGTGTAGGGGGTATAATGCCCTCTTCTGGCCGCTGTAGGCACTGCATGCACGTGGTGCACAGACATCCGTGCAGACAAAATATCTACACATGTAAAATAATAAAATGTATTCTTAAAATCGCACCGAATAAGCTATATAGAATAACTAGGAACTAAAAGTTCAGTAGATGAACACTTCACTGGGATGTGTGAAGCCCTGAGTTCCATTCCCAGATCCACAAAAACAATACGTTCATTGTAACAAAAGTTAGAAACTTCTCCAAATCACCACCACAGACAGACCTTGGGAACACTTCACGTACCCAGGCTTCAGGAATGTGGGTCACACTCTGGACCTGATTTTGCCACCATCGGAAAGAATGTCTCCAACAATCGCCCCTCCCGGTCCCAACACACGTAAGCAGGCTGACCCCGAGGAAAGTAACAGTAGCCCTAAAGATGTCATTCTCCTCTCCCCGCCAGGGCGGGATGTCCTAGCCATTTGCTAGCCTTCTAGAGCAGCTGTGGGAGGCGGAAGGCAACGACTGGGACCAGACCGGGAGCTGCCGGGGAGGAGAGAGGTGTAGGGATGCAGAGGCGTGGGAAAGCATGTGAGCGCGGTGCGGAATGAGCATTCGGGTGGAGCAGTGCGCGAGTGGGGCGGGTGGGGAATCACGAGAGAAGCCTTGAAAGGGCTGGGCGGTGCCCTGGAGCCACGGGGCGGGACGTAGGGAGCTCAGAGGCGGAGCTCTGGAGCCCGGAGCTCCCTGTGTTAGTGCGCAGGGGCGGAGCGTGGAGTGCTCGGGGGCGGGGCGGGGGTAAAACGAGGGCAGGATGCCGGCAGGGGCAGGACGCAGGAGCTGGGCTCTAGAGCGTGGGGAGTCAGAAGTGGAGAATTTAGGAGCAAGGTGTAGGGGCTGTTTCTGAGGAAGGAGACCCAGGGCCGGGCGCCAGGGCTGGATGCTGAGGCTACCGGGGCGGAGTGTGGAAGACAGCGCTGAGACAGGAGGCAGACTCCGGGATACTGAGCTTGGAGAGCGCAGGGGCGGGGATGAGGAAGCCAGGGGTGGGGCGTGGAGAGCTCAGGGGCAGGGATTAGGGAGCTCAGGGGACGGCGTGGAGGGCGCAGGGGCGGAGATTAGAAAGAGCAGGGGTGGAACCGGGAGAGCTCAGGGGCGGGGATTAGAGAGCTCAGGGGCAGGGCGTGGAGGGCATCGGGATGAGACTGGTGGCTGGATAGTCGATAGACTCCTGGGCGGGGCTGGGACGCAAGAGGAACCCGTGGGGACGCGAGCCTTGGACGCCTAGATGCCCAGACAGAGGCGACCGCGGGCTCGGCTTGGCCTCGACCTCTCGTTACCCTTGGACCTGTGCTTTCTGGCCGTCTGCCTTTGGTCCCCAACCGGCCATGCCCTCCCCCGCGCCTCCCACCGAGCTGCTGCCGTGGGAGCGCGCCGTGGTGCTGCTGTCGTGCGTGCTGTCAGCGCTGGGCTCGGGCCTCCTGGTGGCCACGCACGCCCTGTGGCCTGACCTGCGTAGCCGGGCGCGGCGCCTGCTACTCTTCCTGTCGCTGGCGGACCTGCTCTCGGCTGCCTCGTACTTCTACGGGGTGCTGCAGGACTTTGCGGGCCCTTCGTGGGACTGCGTGCTTCAGGGCGCGCTCTCTACTTTTGCCAACACCAGCTCCTTCTTCTGGACGGTGGCCATCGCCCTCTATCTGTACCTCAGCATCGTCCGAGCTGCGCGCGGGCCGAGCACGGAACACCTACTCTGGGCTTTTCACCTCGTCAGGTGAGTAGGAGATGTAGATTTGCCTCCAGGCCCCAGACCCAGGCTTACTGGTCCCTGGCCTTGCATCCTCCATCTAGGTGGCAAAGTGGCTTGTCCTACTGGCAGTCATGCCCCCAGGCATCCCGGAACCTTAGAAGGATGCCCGGCTTGCCCAAGAGGTTGGAGCCAACCTGTCTGAGTGGCTCTAAAGAGGGTGGTCACTGTCTGCCCCAGCTGGAACCTTCAGGCAAGGTGGGGGTGGGTGCAGAGCTTTCCCACAAAGGTGAGCCCTGCAACCTAGAAAGGAACCTGGGGTGACGACACTGTGCCTTTTGCCTCCTTCTTCACTGTGACCTGGCTGGCAGTCTCTGCTGCCTGTGGAGAAAAGGCTGGGAGATGAGTTAGGTGTCTGTCCTGGCCGAAGAAGAGCCCACAACTTCCAATTCTATACCACAGTGGGCATGGTGCACCCCGCCACTCCCAGACTTCAATGTCTCAACTATAAAATACACAAAGGTATGCATTTTAAGTTTCTCACGCCATTTATAGACTTTGGGCCCCAGTCACCAGAAGTTTTCTTCTAAGTTTATTTTTTTAAGGTTTATTAATTTTATGTGTGAGTATTGATTGCATGTATGTGTGTGCATCACATGTATGTATGTATACATGTGTCCTCGAAGGTCATAAGAGGGCACCAGCCCCCCCCACCTGGAGTTACAGGTGGTTGTGAACCATCGTGTGAGTGCTAGAAATGGAACCGAGATCCTCTACAAGAGCAACAAGTGCTTTCCGGCACCACGCCTTTCCTCCAGCCCCTTGTAGGAGGACTTGGCTGCCTAGAATTTAGGATCTTCAAAATTGAGGTCAGTGGCAAAGGGCTGGTCAGGATCAGGGCTGTCAGCCACCTGGAGTCTCTGAGAGTTCGGAAACCAGGGCCCTGCCCTGCCCTGCCCTGCCCTGCCCTGACCTGTGTTCAAGATTGTCAGGAAGAAAGTATCACTGCTGAGCCCTGGGCAGGAACCTAAGGCTGTTTCCTTGTCTCCTTGCCCGAGCTCAAAGCCCCAGAGTCTGCCCTAATTATAGGTCCTTTCCAAGGGCTGAGAGGGGACTCAGCACTTTGACAGAGACAGGTCACCTGGTTGTCACGTGCTGAGACAAGCTGCAAGAGCTGTGGGAAGAGTCACTTGACCTCCTGCTCCTGTAACCGTTGGAAGATGACCAGAAAGTCCCAAAGAAACGGAAGAAGCCCACCTCTTAGCTGCTCAGGCAAAATCTTTGTACCATGTCATTCTGATTGCAGGGACCTACTAAAAGGGGACTGCAGTTTCTGTCCCCTGGGACACGCACCAGACACCAGCTGTGTCAGAGACCCGGAGTCTTCCATGGGTGGTCACTGGCACTTGAAAAGGGGCCCAAGGCTGGGCCTTTCTCTGCAAGAACCTCTCCTCTTTAAAACCTGACGAGTACAGTCTATTTTTAAGCAAAGGAACAGAACCTTCTCTGTAGCCCCTACAGAAGATGCTTCTTCTAGCCAACCAGAGTTGGGAATGTTCTGCCCAGTTCTCATCAGGGATCGTCCAAGAAGGTTCTGTGATGTTTGGGGGAGTCTTTCTAGGGAAGGCTGCGTTCAAGAGGCTTGCTAGAACCTACCCAACAGGTTCTTTTATGACCCAGATCCTCCCATAACAGTTGCTAAGGCCTCTGTACAATATAGTCTTGGTGTATTAGGTTATTGCTCCCTGGACACAGACTGCCTGGCTACCCACTATGTGTTTGTTTAGTTGGTTATCAAACAAGGCCTCCCTATATAGCCCTGGCTGGCCTGGAACCTCCTCTTCACATGAGTGCTGAGATTAAAGGTGTGTGCTACCACACCCACTTTCCCACTGACTACTAAAAGTCAGGCCTCTTCTTCAAGCCTTACGGCCTAGAAAGGATTTTTAGGTGTTGACAGCACAAATGGTGACTATCTCTGTAAAGAGTTAAGATCAGTTGGGGTTGATGTCGCATTCCTGCAGTCCCAGGGGTGGTAGAGGCAGTAGAATCAAGGTTCAAAATCTGCTCCAGCTCTGCTTAAACTCCAGGTGAGCCTGCCAGCCTGGGCTGCTTGGGACGCCCCCCCCCCCCAAGAAGTTTACTGGAATTGATTGAATAATGGAGTGGCATTTTCACCTTAAATTAGAAGGAAATGTTAGAGAAGCCGAAATGCCTGCTTTATTGGTTTGTAAACAGGAGAGGAATCCTTGTAGGAAGGAAGCACTTGGTTCAGACCTTCCGATCCAGTAATCCTATTGCCTGGAGCCTGGGCTGAGAAGAAAATGCAAAGCTCCCACAAAGCTGTGTGTACTCAGGACTTCCTGAGGTGCAGTTGCCATAGGGAAAGTCAGAGCTACCTTCAAAGTCCAACAATAGGGGAAGCAGTAAGTGAAGGGACTTCCTCTCCTTCCTATTCAAAATGCTGTAGAGCTGTCAATGCGGGTGGCCAACGCTCCAAATCATGTTTTTAACGGTATAATAGAATGTGACATGAGAAGGAAATCTTTTTTTACTTCTTTTCTGGAAATGCTGGGGATTGAAGCTGGTGCTACCTCCCCAGACCTGAGAAATCCTATCTCTAAAACCAACTACAGACATGAAACACAGAATCCGGAGAGTCCTGTTCACACGCACACACGCACACACACACACAAGTTCCCAGGAAAGCAACCATGTGGGCTCAGAGCCTTCCTGTTAGCACTTAACACGGTCCCGTTCCCAGTGACTTTTCTCCCCATTGGAGGACGGCTGAGGCCTCATCATCTGTCTCCTGAAGCCTTTACAAAGCACTACCCCATTATTAGATCATAGATCACCAGTAGTCCAACCATCACTCACATAAGACATGGCCCAAGTGGTAGATGCTAATTCTGACCCAGAGTTTATGATTCTACCTGGCTGGGATAACAATAAATTTAACAAAACATTTTTATACTTTGCAATTGTTAGCATTTTATCTTCTCCCATTCTTTTCCTTTTTTTTTAAAGAAAGATTTATATATTTTTTATGTATACAGTGTTCTGCTTGCATGTATCCCTGCAGGCCAGAAGAGGGCACCAGATCTCATTACAGATGGCTGTGAGCCACCATGTGGGTGCTGGGAACTGAACTCAGGACCTCTGGAAGAGCAGCCAGTGCTCTTAACCGCTGAGCCATCTCTCTGCTCCCCCCCCCCATTACTGTTCTTTAATAAACACAATGCTGCCTCATGAATGCATGCTTAGGTCTGTGGCTTTCCTGCAGAGGTACACATTCCGACACATAACTCACAGAATGGCACTGTCACCTGATTAGTGGACTTCCCTGAACTTTTGACTGTGATCTCACCATGTCCTCTAGGGGGAAATTCTGAACTATGTGTTGACCTGTTTTTCATGTCTTTTTATCCCCTTCTAAATCTTCTATTTCCCCATCAATCTTCCTTATAACACTGACTTTAAATTTCATTTTTACTTATTATTATTGGTAGAGGGGTACGTGCACCCAGGCACCTGTGTGTGGACGTCACAAGAGAACTTTGTGGCCTTAGCTCTCTCCTTCCATCTTTCCGTGGGTTCAGAGGATTCAGTCACCAGGCTTGGACATCGAGCTCCTTTGCCCCTGAGCCGTCTGCTAGCCCAGCCTTCACTATTTCGTTCATTTATTTTTGTTTTTGTTTCTGAGTCGGATCCTCTTTCCTAGTGTGGTGATCATAGGTGTGTATGTCACTCACTATACCCAGTCTATGAGGTGTTGAGCTATACCCCAGCTCCTATTTGTATTTTGTTAAGGCTGAGCCTTAGTATGTAGTCTAGGCTAGCCTGGAATTCAATTTGTAGCCCAAGCTATCCTCAGACTCGGGGCAAACCCTTTGCTTCAGCCTCCTGATTGCTGGGGTTACAGATATGTGCCTACACCTGGCTTATAACATTGGCATTGGGAAGAGTACAGCATAGTCATTTGTAGAATGTCCCCTAGTTTTTGTATGTCTGGTGCTTCTTCACAGGATTTCAAATTCTGAACTCTGGCAGGTTTCAGAAGCGCTTTGGAATTGGCATGGGTAGGGTCACATCTGCCAGGTGTGGTATAGGTCTCTCCCCCCCCCCCACCCGGTCCCTGGGTGTTTTGCCTGAATATTGGTACCAACCACATGTTTGTAGTGCCCAAGGAGGCCAGAAGAGGGTGTTGGATCTCCTGGGACTAGAGTTACAGATGGCTTAGAACCACTATGTGGGCGCTGGGAACTGCGTCTGGGTCCTCTGGAAGAGCAACAGTGCTCTTAACCACTGCACCATCTCTCCAGCCCTGCTTTTACTTTGGTAGTGTCTTTTGTGCATGCTCCTCTGTGGTCATTTGTTTACGGTGCCCCTGAGGCCAGGGCTGGAGTTGCCTGAATGGGTCATTTCCCACCCTGAGATAACCCTGCCTCCACCCTCCTCTTGGGCAAGGGCTTCAAAGTCAGCAGCAGATGCTAGCCACCCTCACCCCTACTCCTGTTCTACCATATCGGTTTAGAGTCCTGTCAGTAGGGGTGGGGTGTTGTCTCTAGGGGTCAGAGGTAAGGGCCCTGCCTGAGCTGGCCTCCAGCATGCTGTCTGGACTTCTGGCTGTTCTTCTGGGTACGAGCGAATGTGACAACTGTGTTGCCTTCTCTCTCACCCACCTCAGGAGCTCCCTCAGGTTTATGGAGGAAGAGTCTTGCGCCCCAAGCTGACCCTAAGACTGTGCTGTGTGGGGAGTGGGAAGTCCCACCACAGTGAAAAGCGGAACAAAGGTAGGGCTAGCCAAGCATAGTAGTAGACTGAAATCCTAGTGCTTCGGAGGCTGAGGGGGTGGGGTTGCCATGAGTTCAGGGGCAGAGCTGGAGTTTGGGGTTCTTCCTGCCTGCCATGTCCCAGTGTCCTCTCCAAGATTCGTGCTGGAGAGGGAGGAGAGAGAATTTTATTTTTTTTTTTTTTTGAGGCAGAGTCTCAGCTCAGCCTGAACCCTAACTTGTTCTGTAGCCCAGTACTCTCTCGAACTCTTGGCCTTCCTGCACACTTCCCAAGTGCAAGGGTAGCAGGTGTGCTTCCCCATGCCGCTTGTTGTGCCCAAGTTCTGACCCCAAATCACCAAGAGACCCGTTCTGATGGGAAAGCAAAGAGTCTTTATTATTTAATGAGCTAACTGTATTAACTCGGCTCTTTCATCCCTCTGATGTGGTGGGTCAGGGCTAGAAGGACCCGAAGGGACTTCGAGGAGGCAGGGAATTTATTGGGTAGAACAAGGGGAGTGTCTAGGGGCATACAAAGGTGTCAGGGTTGGTGCTTCTGAGATTGGTCAACTGGCTCTATGGGCTATAGTCCTCCCAGGGTGGTTGCTATGCTCTGCACACCACTTTTACCATAAAGCATGTCCAGAGCATACCAGCTCACTTCTGATTGGTTCCTTGCCATGTGGAGGGTATCTGACCTCCTAGAGACTGGGGCAGGTCTGGCAAGGTCCGACATGTGCTGAGTCAGAGGCCTGCATCTTGCTGGGTCTTTTCTGCAGCCTGTCATGGCTGCTAACGCAGTGGGCTGAGTGAGAGCCTGGTCCCTTCGCTCCTTGGCATTTGTCTTAGACAAGGTCTCACACTGTAGCCCGGGCTGGCCTAGAACTCATCGTGCAGCCCAGTAGACCGGCTTTGAGTTAAAGTCTGGCTCCTTTTCTCTGCCTTCCAAGTGCCATGCCCACCTCACCTCTTGCTCAGTTGCTGCTGTGGGTCTAGAGACTCAGGGCTTGTAGAGCTGATAGGGGAGGAGTAGGCTCTAGTGAAGGATGTCTGATCTCCACATTTTCTTTCTCGTGGCTTGTTTTTTTTTTTTTGTTTCGTTTGTTTGTTTTTTGAGGGACAGGTCCTGGCTGGCCTTGAACTCCCAGTGATTGGCTAGACTCTTTCCTTTTCCCACCAAGTGCTGGGATTTAAGTCATGCGCCACCATATCCTGCTGCTCATCCTTAAGTATTTTATACAACAAAGATTCTTTCCTGGCTTGGCAGAGAGGTGTTGAGGGGGGTGGCAGGTGAAGCATCTCTAGGACCACCAGCCATTCAAAGCAGGGGCTGGCACAGGCGATCCAAGAGCAATCCACAGGACAAAGGACATCCCTTATAGCCTTTGGAGTGGGGAGCCTCTGTCCCTGAGTTTAGTCATTGTGTGAAAGCACTGGAAAGACTGTAGCTCAGGAAGCTGATCTTATTGCGCCACCCTATCCTGGAGCTGCTGCGTGCTAGGAGTTTAGCAGTTCAGTGAAGACATTGGATAGGAAGCAAGGCTTCTGTGATTTCCTCTACAGTCCACAGGGGTGGCCTCTGATCTGACACTGGGCAGGCCACCTTTGAACAGCATGCCAGGGCATCAGTGCCCCCCAAAACTGGGAATGGCTTGTGTTTGTTCTACTCAATGTTTGTTTCCAAGATTATATGGTAAAATCTTAGCAGTGGGAAACCCAGGGCAAGGGCTCTAGGGACAGCACCAGAATTTACCCTTGATAGAACAAACTATTTTCCCTCAGCACCCAGATGGGCAGGGGTGTCTGCTGGGGGCTACAGCGTCATCAGGTGTGTTATGCATTGCACAGGACACCCCTCCCCCTCCCACAGCTGAAGCCACAGAGTGACCTCATGGTGGCCTTCCTAGAGGCTGACCCCCTGAACCTCTCCCACGTCCTAGCCCTGCCCAGTGAGAGGGACAATAAGTAAGCCATTGTCCTGGGGAAGCTGCCTCTCTGCAGCCTAGCTCTCTCCGTTCAGCTGGGCTTCCCTCTGGCTCCGCCCCAGAGCTTTTCTAAGCTGGAACATTGTTGCCCGACAGTTTCCTCTATTTTCCCAACATGTTAACATTTTAAGGCTGTCCATAGCCACAGGGTCCATAAAGCAGGAATTGGCAATTGACACACAGGAGGTGAAGGAAGACCTCCCCCCCTCCTCCACACCCACTTTGTTTCCTACCCAGCAGTTGCCAACCGCCAAAGGCAGGAGGAACTGAGAAACAGACTCTAGTTGTGGGAGTAGCTGGTGGTATAATTGATGCCTGCAGCCCATTTACAACCTGGGCCCTTAGTGGGATGGGCTGGGGCTTGGGCCAGGGGTTTAAATGCTCCTGGGAAAGCAGTGGGCAGTGTTGGACTCTGAGAAGGAGAATGTCTCGCTCTAACAGAACTTCCCCAGATGGGCAGAGCTGGGATCCCCGAGGGGCCCGGTTCCAGCCGGCATCTAGCATGTTGCTATTCTGAGGACAGCCACCTGCCTGAGGCCATCATATGAATGCCAGGGGATTCCTAGTATGAGGGTGGCTTGTATGAGGGTGGCTTGCCTCGTTCCTGTGCAACTGCCTCTGATTTCACTTTCCTGGGGATTTAAAACTGGAAGATAAAGAGCACCCTGGGGGGGGGGAATGGAGGAAGCCAAGTGGCATTGTTTCAGTTTTCGCTCCCCTAAGCCCTTCTAGTTCATTCCTTTGACTCTGTCCCCTGGGACTGGGGTGGTGACCTCATGCATGGTGGTTCTGCATGGCGTACCAACAATAAGCAGCCTGGGCAGCTTGAATGTCTTCCCTCATGACTGGAGCTGGAGGTTCAAGGTGTGGGCATGGAAATTGTTGGCTCATAGATGGTGTTGTCTCTCTGGATCCTCACAAGGATGCCCCTCTGTGCCTGTCCGTGTCAAACTCTGTCCCTACAAGGCTCTTGGATGTGGAACCATTCTGGCAGCCCGTCTCATTTAAATTTAGTTAACCCTTAAAGGACCTTGTCTCCAAAGACATATCCTCAGGTTCTGAGGGTTGGGGCTTCGAGAGACAGATCAGGGATGGAGCACAGTTCAGTCTCTAACTGCTTGAGAAGAGAGGAAGCCAGTGCAGAGCCTGACCTTGGCTTCCGGGCAAACACAAACGAGGGGCCCAGGCACTGCTGGGAGGTGTGGAGGTGCTGTTGGTGCCAAGTGAGTGATCTGCTAGGGGTGTGGTTTGCTAGCCTTTTCCCAGCTAGACAGACCCTCATCTGTGAGGTCCCCGGCCTCAGAAGCAGAGGTTTGGAGAGGCGAGGCCTCATCCACTCTGGTTATCCTGGTCCACATGACCCTGTCTCAAAAAAATGTAAGTGCTGGAGAGATGGCTCAGCCATTAAGAGCACTGGCTGCTCTTGCAGAGGACCTGGGTTTGGTTCCCGGCACCCACATGACAGCTCACAGCGGCCTGGAGCTCCAGTTCTAGGGGATCTGACACTCTCCTGGCTTCCATGTCATATGAGTCCACGCATGCAGGCAAAACACCATATCCATTAAATAAATCTTTAAAACAGAAAGCTTCGCGGGAACACTAGTCCCCTAGTCATGGTCTGGTGAAAGCACAGGCTGTCATATTCTCTGTGCTCTCTGTTTCTTCAGACAGGGGCTCACCACGTAGCCCAGGCTGGCTTCAGACTCCTGGTAATCCCCCTGCTTCAGCCTCCCTAGTGATGGGGTTACAAGCCTAGATGTTACAGAAAAGGAAAGTTATGAGCTGCCTTATGTGATGGGATCACTCTCAATGCCTGAGCATGGTCAGTACTATCAGGGTTCCCTGGAGAGTCCATTGGCTGGGTGGGCGTCACCTCTACTTAGTATAGAAATAGAATTATGTGTTTGTGCCTGTGCATCTTTTAAAATTACATTTATTTATTGTTGAGAGGTAGGCACAAAAGTGCCATGGCACACATGTGGGCGTCAGTCTGTCCGGGAGACAGATGGAACTCGGGTCAGCAGGCTTGGTGGCAAGTGCCTTTACCCACTAAGCCCCTCCAGCAGCCCCAGTACTGTATATATTTTAGTATCACTTATAGGCTGTTATTATGACTGTCCTCTGAGCCTACTTATGCCAGCTGGACTGTTAGCATCCCCTCATGAGGAGGTGGAAACGTCACAAGACCCTCACCTGCGTGTCCAGCTGCTTCCTGTCACCTGTTGTGTATACCTCTGCCTTACTCACACCTGTCCTTAGGGAGGGGCTAGAGAACATAAGAAGACTAAGGGGTGGGGGGGGGCTCTCCATCTAGATGGCCCATGGGGAAGTCCTCATCCCTGATGGCAAAAGGAAGGGCTTCATGATGCAGCCTTTTAGGGAGGAGCACTCACCCCAATAAGTAACCCCTCATCTATGGTCTGTAAAGAAGCTCCAATAAATTCACTGTTTCTCCAGAGGGAACTCCGTTAGAATCATGTCCCAGTTTGGGACCTTAGGGGAGGAGATAGATGTTGCTAATGTACCCAGGCTCCAAGCTAGAGCTGTGTGTTTCACTTCCTCCTGTCCGTGGCGTGTACATAAATGTATGGATGTGTGTGTGTGCACGATACACATCCACCTGCATACTTCTGATGAACCCTGATATGCTACAGCAAGACAGGGTCTCGACTCGAAGCCCAGGTTGGCCTCAGTGTCTGCCTTCCAAGTGCTGGGGTCACAGGCGCCGGTGCACTGCCACGCCTGCCTCTAATCACAGTCTTCAGCAGCTGGCACACGTGTGGCTGCCTGGGCTTGTGTGAGCCGCATGAGTGCTCACCTGGTTTCTCCTCAGACGGTGCCGTCAGTCATCACCCCCACCCTGTGAGAAGTCTGGCTTGCCAAAGCTAAGCCACTGGCCTGAGTGGCCAAAGAGTGATAATCTGGACCCAGCCCACTGCTTGAAGCCAAAGTTCTCAATCCTGTGTCACCTCTATGAGGTGTCCCTCTGATAAGTTGTTTTGGGAGGGGGCTGGGCAGGAGTTCTTGGAGGGGCGACTCAGGACTTGGGCCTAATTCCAGTTGTGTTGCAGTGGGTTGTTCTACCTCACCAGACATTCTAGAGGGTCTGACCCTTGCCAGGCTACACTCCCTCCACATAAGAAAGGAGGTGTCAGGGTCAAGGGCATTTGCCTATGCCTAGCCTATGATTCTGTACCCTGGATTCTCCCAACTCCTGCAACCCCAAGATCCCCCAAGTTGCCAGGGCACTGACTGAGGGTGTAAATCCTGAAGCCTAGACATGCACGCTGATATTTGCATCCTGGCGGCCACACCCCTGTTGGTATCCGGAGAGAAGCCAGGGCCGGGCGTGTAAGAGCTGGATCTGTCTGGCCGCACCCCTCTCTGAGGAGCACTGAACCTCTATTTTTTTAATTATTTTATTTTTCAATGTGAGTGCTTTGCCTGTTTGTATGTCTGTTTACCACATGTATGCCAGAAGAGGGGTCCCCTGAAACTGTGGCCAGTGGTCTGCAAACACCAGCATCTGTGTCCAGCCTGGGAGAGCTTGGGGTGCTGGGGTTGGCCATGGATTCTCTGGATCTGGAGGGGAGAGATCAGAGGCTCTGGGAAGGCAGATCCCCTCAGCCCCAGATGAATTACCATTTGGGTGCTTAGAATCAAATCTGGGCCTTGGAAGAGCAGCCAGTGATCTTGACCACTGAGTTGTGTCATCTGGGAGACTGGGGAGAGTCTCACTCTGTAGCCCAGGCTAGCATCTCACTATGTAGTCCAGGTTGTCCTGGAAATCACAGTGATCTATCTGTCTCTGCCTTCCAAGCACTGAGGTTACTGGCCTATGCTGCCATGCCCAGTTTCTGTGGCGCTAGCGATTGGCCCCAGGCTTCATTCATGCCAGGCAATCGCTGGCCTGACCAAGCCACAAAGTAATGAACTTCTAAATTAGAGCAGGCTACCCGTGCCTTCCTGCCCTCCCTTTATTAGAGCAGGCTACCCGTGCCTTCCTGCCCTCCCTTTATTAGAGCAGGCTACCCGTGCCTTCCTGCCCTCCCTTTATTAGAGCAGGCTACCCGTGCCTTCCTGCCCTCCCTTGATCTGCAGGGGCACACTATCTGATGCTGGTTTGGGGGTCACTGTCCCCTGCAGAGAGGACCCCAGTCGCTTTTGCCCATGACAACACTGCAGGGCATTATGGGCTAACCTCAGTGCCTCTCTTTTCATATTACTCTTCAGCTGGGGTGTGCCACTGGCCATCACAGTGGCAGCCGTCTCTCTAAAGAAGATAGGCTATGATGCCTCAGATGTGTCCGTGGGCTGGTGCTGGATCAACCTGGAGGCTGAGGACCGTGTCATGTGGATGCTGCTGACTGGGAAGCTGTGGGAGATGCTGGCTTATGTCTTGCTGCCTCTGCTCTACCTTCTGGTCAGGAAGCACATTAACAGAGCGGTAGGTGTCTGATGTGCTAGCCCTTCGGGGACAGGCTGATTCTCCGAGGGACCAAACTAGTGCCAGGCCATAGGGACCGTGTGCTTGGACTGGGTTTGTGATTGTGAATAGACTTGGAGGCGCTGAATGGTCCTGGTATAGGCAAGGCAGAAGCTGAGGGGGCTCAGAGGTAGAGTAGCTGGATCACAGAGCTGCATTCTCCAGTGTGGTCCTGCACTGCCCCCATGTGGCCAGCCCCGATATTACACCAAAGAGTTCAAAGGCAAGGTCGATGGCCACAGATAAAATTCACCTACCCTTGGTGGTCAGAATTGTGTCCCAAGTGTCAGGCTTTTCAGGAGATCATAAGTCAATAGGGCTATCCAGAAAGGGGGGCCGGGTCCTCAGAGAGGTGCAGCCTAAGCAATCATGCTCAAAGATACACCGGCCAGTGGCTGAAGCAATCATAGCACTCTCTGCCCTGAATTCAACCCCAGCAGTGAGAATCCCATTCCCTTTCTTTTTTATATGTACTTTTTTTTTTTTGAGGCTTTTGTTTTGTTGTTGATATTCGGGTCACATGTAGTTCAGGCTGGCTTGGAGCTCACTACACAGTCAAGGATGACCTCAAACTTCTGATCCTCCTGCCTCTGCCTCTCAAGCACTAAGATCGCAGGTCTACACCACCACACCAGTTTCTGCAGGGCCAGGGGCAAACCCAGGGCTTCACATGTGCTAAGTGAGTACTTTAGCCCCAGAGCAGAGCAGGAGGACCAGGAGTTTAGAGGTGTCCTCAGATACACAGTCCAAGTCTGGGGCACACACAGCAGGGCAGGTGGAGATCAGCTGCATGGAGAACCGGAGTCTCAGGAGACAGGGGTGTAAGTGCTGGGCTGGGATGAGGTGTCCAAGGACACAGATGCCTGCAAGGAGCATCCTAACTCAGAGATGGCCGATCAGGGCTAGGTGTGATGGCACGCACCTTTAACCCCAGCAGTGGGGAGGCAGAGGCAGGTGGATTTCTGTGATATCAAGGCTGGCCAGGGCTACACAGTGAGACTCTGTCTCAAGAAAAAGAAAAAAGGAAGAAAGAAAGAACAAAGGAGCCGCAGAGTCAGAAGAACCCATGGGCGTGGCTCGGTGGTAGAGTATTTAAACAGGCAGAGGCCCTGGGTTCAATCTCTAGCACTGCAAAACAAAATATGCCCTGTGTCCTCACTGGCCCCACTGGAGTCCTGGCTGGGTGGGCAGTGGGTCCCACACAGACCAACAGCCAACCTATTCCTGATGCTCTTCTCTCTGGCCATTGACCTGGGAAGATGGAGGCTGCTCCTGGAGAATGAACGCTCCCCTCTGCTCCAGCTCTACCAGGCTCCAACTGTCTTGTGTGCTTCTTGTCCCTTCTAGAGCAGGGTGGGAGTCCCCTGCTTGCCAGGCTGGCCCCTGCATGTGACAATTAATTCTGGACAATTAATTCTGGCAGTTTGCCAGAGGTTTTCAGAAAAGAAAAGGAATGAATTGGGCAAGGAGGTGAGAACGTAGTCATTTCCTACCTGGAGGTGGGGAGAAGAGCTGGGAATAAATGGGGAGGCGAGCTTGGTCCCGAGGAGCAGCCCAGCCGGTCCAGGCTCTCCAAGCTGTACTACCTTGGGTTGAACCCTCCCCATCTGTGTGAGGCGGGCACTCTGCTCCCTGGGCTGCTGCCCCAGGCCCTTAGGGTGAGGTCCTTTAACCAGGAGAGCTGTTGAAGCTTGCCACTCAGATGCCAGGCATGTGGTTACACCCTCACCAGGCTTCAGTGCTCTAAACACATGACCAGGCTCAAACTGACACCTCTCCTCCTCCAGGTCAATTGGTTTTACAAACTTGATTGTGGTTTCAAACTGAGTATCCTTCCTGCCCCGACAAACGTTCCTCCTCGGGAATGCAAGAGCCAAGGCTGGCCCCTTCCTTCCCTCAACTCCTCTTTGGGCGAGCCTGCGCCCTGGGGGTCTTGCACTGTGGAGGGGGAGGGTGGTGGCAGGGCTAAGCTGAGCAACAAGGGTGAGTGACATGGGAGAGGGTGAAGGTTGGGAAGAACCATGGAAAACCGACAGCAGCCCATGGCTGGAGCGGGCTCGGGCTGTTTGAAAGATGGCTTCTCGTGGGCCTCATCCAGAATGTGACCCCGAATGAGGACTTGAGGGTGAGGGAGCTGCACATAACTGAGCGTGCTCCCCCAGGTTCAGGGACCAGCTGAGACCTGGGGTTGGAGGAGAGTGATGTGGCTGGAAGAGTGAGCAAGGGAGGATGGGACTGAGCCCAGAACTGAGCCAGGGCTCACCTGATGGGGTAGCATAAGGACGGCATGAACCGGAGCCACCGAGAGCTTTGAGTGGAGGGCTTGCCAAACCTGCCTTAGACCCTCTGAGGACTTGCCTCTGAGTTTGTAGCGGAAGGAGGGAGACCAAGCAGGCATGTCTGTCATGCCATGGTGGTAGGTCAAGCATCCCGTTTCTGGGTCTGTTCTGCAGGTGGGGCCTCTAGGACTTGCCCGTAGGGCAGGTGTGTCCCGGGAAAAGGGGACTAAAAGATGATGCCCATCACCCAGGTGACAGAAGAATGAAATGTCACTCAGCTGAGACGAATGTGCAGTGGGCTTGAGGGTTGATGAGAGCTGCTCATCCTGGGCAGGGTTTATGACATCTCTGAGACACTCCTGTGGAGTATGCAGGGGATCCGATCTGGGAATTGGAGTGTGTGTTGGGGGAGTGGCTTTTAGTCTGATAGACTCCAGGCCTCCTCAGTGTCCACGTGGGCAGGGCAACAGTACCCGCTCTTGCCTTCCTGGGCTGGTGTGGATGTGTGGATGTGCATGGGTGGGTGTGGTAAGAGGCCCACCTGGCTCAGGTCTCTGCTCCCTGTCCTCTGCGAAGCACCAGGCACTCTCGGAGTACCGGCCCATCTGCGAGGTGCGCCCGCTGCAGCAAGGCTCCTCTGCCTCCATGGCTGATAAGAAACTAATCCTGATCCCGCTCATATTCATCTGCCTCCGGGTCTGGAGCACCGTGCGCTTCGTCCTGACCCTCTGCGGCTCGCCGGCCGTGCAGGCGCCTGTACTGGTTGTTCTGCATGTACGTATGTCTGTCCCCGTGGGCCCTGCTGCCCCACAGTGACAAGGTCAGATCCCTTCCCTACAGACCTACAGACGTCTCAGCCCCAGGGTATTGGCCAGGGTGCACCTATGGGAAGCAGGGGTAGCTTAATGTCCTTCCCCTGTCCCCAGGCAAGGGTGGCTTTGTAAGAAGGGATGGGAGAAATCTGTGGTTGTTCTTAGCAACCTAGAGAAGCCCGGGAGAGCTGACTGGTCCGTCTCACAGCAGGGAGCCTAAAGGCGGTTCTGGCTAGGTGGCCAGTTCAGGCCTGTCCAGAACTCTGCTAAAGGCCTCACAGCGGAGCTCATCCCATGGCAGTTAGAGGCAGGGACGGAAAGGTCATGGTTTCATAGCAGCCCACTGACTCCCCCTCCCCAGGGCATCGGGAACACCTTCCAGGGAGGAGCCAACTGCATCATGTTCGTCCTCTGCACCCGTGCAGTCCGCACAAGGCTCTTATCTCTCCTCTGCTGCCCCTGCTGTCCGCGGCCCTCCACCCAGAACCCTCCTGGGGCGCCTACTCCCCCCAAGATGAGAGAGTCATGGGAATCCAGACGGGTCCCAGAAGTTCCCAGCACCTGAGCCTTGACTTTCCTCACTGTCCTCCTGGTTCCTGTGGCCACCGGATACAGGGTCATGCACGCGGGAAGCTCGGACCCCTGCGAAGGGACAGCCATCAGCGCAGCCTCTTCTACCTCCTAGACTCTCAGGCAGACGCGCACCCCCTGCACACCCGTGTCCTGGCTCAGTGGGGTTTGTTTGTGTGAGCCCAAAGACATGGGATTCGGGGAAACCAGGTGTGCAGGAACCTGTCAGGGCACTGGTTCTCAGTGTCCTGTGGCCACCAGCACTGTTTACAGTTTTAGGGACCCATGCCTATGGATGGACCCCTCCCAGGCATGCTATGCATCCCCTCTCAGACATCACAGTATGAGGCCCAGGTTTGCCAGGATATTGATTCCCTAGAGAGCCTGGAGTAGTTAGAGCTGAACAGCACAGACGGGTTCCCATAAAGCAAGCAGGTCCACTGAGGTCACAGGAGGCTCCGTCACTGATCCAAACCACCCACGCACACACTCATGGCGTCTCACAGATTCTCTGCTTGTGCCATCAGCCCTCAATATTTATTGCATTTGTATTTCAGCACAGGTCAGTGTCCAGAGTCCTGCCCATTAGTCAATCACATAGCATTCAGATCTCTTCCAGTACCAGGAAGAGGGCAGCCGCACTCCAGCCTCTAAGGCTGACACACTGTTACCTGATGTTCTCATATACCCGCCTTTAGGGGTGGATTGGGAGGGTGTCTGACTTTGCACTTTGTTTAGTCATATTTTGTTTGTTTGTTTTTTGTAGGAAAGGTGATCAGGGAGTTGGTGAATGGTCCAAATACTGATTCCTCCCCAAAGGGGAGATTCGGCCTTGAGCTCAGTGGTAGTTTCCAAGTTGGTCACTGCACCAAAGTATTTAAAAAAGCCTTTTCCTCTTCCTTTCTTTTTCTTTCTTTTTTTTTTTTCTTTCCGGTTTTTGTTGTTGTTGTTGTTTGTTTGGTTTTTGTTTTTATTTTTTTGTAGTTTTTTGTGGAATATAGAAAGAGGGTTCTGAGGTCATTACATTCTATTTTGTTTGAGACAGGGTCTCATTGTGTAGCCCTGGCTGGCCTGGAACTTGCTGTGTAGACCATGCTGGCCTCAAACTCACAGAGATCCACCTGCCTCTGCCTCCTGATAATTACATTAAAAAAAAGGTTTTGTTGTGTTCTTTCTGTACTAGGGCCTTGTGCCTGTTAAGCAAGTGCTCTGCCACTGGGTTCTACCCTGAGCCTTCCTTTTGTTTTTTGTTTTGAGACAGAGTCTCACTAAGTTGCCTAGACTGGCCTCGAACTGTCAATGAGCCAGGCTGTTCTTGAACTTGTGATTTTTCCTACCTCGACCTCCCAGGAAGCTAGGATTACAGCCTCCAGCTCCACCATGCCCAGCCAGAGAAGGGTGCAAGTGAGCTGTGCATCCGTTTCTACTCAGTGGCTCTACCAACATTTTCCTCAATTCAGAGAACGGTATTGGCTGAGTCTTGGGCACTCAGAATGGTCAGTGTGACCTCCACGGTCAAGCCAGAGAGGGAAATGTTCTACTGTACCTGTAGGTAGCGCCCTTGGACTCTGTCAGTACCCCACAAAGCTAAGAGGATTCAGAGCCCCATAAAGCGGCGCAGGGTGAGTGCAAAGTCGCACTGGGCCATCCGTTCCCATTCTGTTCTCAATGTCTCTGCCAGGAAAGGAATAGTCGCCCAGAGGTCTCCTTTCCTAATTTCCCTGGAAAGCGTTTCTTTAGGAAAATCTACAAGGGGTGAGCTCCCTCTTGGGAGTCAAAGGAAGCCCCTGGGCAGGGGGCTGTCTGCTTATAGAAACAGCCTATGTAGGGGGCCTAGGGCATGCTGAGGTCCTGTGAAGACATTACAGCCACTTTGTGCGCTGTTGGCTTCGAAAATGGAGCAGAAATTCTAGGAATTTGTTTCCCGCAGAGGAGTAAAATATCTACCAAGTACCACAGAGGAAATGATGCTGGAATAAACCCAGCTGGGCAGGCATTGTGGAGCCCTAGCTGTTGGAGGTCCTGGAGCCTGGGGCTCACTCAAGCTCTCTGTTTGATGATTGATGCTATCTGCCAGGCTTGCTGTCTGTAAAACCCTCCACAGGCTCCACACTTTGGCTCTGTCCATCTGTTTCCCACGATGCCTTGTCACTGCAGGTGAATGGTGGTGACCCAGGCTTGGTGCCTTGTCTCTAGCCCTGTGAGCTCTTCTCAGAGCCAAGTGGGTCCAGCAGGTGCTCAGAGTTTGGAACTAGAGGAAGGTGAGTCCTCAGTGCCCAGTGGGGGGCGCTAGAGGCTGCTGGCTCCTCTATGCCTTGCTCTGCCTGGTGGCTTTCTGTCTCTATTAGTGTTATTCATATTTATCTGTCGGTGCCCCTCAGCCACCCAAATATGACCTCAGCCCTAACGGGTGTTGCAGAGCATGCCATGTTGTGTCCGTCCCCCCCCCCCATCACCCTCCTTCAGCACTTTGTGACTCCAGGTTTCCTAATCAGTTGCCAGCTGCTTTCTGCCTCTGTCCATCTGGGGCGGGGTTTTGTTTTTGTTTTGTTCACACACACACACACACACACATTTTTTGAGATACCAGGGGATTAAACCTAGGCCTCTGCATGCTACGCAAGTGCTCTAGCATTTCTCCACTTCCCCAGCCCTTTATTTTCTCTTTTAAGTGTTGAAGCAAGGGTTCTCACTAGTTGTCCAGGCAGGCCTCGAACTTGAGACCCTCCTGTCTCAGTTTCACTGTTCCTGGAATTACAGGCCTATGCCACCAAACCCAGCCAACTCTCTGGAGCCTTTTAGTTTGTTCTGTCTCTCTGAAAAGAATAACAAATAAAGATTGTTATGTGTCCAAAGCCTAGATGGAACCCTTCATTTGTCTTGGCTTTGTTCATGTGTGAATGTTTCTGTGTGTGTAAGTGGGGGGGACAGACGGGAGTCTGACCCCCAGAAGCCAGCGTTACAGTGGGTAACAAACTAACCCTGGGTCTTCTCCAAGAACTGCCGAGCCATGCCTCCAGCCCCCTCCTCATGGTTTTGTGAAATCACAGTTGTGGCATAATTAAGCATAGCATGAAATTTTCTGGAAGCCTGATGTTTAACCCTGGCTGGGTGAAAGCCCAAACTCTTGCTGTTTTAAATTAAAGGAATCAATTATTTTTCTCCTGTGTGTTTGCTAAGTTCATTCCACACTGATGGGGGAAGGGCTGAGTGGCCTGAGGTGTGGTGGCCGAGGCCTGGAGAGCCCTTTCTTTTAAGATGTGTACCACTGGCCACAGGCTTGGGCTTCACACACAGACACTTGCCAAGGTGCAGGCACAAGTTTTTATTGGCTGCAGACCTCCTCCTACCCTCTTGTCTAGCTTCTGTCCTGAAGTCCTGGGCAAGTCGTACTCTGTAACCCTGAACTCCCTCACTCTCCTCTTCCAGCCTCCAGAACCTTCCACCTTTGGTAGTTGATTCTCATACTGTGTTTCCCACCCTCCCTCACTCTCCCCTACCCTCTCTTACCCTCCCCTCCCTGACCCTCCACAATCCTTCATGACCCTCTACGACCCTCCCTGGCCATCTGTGATCCTTCTTGATTCTCCCTGACCCTCTCTGGCTGTCTGTGACTCTTCATAACTCTCCTGACCTTCCCTCACCCTCCCCTGCCCTCCCCGACCCTCCACACCTCTCTCCCTTCCCACCCATTTCTCCCACCTGACCTGACTGGCAAGCTCATCCTGTACCACCTCCTGTCTCCTTCCCTGCTTAAAAGGTCCTCTGCAGCACCTGACTCCATCCAGACCGTGAGTCTGAACCTCAACTTCTCATTGCTGGGATCACAGACTTAATACCCTGCCTCCTGATTCACTGGGGTTTCTTTGTGTGAGCACAAGGAGGTGGGCATCAGGGAAGCCAGCTGTGCAGGGCCCATGCATCCAGCCCCGGGCCGTGGCATTCCAGGCTCCCTGACCTGGTGCTTTTCCCTGTCTCCCAAGCTCTCTCCAACCTTCTCTCAGCAGGAAATGCAGCTTGCTGTCCCTCCCTGCACTGCACTGTCCCTGGGCTTGGTGGCCTCTCTCTGCCCTTAGCCAATGGACACCTAACAGGATGACCTCTTGTGCCCACAGGTTCCCCAGAAGAGCTCTAAACACTACATGTTCTTCTGGGACTGTGTTCCAGGGACCGGCCCAGCGTGTGTCTGTGTCCTGGTTTCGTTTCTGTTGCTCTAATAAAATGTCCTGACAAAAAGCAATTTAGGGCCTGAGCCTGGTGGCACACCCCTCTAATCCCAGTGCCTGGGAGGTAGAGGCAGGGAGATCTCTGGGAGTTCAAGACAAGCCTAGTCTACATAGAGTTCCAGGCAGACCATGGCTACATAGTGTCTCAAAAACAAAACAAAACAGAAAGCAACATAGGAAAAAGGTTTATTTTAACTTAAAAATTCAGGTTCCATCATTTCAGGAAACTCAGAACTGCAGAAACTCAAGTCAGCTGCTCATATCATGTCCCAGAAGAGCAGAGAGAGGTGAATGCAAACATACTTAATAATCTTCAACAGTCCAGGACCCAAGCTGGGGAATGGCACTGCTCACACGCATCTTTTAAGGCAAGCAAGATAATTCCCCACAGACAAGCTGTCTCAGTAGGCAAAGTGCTGGCTGACTCGTTATGAGGACCAGAGTTCAAGTCTCAGCACCCACTGAAAAAGTTAAGCATGATGGTGTGTGCCTAGAATCCCAGCACTAGGGAGGCAGAGACAGGAGGAACCCTGGGTTTTAATGGACAGCCAGTCTAATCAGCAAGGCCTGGTTCCAGTGAAAGATTCTGTCTCAAAAGAACAAGGTAGATGGGCACTGGTGGAATGACACCAGATGTTGTCACACACACATACACACGCACACGAGCACCCACATGTGCACACACACATACACACACTTGCACACGAGCACCCACATGTGCACACACACATACACACACTTGCACACAAGCACCCACATGTGCACACATAGACACACATATACATGCACGCATATGCACACACTCACAAAGAGAAGAAACTGATGGGAGTGAAAAGCAGGCAAGGGCTGGAGGTGTGGTTCAGCGTGGAGCATTTTCCTCGTATTTGCAGGTCCCAGGCCACTGAAGGGGAAACAGAAAAGAGGGTTAGTTCCTGCTCCCAGTAAGCCGCGAGCCTCTGGAGAGAACTAGACTCCAAGCACAGCCTCCTCCCTTATACCACCGGGAGTCAATGCCTCCCAAGCCCGGCTGTTGTAACTATGTAACAATGAGACCAAAATGGGTCCAGCACGTCACACCAAGACCCCCAGAGAAAGCCTGTGACCCAGGTTGTCACCTCCACTGCTGCTCAGCCTGTCTTGGATAATTGAAGCCATCCTGAAGATCCTACTTCCTGCCGACTCTACATAGACAACATCACAGTTGAGAGCCCAGGCACAGCCATGGTCATCAGGGGTGACCCCAAAAGAGAGAACTTTTTTTCCCTCCTATGTAGTGAGATAGTCCGTCTGTGGCACTGACCACGCCCATTGGGGGTGGAGCCATGGGCGGAGTGACCTGTGAAAGGAGGACGGAGGGGGCCAGGAAAGGTTCTCTTTCTGGCGTGACTCGGACAGGAGAGGATCGGGTTGAATTTCCTGGTGTTCATCTGTCTAGGTTGTAAGTTATTTCTCCCTGAATAAACATCTATTCGGCCTATTTGTTTATCCTGATCCTTGTTTAACCACGATACTCCTAGGACAAGGTTTCACTATGTAGCCCTAGCTGTTCTGGAACTCACTCCGTAGACCAGGCTGGCCTGGAACCCACAGAAATCTGCCTGCCTCTGCCTCGGCCTCCTGAGAGCTTGGATTAAAGGTAGGTGCTGCCACACTTGGCTAATTTTAAAATGTTTTATTTATGTGCACATGTTTTGCCTGCTTGTATGTCCATGTGCATGCCTGGCACTCCTGGAGGTCAGAAGAGGGGTCAGGTCCCTGGAGTTACAGGAAGTTGTGAGCTGCCACGCGGGTGCCGGGAACTGAACCTGGGCCCCTGGAAGAGCAGCCAGTGCTCTAACCTCTGAGCTAGCTCCCCAGCCTCAACAAAGACTTACTTTTTAAAAATTAATTATTTATTTTATTGTGTACGGGTGTTTGGCCTATACATATGTCTGGTCATTGTTGCATACCTGCTCCAAGGGGAGGTCAGAATAGGGCATTGGATCCCCAGGGTCTGGAGTTATAGAGAGTTGTAAGCTGCCATGTGGGTGTCAGGAATTGAACCTGAGTCCTCTGGAAGAGCAGCCAGTGCTCTTAACCACTGAGCCATCTCTCCAGCCTAATACTTACTCTTGTTGGTGCCTCTATTCATGCAAGAATTCTTGGCAATTTCTTACACCCATGCTTTCGGAGAAGGAGGCAGGTCTTCCCGCCCTCTGGTCCTCTCTATTGCTGGCAGAACACAGAGCCATGGGCTTGCCTGGGCACATTGTGCCAGGGTATAGTCACCAAAGCCAAAAGATTCCAAGGTTTGCTAGAACAAACTGACAAAGACAGAGTTGTTACAGAATATCTCCATCAGAAAGGCGATCCATGAAACTACCCACTAGGCCAGCCTAATTCACAACCTTTCTGTATTTCTTTCAGTAGAGGAGAATGGCAAGTAGACAGAATTCGGGAATGAAATGGTTGTGGGCGATAGTGCCCCCTGGAGGCAGGAACTAGCTTGTAAACATTATATTTAGGGTACGTCCAGGTCTGCTGTTATGGCTGGGATCCAGGGTCTCACACACTGGGCAAATGCCACACTCCAGACCCAGGGCTACTTTGCTTAGTTTGCTGAGGTTTTGTTTTTGGTAATTTAGCAGGCCCCAGGCCTTAGTGGTCACAGGCTATAGTGGCCCCAGACCTTAGCGTCCCCAGACGACCTTAGTGCAACTGATTCCATGATGGAAACACCATTCAGGCTGCAAAACTCAGCATGCAGGCAGCAGCCTCAGCCAGAATGAGAACAAAGAGCTGACCCATCAAAGTCCATGGTTCTGGGAAAGTCTCTGAACTGCTTTTTGGCTTCTGTGGCTCCAATTCTGGCTACGTGCTCTTGCTAACAGAAGTATGCCAACCCAGAGCCTGGTTTTTGGGTGTGCCTCAAAGTTCATCCTGAGGAAGGCTCGGTGCTATGTGGGGATCCCGAGCACCCGGTGTAGTCACCCACTGGCAAATAAAGATTGTACTGGCGTACACCTGCGTCTGAGTAGTCTTTTCTCAGGTGCACACCTCACCAAGGTAACTGACCCGATTAGCTGTTGTTTGTTTGTCTTCCCAACTTGAAGCAAGCTAGAGGCTCTTGAGAAGAGGGAGCCTTAACTGAGACAACGCCTCCATCAGATTGGTCGGTAGGCAAGTCTGTGCAGCATTTTCTTAATTAATGATTGATGTGGGAGGGCCCAACTCAAGTGTGGGTGGTGCCAAAGGAGCCAGGATGCCAGGTTCCCACCTTGAGTCCCAGCCCTGATGACCCACCACGATGGAGGGTGAAGCTGGAGGATGAGGTAACCCTTTCCTCCCCAAGTTGCTTTCGGTCATGTTTTATCACAGCAATAGAAACCCTAAAGCACAGTTATTGAGACTGGCTCTCCTGTAGCCCAGGCTGGCCTCAAACCCACTATTGACCAAGGATGGAATTGAACTAACAATCTCTCTATATCTACCTCCCCAGAGCTGAGATTCCAGGTGTCCACCACTATACCCAGATAACATTTGTTTTTTTTTTTTTTTTCCGTTGTTTTGCTTGGATTTCAATCAAGCTTCAGAATCAAGAATCCTCCTGCCTCTGATGCTGGGATTCCAGGCATGCACGTACCACCGCATCCCAGCCTCTGGCAGTCTTCCTCTGTGTAGGGTGCAGGGTGGAGGTGCAAGACAGTTATGTTTTCTTGTTCAGGTCTGCTGTTATGCAGATACGATGCCAGGGAGAGGCACTCACTGGCCCGAGGGGAACAGACCTGCCTCTTCCCTTCATCACTCCCTTGGCTGCCATCCCAGGAGGAGGCACAGACAGGCAAGAGAGTCCTTGCATGATCTGCTGGGGGAGCATCGAGGAGAACCTTGAGAGTGAGTCGCCGTGGGCTGCCCATACATCTGGGAGGTTGCCCTTTTGTATATTTTGAATCAGGGTCCCATTTTGCATGGTTCAGGCAGGCCTGGGCTCCTGCTCATCTTGCTGCCGGGGTCTCCCAGTGTTGGAATTACCAGCTTGCACCACCATAGCCAAGTTGGAATTACTGATGGATGGCTTTCAGGAAAAACAGAGGGCAACGCTTCTCAGGTGCTTGACTCGGTCTTAAGCACCTGGAGACCTGCGGAAATGAAGCCTTCACAGATCTGTTTGTCTCGTAGCCAAGCATTCGGGAGCTGGAGGACCAAACAGGTAAGAGTACCACCACTGAGCTGCAGCCCAGATTAGACTCTCTCTCTCTCTCTCTCTCTCTCTCTCTCTCTCTCTCTCTCTCTCTCTTTCTCTCTCTCTCTCTCTCTCTCACACACACACACACACAGTCATGGCCTTACTATATAATCTAGGCTGTCTCAGGTTCACATCAGCCTTCCTAGAGACGAGATTACAGGCATAGTCGCAGTACTGGGGAGGGAACCTAGAGTCACACATCTAGGCCAGTGCCTGCTGCTGAGTGACATTCCCTCTTTTAACAGTTTCAGAGAGGGTCTCACTAAGTTACCCAGGCTGACCTGGAACTCATTCTACAGCTCACCCAGACAGGACCGGAACTTGCTTGATCCTCCTACCTCAGCCTTCCTCCAATAGCAAATAATGACAATTTGCTTTGCAGTGCTGGGGATCAAACCCGGGCAACACACATGCTTGGCAAGGCAGCATCCCCATCCCTGAAACGAACAATTAAAACAGTTAAGGTGGGGCCAGAGCCATAGCTTAGAGGTCTAGAGCACTGGCTGCTCTTTTACAGGACCGGGGTTCTCTTACCAACAGCACATGGCTGTCCACAACCATCTGTAACTCCAGTTCCAGGGGATCCGGTGCCCTGTATCACTCAATGGCACACAGGTATACATGCATGCAAAACACCTTTACACATAAAAAAAATTTATAAAGTGTTTTAAGATGGCTGGGGTGGTACACACCTGTAATCCCAATGCTGAGGAGGCTGAGGAGGCTGGAGAGTTGAGATTTCACACCAGGCTGGGGTGCACCCTGAGACACACCCCCCTACCCCCCCACCCCCCCACCCCCCCACCCCCCGCTCGAAAAAGCAAGAGCAGCAGCTGTCTCGCAGAGACAGAACACTTGCCTAAACATGTCCAGGCAGCCCTGGGTTCTATCCCCCAGCATAACCAGAAGAAGGCTAAAGGGCTAGAGAGATGTTTCAGTCACTGAGGACTTGTTTTGCAAGCATGAGTCCCCAAGTTCAAGCCACAAACTCCTGTAAAAGACCAGGGAGGCGCAGACAGGAGGATTCCTGAGTCTGGCTAGCCAGCCAGTCTAGTCTAAGCTGTGAGCTCCAGACAAATGAGATGCTTCCTGTCAAAGGAGTTGGGCAGTATCTCTGAGAACACTAGCCCAGGTTGTCTTCTGGCCTCCGCAGGATATGTACACACACATTCAAAGAAAGAAGTTAATTAAATAACTAAGATGTGTAGCCCTTCCGTATTTGTAACCACATGTTGAACAGTGAGACACTGTCTGGCCTCCTCAGAAGGTTAAAAGTATCTCCGGCCCTTCCAGAGGACGTGAGTTGGGTTCCTAACGCCCATGTCAGGCATCTCCCAGCCACTTGTAACTTCAGCCCCAAGAGAAGCAGACACTTCTGACCTCCGAGGGCACCTGCACACATGACATGTATGTATGCACACACAAGTAAAACCAAAAACTATACATCTTAAAAGGAAAAGGGAATGGCTATGTGCAACAAAGGGGCCATGCTTGATCGCCAGAAGCCATGCCTGTCTCTGAGGCTCTCGTGCTCTGGGCCCGTGACTCTGGGGAACACACCCCTCTGTACTGTACCGTCCACTGTACCCGGTGATAGACAAGGTCAAATTCTGTTCTCGGAGGAAAAGAACAGGGCAAGCTGAACTTCCACTCCGGGTGCTGAGTCAGTGTGGGGACCACAGCCTCCCTACTTTGGAGACATTGGTCAGAGGCGTGGACAGGTGCTAAGGTGCTGACTCCTGTACCCGCCTCTCCCCCGCCTTCACTACTCACCACCATTTTGGACTTGGGTTCTCATAGGCAGGGGACACACCCCTGTGGAGTAGAGCTGGGGACAGGGCACAGACGACAGAAGACACGTAGGGCAGGCGCTGGACTTTGGACGGCTTGTGTCAACCCCTCTCTAGACAAGGTGCAGCCCAACAGCGAGCCTGGAAGAACAGAGTATGCCTGTTTGAACCTCGCTGTGACACGTTCCTTATCATGATGGCTGCCAGTCCCTGCCTCAGAGCAGCCTCCAGCCCACGCCCGCCCACCTCAGCTTGTGCCCTCAGGCATCCAGGGCTTTCCTCCGTGCTGTGTGTACACGCTGCCCCATGGCATAGAAAGATAACAGCGCATGGACAGGAGAGCTGACTAGACTGCTACATAGTTTGAGCGCAAACTAAAGCGACTGCAATTGTGATAAGGTAGAAACCGAGAAACCTCCATCTGCATCCATCAGCACACCGCAGTCCTCGGGCCACTCACAGCCAGGAGACTACTAAAGGGGAGGGAGGCAGTGCGGCTCAGTGGTAAGAGCTGCGCGTGCTGCACCTGGATGGGAAATAAAGCCAAACAGGGAAGAACCAGAACCACTGGTTAGGTAGACATGTGATCCCAGCACTCCGAGGTGGAGGCAGGGGGACCAGGAGTGTAAGATCATTCTCACTATATGCGGAGTTTTAGCCCAACCTGGGTTACATGAAGTAATCACCATGGGACTGGAGGTATGGATCATGTAGTTAGGAGCACTGGCTGCTCTTCCAAAGGACCCAACACCCACATGGTGGCTCACAACCATCTTTACCTCCCGTTTTTTTTTTTTTTTTTTTTTTTTTTTTGCTTGTTTTTTCTTAAAGATTTATTTATTATGCATACAATGTTCTGGCATGAAGACCTAGATGCCAGAAGAGGGCGCCAGATCTCATTACAGATGGCTGTGAGCCACCATGTGGGTGCTGGGAATTGAACTCAGGACCTCTAGAAGAGCAGCCAGTGCTCTTAACCTCTGAGCCATCTCTCCAGCCCCTTAACTCCCATTTTAAGGGGTCTGATACCTTCTTGGCTTCCTCAGGCATCAGGCATCCACATGGTGCACACACACACACACACACACACATACATACATGCAGGCAAACACTCATAGACATAAAAATTAAATAAAAAAATCAAAATCTTAAAAAACAAAAAACAACCTCCACTAGTAGTCGTATGCTGTTATCATTGCATTAAACCTTTTCTTCGTGGTTTGCAGAGCTGCAGGCAAACCCAGGGCCTCCTTCATGATGGGCACCTACACTACACTCCCCGTGCCCTCCCCACACAATTTCCTTTGAGAGCAAAGCCTCAGCACATAGTCCAGACTGGCTGCTACTCAAATCTTCCCACCTCAGCCTTCCCACTGTTGGGATGTGGGTATGTATGGGTATATACCACGATGCCCAGGGTGAGGGTTAGTTTATGTCAACTTGTGTCAACCTAGAATCATCTGAGGTGAGAGCCTCAGCTGAAGCAGTGCCCGGGCCAGGCCTGTGGGCACGTCTTTAGGGCATCGTGTCGATTGTTGCTTGGCACCGGAAATCCTAGTCCATCGCGGACAACACCATTCGCCAGCCAGGCATGAGTCCCTGCACTAAAGGGAAACACAGGGACAGAAGGTGGCTTGGGTGCACTTCTTTCTCTCCACTGAGTTCCTGCCATGATTTCCCCTCAGTGATGAGCTGTGACCTGGAAGTGTAAGCCAGATAAACCCTTGCCTCCCCTAAGTTGCTTTTTGACCAGGGTGTTTTATCACACAACAGAAAGGAACCAGGACCCCAGCTTCCCCCAAAGTCTTAATGCTCTGTGTTCTAAAAAAACATGCAAGCTCCTGAACTCAGGAGGCAGAGGCAGTCGGAGATCTGTCGGCTTGACGCCAGCCTTGTCTACATAGCCAGCGCTATTTAGAGAGACTCTGTCTTAAAAACAAAAAGATGAAGCCAGGCTACGAGCCCTGACAGCTGTCTCTTCCGATCCCCTCTATGCATGTCAGACAAGCTGATTTTGCAATCCCTTCAGGGCAAAGAACACAGGGTCCCCCACCAGCACAGAACACTCTCTACTTCCCTACTTCCATGCTCAACTTCACCCCGACTTCCCCTCCCCTGCCAAGAGCCATTAATAGCCCCAGTTTCTCAACACGTTCATGTGACTATATTCTGCACGCTAGTTTGTTTTTGTCAGTTGATTTGGGAAGAGAGAAAACGTCTTTATTTGATTGGCTTGTGGGTAAGTCTATGGGACATTTTCTTGAATAATGATGATTGCCATGGGAGAGCCCAGCCCATTATGGGTGGTGCCACCTTTAGACAGGTGGTCCTGGGATGTATTTAAAAAGCAAGCCACGGAGACCAGGCAGTAAGCAATGTTCCTTCACAGTCTCTGCTTCCGTTCCTATTCTAGGCTTCTCCTTTAGGCTCTGCCTTGGCTTCTCTGAAGGGCGGCGTAATCAGGAGTTTAAGATGAAATAAACCCTTTCCTTCCTAAGTTGCTTCTGGTCATGGCCTTTAAGACAGCAATAGGAAGCTAACTAGGACAGACTGTTTCCTCAATGAAGAGTCTGAGCCCCAAGAGGCCAGAGCTATTTTTGTACCCATTACCTCAACTCTTTGGCATAACAAAAGGCCCAGTAAATAAAAACACTAAAAGGAAAATCATACATAAGCTCACAGCCCAGAAAGGGCAGCTCCCAAATTCTAAGCCCCCCAAACCCCCGCCCCCTCCTTTCCTTTCTTACTTGCCATTTGTTTTAGATCTGGTCTCACACAGCCCAGGCTGTGAACCCAAGAGTGACCTTGAGCTGATGCATCCTGCCTCCACCTCCCAAGTGCTGGGATTATGGGCTGTGTCACCACACCAGGCAGGACTCCTCTTACTCAAAAACCGTGCTCACAGTTTCTGTGTTGTGTCACTAATGGTGGTTCTGGAATTGAGATCTGAGACCTAAATCTCCAGCCCAGAACCCTTGGCAAGTTCTTTCCCCAGTTTAGAAGCAACTTAAGGGGCTGGGGAGATGTCTCAGCAGTTAAGAGTACCTCTTCTTCTTGAAGAAGAGGCAGGTTTGGGTTCCAGCACCCACGTGGTGACCCTAACCATCTAACCTTAGTTCCTGTGGATCTGTCTACCTCTTCTGACCTTAGCAGGCTCGAGGCACACACATGGTATACGCACATACATGAAGACAAACTCATGAGAACACTCACATACATAAAATGAAAAAAGTCTTTTAGAACAGTATGGAAACAACTTAAAGTCTTTGGGCATCGTAGATTGCTCCCCACAGTGGATCAAAACCGCCTCATGGAGAGGAGGGTGTCAAAGGTGGCCCTACTGGTCTCAGCCCAGGTACTGCCTGAACCACACCACTTTTTCTCTCGAACCCTCTAACCCTTAGCAGAGACGGCTCTGAAACACAGGTCAAGTTACTGGAAATATTAGTAGTTAGCTCTATGTGTTCCCTCCACATGGCTCGTACTGTAGTGTGTAATTCACCAAAATGTCTGTGTGTTCATCGATGGTGTTTATTAAGACCTTTTAAAACTCCAAAGCTGACAGTTTGATGGTTCAGGCTTATAGATGATCCCAACATTTGGGAAACTGAGGCAGGATCCTCTCAGGTTAAAGGCTAGCCTGGGCTATATAGTGGACTCCAGAACAGCCTGGACTACAGAATGGGACTCTGTCTCGAAACAAAAATGAATAAATAAAAGCATAAAAACAAATCCCAAAGCTAAAATACAGCGACGGATTTTCTTTCTCATCCAGAAGCCACAGAAGCAAGGGAAGGATGATGGCCTTGGAAAACTCAGCAGGCCGAATCCATCTGCCCCTGATCATGGAGAGTAGCGGGATAAGGGGGGGGGGGGGAGAGTCTGAAAACCACGAAGACCCATGCACTCCCAAGCAGGAAGCAACCGGGGTGCTATGTCCCCAAGAGTGCCCACTGCCCTCCTTCCAGCCCTAAAGCCTGTTAGCTTGGCTGTGGCATGGCTGGGTCCAGAGACTCAGGACAGGTCTTCAGAGAACACAAAAGACATAGAATAGCCTTCAGGAGTACCCTCAAGGTGGCTTTGGGGCAATATCCCTGGCTCCTGTGGGCATGCTGCGGCTGTGGCCCAAAGGACCGTTCAAAATGGGGAGGGCCAGACAGACAGAAGCTCCATCACCGGGTACAGCTGCATATCCCCTCTTCGCCGGCTCAGCCCGGCCGCGTGCCCTTGAGACTGAGGATGAGCGTTGGTCACGCAAAGTTGCGACTGCGCAGTAACCAGATACTGGCTGGATGTTCTCTCAGGGTCTAAACACAGACCTGCGCCTGCCCGGTTGGGGAAGCCGAGACAGGGATTGAACCCTCAGGTTTCGGATCCCTCCATAAAGCAAAACAGGCAGAGAGAAGAGAAATAGCTGGGGGGCCAAGAAGCCGATCTTTTTGGTCTCTGTGTGCCCCAGACTGCAAACTTGACCTTTCTTTTCGTTCTTATACCCCTAGCTCACCTCCCATCCCCCCAAGTAAGCGATACCACCAACCACCCGTAATTTACATGCATTTTTGGGGGGGAGGGTCTTTTTTAAACTCTGAAATATATGGAAAGCTCTGGCCCTGCCATGCCATAGTTGGAGACGCTTGTGTTGGAGTTGTGTGGGAAGAAAACAGAGAAGTTTTGCTAACAGCGAAGTTTTGCTGAAAGGCGATGCCCCCACTGTCCATTGTCACCTGAGTGGACCCACATTCCTGGGTTGGAATGAACAGCTGCAGGGTGGAGGAGAGGGAGGAAGATGTCCGCTGATTGGACTTGAGCCACAGAAAATAAATCAAAGAGCATGCCTAACAAGGACGAAAATCTGCGGGCCTGGTGGGACTTTGCTCTGGGTTTTGGCCACTTGGCCTGGTCAGCTCGGTGGCAGCTGAACACGTGCTGAGTGCAGGAGCCGGCCGTGGCCAGGCTGTGGGCAGACTGCTGGACTCAGACCAGCCTCCGGTGACTTACCCTGCCGGTCAAAGGAACAACACAGGTATTCACTGCTTTCCCTGTGCTGAAAAGCGCATCTCTCGGGGTCACCCAGAGCTCCTTAAAAAGACAAAATAAACAATTTCTCCTCGAAAAGTGTTACTTGGGTGCCAGGGGTTAGCTCAGCATTGGAGCCTGTGAACTCAGCTCAGTCTCCAGCACCAATAATAGTAAAGTAATAGTAAAGCTGATAAAATGATAGTTTTGGCATGGTTACTTGGGCAATAACTGACTCTCCACTGGGGACACTTGGCTGTAGAGCACTCCGCTAAGTCTCTACGGCCCCATCTGTTGCCCCATTATCTAATGTGCAAGTGACAGCTGCTCGTGTTCATGCGTTCCAGACAGAAATAACCTTTCTAGTCACTCTTCAAGAACTCTTCAAGTGGAGACTGGAGCAGTGGGGACACTGGGGGCTGTTTCCCCTGGGTACCGGTGCTGAGCCTGCAATTTCAGAGGACACACTGGTTTGGCCAAACTCTAGATGTTTAAGTCAAAAAGCAGAAGCAAAAGGAAGGGCCAGTTTCCCGGTGCCCGAAAGGGTTATTCTGATTTAGACTGGCAATAAAAATGCAATTGGCTGGGAGGAGTTGGCATGACCAAAGTGCAACCTAAATGTCTCCCCTCTCCACAAGACACAGCTGGCACTTTGAGGAGGTGACGCCGCAGGCTGCCCGTGCAGAGCAACGATGGAGAAAGCTCAAGAGGCGAGGGAAGGGGTGAGTGTGTGAGCGACAGCAGCCACAGCTGTGGACCTGCTCAGCTGTGCTAGGGACTGTCGGAGCCCTGGTGCTGCAGGGCCAGCCTTCAGCGGCATGGGCTGCCTGGAAGAGGGCAGCCAACAGCTGGGCTTTTAAGTTGTGGGTGTGACGTTTATAAACGGTGCCTGCTAGGAATCATGCCACCGGAACAGCTGTACCTGTAACTGGGCTGGAGGGTGGTTCATCTTGCACAGTGCTTGCCTAGGATGCATGAAGTCCCGGGTTCAAGCCAGGTATGGCGTGGAGGTAGGGGAGGTAGAGGGGAAAGGAGTTTATATTTAATTGCAGTAATTTAGCTACTGAGACAGTTTGTGCAACCGAGGCTGGCCTCGAACTCCTGATCTTCCTGCTCTTACCTCCCAGATGCTAGGACTGTAGGGGTATGCCATCTCACCTTTTCGTGTCTTCTCGTCCACTAAATGGACTGACAGCCACGCCCTCTCCTGGGTGCCAGAACAGTTAGACAATGCAGTTAGTGAAGTATCTAGCCAGGAGGGAGCGTGCCTGTCGGGATTACTGCTTAAACCTATGAAGCAGATCACCTCTCCATTGACACTGGGCACAGGATATGTCTGGGGCTGTCTAGAGTGATGGGGAATATCCCACCCTCTACCCACTTTATTTCTGGTGTGATAAACAAATGTCCTTCAGAGGGCAGAATCGACCCCTCCCTCCTTGGACCCAGAAGCACTGTTTCAGCGTTTACCCAGGGACTCCACTGGCCTTATCTTGTCTCATTCTGGCTTTGCTTTGTGTCTGTTGATTTTTCAGTGCTGGGGACTTAACCCAGAGCCTCATGCATGCTAGGCAAGCACTCTGCACTGAGCTCCACCCCCAGTCACTCTCCCCTTTCAGTTTAAACTAGGGGCTCTCTAACTTGTCCAAACTGGCCTTGAACTTGTGGTCCACCTCCCTCAGCCTCCCTGGTGGCTGAGATTACAGGCCTGTGCCACCATGCAGCCATCTGGGATTGTCATCACTGAGAAAGTGTTGGACAGGTCAAGTGCCATCCCCTGTATTTGACAGGAAGGAACCTGAGGCTAATAACTTGAATGTTCAAGGTCACAAGAGATGCTGTGCTTACTGCTCAAGGAGCACGGAAAAGAATGGGGATGATCCCACACAGTAGGCTCTGCAGAGGAGCAGCCAGTGGAGGGGGACAACTCAGACAGCCACTAGCATGGGACATGTCCAGGCATGGAGCCAGACATGGAGTCTGGGGGATTAGGAAGAGCCGGAGATGCAGAGGTTGTGTGATTTTTCTAGGAAGATGCCAGACAACAGTTGGGTCCAACAGTCCCTTGGTAGCTGTGCGGCTCAGGCCTCCAAACACTTAAGAAATGTTGAATACAATTGCCTTTTTTTTTTTCCCTACAAAATAGTGCTTTCGACGATGAAGACATGTTTTGTGAAATGCCCTGGGTGGAGTTTCTTGCCCTGGGTCCCTAGGTTCTCACTGTTGTTGTTTTGTGTTAACTGACTAATGAGCCCACCCGTGTGTGACACTTACTATAGATCAGCTGGGGTTGGGGGCCCTCCTCCCCTGCATCCTTGAATCACACCCAACAGGGTCAGCCCCAATGGTGGGCATTTCCCTGAAGCCTCAAGATGTTTCCCCAGTAATTTGGGGATAGTGGAGTGCTAGAGAAGGAACCTAGGACCTTGTCCGTGCTCAGCAAGGGCCCTGCCACTGAGTTATGTCCTAGTCCCATTTTCCCCCTCCCTTTCCTTGAAAGGAGGGAAAGGAAAAAGAAAGAAAGCTGAGGCGAGACTGCAACTCACGAGATAGAGGATTCAATTATGTATAGATGCAATTAATCACTCCCCAAAAATGAAGGGAGCCCTATTGCTTTGCTGCCTGGGTGGTCATGCTAAGTGGCAGAGTCAGGTACAGAAAGATACAAGCGATGTTATCACACTCGGTTCCAACCAACCGGAAGAGTGGTTGCCAGGGACCTGGGGAAGAGGGGATAGGCAATGCTGCTCAGGAGTTACAAAGTTTCTATTGGTGGGATGAGGAAGTGAGCAAGCCCTGGAGCTACAGTACGTCAGGGTCTGCGAGCAAGCCCTGGAGCTACACGTCAGGGTCTGCGATTGCCGTTCCTGATGCAGTGATGCGCGCAGCACACCAGCCGCATTGGGTACTTGGGATTCACTGAGCACATCTTACATGTCTACACACACACACACACACACACACACACACACACACACACACACAGGTGGTGTCGGGTATATCGATGAGCTAAACTGTACTAATCTTTTCACAGTGTGTGTAAACACCACGTTACACACCATAAAGAAAGGCCAGACCTGCCCTATGTTTGGAAGGCTGGGCCACAGGGACCACAAATTCAGTGGAACCCTGGGCTCCAGAGAGAGAGTTCAAGGTTAGCCTGGGCAACTTAATGAAACCCTCCACCCATCTCAAAATAAAAGGTAAAGGGGGTTACTTTGTAAATCTTCCCCCACTTCTATTTTTGACCAAGAATAAAAACCTCTTGGATTGCTAGTTGTTGCTCAGTCTTGTTGGCCCTGTGGTTCCAGGAGGGAAAAAGAGGAGGGATCCAGCGTGGGAGCAAAACCTGTTCAGTTTAGGTATCATAAGTGGGATGTGGCTTACACTCCTCATCTGAGAATTAAAAAGCTACCAGCCTTAAGAGTGCTGGCTACCCTTCCGGAAGACACAAGTTCAAGTCCCCAACACCCACACTGGGCATCTCACAACTGTCTGTCAGTCCAGTTCCAGTGGACCACGCCTCTGCCTCTTTGAGCAGCTATATTTGTGTGCGCATGCCCACATACAGACCCACACACATACACATAATTAAAACAAATCTAACCTTTTTTGAGACAGGGTCTCTCTCTGTAGCCTTGGCTGTCCTGAAACTCACTCTATAGACCAGGCTGACCTCAAACTCATGGATATCTGCCTGCCTCTGCCTCCCGAGTTCTGGGACCAAAGGTGTGTACTACCACTGCCCAGCTATAAATCTAGCTTTTAAAAGCTGCAGATCAGCAATGCTCATGGGGTTGACTTGGTGACTTTTCTTTTGGTTTGTGGCATCCATTGTTAGGCCCTTATCTAAAAAGGCAGAGACTGTTGGGGACCTACTTCTGTGGAAGTGGGTGATAGCCTTGCCTGAGGGTCACCAGCCCATGTGGCTCACTTCTTAGAGGTTGAGGAGAAATCTCTGGAGCTGGAGACGGAGATATAAAAGCCTGGAGCTCTTGTAAGAACTTTTCCATCATCAATACCCTGTTCTTGCCAAGCGGTGGTAGCGCACTCCTTTATCCCAGGACTTGGGATTCAGAGGCAGGCAGATCTCTGTGAGTTCAAGGCCAGCCTGGTCTACATAGTGAGTTCCAGGACAGCCAAGACTGTTGGAGACTCTGTCCTAGAGGGTGGAGGGGAAAAAAGAAAGAATGAGAGAGAGAGAAAGAATAAGAGAGAGGGAGAGGGAAAAAGAGAGAGCCAGCCAGGCATGTAGCTCACACCTACAATGCCAGAACTCAGTGAGGCTAAGACAAGGTGACCAAAAATTCAAGGTCATCCTGGGCAACTTAACAAGACCTGTCTCAAAACACAATAAAACAAACCCCCCTAAGTGGTGGTGGGAAGCTTGATTATCATGTACAAGACCATACAATGTTCTGTCTACCCATCCATCCACCAACCCATCCATCCACCTATCCACCATCCATCCACCTATCCATCCATCTATCCACCCATCCACCCACCTATCCATCCATCCACCCATCCATCCACCCATCCATCCACCCATCCACTCATCCATCCATCCATCCACCCACCTATCCATCCATCCATCCACCCACCCATCCATCCACCTATCCATCCATCCACCCATCCATCCACCCATCCACTCATCCATCCATCCATCCACCCACCTATCCATCCATCCATCCACCCACCCATCCATCCACCTATCCATCCATCCACCCATCCATCCATCCACCCATCCATCCATCCATCCACCTATCCATCCATCCACCCACCCATCCATCCACCTATCCATCCATCCATCTATCCATCCATCCACCCATCCATCCATCCACTCATCCATCCATCCACCCACCTATCCATCCATCCATCCACCCACCCATCCATCCACCCATCCATCCATCCACCCATCCATCCACCCAGCCAGCCAGCCAGCAGCCCATTAGGCCAGGCATCTGTCTAAGTGCTGATTATACAGTGGTGAGCAAAGCTGATAAAAGACCCTCCCTGCAGCTGTTGATTTTGTCTGTAAAGAGGGGAAGGACCAAGCTGTCCAGATGGCTCAGAAGGTAAAAGCCCTTGGCAGGCAAGCCTGCTGGCCTGAGTGTGATGCCTGGAACCCATGTGAGAGTGGGAAAGAAGAACCAACTCCTCAACAGCTGTCCACATGCAGCCCTGGGGCACATGTGCACACACAGAACCAACCCCACACAGGCACCCCTGGTGCACACACACACATGCACAGACCTACATACAGGTAGGTGCTCCTGGTGCGTGCACACACACACACACACACACACACACTGACCTACACACAGGTGCCCCTGGTGCACACACACACACACACACACACAGACTCACACACTGGTGCCCCTGACATGTGAGGCACCCTTGGGAAAGTACCACAGAGGGCCAGCTGCAGCTGTATCCAGCCAGTTGTAGTGAGCTGGCTGCACAGGCATTCGCTGGAAGTCCTGGCTACTCAGAAGGCTGAGGCAGGAGGATTGGGCTGAGGAGCTGGCAAATCTGGATAACACAGGGGGTTGGAGGAATGCCTGGTGAGAGCCTGTTCTAGCCTCAGCGCGTCAGTCTTTGGATAGGGAGTTCCTGGAAGACCAAGGATGCCATGAGAATGGCCTGTGCATGCTGACAGTACATCAGGGGCCCCCCCTTGGCCCCTCCCTTGGCCCCCTTGGCCCCCCCTTGGCCCCTCCCTTGGCTCCCTTGGCCCCTCCCTTGGCCCCTCCCCTTGGCTCCTCCCTTGGCTCCCTTGGCCCTCCCCTTGGCCCCTCCCTTGGCTCCCTTGGCCCTCCCCTTGGCCCCTCCCTTTGGCCCTCCCTTGGCCCCTCCCTTGGCTCCCCTTTGGCCCCTCCCTTTGGCCCCTCCCTTGGCCCCTCCCTTGCCCCCCCACACCCACCCTGACACCCCCCTAACCCTCTCACAGAAGCTGACCCTGGTGCTTGCCCTGGCAACGCTGATAGCTGCCTTCGGTTCCTCCTTCCAGTATGGGTACAACGTGGCTGTTGTCAACTCACCCTCAGAGGTAGGTAGGTCACTGTGGTGAGTGAGCGCCAGCTGCTGACATAGAGAGGGGCTTAGAGGTGCCCGTGGTCCCCCGGAGAGCAAACGCAGCCCACCCCTTAAGGGAAAGGAGAGGAAAGTCCCTTTGGGACCCAGGCCAGGTGAATGACCAAGTCCTCAGATCGTGCGTTCTCACGATCATACCTTCTGTGGCCTGGCAGTGTGTGGAGCCATCTGGGGGGGGGGGGCAGCGGCCACACCATCTGGAAGGCTGTAGCCACGTCGGGGTGTGAGAAACACCTCAGGCCTGCCAGAGTTCTTCCCATGGGTTCCGACCCACACACTACCCAGGCGGCTCTGTCCCTATCTCCAGTAGGGCTGTCCCCATCCAGTAGCTAAATGCCCCTGTTGATTCTTTCTGTGATATGAGCTCGGCTCGTTGTGTTGGTCTGTGCCTCCTCCCACAGTTCATGCAGCAGTTTTACAATGACACCTACTATGAAAGAACCCAGGAAACCATGGATTCCGTGTCCTTGACACTGCTGTGGTCCGTGACAGTGTCCATGTTCCCCTTCGGAGGCTTTATAGGTTCTCTCCTGGTCGGCCCCTTGGTGAATAAAATGGGCAGGTAAGAGATGAGGAGTTGGCTTGGAGTGCGTGTACATACATGCGTGTGCACGTGTGTGTGCGTGCGTGAGTGTTTGTGTGTGTGTGTGCGTGGTGTATGTAATTACTAGTGTTGGTATGTGCATGTAAGCTTGCTACTGCGAGTTCAAGCATGTATGTGTGCTTGTGGAAGCTAGTGGTAAATGTTGAGTGTTTTTCCTCTACTGCTTTTCACCTTAAAAAAAAGAAAACCCTTTGATTTATTGTTTTTATTTCCTGTGTGTGAGTGTGCTGCCTGCATATATGCATGAACACTGCCCATGTGTCTGGTGCCTGATGAAGCCAGAAGAGGGCGCTGGATCCCCTGGAACTGGAGTTAAGGACTGCCATGAAGTGCTGGGAATAGAACCCAGGTCCTCTGCAAGAATAGCAAGAATTCTTTATATATATATATGTATATATATATATATACATATATATATTATTTATTTATTTTTTGATCGTGGGCCTATCCTTTATCGGCTGAGTCACCTCTCCAGCCCTTCCTCATTTTTTTTTTTTTAAAGATAGGGTCTCACTATGTAGCCCTGGTTGACCTAAATTCACAGACACCCACCTACTTCTATTTCCCAAGTACTGAAATTAAAGACATTCTCCCACAATGGGCCCCACCTTCATTTTTTAAGACAGCAGCTCACCGTCCATCAGAGCCCTGCCAGTCTTGGCGCCTCCCCTTCCCGCTGCCCCGCCCCGCCCCGCCCCGCCCCCAGCCCTTCTACCTCTATTGCTGGGGCTGTAGTCACTCACCGCTTTGCCTCGTGTTCTGGGGATCAGAGTGCTGGGCCCCAAGGTCGCACAGTGGGCATTTTACTGCGGGGGGCCATCTCCCCAGCCTTTGCTTTTGTTTTTGAAACAGGGTCTCCTGTTGCCCAGGCTGGTCTCACACTCACTATGTCGGCAAGGGTGATCTTGACCCCTGATTTTCCTGCTTCTTCCTCGCAGTGAATGGCACTGCAGTCATGTGCCAGCATGCCCATTATGGTGGGTAGATTTTTATAACCCCAAACTTACAGATATCCACCATCAGTTTTTAAACATGAGCCTAAAGCTGAAGCCCTTACCCTGACATGAACACAATAACCAGGGTGGCAAATTTTACTTCCTATTGGGGTCGTTCAAGGAAACTGGACTAGGAGTAATGTTTGGGAAGCTATACAAGGGCCCTAGGTGAGATTGTTTCTAAGCACCCTTAACCCCAGCACTCAGGAGGCAAGCAGGCAGATCTCTGTGAGTTCGAGGCCAGCCTGGTCTACAAAAAGAGTTCCAGGACAGCCAGGGCTGTTACACAGAGAAACCATGTCTCAAACAAAACAGAACGAAACAACAAAAAAAAATTTATCAAGTATGTATGCACATACACACATGCACACACACATGCACACACACATACATGTTTTAGTTGGCCTTTTTCTGCTTGTCTTATTGGTTCTGAGGTTGTGGTGGTGGAAACCAAGGCCTCGTGCAGGCCAAACAAGCATTCCATTGCTGACCACATCTTCAGCACAGAGCTGGATGTGTCCATGTACCTTAAAGCTATGTTGAAAGCTCTGTGGACAGGAGGCCCTATCTAACTTTGTTTGTTTTTGGTTTTGTTTTTACTGTTTTGTCTTTTTTTCCCCAAACAGTATTTTTGTCACATTTTTCTATGCATGCAAGTGTTTTGTCTGCCTGTACTTAAGTGTCCCATGTGTGTGACTGTTGCCTACAGAGATCAGAAGAGGACATTGGATCCCGTGGAACTGGAGTTAGAGGCAGCTGTGAGCCACCACATAGGTTCCAAGAATCGAACCTGTGTCTCACAGAAGAGCTAGTGCTCCTAACCACTGAGGTCTCTCCAGCTTCCTTTGGCTTTGTTTTTTGAAGGCAAATTTTAGATGGCAATCTCCTGCCCCAGCCTCCTAAAATGGGGGATTATGGAGTTTAGGACATGAACCACTATGGCCTGCTCTGTTTGTGTCTTTCCAATAGCCTGGAGTTTGTTAAATCTTTGCATCAGTTTATATTTTAGCCTTTTTTTTTTTTTTTTTTTTTTTTTTTTTTTTGAGACAGGATTTCTCTGAGGCACTCAATGATATTTTGATATTTTGGCATTTCTTAGGGCTACTGTGTAATCTCTCTTTTTGTCCATATTGCCTTTTGTTTTAATTCTTATGTTTTACAACCCTTTTTTATCTTTATTTTAAGCATCGATTCTCTCTCTCATGCATTATACTTTGGTGTTGTATCTAGAAGCCACCTAGATTTTATACTTCCAGAATTTGTTAGTTTTATATTTTTTGTCTCTTATTGAATTACTGTTTGTGAAGGATATAAAATCCGTGTCTAGATTCATTTTTATTTGTTTGTCTGGGTTTTTAGATTTTTATTCTTCATTTTATTTTGTGTGTCTGGGTGTTTGCCTGCAGACCAGAAGAGGGTAACAGCCCCTCTGGAACTGGGTTGCAGGTGGTTGCGAGCTGCCATATGTCAGTGCTGGGAACTGAACTCAGGTCCACTCCAAGAGCAAAGTGTCTTAACCATGGGGCCATCTCTCCACCCCACATTGAGACTAAGTGTGCCACCGGTTTGGCTTGAACCGCTGGGCTCATCATCCACACACCCCAGGGTTCTGAGCACTACAGCCACAGCCCACGGACACCACAGCAGACCAGTTGATTTCCGTGTGCCTTGGGATGACTCCGTTTCCCTCTATTGCTGTCACCAGTGCCCTCTGCCCTTTGCCCCTGCAGCAGGAGATACAATCTGTCCGCTTCAGGGTCCCACAGAAGCACGCTACTATAACTAGGGGACTCTGCTCCGACCACACGTCCCGTTAAGGAGTGCTTTGTCCGCTACATGAATTAGTGAATGATGAAGTGAATGAATGAATCCTCAAGCTAACCTGACTTTCCCACATCTACAGAAAAGGGGCCTTGCTATTCAACAACATATTCTCCATCGTGCCAGCCATCTTGATGGGGTGCAGCAAAATTGCCAAGTTATATGAGCTGATAATTGCTTCCAGACTTATAGTTGGAATATGTGCAGGTAAGGAACTGTGCCCATTCGGCACGAGGAGGCGGGAACTGGCTCCCAGGGATCTGATGCGGTTTGGGACCTCGGGAGTGTGGAGATAGAAGCAGACCCTATGCGGGGACTTGAGTCTGTGCCCCATCCTCACGGGTGGCTTGTAGCGATATATTCACCACCACGCCTGTAACAGTGACCATGCCTCTTGGGCCTGGTTGCAGGGGCAGAAATGAAGGGTCAAAGGGAAAGGTTAGGGAGGCCTTTGGGTGGCAGGGTCTGCATCCTTGCGGCGCCGCGACGGCCGCTTGTTTTCTGTGTAAGTTCTCTGCCCCAAGTGAACACCACCTCACTTAAACTGGGTCTGGAGAGTCCTGATTTCCACGCCTTCGGTGGGCAGTGGGCAGACCTCCACAGCACTGCTTCCTGCAGGGGAAACTGTCTTTGGCTTTGTTTATTCCAAGACTGGGATTGAACCCAGGACACTGTGAAAGCTAGATAAGTGCTCTAGCTCTGAGCCACAATTCCCAGCCCAAGAAAACTGTTTTTCTGTTTGTTTTGTTTTGTTTTGTAGGAATACACTATAAATCTTGAGCTTAGAAGGGTCCTTCCAGTCTAATCCTGTCTTCCAGCATCTCAGCATTGGCTAAGATAGTGGTCTGCCGGAGGGCAGTGTTGGTCAGAGAGTAGTGTCAGTAGGAGATAGTGTCGTCTACTTGGAGAGCAGCACCTTTGTTTGATAGCGTGCTTTGTCCTATGTCACGAGAACAGGAAGGTCTCATGAAATTTCGTTTCAGTCATTGTTCATCCCTGCATTTGTGGGAGAGCCAAGCTGAACAATAGATTTCTGTGCTCGTTAGCTGTGGTTTGTGGTCTTTAAAAAGGTGTGGCACTTGAGCTGGGTGGTGGTGATGCACAACTTTAATCCCAGCACTCGGGAGGCAGAGGCAGGCAGGATCTCTGTGAGTTCCAGGTCATACTGAACAGGACAGCAGGGCTACACAGAGAAAACGTGTTGGGATGGGGGTGAAACTGGCATGTAACCCCCTCTGCCTTCTCAACCCAGGCTGCTTGGGATATGTGCTTTAGTTTTAGAAAGTTCTCCCCTAATAGCTTAGAAATGGAGACACTTTTAAAGCCACACTTGTGGCTTCCCCAACAGTCAGCCTTTCCCAGTGTCCAGCCAGGAGTGGCTTTGCCAGTTCTCAGGGACCTTCAGAAGCAGGGTGGACACCTGGATCCACTTGGATCACAGAATGAGTTCTCCATTAGCTTGGGCATACCTTGTCTCAAAACAAAACAAAAAATAAAAGAGGGCTGAAATGTAGCTCCGTGGTAGAACACTCTCCTGACAAGATCATGCCCTGGGTTCATTCACAACCCTCACACAAATAAATTCTCACCTATAGAGATGGGGGCTCCTAACTATACTGACATTCAACACGCTGAGGCAGGAGGATTACCAGTGTGAGGCCTGGACTGTGTAAACGTGGCAAGATCTTGGTTGTTTTTTTTTTTTTTTTTTTTTTTTTCATTTGTTCGTATCTGCTTTTGATACAAGGTCTCCTCTGTAGCCCACATTGACCTCAAACTTTTAGCAATCCTCCTGCATCAGACTCGGAAACGGAGTGCTAGGATTATTAGGCATGCACCAGCATCCCTGACCAAGACCTTTGAGGGGGGACCCCAACCTTTATGCTTCAAAAGCATACTTTTATCAACAGCTCATCTCATATTTTTCTGTTTCCGTATTTATTTGAGGTTGCAGCACTCAGTGCCTGGCTCACGTGTGGAGATGTGAGGATGATTCACGGGAGTCCGTTTCTCCTTCCTTTGTTTGTGACCAAAATCAGTCTTTGTTTCCAAACAACATCAGGCTGGGAGTCTTGACAGCAACCATCTTTTCTCACGGAGCCGTCTCACTGGCCCGTGGTTTTTAGTCTCAGGGCTTATCATGCTTAACATAACTGGGGCTCTTGGGATGGGTCAGAGGTTAAAGAGCACTGGCTGCTCTTGCAGAGGACCTGGGTTCAGTTCCCAGCACCCACACTGGGTGGCTCACAACTAACTATAACTTCAGTTCCAGGGGATCCAAGGTCCTTCCCTGGCCTCCCTGGGCACAGTATGCATGTGGTATAGACACACACACACACACACACACACACACACAGAGTTTTTATGAAATATAATCAGCTGGAAAAACAACTGCCAGGTGTGCTCATCTACCCAAGATTCTGCCTCAAAAAGAATTGTAGTTTATGTTTTAAGTCAAGTTCTGTAAGAAGAATGACTTATTCCACATCCCTGCACACCACTTTAATGTCTGTCTTAGCAGTAGACAGTTGCATTTTCTTTTTTTCATGAGACAAATGATAAATTATATTTATACAGTAAATGAGTACAGTCAGCCAAAGTACAAAGCTGACCACCATCCCTGAGACTGAGAAACACCGGGGTGAATTCTTCCAGCGTGTTCAGGAAGGGCACGGTGGCACATGCAGTACACATAGCAGTGGCCAGCGGCCTCATGCCCAGCACAGCAGATGACAGGGATAAGTGCTGGATGGCCCATGGCAGGAAGGCGCCCAATGGCTACAGTTGGGACCTCAGTCAGAAGGCCTCGTGTGATCTGCTGTATAATCGCAGGCCCGGCTGGACTTTCAAATCTGCCCGAGTTCAGTGAGTTGTAATAGCAGATGGCAAGTGGCTTCCAGAAAACTCCACTGTGCTCCAGAGAGTTCAAGAAGGAAAAGGGAAAAGAATGCCTGGAGACAGTAAGGGAAGTAAGGGAAGTAGCTTCAACCTCAGAGACGCCCTGGGGAGGTCCTCGGCTCGCACTTGGACTCAGCGGTGTGGCACCATCCCAGGTTGACTCAGCTTCTCACTCACACCTGAACAGTATGGTGTGACCAGGCTTCCTGCTGCTTGGGTCACCGACACCAACCACATAGTTCACCCCGAGAACCAAGTAAACAGCCCCGCTGTGAGCGAGGAGCAAAGGTAGCTGAGCCTTGCCTACCGGAGGTTCACGGTTCACCGGTTTGTTGTTGATCACCTCCTTGGCAAGAAGACTGCAGGCTTTCACTGGCCAGAAGGAATGCAGACATTACAAACTCCCAGATCCAACTCTTGGGTCCACCCAGTAGAGCTAGCCAGTGGTTGTCCCTGTGATTTTAGTCCTGGAGGCCGGAGGCAGAAGGAGCTCTAGTTTGAGGCTAGCATGAGCTACATAGCAACCCCCCCCAAAATATGCAAATCAGAGATTGCTTCCCACCTTGTTAGTGTCTTAATGAAGCTACACCTATCAGGCTTTTGTGTTTGTTTTTGTGTTGTTGTTGTTATTTTTATTTTCTCACATTTATTATTGAGTGTGTATGTATGTGTATTTGAGGAGCACACACATGCCACTCCAAGCTTGTGGAGGTCAGAGGATACCTTGCGGGAGTCATTCCTCTGTTTCCACCGTGTAGGTCTCGGGAATCAAATTCAGGTTGTCAGGTTTTGCACCAAGTGCCTTTACCCAATGAACCATCTTATCGGCCCTCTTTTGGCTTTTGCAACAGGGTTTACTGCATGGCCTTGGCTGACCTAGAACTTGCTATATAGACCAGGCTGGCTTAGAACCTGCAGCTCTCTATGCTCTGGTACTGAAGTTAGAGGTAAACACCACAGTGCTGGGCTAAGTTACAGAATTACTTTTGTATTATTGATGTCACCCGAGGTCTTGTGCATACTAGACAAGGACTCCACCACTGAACTATCCTCCCAGCATCCTGTCAATTCCTTTGTTGTTGTTTAATAATTTATTTACTTTTATTTTATGTGCATGGATGTCTGTGTGAGGGTGTCCTGTCAGATCTTGGAGTCACAGACAGTTGTGATCTACCGTGTGGGAATAGAACCAGGGTCCTCTGGAAGAGCAGTCAGTGCTCTTAACCTCTGAACCATCTCTCCAGTCCCCCACCTATTCTCTCTCTTTTTAAATATTTATTTTACTATTGATGGTGGGCGGGGACCGCACATGAGTGCAGGCGCCTGCAGAGGCCAGAAGACGGCGTCAGAGCCAATGGAGCTGGAGTTACAGGTGGCTGTGAGCCGCTTGATGTGGGTGCTGGGAACAGAACTCAGGTCCTCTGCAAGGGCAGCCAGCTCTTCTAACGATCCACCTCTCCAGCTCTTTAATTTTTATTTCTCAGGGTTCTTTTATGTATTGTTTGTTTGTTTGTTTGTTTGTTTATTGTGGGAGGAAGCGGGCATGTTCCTCTCTCCTTCCACCATGTGTGGCCCACAAATTGAAGTCAGAACATGAGGCTTCGCGGCAGGCGCCTTTATCCACTGAGCCAATTCACCAGCCACCAACCTCATCTATTCCTAAAAGACTCATAGTTTGATATGATGGGAAATTTTACAAGATTAAATAGTTGGGATCTGGAGGGATGGCTCAGTTCCTACACCCACGACGGGAGGTTCACAGCTGCCTACAACATCCTTCTCCTGAGGGATCTGTCTCATCTGTGTATCTGTGTTCATGTAAACATACCCATGAACACACACACACACACACACACACACGCTACTAAAAACAACAATAAATTTTTTGGTTTAGCGCATCCTCAGCACTACATAAATCCCAGAAATGCAGATCTTCAACGATATATACTGAAATTTGTTGTGCTTTTTGTTTTTTTACATTTTAAGATTTTTCTCGGTTTGGTTTAGTTTTGTTCTCGAGACAGGGTTTCTCTGTGTAACTGCTCTGGCTGTCTTGGAACTCACTCTGCAGACCAGGCTGGCCTTGAACTCACAGAGATCCACCTGCCTCTGCCTCCCAAGTGCTGGGATTAAAGGTGAGCTTCTTTTATATTTATCTTTACTATTTCATGTGTATAAGTGTACTGCATATATGTCTTTGTAACACATTTGTGCTTGGTGCCTGAGGAGGTGGTGAGCCTCCATGTAGGTGCTGGGAATCAAACCCAGGTCCTTTGGAACAGCCATTTGAAGCTTTTCTAAATCATGATGCCCCTTTGAGTCCCAGGTTGGCCTGTATCTCACAGTAGCCTTCCTGCCTCAGCCTCCCCAGGTGCAGAGATTAGAGGCTAACAGGCATAGTTTGTGCAGTGTGTGTGGAAGGCTCTGTGTAGAGGTTTATTGTGCAATGTGCTTGCTGTCCCCAGAAAGTGAGCTGGTGAGCAGGGATGTTGTTTTGCCCTTTAGTGACAGATTTTTTTTTCTCCCTGAGGCAAAGGAGAGGAGCATGTCTAACCCTCATCCTCCCAGAGACCCCAGCCAATCAGAAGCAAGGGCACAGGGCCTAGCCAGGCTCCACCCCAGGCAACACCAGTCAAGAAGCAAATACTCCTGTTAGGAACATCTCTGACGCGATTCCTTTCCTCGAAGTTTAAGGAACGGAAAATTAGAAGATGTGTTTTCGAGGGCCACTCATTCCTTGTGTTATGACAGGCACATGTGAGATGCGCACATGTGCATACCAGAGTGTGTGCACACGGGAGTGGAGGCTACAGGTCCTGCTCAGATGGCATTCTTCAGGGGCTCTACACAGTGCGTTTTCACTGAACCTGGAGCTCACTGACTAAGCCAGCCAGGCTGGCCGGCAAGCTCCAGAGGTCTGCCTGCCTCCCCGACAAACCGTAGTTTGTCTGTAAAGACTACGGTTTGTCTACACTGGGATTACCAGTTTGTACCCCTCAGGCCTGCAGAGCAAGTACCTTACCAACTGAGTTGTCCCCATTTTAAGGGAGGGCTGGGCTAGAGAGAGTTTGGTAAGGTAGGGTGAGTCCCTGAAGATTCAGTCTGTTTCCCCCACACTCCTTCCTGCCTGTATTCTTATTTCAATTCTCCTCCAGGGATATCTTCCAATGTGGTCCCTATGTACTTGGGGGAGCTGGCCCCTAAAAACCTGCGCGGGGCTCTCGGGGTGGTACCCCAGCTCTTCATCACCGTCGGCATCCTGGTGGCCCAGCTGTTTGGCTTTCGGAGTCTCCTGGCAACTGAGGAAGGTAAGAACAGAGCCCTGGCCCTGCTCTCTAACCCCCAAGCCCTTCCTACGCCATCACTGGGATCTACCGCCTGTGAGTCCCCCATTCTGTCCAGTGAAGACTGTCCTTGGTGCCATGCCCTGTCCCTAGGCCACCAAGCACGCTGCAGGCCCTGAACAAGCACATGGTGGCACATTCCCAGCAGATGGCAAGGCGTCTCAACCGAACAGGAAGGGCCTATGTCCCTTAAGTGTGTGTGTGCGCGCACACACACACACACACACACACACACACCCCATGCTGAGGATGAGAGATGGAATCCTCGCTAGCGTCCGGGGATCTTTGGTGACCCAGTGGGAGAGTCCTTGCAGTACAGGGCCTGGGGGGAAGGGCCCAGAGGCTGCTGACTATGGCTTGCATGGGAGATGAGGACAGCAGCACTTGTTACAGACAGGACAGGGGATAGGCACAGGGTCCCAGGATAACCTGGGCCCTGGTTCTGATCAAGCAGCAGCAGGGGGGTGGTGGGAAGGTGTTGCTCCGGCCTAGAAAGTGTTGAGGCCGACACTGAACTTGACATCGGATAAGACTCACATTCTGGAAGATAGAAGCCAATTTCAAGGCCAGGAACAATGGGTTTGGGATGTTCAGAGGTTCACGCGTACCTTGAGGAAGATTACAGCTAAATGAGGGTACCCCTGGCCTGTTCCTCTTTTATGGAATCAACTATAAAAGACCAGGGGAGTTAGACATATCTATGATCCCAGAACTCAGAAGGTAGAAGAAGGAGACTCAGGCATTCAAAGTCAGCTTGAGACACAGTATAAGTTTGAAGCCAGCCTGAGCTACATTCTATTTTCTTAAAAAAAAAAAAAAAAAAAAAAAAAAAAAAAAGCCAGTAATTGGAACCCACCCCATAGGGTGCTGTAAGGAGGGCATGAGTTAATGTTGTGGCAGGCAGTGAGGTTGGTTCTTCCAATTCAAGCGAATGGTGCCTTCTGATGATCATGACGTCACTGGGCCAGAGCAGGATAAAAGGCAGAGAGCCAGAGACAGTATCCAAGCAGGGGACAGAATCGTTTGCTTGCTCTTACAGTCATTTATCCTTATATGAAAATGGGTGTTTTGCATACGTGTATGTCTGTCTGTGCACCAGGTGCATGCCCGGTGCCCTCAGAGGCCAGAAGAGATGTGAGATCCCCGGGACTGAGCTGTGTGTGGGTGTGGGTGCTGGAGACTGTAGCAGGCTTTTTTCTTGTAGGCCACCAACCAGCTCCCAAATTATGACATGGGGACTTCTTATTAGTTATGATGCTCGGCCTAGCGCAGGCTCATTTTAGGCTGGCTCTCTTAACTTAAATTCACCTGTCTCTTTACCTGCCTCTCGTCTCGGAGCTTCCTTACTGCTGTGTATCTTTCTTTCAGTGCCCTCCTGCCTGCTGGCTGGCAGCTGCCTGGCCTCTGGCCCCTGGGGCCTCCCTTACCTGTTCCCTTCTCTCTTCTCCTCTCCTTCTCCTGTTTATCCTCTCTGCCTGCTGGTCTTGCCTCCCCCTCTCCTGCCTAGCTATTGCCTTCAGCTCCTTATTAGACCAATCAGCTGCCTTAGGCAGCCAGGTTGAAACAATGCAACACGCCTTTGCACAATCAAATACACATCCCTATGTCATTAAACAAACGCAGCATAAACAAACGTAGCCCACCTTCACACAGGCCAAGTGATCTTCCTCAGCGTAAGCAAATGTAGCACACCTTTGCCCAGTTAAAATAATATTCCACAGCAAGAAATGGACCCCAGACCCTCTGCAAGAGCAGCAAATGCTCTGAGGCACTGAGCCATCCCCAGCCCCTTTGTTTACCTATTTTTATTGTGAGCACATCATGCATGATTCCCAGTAAACATAAAGAAAGGAGGAAGGAACCAGACACTTGACCGTTTCCCAGGTGAAGAGTCCCCCCCCCCCCCGCCCCGCAGAGCTGCTGTGTGCCCATCAATGACACCTCCCTTCCCAGAGGGATTGGCGCTGTGCTGACGCTTCCCTGTGTTGTTTGCTTTCTTTGCGTCCAGGCTCATCACCTTTGGAGATGGTAGGGCTGATTTCAGAACTTGACGTAAGGGACATATTGGACATTGACTTTTTGTATTCCATATTATATTGCACAGATCTTTCCGGGTCATTGCTCTTTTCATCGCAGTACTGAATAACATTCTAGCACCACAGAGCCTCTGCTGTGTCCATTCTGCGAGGAATATGACGGGCATTTGCATTGTGGTTTTGTTTCTGAGTGTATCAGTGTGGCTTTGACCACTCCAGTCTAGGTGTCCTTGTGTCCCCGGCACAAGCCTCTCTGGACATATGCCTGGGGTGGGATCTGCTCCAGCCATCTGGCCCCTGAAGGACAGTGCAGGTCTCTGTGGTAACACAGGGAGACGTCCGTATCCATTTGCATCACGTTCTTGCCCACGTTTGGCATTATCAGATGCTCTTGTCTGCCTACCTCATAGGTGTGCAGTGGTCGGTCATGCCTTAGCCACTGTGTAAATAACCACTAAATAACCACCGGAAAACGTCGAGCCTTGTCCTCACAGAGCTGTGTCCTGCCTCCGGGTGATGGTTCAGGACGCTTGGAGCAGAGGGTGGAGGAGAGGGGCACAGGTCCCTAGGCTTCTGTGACAGTAGACCCTTGCTTGCAGGCTGGCCCATCCTCCTGGGGCTGACTGGAGTCCCCGCAGCCTTGCAGCTCCTTCTCCTGCCCTTCTTCCCCGAGAGCCCCCGCTACCTGCTGATTCAGAAGAATGACGAGTCAGCTGCGGAGAAAGGTGAGGATGATGTGCTTTCTTTCCTCTTGACCCTGGTCCCCCCCCCCCCAGCTCTTCAGCTCAGGGTTCACACCCTCTGCTCCTCTCTCCCCCAGCCCTGCAGAGGCTTCGAGGTTGGGACGATGTGCACCTAGAAATGGAGGAGATCCAGAAGGAGGATGACGCTGAGAAGGCTGCGGGCTTGATCTCTGTGTGGAAGTTGTTCAAGATGCAGTCCCTGCGCTGGCAGCTCATCTCCATCATCGTCCTCATGGCCGGCCAGCAGCTGTCAGGAGTAAACGCGGTACGCGCTCGCAGCCTGTGGGCTTAGGGGCAGCAGGCAGAGGGGGACCAGGTGCTGGAAATGATCCTTCCTGCATAGAGCTCTGAGGGGTCGGGGTGCAGTGGCCCCTGGTCACCCTACATCTGAGTCCCTCTGCCAAACCTTCCAGATCTACTACTACGCGGACAAGATCTACCTGAGCGCAGGTGTAAAAAGCAATGACGTCCAGTACGTGACTGCTGGGACAGGGGCGGTCAACGTGTTCATGACCATCGTCACAGTGAGTGTCCATGAGGCTGTGGTCCCATCAGCCACCAAGGGTGGAGTGATACCTGGGTGAGTGGAGAAGGCCCCAGCCTTGGAGGGAGCTGGGGCCTGAGGTATGCAATGTGCCCCTTGGGCTCTGATGCCCCAGCCTCAAAACTCGTCTGTGAGGATATCCCTGACACCAGAGGGGAGCAGCCATAACCCCTAAAAGCGGGGGACCCCTAAACCCTACTCCAGGTGCTCCCATTGTACGCAGTGACCCCGCTCTGACCTCCTCCATCCAGGGCTGCCCAGCATGGCAGAAATGGGGGGGGGGTCTCTACACAGGGTCACTCAGTGGTCCATGACTCACTGCTTAGGTTGCGCCCGGTCAGAGGGTACAGCCAGCCAGGCCTCCACAGGGCAGAACCTCTCAGGTTTACGCCAGTGCCTGGCTTCGTCCTTGCAGGAGGCCTTAGCTTAGAGCCACGGGACACCTGGGGCCCTAGTGAATCAGCGGGACCTCTCCACCGGCCAATTAAGGACACACGTTCTGTGCATGCGTGTACGATTACCTACACACTCCTCCCTACCCCTCAAAAGTTGACTGAGGGATAGTGAGGGTGTCCCCATGATGGCAGCCCCCGGCAGGCAGGGCACACACAGGCTCTAGATCCTCCCTCCCTCCCTCCCTCCCACACCTCCAGGTGTTTGTGGTAGAGCTCTGGGGACGGCGACTTCTGCTCCTCCTGGGCTTTGCCACCTGCCTCACCTCCTGTATAGTGCTGACCATCGCACTGGCCCTGCAGGTAAGGAGAGCTTCAACAATGACCCACTTAGAGAGGCCTCGGAGGAGGAGGCTCTGGAGTGCAGCGAGTCACACCAAGAAATGGAGGCGGGTGGGGGTGGGGTGGGGGTGGGAGACCTCCTCTTCCGGTACTTTAAACCAAGTGTGAACCCACATTTGAACTCCCCACTTCTCCCCCTGTGTCTTCCGCCTGTCTTCAGTTCGTGTCCTGTGGCCTGTGTGTGACTGATACCTGTGTCCCAGACAAAGGGCTTTGGTCTGTATTTATTATATTTATTAAACAGCATATAAACGCTGTGAGATTGGAAAGGGATGAAGGATACTTTTTTTTTTTAATTTTTAATTTTGAGACAGGGTCTCTCTACATAGCTCTGGCTCTCCTGGAACTCATTATATAGACCAGGCTGGCCCTGAACTCCCACGTGCTGGGATTAAAGGTGTGCATCACCACCACTCGGCTGTTTTGCAGAAATTTTTAACAGATTTTCTAAGGGAAGACATTATTTACTGATCCCCCAACCGGCCAAGACTAGCATTCAAAGTCATACACATTTTATCCACATGCTACTTCCATGCGAAATATTTGTTGTTCAAGTTTGCTTTTAACCTGCTGGCTGCTTTCAGCAAATGTTTGCCACCACACACACACACACACACACACACACACACACACACACCAGCATGTGCACACAAGCATGGAAAGACAGGGCGTGGGAGAGAACGTAACTGAAGAGTAAAGCTGTACATTCAGTTTAGGATTAAGAGCCGAGTGTACAGGAAGTCAAGGTGTAGTCTGGGTGCTTACACCGCTGTATTAATTGAAGAATAAGCTTACACAGGCTGAGTACACACAGTGGTAGAGCAGCTTAAGTGTATAGCCATCAGCGATCTCAAGGCCTCTTAGCAACTTAGCTGCAGGGCTCAGCAGAAGTTCAGCCCCTTTTGAAGGCCGGAAGTACTTTCAGAAAAAGATCCCCACAGCGGGTACCAGCCCCGCTGGTGGCCTTCCTCAGGAACAACACCATATTGTTCCCAACCTGGTTTTTTGTTTTTTTGTTTTTTTTCCCCCCCATAATGAAGGGCCTAGACACCAAAATGAGTTTGTTTTAGCAAGTATAGTCTTTGTCAGATGTCTAGGGACCATGTGCCCCTCTCTCAGCAAATCCAGCCTCCTCTCGGCTGACTTCTAAGGTCCCATCAAGTGGTATAGCAAAGTCGCTGCTGGCCACTGCAGGCTCCTTCCAGACCCAGCAGAACCATCTCAGCTCTGCGGTCCCCAAGTGCTTTGCCACACACTAACTCTGTTTTCCCACCCTACAGGACACTGTCTCCTGGATGCCTTATGTCAGTATCATCTGTGTCATCGCCTACGTCATAGGACATGCCCTGGGGCCCAGTATGTATCCCTGGGCTGGTTTGATAGTTTCCGAGCCCACACCCTGGTCCTGCACGAGCTTTCTCTGAGAATCCCCAGGAAGGGTGGGTGTGTCCCAAGTGGCGCTGCCGTGTTAGGTTGGCAGGATGAGCTCCACAGGCAGCCTCCGTCGCCCAGAACACCCAGCATCTTTATGTCCCTGCACTTGTTTCCTCACTCAGCCGCCCCTCAAAGTCCTGTGTCCCAGAGACGCTCACTGCCAGGGCCCCTGAGTCACAACCTAACTGTCGTCCCCTCCTCTCTCCACTTGTCCCTCTTTTCTCTCCCGTCGTCCCCCTGTCCTCCCTCTCTTAGGTCCCATCCCCGCCCTGCTCATTACTGAGATCTTCCTGCAGTCCTCCAGGCCGGCCGCCTTCATGATCGGGGGCAGTGTCCACTGGCTCTCCAACTTCACCGTGGGGCTCATCTTCCCATTCATTCAAGTGAGTGGGACCCAAATCCCCAAGCCACTGAGCCAGAACCTTCTAGCGCATCCTCACTCCTACCACTGCCCTCACTGATCCCTCTTCCCACAGGTGGGCCTCGGCGCCTACAGCTTCATCATCTTTGCGGTCATATGTCTCCTCACCACCATCTACATCTTCCTGGTCACCCCAGAGACCAAGGGCCGGTCATTCATTGAAATCAACCAGATCTTCGCCAAGAAGAACAAGGTGTCAGATGTATGTCCGGAGAAGGAGGAGCTCAAAGACCTCCCGGCTGTCATCTCTTAGTAGCAGCGGACCCAGTCCATGAGCCAGGAGAGCTGGCCTGCGTGGGCCTGTCTTCTGGACTCTAGCTCTGGCTTCTTACTGTCTGGGACACTGGAAGTGAGCCTAACCTGGCAGGAAATGCCAGCCGCATCACCAGCCTCTATCCGGTGGGGACATCTGACCTCCTTGCTGTCTCTGAGCACAGAGGCCAGCCACAGGCTCTCAGTCACATGCAACACTGTCCCTCACCTTTGCTGAGCTGACTGTGGTGGGGTACTGTACCATGGCTTCTCTAACAAAACCAGTTACTGAGGGCCAGATGCGAGGGTCACATTATACCAACGAAGGTGACTCTCCTGGGACTCCCACATGCCTCGGGGCCACTGGTGTGTCTGCTCAGGATTAAAGTCATCCTCTCTCCTGACCCAGAAATGTCACAAAGCTGGGGAACAGACCATGGGAAGACATTCACTGAGCATGAATTATTAACTGTAAATGATAGTATTAGTAGAACACGAAATCACCTCTGTATAGCCAATAAAACAGATCTGATCACTTTTCACCAAGACACCAGTTCTCTGTGAGCAGAAGAGGGCTGAGGGGTTACCCCACTGTTGAGGATTGCTGGTCTCCTAAGGGCAGGGTCAGGCATGGAGAGAAGGGCTGGGAGCTGCAAAGCTGTGAGGTGATATGCATAAACCTGGGGGAGGGGGAGGGGGAGGGTGCTGCGTGCCTGCAGTTACTTGGGGAATACCAAGGGGGCCGGAAAGCTGCAGGAAAGGGACATGGGGAGGGTGGAATGCCCCTCACATCAACACCGCAGGACTGGAGTCTTAGAGACATGGGGATGTGTGTGTGTGTGTGTGTGTGTGTGTGTGTGTGTGTGGTGTGTGTGGTATGTGTGGTGTCTGTGTGTGTGTGGTGTGGTGTGTGTGTGTGGTGTGGTGTGTGTGTAGTGTCTGGTGTCTGTGTGTGGTATGTGTGTGTGTGTGTGTGTGCGTGTGTGTGGTGTGTGTGTCTGTGTGTGGTGTGTTTATGTGTGTGGTGTGTGTATGTGTGTGTAGTGTGTGTATGGTGTCTGTATGTGTGTGTGTGTGTGTGTGTGTTGGTGTGTGAGCATGATTGCAAAAGTCTAGAGAAAACCTTGAGGTGAGTAGAAGGAAGTGCTAAATTGGTTGTGGGATGTGCTGTCTTCTCCTAAGGTTAGAATGGCAGTGGTCAGGCTGACGGTACAGCTATGGGTGTCAGGAGCAGTTGCTGCAGATACAGAATAGAGGTCCTACAGGCATGAAATCATGCAACCGACAAGAGCAGTCTGACACACAGGAAGTACATGCGCCATCCCACTGCAACATGTGATCAGCAGAGAACCAGTCAATGATGGACTCCCTGAATGCCAGGGAGTGGTGGTGTCCAAATTGTTGGTAAGGACTGTGGGACCATTGTGCATTATTTGGCTCACAGGAACAGGAGTGCCCGGAGCCAGGGAGCTCTGAATCGTCTCTCTGGCCCAAACCTTGGTTCTGCCATTTATTAACCATGCAAAATCCCAAGTTACTTAGCTTTTCTGTACCTCAAGTAAGAGAGGAATAAACAGGACACATCCCATGTGGCTGCCGCAGGAACTATATGACTTCATGTGTCTGTAGCATCTAGCTCCGTGGTGCATGCTTGGTACTCTCTGCTGGGTTGATATGCTTGGGGATGAACCTTCATCTCAAGACCACATAAACCCACAAGGGAAACACACAGGGCTAGAACAATTACACCAGTGGATGCAGAAGGTGGGAACCATCCCACCACTGCAGTGGGAGAGCACAGACAGCATGGGGTCCTGGATTACCCCGAGTGGCAATAGATAGAATCAGAGACCTTGGCGTGAACTTGCATAGTTTCAGACTCACAGTTATACATAGAGATGTCTAGAACTCTGCTTGTGTGAGTGGTTATATAGCAAGAGGTCTGAGGCATGAGAGTAGGGTGATGAAGATGTACAGAATACAATGGTTCTCCAGTTAGTGAGGATTCAATACAAGTAAGACATTCTGCTCAGGGAGCCCTGATAGTTTGGTCTAGGAGACCCAGGAAGTTAGGGCCTATAAGAGAGCCTAGAAGTCTTTGTGTGTGTGTGGGGGGGGGGAGGAGCAGAGTCTCACTATGCATCCCTGGCTAGCCTGAAATTTGCTTTGAAGACCAGGATGGTCTTGAACTCACAGAAGTCTGCAAAGAGCTGGCGGCCAGCTGCTTTGCTTTTCCAATCTTCAGCTTGAAGTTTGAACCCAAATATCAGTCACTGGTTCTAGAGGAAGGAGTGAGATGTCATTCTGTAAATATGTTTCTCTTATTGGTTAATGAATAAAGCACTGTTGGCCAATAGGAAAGCAAGATAGGCGGGACTAGGAGACAAGGAGGCAAGAGGAAGGAGTAAGGAGGAGTCGCATGGAGAGATTGGAGAGAGCAGAACGCCGGCCCCTCTCTCCGGTAAGATAAAACCACGTGGAAATACATAGAAATGGGTTAATAATTAAGACAGAGCTAGCCGATAAGAAACAAGTAACTGGCCAACAGCTTTATATCAAATACAAAGTCTCTGTGTGTTATTTGGGGCTGGCACAGCAATAGGCCCAGGCCTGCAGGGAAAAACCTTACTCCTAATAGGTTCTTTTATTTTTTCATGTTTCAGCTCAGCAATGACAGCCATAGGGGAGCCAGCTTCTGATGAGCTCACTGCTCTTGGTTTTGCTAAAGCCTCCTTTATTGTTACACAGATTACACCTCCAGCAAGTCAATTTCCCATACCAAAACCTCTTATCTGGAGTTGTTTGAAGGAACTGTGAGACCTCCTGGTTTACCAGATCCCCAAAGACTAAAGGCTCTGGAATTCCTTTAAAAGAGCAACAACCCAGATAACGATCCCTAACTTTAAACAAAAGGTAACCACCCCTGACTGCGGGGTGAGGCTCTTGTACACTGTACACTCTTATTGGTTTAATAAAACAATGGTGGGCCGGTAGCCAGGTAGGAAGTACAGGCAGGTCGGCCAGACTAGGAGATTTCAGGGAAGAGGAAAGGTAGAGAGGAGTTGTCAGCCAGACACAGAGGAAGCAGGATGAGAAGGCCTTACTAAGAAAAGGTACCGAGCCGCGTGGCTAAACATAGATAAAAATTATGGATTAATTTTAGTAGTGAGAGTTTGTTAGTAATAAGCCTGAGCCATGGGCCAAACAGTTTATAATTAATATAAGCCTCTGTGTGTTTATTGGGGACTGAACAGCTGTGGGACTGGGCACAAACAGAAACTACCGTCTACACCTGACTTCCAACAAAAGGGAGTTCAAAGCCCAGGTGCTACCACTCAGGAATTCAAGCCAGATGCAATGGCTTTGTGGAATCTCTCTCTACACAGCAAGGGAAATAAACTAAGACTGTTTCCTCCTTCCTCTCTCCCTTCCTCCTGCTCCTTCCTTCCTTTCTTCCTCCATCTCCCTTCCTTCCTTCCTTTCTTCCTCTCTTCCTTTCCTAACAGAGATAATTCTGACATGAATTCCATCCTGTTATTCGAGGTGTCACTGGCTTATTAAGTGTTATTCAGCTTTCGCCATTTGGTAAAGGAGATCAGTTCTATCCCTCCATCTAGTGGGTTCCTGGGATTGAACTCCAGTCATCAGAGTTGCAGTCCATGCCTTTCCCCTCTGAGCCATTTGCCAGACCCATGATCACCTTTAAGACAGGAATGCACTTATTTCTGTTTGGAAACCATCGCTGAATGGTCAGTTTGTCCTTCTGCTTTTGTATCGTGAGTCAGCATTGTCATGATGATGAGGACACACAGCAGGTGAAGCTTATTCATCTCATAGCCAGGACGTTAAGGGAAAGGAAGACACAGGCATCCCACAATCCTCTCCAAGAGCACATCCCATCAACCCAACATTTCCCACCACCACATCCCACCAGCAACAAGCTGGGGCTCAAGTCCTTAATACACCGCTTTTGGGGTATCAAAGATCTAAACCAGTTACAATTATTTACTAATTCATTCCAGTCATTATTTCTAATACTTGAATTTCCCAGTATAACTAGAAATAATAAAGTTGTAGGCTAGGGAGACGACTCGGTCAGTAAAACGCTTGCCACACTGAGTTCTTATAACTCATGTCACAGCTGGACATGGCAGCCTGGACCCAAATCCCAGTGTTCAAGTTGGGGGACAGAGGCAGAAAAATCCCCAGAAGCTGGTAGCCCCCCACCCCAACCTAGCAGATGAAGCAGCAAACAGCTATAATAGACCATATTTCAAACAGGGTAGAAGCTGATAGTTGACACTTGAGGTTGTCCTGAGTCCTCTGTGTGCATGTCCCAAGTCACACACACACACACACACACACACACACACACACACACACACACACACTGAGGAGAGGCCGCAGGAGCAGCCCATTCAGCCTGAGGTAGTGGTAAGAGCTAGTGGCCCCCTACTTAGCTTTTCTGTTCTTCAGCTTGAGGTTTGAACCCCAACATTAGTCTCTGGGTCCTTTTATTTATCCCGTTAACAGAGACAACCTCAGTTCAAGCCCAGTGACAACACGGTGGCAGAGAACTGACCCCTGCACACTGTCCTCTGACCCCACGTGCGCACTGTGACGCGTGTACACCCCCACACGTACACAAAAATAACAGTGATATTAATGATGATTAATTAATTAATTAAAGTGTAAAATTTTAACGGTTGCCCTGTGTTGCGGGTTACCCTGCTCTGACACCCTTGGGGGAGGGGACGAGAAGCGGCAGCCCGACCACCCAGGCAGGGAGTCAGGGAGTAGCAGAGCGTGCTGCAGACCGCTTTATTGAGGAAGTCAGACCCGCCTTTATCCCCCCCCTCCCAAGGTGCCATTGGCTCAGGCGCTGACTCTGCTGTGTGTCCTTTCCTCATTGGTGTCTCTGGTCAGGTGTGTCTTCAGCAGCAGTCTCTGGGCGTAGAGGCAGGCTTGGCTCAGGGAGCAAGTGTCTGCCGCGCATGCTCGTTCCGGCTGGCCTGGGCACCTGGGCAGGATGGCTGCAGCCTGGGTAGACTGCCGCAGTCTCTCCTACAGCCTTGTCTCGTCTTGTCTTGCACTGCTGGGAATGCAATCTAGAGCCTTTTGTTTTGTCTCATTTTTGTTTTGTTTCGTTTTTCGAGACAGGGTTTCTCCGTGTAGTGCTGGCTATCCTGGAACCAGGCTGGCCTTGAACTCACAGAGATCTGCCCACCTCTGCCTCCTGAGTGCTGGGATTAAAAGTGTGCACCCCCACTGCCCAGATGAAATCCAAAATTTTATGTGAAGTGAGCAGCTGATGGCCGCTGAGCCACGTCCTAGTCCTTGGATTTTGTTTTTGTCTTTTTTTTAAATACAAGTTCTTACTGTATTTCCTGGACTGGCCTCAAACCCATGGTCCTCCTGTCCCTTCCCCCCAAGTGCTGAGATTAAAGGAGTTTGCCACCATGGCCAGCAAAGTTGCACTAGAAAAAACTCTTTCCTCTGAATAGACAATTAGCCTGGTGCACTCGGGAGGCACATCTGGAGAAAGAACACAAGACCAGGCTCCGAGGTCGAAGGCCCTTTGATTTCCAAAACTCATGTTTGGGGACCAGCCAGTATATTTTCCCTCCTAGTGGGGGTGCTGCTGGCTGGGGGTTGTAGGGTGCAAAGATGTGGCCCCTCTGCGTGTGGATGCTACTAGCAAAGCATCAAGGCATATCTTATCAGCCTGTCAAGGAGAATGGGCTCCTGCAAAAAGCCATTAAGGTCCAGAGGGCAAGAGGCTCATATACTAAGCCAGCCAGCCTTGGAGAAACTCGGCACATCCAGCTAGCAGCCAGTACAGAACAAGCAGGGTCCATAGCATCTGAGAGGCAGAGTAAACCTGCTCGCCTACCTGGATGAGGATGGAGAAGAAGGGGACAGGGACACCTCTGCCCACGACACACATGAAAGGAGTAAGTGCCAATTATGGAAACTGCCTCTCTTCCACGAACCTGGAGACCTTTGTATGCAGATAAGGGCCCTGGAATCAATCTGTCAAGGAGGGCTTGGAGGGGAGCGCCTACCCGGATGGTCACAGGGAGGCTGCCACACCCATTCCCCATGGCTCAGAATAAGCATACTCCAGAGACGCTTTGGGGGAGGGACAGATGGCGCTCCTGCTTCACAACCCTCCTCTACACAGTCCCTTCACCCCTAATGGCAAAGGCAGGACAAATGTGTGCCTAGAAACAGGAAAAGGGGGCCTCAGAGCTCTGACAGCAACTGCTTGGGTCACCTTCCCAAACAGCCCCCTCCCCCTCCTTCCAGAATGATAGTCAGCTTCCAGACAGATCTTCCTTTCCATCTAAGGAAGAACAGGAGGCCTAGCCTCCCTCACCTCACCCACCCTCAATCCTAGAAGCTCCAGGAACCAACCCCACAAGAGCAAGTCCCTGACCTTGGAAATCTCTCATACAGAGCCTCAAGCCCACACTGGCCCTGACCACCCTAAGTGCATCCTTTGGCTCAGCCTTCCAGTATGGCTACAACATCTCTGTGATCAACACACCTCACAAGGTGGGCACAAGGCGGGGGGTCCCACGGGTAGAAGTCAGATACTGTTTTGCTTCTGAAACCTTCGTCTTCTCCTAGACTCCCAGATGCCCACCTCTGAGGACCAGAGGCAGCAGAGGGATTTTCCCAGGCAATGTCATCTTTTCTAGACACATTAGTGCTAGGCGAGGGGACCTGGAGTCTGTGCTTAGGCACCTTGGGCTTTGGCCTCACTTTGGTCACCTGGGAGGGCCACGTGCAGATGACAGAGTCTCCGTTAGCAGCATTTAGGGACTGTGGTTGTGGCAAGGAGAAGCATCAGAGATAAACTTGGACTGGGATGAGTCCAAGAGGAGACAGATGGTGTAAAGCAGAAACCTGGGCAGGGCAAACCCAGTTGTAAAATGATTTTGCTATGTGGGAGAGAGAGTCCAAGAAGGAAGTTTAATAGGGGCATAATGAGGAGCCTACTTTGGGTTTCACGTAGCAGGCGCCATGTGTCTCTGGATGGGAGATTTGAGGTACAGAGGGAGAGAGCAACCAAGTGAGACTCACAAGGACAGATGCGGAAAAGATGTCCCTGAAGGAGCAAAGGGGACAAGGGCCTTGGGTGGCGGTTAATTCACTTAAGTGTGTAAATTCAGCAGTATTATTTAAAAAAAAAATTGGTGTCACAGAAGACAGGCACAGCAGTGCTCATCAGTCAGCCCAGATGCTGAGGAAGTGAAAAGGGAGGATTGAGAGTTCGAGCCCCACCTGGCTCAGTGAGGCCCTGCGTCAAAACTTGATGGATAAATAAATAAATAACTGTCATTAACTTACAGCTATTGTTTATAGGAGGAAAAGCAAGTAGTTACCTGCGGTGTATATACAAATGTGAATATGTACGGATATGAATTGCATTTATGTGCATTACATATACAGATACTAGTTACTTATTTTCTTGACGCAGCAGCTCTGATCTCATGAAGTTTTCAGTGGTATTACATTTTGCAGTGCTGAGAAGCAAACCCAGGGCTTTCATGCATACTAGGAAAGTATTTGTACCACAGAGCAACATCCCTAGCCAGGTTATTGTCTTTAAAAATATTTTATTTCACTAGGCATGGTGGTACACATCTTTAATACCAGCACTGGGTATCTCGTGAGTTCAAGAGAGACCCTGTCTAAAAAAAAAAAAAAAAAGAAACAAACAAAGAAAAAAGAAAAAAAGAAGAGAAATATACATGTAAAATTGCATTTAATTATGCCTATTCAGTCTGCCTCGAGTTTGTCTGAATATGTGTGGGGCATGTACTTGCCACAGTGAGTGTGTGAAGTCAGAAGACAACTTACAGGAACCCTCTCTCTGCTTCTCCTTGAAGGTCTGACTCAAGCCATCAGCTTTAGCTGAGTGACCACTGGGCCATCCCATGTCTCCCATTCCTAGGCTTATTGAGATATATATATATATATATATATATATCAAGCTGGCCCTGAGCCATCCTCCTGCCTCAGTCTGTCCAGTGTTGTGATTAGAGGCATGAGCTACTGCTGGCAGCCCTGTCCGAGGTGCAACAGTTGGCAATTGAAGTCCGAGGTGTCAGCCCACCAGGGTGTCTCTGGCTTCTGCTGTGCCTTTACTTATTTGCCCCTGCCATCTTTCTCTGGCATCTGGCATAGTGTGAATGGGTGTGGGGAGATCCCCACTGCCTGGAATGTAGTGTGCTTACCTCATGGAAACATCCCATTCTAGTGGGCATTTTGACTGTGGGTTATTATGAAGACGATTTCTTTCTAAGCTGCACTCTCTAACTGATAATAACAATGTTAGTTTCAATTGATGATTGAAAATCTAGGGAACTGATAGATCACAGTTAAGGTTAATGATTAAGAAAAACAGTTGAGTCCCAGGGGCCAGGCTGGCTTGAATTTTTTAAATCTTGATGTTGAAAGATGCAGTCATGGATTTCCGTGTGCAACGCAGCTGAAACAAAGCCTTAAAATGACTCTGGGTTTGACTGAGATGTTGTGGTAGCAGCTTTGAGATGAAAACCCCTAAAAGGCAGTGTGAAGTTCACAAAGATGTGTAGCAGAGGGATAGATTCCTATGTTAGGGACCAAAAGCCAACACAGTCCAGTTATTACCAGCTGACACACTCTCCTTGCTAGTACCGATTAGTGGTCAATGGTGAGGAATAATTGATTGTTTTTCCTGTATAAAAGTCTAGGTTTGTGATTCCTTTAAGATTACCTTTCAAGATAAGTAATCAAGTGACTGATTTGTTCTGTAACCACACTATTCAGCCTGCCAGCAAAAGAACTGGCTGAGAAAAATACCTTGCTTGCTCATACTCTGTTAATCTATAACAAATTGCTCGGGTATGAATGTATGTGGGTTCTTGGGACAATGTGCTTTTCACCTATAATCCATAAAATGTTCAGTCATATGAGGGATATGGAAAAAATGCTGTTTTTTTTTACCTGTATTCATTGTAATCATTCCCTTGAAAAATGGAATGTAACCACATTGCAATTTCTATATTGCTTGAAGGATTTTGCTGGGGGTATAAGCTATAAGGGAAAGAATGAAGAGTTTGAAGGATATCATCAAGAGAGACAGAAGGGACATTTCTGGATAGAAATAAGAATAGAATGGAGAATACAGAATAAAGAATATACAAGGAAACCATCAAAATGCTGGGCAAGTGTCTTTCCCCTCACTGGCCCCAGAGCTTGGAAGGATAGGCAAGTAGTCCACCACTGAACCACACCCCCAGTTTGGGATCCCTGTGTGTGTGTGTGTGTGTGTGTGTGCACGCACGCGTGCGTGCCCCAACTTTGCTAGAAGAGCCTCTGAGCTAGGGCATTGTGAGCCATCTGTCATGAGTGATAGAAACAAACTCCAGTCCTCTGCAAGAGCAGCAAGTGCTTTTAACCTCTGACCCATCTCTCCAGCCTCCCCTCTCCACCCTGATTTTTAAGGCAGAATCTAGTTCTATATGTAGCAAAGCTGACCTTGAAGTTCTGACCCTCCTGCCTCTACCTCTCCCAAATAATGAGATTACAAGTGTGCACCACCACAGCTGATCTTATTCTGGGTTGGGGAAGAAACCCAGGGCTTCCTGCACACCAGGCAAGTGCTCTACCATCTGAACTGCTTGCCCAGCCCTGGGCAATCTCATCTAAGGATGACACAGGTAACGTGCCATCACAATTATAATTAATGTGCTGACTAGTTTTATGTCAACTTTATGCAAGCTAGAGTCCTTTTAGAAGAGGGAACCCAACTTGAGAAAATACTCCCACTGGATTGGCCTGTGGGCAAGCATTTTCGTGATTGATGGCTGATGTGAGAGATTGCAGCTCACTGTGGGTGGGATCATCCCTGGACAAGTGGTCCAGGGTTGTATAAAAAAGCAGGCTGAGAAGCCCATGTGGAAGCAAGCAGGTAAGCAGCATCCTCCGTGGCCTCTGCATCAGCATCCTGCCTTCGGTTCCTGCCCTGAAGGTGTGAGCTGAGAGCTGTAAGATAGCATGAGAGCTGGAGAGACAGCTCAGATGTTTAAGAGCACTGGCTGCTGTTCCAGAGGATTCCCAGCACCCACATGGCAGCTCACAACTGTCTGTAATTTAAGTTCCAGTGAATATAACAACTTCATACAGATCTAGATGCAGGCAAAACACTAATGCAAATAATTGAAAAACATTTCGGCCAGGCGGTGGTGGCACAGGCCTTTTATCCCAGCACTGGGTACTCTATGGTGGTGAGGAGACTAACACTACAGCGGTTGACACGCTGCCCAAAGCCACCCAGTTAGTGTGACTCTTGCCTACACTGCTTCCGGCAGAATAAGGCCACGAAAGTGAGTGTTTAACCGTTTTTGTGAGCCTGGCTTCCCATCCCTTCCCCTTTGCACAGAGTGTTTATTTTGCTCCCAGGTGCCAACAGGGCGGCACCAGGTTCAGAGTGTCCTGTGGGTACAGGCAGGAATAGTATTCTACTAGACGGCGGGGAGCAGCTAAGAACACTTACATCCACATTTCTGTGGGTCGCATAGTATGCTGAGCAATGGATGGGGCCCTGTCTTTCAGGTCTTCAAGTCGTTTTATAATGACACGTACTTTGAGAGGCACGGAAAGTCCATGGACGAGAATTCCCTGCTACTCCTGTGGTCTTGCACGGTCTCCATGTTCCCTCTGGGAGGCTTGTTGGGGTCCTTGATTGTTGGCCTAATGGTCAATAAGTGGGGCAGGTAAATAGTGGATATCATTCCCAAACTTGAAATTCGTCACAGCAAGCCACAGGCTCTCCTGCTACGTAGCTGAGTCCGCCCTGAGACCAGATCTGAAAACAAGCTTCCACATCGCCACGCACATCAGGGTGCAAGCTAGCCAGACCTTTCAGGATCTCTTTCCTAGGCAGCAACATAGGAGAAGCACCCTTCCACCACCCACCCTGGAGGTGCTACACCCTCTGAGGTCAAGGTTCTAGTGGGACTTAGCTTGGTGAGAAGTAAGCGCTTGTGACACGTGTTCAGAAATGCCACTGAGGGAGATTCATTCTGGAGTCAGATGGCTTCTGGTTCTGACAGCACTCTTCACATGGGCTCAGCAGGTGTCCTGAAGTTGGGGACAGGGCTGCATGAGTCACCACGTGTGCCCGGTCTGTGCCCTTTGACTACTCACAGGCCCAGGGTACACAGGCATGACTGAAGATAAGGAGGGCAGTGCAGGTCAAGGTCCCCAGGAAGGGGAAGGCTGAGTTAAGGTCTCTGGGTGAGGCCCAGCTGCATTCTGCTTAGCCAGACCATGTTCACTTGAACTTGTCACACAGAGGCAGGCTGTGTGAGGGTGGGGAGTGAAGAGCCTATATGAAAGGTTACCCTAGAAGCATGGCAGTCTCTGTTTCATGCATTAAGGAACATATTACCCGTTGGAAGTTGTCTGTTTATGGAAAGTGAACCCAGAGGCCTCCCCTGGTAAATACTTGGTGGGCAGTGAATTTGTCCTTTCTTGAGCAGTTGAGTGAAGAAAGAATCATGCTGCAGGTCAGGCTATGTACGCTATCGCTTTACAAATATCCACTAGACTATTGTAGGAACCCAAGCTCCTTCTTCCTCCTCCTCAGGGATGAAACTTTGGTTGTGGAAGAAACTTAAAGACTTTTTTTTTTTTTTTTTTTTTTTTGAGATGGTGCTTCACTCTGTAGACCAGGCTGGCCTGTCACCCACAGAGATCCACCTGCCTCTGCCTCCTGGGTGCTAGGATTAAAGGGTAATACTCTTAAAGAGAGCATCCCTTGACTCATACTGCAAATGAGGAGCTAGGGGTTGAAATAGATTCAGCCTGCTAGTGCAGTCCCTATCAGCCTGAGCCTCCCTGAGGCCAGCAGGCTTCTTGGGGATCAGGACGGTAAGAGGGTACCAGGAATATAGAACTGTATGTGCTATCTACCCTCGTGGGTGTTCAGGGGCTCCAGGGCGAAGCTTCAGGCCTGTGGCAGCCCTAGGGAGTGGAGAGTCGCCAGAGGCATCCAGGGAGCACTCATGAGTGTTGATGAGCAGAGGACATTTTCATGGAGATCCTCCAGCCCTTTGGCACCTGCAAAGGTCAGGAGCTGTGTCCTCAAACTGACAGCTCCGGGTCTGAAGATAGGGAGCAATTAGCAGCCTCCTGAGTGGTTATGGCAGAGCTCAGCTGGGATCTAGCCCTTGGGGGTGGAGGCTGGAGCACTGGCTACAAAGCAAATGTGAGGCCAATCCCGGGCCTGGAGGTCATGAAGCTGGGGGCTACTTTACATACCATTGGGTTTCATTGTAGAGGACATCTAGTCCTGTTAGGCCCAGTCAGAGGGACCCGGAAAGGACCACCACCAAGGAGACGACTCAGCAAATGCAAAAGCAAAGGTTTCTTTATTAATCAAGCTGCATCAGGGATCTCGCCCTTTCCAGAGTGAATGAGATGCCTCTTCACGGCTAAGGGGGTTTTATGGGGAAAGGTAATAAAGCTGAAAGTCTCAGGACTACAAAGTTTCCATGATTACACAGGGTAAACCAATGACTATATGCTTAAGCAAAATGCAATTGAACAGGAAAGGGCAGGGGACATTTGGTCATGAGTTTGTTAGTTACCCCCCCCCTTGCTGGGGGTGGGGTTACAGCTGTTGATGGGTGGTATCTGTTCTTCTTTGGGACAAAGGAATGTTTACACAGCTGGGCTCCAGGCTTCTCTTCATGTCCTGGGTCGGGGTCAGATTCTTTTCTCCAGCTTCTTCTTTTGTTTTGTCTAAGGGTGCTCAAGATCAGAAATTCCCTTTCCCCCTCTACGGACTTTATTAATTGTTCCTATTACAGTCCCCTTTGGCACCCATCTGTCATGGAATCTATCTGGTCAGCATCCTTGGCCAGCATCAGGTCTGGCTTAGACATCACTAGTGGGGGGGGGGTACTTGACTAACCCAGCCAGCAGAAGCTCAACCCCCCCCAGAAGCTTCAGTGTGGGGAGTACACGCCCCCTCCGCCACTCCTGTTGGCTGGAACTTTGACACACTTTCCCTACTGTTTCCTGTTCTTGGCCAGCTTGGGCTTTCTTCTGTTTGTGTGGAAAGAGCCGTACATGTCACAAGAGACTGGTCCCGTCTTGAGGAGTGCCCCTCCCACCACCAGGCCCACCAAGTCATCTGAAGGCCCTGAGGGGCGGGGATTGCTGCACAAGCATGACCCTGGGGGACACCCCAGCACGCAGCCCCACCCACCAGCACTTGTCAGCCCCTTTGTAGGGAACAAGGGGACAGCCTGGAACACCGGGTTTGGTGTGAAAAGACCTGTTCTGAGCACCCCTGTCCTCTGGGTCCCACTCTCTTGCAGAAAAGGGACACTGCTGATCAACAATGTCTTCGCTGTGACCCCTGCCATCCTGATGGGAGTCAGCAAAGTGGCCCGGGCCTTTGAGCTGATCATCTTCTCTCGAGTGCTGGTGGGAATCTGTGCAGGTACCCGGAGTGGTCCCCGAGACCCGGGTGGGTCTGGTGTGCACTGGTGAGGGGGAAGCTCTGAAACATGGGCGCCCAGCACCAAGGGCCAAGGCCAGACACGGGGGTCTAGCTATCTGCTAGCTGTCCTCCCCAGCTGTCATCCATTTTCCAGTCCTAGGCCCTAGCAAGTCCCATGCTCTCTAGCTCCTCCCTCCCTCCCTCCCTGCATCCCTCCCTCCCTCCCTGCATCCCTCACTCCCTCCCTCCCTCCCTCCCTCCTTCCCTCCCTCCCTTCCAGGAATCATAGCACATACAGGGCAGAGGCAAGTGGGTTGCTGTAGATTCAAGTATGGTGGAGGAGAAGGTTTATTTTAGATAACAGGGAGGGCATAACCAGAGGTACCTGGAAAGGTCCAGACTGAACATGACCCTGAGCTGGACCATGCGAGGGCAGGCAGGAGGGGCAAGGACAGAGCCAAGCGCCAGGCGCCAGGAGGGTAAAGGTAAAAAGGAGCAGTGTAACCACAATGACTGTTGTATAGGGAAGAGATGCTGGGAGACCAGCAGCCTGGCCCAGTCCCTGGGCTGCAGACATTTAGGGCAGGATGTATGCACACCAGGCAGGAGGACTCTCTAACAGGTAGGGACTGAGGGATGCTGGGAGAATCTGGCAGCCAGAGTCTGCTTTGAGATATCAAATAGGAACCTCAGCCATTTCTCCAGGGTTTGAGATCTCCCAATCATGAGATCTTGTCTGGAAAGGGAGGAAGAGAGAGAGGGAGGGAGGGAAGGAAGGAGGGAAGAGGAAAAGAGGGAGGGGGAGGGAAGGAGGGAGGGAGGGAGAAAGGGAAGGGGCAGGGAGGAAAGCAGAAGACAGAAAGGAGCTGGGAGGAAGGAGACATTTTACTGTGAGAACATTTAACAGCCCAGTTTGGCAGCTATGTGCCAAGGAGGGCAAACAGTTTAAACTGAGACCGAATGGCTTCGAGAGCAAAGAGTAGAGAATCCGGTGTCTCTGTCTCAGGCAGCCATTAGGATTCTTTTTTTTGAAAATTTTGTTTGTTTGCTTGTTTTTGTTTTGTCTTTTGTTTTTTTCCAGACAGGATTTCTCTGTGTTGATTTGGAACCTGTCCTGGATCTAGCTCTGTAGACCAGGCTAGCCTTGAACTCACATAGATCCTCCTGCCTCTGCCTCCTGAGTGCTGGGATTAAAGGTGTGTGCCACCAACCCCCAGCTGCCATTAGGATTCCTCTTATTTTTAAAAAGTGAGAGAGCTAGAGCTAGCAATGTATGTGGCTCAGTGGTAGAGTGCTTACCGTGAGTGTGTGTGTGTGTGTGTGTGTGTGTGTGTGTGTGTGTGTGTGTGTATCTATCCCTAGGTTCAATGCACAGAGCCTCACCCACAGAAAATAAGGAAAGAAAGGGCTGGGTATAGCTCAGAGGTAGAGCACTTACCTAGCATGCATTGTACCACAAGCAAGACGAAACGAAGACTATGTAAGTGACTAGCGCTTAAGAAATAACAGATCAATCAAAATAAGGCTTTAATATTGAAGCTCATATAGAGTTACCACAGTGTAACTCCTCTGCTCAAGAGTAGTCTGGCCCAGGAGCCAGGAAGGTAACAGTATCATTTTTGAATGATGCAGTAAAGAAACCAAAATAGCTACTCTGTACCTGAAGAGGGGAAAGTTTACCCCAAACTGTCAAGGCTTTTTCTCTGGAAAGCAGAGAAAAGTAGTGGTGGAGGTGTGTGGTGGTAATAATGGCTTTGGTGGTGATGGTGGTGGTGATGGTGGTGGTGGTGATGGTGGTGATGATAGTGATGGTGGTGATGGTGATGGTGGTGGTGATGGTGATGATGGTGGTGATGGTGATGATAATGATGATGGTGGTGGTGATGGTGATGGTGGTGGTGGTGTATAGTAATGGTGGGGGGTGAGACATTTCTAGGGTTTTAAGGGAGTAGGTACCTGAATGGGGGGAGAGGAACCTGTGAACTAGGGTGCAGGGCTTTGAAGTCTATAACAGGTGCTTGTGAGTACCAATTGATGGAGCCTAAAGGCTAGCCTAGACCTTATGTACCACAGGCACAGATTAATGGAGGAGCCATAGGTCCCTGTTGCCAGAGACAGAAATGACCCCTTTTAGCATTTGGTACTGTTTTCTCACACTCCTGAGGGAATGCCTGCCTTTGTCTAAAAGCCAGACTTTGGGAAAAAGAATTTCTTGGCAGACCATTTTCACACTGTAGCAGGGCTGAAAGGGGAGGGTCGGAGAGACTGTGGTTGCAGTTCCAGGATTGAGAGATGGGTGGAGTACACTGAACACTGCTCTGAGAACCAGGTGCCTGCTTCTGATGAGCCTGATTCCCATTTTGTCTGAATCAGGCATCTCCTATAGCGCCCTCCCCATGTACCTCGGAGAACTGGCTCCCAAGAACCTGAGGGGTGCCATAGCAACAATGACCGAGGTATTTGTCATCGTTGGCATCCTCCTGGCACAGATCTTCAGTCTGCAGGCCATCCTGGGCAATGCCACAGGTAACCAGCAACATGCGTGGGTAGGGTGGGGCAGTGCGTGGCTGAGCCCGAACTTACCAATGGTCTAAACAGGAAGAAGGTGTTTTGGTGACCTGTAGGTCAGCTTGTGGATATAGAGATAAGCCAGGCTAGGCCGGCCAGCCAATGAGCTCCCTGGACCTGCTTGCCAATGCTCTCCCACCCCACCCCACCCCACCCCACCCCATCCCCAACCTCCCGGCAGAATGCTGGGGCCATGGGTGTAGACTGGCACAATATTTTAGGTGGGTCCTGGGGAGTCAGCTGAGGTCTTCATACAAGAGTTCTTACCCCCCAAACCCTCCTCTCTTTTAACACGGATGCCCTTTGTGGGCAGCCGCATCTTGGCAAGGACTAGGTGCCCACCACTCTGGCTACCACCTGGTTGGACAAGGGGGGGAGGGAAAGCAGGAGAAGACACCTGGGCCCCTGCGGCAGATTCACGTCTCGAGCCGTCATGATTGTCCTGTCCAGGTTGGCCAATCCTCTTGGCTCTCACGGGGGTCCCTGCACTGATTCAGCTTCTCTCGCTGCCTTTCTTCCCCGAGAGCCCCCGTTACACTCTGATTGAGAAAGGGGACGAAGAGACAGCAAGGCGAGGTATGGAACACGGGCTACTCAACCACAGTCCCCAGTGCACAAAGACAGCACGGAATGGGCAGGTGCCACCTGGTGAGATCGCGATCGGGGTCAGGGTCACTGTGGACAGGGTTTGAGAGCAGAGAGCTTGCGCTGGGTGCACAGGGTGACCGGGGTGAGGCCTGGGTTCTGGAGAAGGGTCCAATGGAAGCAGAGGGTGAGTGTAGCGTGCCGCCTCTCTGCCCTGCAGCCCTACGGAGGCTGCGAGGCTGCAACTATGACGTGGAGGCCGAGATGGAAGAAATGCGTGAGGAGGAACGCAAGGAGCAAGCGGAGGGTCGCCTGTCCGTGCTCAACCTCTTCACCTTCCGGCCCCTGCGCTGGCAGCTCATCTCCATCATCGTGCTCATGGCCGGCCAGCAGCTGTCCGGAATCAACGCGGTGCGAGATGCCACCTCTCCCCAGAGTTCTGGTCCCCTTGGGTCTTTTTTAAATGAATTTATAGAAAGCTCGGAAGTAATATTTTGCATTTTGATTCCTGAGAGGCTCAGTCTGACCTCCAGGAGAGATGAGCTGCAAAGTTGGTGCTGGGTGCAGAGGTCCCCGGGGAGCATAGTGCATGGTATTGTTCTGGGTGTTTCCTTTACAAGAAACAGGACTTAAGCCTGCAAGATGGTTCAGTATGATGGCGCTTGCCACCAAGCCTAACAACCTGAGTTTGATCCCTGAGATCCACCATGTGGAATGAGAGAAACACACACACACACACACACACACACACACACAGGGTGGGGGGAGTGATAAATAAATGCAATAAAGATGAAACTCAGCCAAGCCAATACACACAGTGGCTGGTAAGCCAATGGCAACAAGCGCCCCAGAGTGGCTCTTGTCTATCACCAAGAGCTAATGGCAGGGGATAAAACCAAGCATTATGAGCTGGACCAAGAGAAATTATGATGTTCCTGATAATGTGAATATCATCTGAGGGGGACAGTGTCGTGGGGACCTCCAAACTCATATAGAGGTTTCTCGTTGATGGATTTCAGGCATGGCAACTGTCCACATATGCCTTGACACATGTTAGCACATGGCTAAACATTCATGAACATAAGATAAAAATAAGTACATCATTAAAAAGGGGGGAGAGAGAGAGAGCGAGAGAGAGAGAGAGAGAGAGAGAGAGAGAGAGAGAGAGAGAATCCTTCCAGAAAGAGAAAGCAAAACTAGGTCTTATTTACAGAAACTGGTGGCTGCACTAAGGTAATTCAGCCACAAGCATGGTCCTGAGGAGCTAGGACAGGACATCCAGGGCAAAGAGGCAGCTCAGACCCTCTCGAGCCTCTCCCTGCCATTCACAGTGTTCTTGCTATGTACATTTCTTCTTTGCTCCTTGGTCCCTAAAAGAAAGTCTCCTGCATGTAGTTATTTACTCTCTCTGTGAGGGACCTGGTCCCATTCACGAGCTCCAGGGAAGGCTACAGATTGGTCCATCCCGGGTGAGGAGGCCCTGGTAGGCTGATATGCTGTGGAAATATGACGCCATGCTCTGTGGAGGCTGCTTTCACTCTACCTGTGGATGGGCAAATATCTAGAGAATCTCAAATGTCCATTCTGGAGCTGTTGGAGAAAGGACAGGTGACCCTGCTGGTGTCTAAGAAAAGTAACAGGAAGAGGTGACACCTGGCCTTCCAGAGTTGAATTGTTTGGCCAGTAATCTTGGGAGCCACTCAGTGGGGATCACCCTGGGACTGGGCCAGAGTTGGCCCCAAACAAGGAAGAGCCTGAGTTGGCAAGGTGTAAAGTCACATGAGGAAAGATGCTCCCATTTTACACAGCACAGAAGCCAAGACTCAGAGACAGCACAGCCTAAACTCAGCAGAGTCAGATCTACCAGGAGCCTAACTTCGCCACTACCTTCTGTGTCCATTCCAAGCCAGGCTCCCCAACCCAGGCTTCCAGTGACATGCCTCCCTCCAGGCCTGTGTTCACAGCTCTGTCTGTGCTTTAGGTCAACTACTATGCAGATATCATCTACACCTCGGCTGGTGTGGACCCCACCCAGTCCCAGTACGTGACAGTGGGCTCTGGAGTAATCAACTTGGTGATGACTATCGTCTCGGTGAGTTATTGGGGAGCAGCCTCTCTCTTGTTGCAGGGCTCCCCAAACAATCCCCCCAAATGGAATAGAGATGCCCCTCAGGCCAGGTAGCATGCAGGTGACCCTAGTCCTGCAGGCACTAACAATTTGAGTAACCTTGGTCAAGGGTTGGTGTGTAGCTCGGTTGGTAGAGTGCTTGCCTAGCATGCACAAGTTCCTGGGTTCAATCCCCAGCACTTATGTCAAACTACACCTGATGCCTCATACTTATAATCTCAACACTTGAGAAGTAAATGCAGAAGGATCATAAATTCAAAGTCATCCTTGATGATATAATGAGTTCAATACCAGCCAGGGCAACATGAGACTCAAAACCAAACAAATGCTCCAAAACCACATATGATGGCTGTTCTTGCTCATCAGCCTGACTACATCTGGAATTAACTAAAACCCAAGCAGCTGGGCACACATGTAAGGGTTTTTTTTTTTTTTTTTTCTTAATTAAATCATTTGAAGTAGGAAAACCCACTCTTACTCCAGATCTTGAGTCAGGAAGACCCGCCCCTAATCTGGCCACACCTCTGCTGGCAGCCTATGAAAAGGGCATGGAAGAAGGAAGCCTTTTCTCTTTGCCAGCTTGCTCTCACTCTTGCTTCACTCGCATTAGAGCCTAGTTCTTCATGGCTCCAGCATACACGGAAGACCAGTTGAGACATCCAGCCTTATAGACTGATCAACTACTGGATTCTTGGACCTTCTGTTGGTAGATTAGCCATTGCTGGACTAGCTGGACCACAGCTTGTGAGCCACTCTAATATATATATATATTCATTAATATATATTCATTCAACTAATTATATTATCATTCAATAATAAATCCATATATATTCATTCTGTTCCTCTAGGGGACCCTGACTAATATAAACCGTGGTACCAGGAGTAGGGTATTGCTGTGACAGACCTGACTATGTTGTTTAGGGGAGGATTATAGAGGGACTTTGAGACTTTGGCCTAGGAAGGCCATTGAGTGTTCAAAGGTTGGTGAGCTTTGTGGAAGATAAGAATGTTGAGAGCAGAGATAGAAAAATAACTCAGAGGTTAAGAGATCTGGTCGCTCTTCCAGGGGTCCTGAGTTCAATTCCCAGCAACCACATGGTGGCTCACAGCCATCTGTAATGAGATCTGGCGCCCTCTCCTGGCCTGCAGGCATATACGCAGGTAGAACACTACATAATGATAACCTTTTTAAAAATGCTGAGAGAAGGCAGTGCCGATGATGGAGGCCTGGCTTGTGAATTTCCAGAAGGAAGCTCGTGAGTCACCTAACAGCTCTCTCAGGGCTGGTTGCTATTTTGAGTTGGGAATCTGTGGTTCTTTCTGGTCAGCTGGGGCTGAGGAATCAGCTGTGACTGAGGAAGGACCAGCATCCGTGAGGGAAACCTTCTGGAAGTGTTTCCTCGGGGTCAGCACGCAGAGGTTATGTCCCAGAGGCCAAGGTTGTACCTCCAGCCGGCAGCTGAAGTTGGTGATGTGTAGGCGTCACCCAGGTGGTTCTGCCCCTGAAGGCAGGAAGGGACCCTGAAGAATAGCTGAGGTTTGAAGTCAGGAAGGGCCAACGGTGCAGGGCAGCCTCGCTAGCCTCGCTAGCACTGAAGGGGCCGGGCAGGGTTGAGGCACCATGAGGACAGCCCGGGAGGCATGTTGGTGAAGGCACGGCGCAGCAGGAGACCCCAGGGTTTTGGTGGGGGTGCCAGTTTGACCACCAAGGACCGTGCGGATGTGGAGTGGAGCCTGCCCAGGCTTAGAAAGCAGGCTGTGTGCTCCTCAGAGGACGGAGACAGAGAAGAGACCCAACCCCTTTGGAGGGACAAAGGTCATGCATGAATCTCAGACATTAGACACCGAGTGACTTACAGGGTTGGAGTTCAGGTGTCTTTTTTCCGATTGGGACTGCAGACCGCCTCTTCCTCTTTGAAGTAAGAAAATAGACTTTGGGTTTTAAAAGAGACTGGATATTTGTTTGTGTTTCATGTTTTTTGAGGCGGTTTTCCCTGTATAGGCATCGATCTGTAGACCAGGCTGGCCTTGAACTCACAGAGATCTGCCTGCCTTTGCCTCCTGAGAGTTGGGATTAAAGGTGTGTGCCACCATGCCCAGCTGGGACTGAGTATTTTTAAAGAGACTTTTAAAGTATTTGAATCTGTAAGACCAGGGCTTTTCAGGCTTGTGAAATAGTCTATACTGTGATGTCTTCATTACTGTGCCATCTAGGGGATGAACAAGAACGGAAAGGTTGTGGCTTAACAGCGATGTGTTTGTGTGTCAAGTTGACAAGGACTCAGTTGTGCTGGCTAGTTTTCTGTCAACTTGACACAGACTAGAATCACGAGAGAGAGAGAGGGGGGGGAGGGAGGGAGGGAGAGGGAGGGAGGGAGGGAGAGAGAGAGAGAGAGGCCTCAATTAAGAAAATGCCTCCAGAGTTCTGGGCTGTAGGAAAGCCTGTAGGGCAGGCTTGACTAGAAGGATGCTAATTAGAACACCTGCCTGCAGGCCCATTGCAGGAACTGGAATCAGCTGGTGTTAACTGCAAGGTCCTGGCTGAGCTGGCTGCTGGGGAGGATGGAGAGAAACCAAAATGGGTTTTGCTGGGTTTTTGTTTGTTTGTTTTAAGATGTATTTTTTATCCTATACACAGTGTTCTGCCTACATCCCAGAAGAGGGCACCAGATCTCCTTACAGATGGCTGTGAGCCACCATGTGGTTGCTGGGAATTGAACTCAGGACCTCTGGAAGAGCAGCCAGTGCTCTTAACCTTTGAGCCATCTCTCTAGCCCTGAGAAACCAAAATGTTTCTAGGGATGCATAATGATATCACAAAAGAATGTGTTGGTGTCTTAGGCTACTGTAGCTGGGATGAAACACCATGACCAAAAGCAACTTGGGGAGAAAAGGGTTTATCTCTCTCACAGTTCCACATAACAGTGCACCATCCAGAGGAGTCAGGACAGGAACCCAAACAGGGCAGGAACCTGGAGGCAGGAGCTGATGCAGAGGCCACAGAGAGGAGCTGCTTACTGGCTTGCTCATCTTGGCTTGCTCTGCCATTTTCTTATAACACCGTTAGCCCAGGGTTGGTACCACTCATAATGGACTGGACCCTCCCACGCCAATCACTAATTAGGAAGATGCTCTACAGGCTTGCCTACAGCCCTGTCTCATGGAGGCATTTTTTCAATTGAGCCTTCCCCCTCCCATGACTCTAGCTTGTGTCAACTTGACACAGAACTCACCGGCACCACAAAGATGACCGCTGCCGCCCAGAAAAGGTCAGACTGGAGCACTGTGGCGATCCCGGGGAACCAAAGAGGAAGTAGGAGAGTGAAGCCAACAACATCATCTCTGATACTGCTCTCAGACTCTGAGTCTCCGGGGACAGACAGAACTGTTACAAGCTTTTGCTGTACAGGGCAGCTCACAACCCACTGTAGCTAATTCCAGGAAATCTTGCTCCCTCTGCTGTCCTTCCAGGGTACTGCGTACACAGTGTCCATTATAAGTCAAGCAGGCACACGTATCCACACAGAAAATTTAATGTGGTTATTATAGGAGTCTGTAAATGACGACAATCACATCCCAAGGTGTAACTTACACCAAATATGACACCTAATGTAACAGAGGGCAACAAGGGCCAAGCAGGAGAGGGTGGAGGTTTCAGGTTCAACCCTTCCACTAAGAGCCTCCCCTTCAACCACTCCCCTGCAGGCAGTTGCCGTGGAGCGTCTGGGGCGGCGGATTCTCCTGCTGTCTGGCTATGGCATCTGTGGCTCTGCCTGTGTGGTACTGACTGTGGCACTCCTCCTTCAGGTCATTTTCTCTTGTGCTGTTCTGTTGGGTGGTGAGGGAGGGGTTCATAGGGGCTTCGAGGTCCCAACTGCATGGGAGGGTCTCCGCCCTTTCCAGCTGCCTGCCTTCATAAAACCCATTCCCAGCGTGGAGTTCATGAGTGATTCTGCTCCAATGGCCCACAAACACAGGCCTGTGACTCAGTATGTTGCTGGAATTACAGGCCGTTGTGAACCTCCTCCGGTACATGCTGGGAATTGAACTTGAGTCTTCTAGGAGAGCAACAAATGCTCTTAACTGCCGAGCCATCTCTCTAGCCCCTGGGCTCTGATTTATAAGTGCAGTTGAGGCAACCCCCTGCAATGGGGACACCTGGGCCCAGACCCCCTCACTCCCCTCTTGGACTCTGCCAGATGTCAAGAATGCTAAGTCCCAGTGTTCAAAATATCTTGAAGACTAGATCCAGTTGAACCTGGAAAGGAAACAATTCCGATAGGTACTATAAAATACTTGGGGACACTGGGAAGTGCTGGCATGTCTTTAATCCCAATACTCAGGATATCTGGGAGTTCAAGGCCAGCCTGGTCTACAAGAGTGAGTTCAGGATAGCCAAAACTACACAGAGAAACTCTGTCTCAAAAAACCATAAAAAAAATACTAATAAATACATATTTGGGGACTATGTAGCCCTGGCTGGCCAGGAACTCGTATAAAGCAGGAGGAAATAATAGAAGGGGAGAGATGGTGTCCCTCTGTCAGAAGCCCTGGCTGTCCACCATCTATGGCATCCACCATGCCATCGGTGGCTCTCTTGAAGCATCCATCATGATTCTCATTAGCTAGCAGGCTACTTAGCTTGGAGCCTGCCATTCCGTTTGGCTTAAGCCTATTAACCTGGTTTTGTTTGGTCATTGAGAGCAGGGAGGTGCCCTGGGAGCCCCTGGAAGGGTTCGCACCAGACAATTGTCAAATGAATTGAAATCCCCACCCAGTCACCTCAAGACTGTGACCCTCTGTTGCTCTGTCCCTGAGGGGCTGCGGTCCTCCTGGTCTGTGTTCAGGGATCTGTGGGCTCTGAGTCCACATTTGTGGGGTAGAAACAATGCTATCGACACTCAGAGAAGGTTACATGAAGATAAGTCGCAGTCAGTCTGATTCAAATAAGGGACAGGCAGCTCTCCCCATCCCCATCAGGTAAGGATGCGGAAACCTTGATGAATGGGGCCGTTCTGTCTCCACCCTTATCCTCGTGGCCTCAGAATTTCTGCAGCAGGAGGGTGGAAGCCACAGGGGGACTCAGATTCCCCTAAGGCTCTTGGCTTGAGACTCATAGCGCTGCTTTTCCTACAGAGCACAGTCCCTGAGCTGTCTTACCTCGGCATCATCTGTGTCTTCGCCTACATCGTGGGACATTCCATAGGGCCCAGTGAGTTCTTGCATACCTCCTCTGCCTATGCCAGTCTCTGGAGCCTGGCACACGCTGGCACTCAGTAGATGCTTGTGGAATGGGAAAGGGTGGCTGCCCTTCATTCACTTCCCTCTTACCGCAACTGCTCAGCCTCTGACCTACCGCAACCCTTCAAACAGCTCAGCCTCTGACCTATGCAGCCCATGCTCTTTCTTCACTTTTGGTTTTTATTCGTTTTGGTTTGGTTTGGTTGGTTTTTCAAGACAAGGTTTCTCTGTGTAGCCCTGGCTCTCCTGGAACTCATTCTGTAGACCAAGCTGGACTTGAACTCACAGAAGTCCCCCTGTCTCTGCCTACTGAGTGCTGGGATTAAAGGTGTGTGCCACCACTGCCTGGCCTGTTTTGGTTTTTTTAAATCTGGCCCGTACTGTACATCCTTGGCTGGCTTTGAACTCACAGCCCTCCTGCCTCAGTCACCAAGTACTAGGATTACAATTGTGCATTACTCTGCCCAGCTTTAGACCGACTCTGTTTTTTAAAGTGTATTATTTATTTCATTCATGTATATATACATGATGAGTTCCAGGCCAGTCAGGACTACACAATCCTCTGCTACAAAGTGAGTTGAAAGCCTGCCTGAGATAAACGAGCTCTTGTCTAAATCATACATTTAATTTCCTAGCTGTCTATTTATTGTTTTTTTTTAAACAAAGTTTCTCTTTGTAGCCCTACCTGACCTAGAACTTGCTCTGCAAACCAGGCTGGCCTTGAACTCACAGAGATCTGCCTGCCTCTGCCTCCCGAATGCTGGGATTGAATAGGGCACCACCACTGCCCAGCCAGATTTATTTTTTACACGTTATTCAATATCTGTAGTTCCATATGCTTGCATGTTGTCCAGTGCGCATGTGGAAGTCAGAGGACAGTTTGTGGGAGGTGGCTCTCCCTTCTTCACTATGTGAGTCTCAGGGTCGGCTCAGGTTACCAGGTTTGGCAGCAAACACCTTTACACACAGAACCATCCTACAGGCCCCTAAAAAATACTTTGTTTTTCATGGAGGTAGCAATTAGGGGAAAACGTGCTACAGTTTGAGGCAAGCCTCCTTATGGGAGAATAAGGAGACAGCTGAAAAGGACTGGCACTGTCGTGCCCACAGGGGGCAGCAATGTGCAAGCCAGGAGCTCACGGGGCTTAGCAACTCCCTGAATTTCAAAAAGGGCTGGAGAGGATTTGCACTGTGGGACCCCGGGAAGCTTTCCATCTGCTGGATTGCTACAGACCTTCACTGGCATCCAGCTGAAGACAGTGTGGCTGCCACTCCTAGCCTTTGCTGCAGTTGGGGGTAAAGATGGACATCTTTTCAATTCCCAGGCCCAGCAGGGGTGGTCCACACGGGAAGGGAAGGTGCTCAAAAGATCTGGGATTCAAACTGAGGTCCTAGCAGCCTTCAGGGCCCTCTGAACCTTCCTTCTGCCCAGGTCCTGTCCCCTCAGTGGTAAGGACAGAGATTGTCCTGCAGTCCTCTCGGACAGCTGCATTCACAGTAGATGGGGCTGTGCACTGGATCTTCAACTTCATCGTGGGCTTGGCATTCCCATCCATACAGGTGAGTGGTCCTTCGTGCCCTGCCTTGCCTCAAGGCAGTGGGTGCTTCCTCCCTTAGGAAAAACCTCCCCAAGGCTAGGGATGTGGTTGGGTTTCCATGTAGCGTGCACAGAGGGTTCTCAGCACAGCATTAACTGCATATGGTGGTGGTACAGGCCTGTAAAACCAGCACTTGGAAGGTGGAGGCAGGAGGATCAGACATTCAGGGCCACCCTTAGCTACATAGAGATTTGAGGCCAACCTGGTATGTGAACTCTGATCTCAAAACACAGCTACCAATTAGAAGCTACCAGGATTAGCCCTCGGGTGCTGCATGTGAGACTTGCTTCAGCCAGTTCTTTGTATTTACTTATTTCCCTGAACTGGCAAACCCAACATGCATGATAGGCAATACCCTCCCACTGCAGGTATGCCCCGCCTGGAACTCTGAATCCTCCTGCCTCAGCATCCATAGTACTGGGATTAGAAGCACATGCCACAGCACCCAATGTGAAATCCATTAGTAAGCCAAGGGGCTTGCATCTCAGAGTCGGAAATGGCTTTTTGCTAAAGACCAAAAATGACAGTGTCAGAGGAGGGGTCGACCCTGCTACCTCCCTCCTCTGAGTCAGCCGGACCCAGACTTGCAGTGCAGGAAGAACCCAGAGCCTGTGAATTCCCCGGGAGCCAAACACTAAAGATCCCTTTTGGAGGACTGGGATGGCCCCTGTTACCCACTGACGTTTCCTCTAGGAGTAGAATAAAATTGACCAGGAAGAAAATCCCTGTGGCTCACAGAAGTGCCAAGTGTGTTGTCTGAAGGGTCTCCCTCCCGTGCGCCTCCTCTCCGCTCTAGGTGGCCATCGGGGCGTACAGTTTTCTCGTCTTTACCACACTCTGCCTCCTCACCGCTGCTTACATCTATGTGGTAATTCCTGAGACCAAGGGCAAGACATTTGTGGAGATTAACTGTGCTTTTGCCAAGAGAAATGGAGTGGAGTTCCCAGAAGGGAGTCAAGTGACGATAGCCAAGATGGCCGAGCCTCACACACCCTCTCTCCCTGCCCAGCAAACGGCCTTTTGATGGCTCTGCAGACCCTCGCGGACTCTGGCTTCCTTCTTTGAGAAGGACACTCGGGGACCAGGTCTTCAGAAAGGGTAACAGCTCTGAGACTTTGGTGTTCCCGTGGCAACTGGAAGTCCTTGGAAACCACAGCGCTGCTTTATTTGATGAGTGGTCGGCTTCCAAGACTAACCCGAGAGGGACAATGTAGATGGATAGGAGCTGACTCTGGTTCTATATTAACTCCAAAACTTTTATCAGGTATGGATGCATTTTTAAGCTAAAGCTTTACAAATGCAGGGTCTTAGCTCATATTACTATAACAGAATAACTGGGGCAACTAGCTGATTAAAAAAAAAAAGATGTTTTGGACTCCTGTTCCTCAGGTTCCAGTCCAAGACTGTGCGGACCCCACAACATTAGGCCTCTGGCAAATATGACACATCCCAGTGGAAGGGTCCAGGAAAGGGTTCCGGAAGCTCACTGGTGTGCCAGCCTCGCCTGAAGTGGGAGCCCGAGGTCCCAGTGGCAGACCTGTCTCCAAAAACAAGGTAGACCACATCTGAGGAAAAATGACATCTAAGGTCAATCTCTGGTTTCCACATGTGTTCACACACAAATGCACATGTACTTGATCACATGTGAAATGCACACACACACACACACACACACACACACACACACACAGAGAAATGATTGCTGTAGAGACCTGAATTCCAGTGTTTGGTTAGCAAAGGAAAGGAACTAAAAACCAAGATTATAGATGTCTCCTCCTTCCCTATGAGGTAGTTCCCTTTCCCATCTGTGACTGGAAGCCATGTAACTATTCTAGCCAGTGATTTTAGCTGTGTACTATGCACCCCATTTGCAGCTGGACAAAGAAGCAAGACCTACAGCCAATGTTTAGTGTGTGTGTTGTGTGTCTGTCTCTGTGTGTGTGTATGTGTCTGTGTCTGTGTGTCTGTATGCGTGCACATGCATGTCTGCAGAGGCCAGAAGAGGGCATCAGATCGCCCTGGAGCTGGAGCTACAGGTGGTGGCAGACTGCCCAACGTAAGTGCTGGGAACAACAGCAATTTCTGTTCCTAACCGATGAGCAATCTCTCCAGTATCCCTTCCCTGAGAGCAGCGCGCGTGCGTGCGCGCGCGCGCACACACACACACACACACACACACAGCCAATTTTAGAAAACCACTGGTCCAAGGAGATACTTCCATGGCAGGTCCCTTGATGTCCCCCTTAAAAACAAGGTGAGCCCAAACACACATTAACAATTAAATTTTGAGAGCCAATAAACAAACATTTGAGAGCCATAAGAGACAAAAGACTAGACTTCCCAACAATGTCCTGGGACAACTGTATCAAGCTGAAAAAAAACAAGAACTTTAAAAAATGTAAAACTTGTGTTGGTTTATCTTGAGTGGGGTGGAAATCAAACAACACCTTTGTGGACCAGTTCTCTCCTCCCACCTTAGTGCCGGTTTTGGGAATTGAACTCAGTTTCCCAGACCTTAACAGCAAGCCCCCTACCTGCTGAGCCATCTCACTGGCCCAGAAAATGTGAGATAATCTGTGCTGACAGAAAAGTTCACTATCAAGGCCATCAAGATGACTCAGCTGGTGTGGTTCCCGGGAGCCACAGTAAGGTGGAAAGAGACAGCAGCTCCCCAAAGCGGCCCCTCCCGCAGGTGCACGCCCTCTGAGGTCAAGGTTCTGGGGGTACCTAGCTCAATGCCCTGCAAGCACTTGCCCTGCAAGTGGGTGTCTCTGAGTGTCGCTCGAGGGGTTTCATTGTGGGGTCCGGTGACTCCTTGTTCTAACAGCTGCAGCCTCTCCTCACATGGGCTCAACGGCATGCTGCCCTGAGAGCGGGGACCAAACTGGGCTGGCATCCATATCTCCTTTGGAGACTCGGACTCTGCCCTTTGCCCAAGCTCAGGGGCTACAGAGACGTGGCTGTGGGTATGGAGCTTCCATAGGTCAGAGGACCAACAGCCTGGGCCACCTAGAGGCCTGCAGATGACCTGGGGGTCAAGAAGGGTGAGGGGCTGGGAGTCGGGGCTGGCTGCCTGCAGTGTCCCCAAGGTCTGGGGTCTGGTAGTCACAAGCTGAAGATTCCTGACAGCCCCTGTGTCTGTGTAAGGCCAAGAGTCACCCACAAAGGCTCCCACCGAGGAGTTAGTGGTGGGCCACTCCCAACGCCAGCCTGCATGACAGTGTGTTGAGGAGCGAATCTTCAGTGTGATCTGCATTAGGGTCCTTGCAGGCAGTTCGCTGTAAAACTCTCTTTGGGTGGCTCCCTAAACGGCCTGTGTTAGTGTCCCTTCCTGGTGCTGTGATAGAAATACCCTGACAAAAGCAGCCCAAGGAAAGGGTTTTGCTTTGGCCCACGGTTTGAGGGTGCAGTCTACCCTACTGGAGAAGTCCCAGGGGCAGGAGCCTGGAGGCGACTGCTACGGGGCATCCTCCATCAGGAGACAGAGCTGGCCGCTGGTGCTTCCCTAGTCTGGCATAGGGATAGGGTCTTCCCACTCCACTTAACCTGATCTAGACAATCTCCTACAGACGTGCTCAGAGGTGGGATGCCCCTCTGTATGTGGTGAATATGTTTTATTACCATTGGTTAATAAAGAAGCTGATTTGGCCAATAGACAGACAGAATAGAGCCAGGCAGGAAATCCAAGCAAAGATACCAAAGATACAGGGAAAAAGAAGGCGGAGTCTGGGAGATGCCAAGAAGCAAGATGTGAGGTAACAAGCCACGGGCCTCGGGGAGATACACGGATTGACAAATGGTTTGGTTTAAGTTATAAGAGCTAGTTAATAGTAAGCCTGAGCTAATAGGCCAAACACTTCATAATTAATATCAAGTCTCAGAATGGTTATTTCAGAACTTGCGTGGGGGAGAGAAACTTGCAGGTACAGACGTGTGTCTCCTAAGGGATTCCAGATCCAATCAAACCCTGGCTGACAGTCAATATTAGCCACATCTCCCTTCTTAGAGGCATCCCTTTGTTACGAGGAGATGAATACTCAGACACAGGGCATAGCAAGGGAAAGTTTTTGCTTCAGCCAGCAGGGACCTCACCCACCAATGGCCCCGGGGTTTTTAAGGGCAGAGAGAGAAGTAGTCCAGGCATCTAGCTTGACAGCTGAAGGGGACAGGGAAGGGAGTGGGAAGGGGGTGCGTCACCGAGTACTCAGTTTGAAGCAAACAGTTTCAACAGAAGCCAAGGTTAGTGGTTATCCAGCTGGAGGGAGTCCCACATGCACAGGCAGCTGGGATAAACGTTGGCTGAAGCACAGTCTGCACAGCCTTTCGACAAAGGCTGAGACAGGTTAGCTAGCACATCCTGACCTGTGGTTCCTACAATAGAGTTGTAGTTCTCCATCAGGGAGATCAGATTCTTGTTCTGCAGTTCTCAACCTGTGGGTCTCCAGCCCTCTGGGGGGGGGTGAAATGACCCTTCCTCGGGGTTCGAATATCAGATATCCAGATCTTTAACATTTGATTCATAACGGTAGCAAAATTAAAGTTATGAAGTAGCAATGAAAATAATTTTACAGTTGGGAGTCAGCACAACATGTGCTAAGGATCGCAGCATTAGGAAGGCTGAGAATTCCTGCATAATTCTCTTCAGTCTCGGAGGGTCATGTCCCATCAGCCATAGGGGAAACAGCAGAGTAGGTGGGCGTCCTGAAGCCCGCTTCCCACTCCCCTTTTTCACTTGCTTCTGTCCCCAGATCCCATTCTCAAACTGAAAGGCGCCAGCATCTTTCTCGTGGACTTCCCCATAAGAAAAGCACACTTTCTCAGTCAACACAGTGCTTGCCATGAGAACTGAGCTCTGCCCCAGTGCCCATATAAAAGCCAGGCATGGGCTGCAGATGCAGCTCAGTGGATAAAGCCACCAGCTACCAAGTCCCAGAACCTTAGTTCAAGCCTCCCCACACCCCCACCTCCCAGCACCCATCCACAGGGTGAATGGAAAACTGATTCCCAAAACTTATCCTCTGACCCTACACACTCATGCCACAGCACACCCTCACCCGTATGTGCTTACACACACACACACACACACACACACACACACACACACACACACGACAAAACATAAGAAAGGGTTTTTAAGTAAAAGATACCAAAAAATAAAAGCCAGGAACTATGGGCACCTGTTCTTTGCTGAGCAGGGAGACACAAGAAAGATGCGTGGGACTCGATGGTCGGGAAGCTTAGCCTAGTTGGTGAGCTCAGGTTCCGTCAGAGACCCTGTCTCAAAACTTAGGGTGGAGAGTCACTGAAGAGACACCCAGTGTTGACCGAAGACACCACATCACATGTACAAACACACATGGGGAACCTAAGGCCCACACATGTACACATGCAAACACACACGGGGAGATGGGGTTACATGCTGCTTTCAGCAACAAATCTTTAGGGGGAATGTTTTTAAAGGGTTATTGGAAGCCAGGCATTGGTGGCTCACAACATTAATCCCAGCACTCGGGAGGCAGAGGCAGGCAGATGTCTGGAGTTCAAGGTCAGCCTGGTTTACAGAGCTAATTCCAGGACAGGCTCCAAAACCACAGAAAGACCCTGTCTCAAAAGACAAACAAAAGTTTATTGGATTTCTTTTCCTCCTCCTCCATTTCCTTAGGTGATTTGTGTGTATGAGAGACACAGATTCTTGAAGTCCAGGCTAGCCTAGAACTCACTATGTAGCCAAGGACGACCTCGGGCTCTGATCCTCCAACCCTGTCTCCCAAGTGCTGGAATTACAGGCATGCATCACCATCCTCAGGATTGGCTGAAATATTTTAAGCAACAGACATCATGACTTTTCAAATCTAAGTAACTGATGCTGGTTATTTTAAAATAAAAATGTTTTATATATGAATAGTATCTGTATTAAACATTTCAAATGTTTTGGTTATTGCTAATATTATCCACCTTATGTAGGTATTCAGAGGTGCACACCCCAAGGAGTGTTGTGATTGCGCCTGTGAGACACCAGGAGGTGCCATTGAGCTGAGTTTTTCTTTTTCTGGAGAGCATGGGGGGGGGGGGAATGGAGAGAGTTATGTAGCTGTGTGAATTTGAACCCAGAAACCAGAGGAGGGCCAGATGTTGCTTATGAATGCTTGTGGGCCACCTTGTTCCTCAGTCTGTCATTGAGATGGACAGTCATGACAGAGGCTGAGGGTGTATGGAGCTCAATAATAGAACGTGGCCAGGAGTTGGTGGCACACGCCTTTGATCCCAGCACTGGGGAGGCGGAGGCAGGTGGGTCTCTGTGAGTTTGAGACCAGCCTGGTCTACAAGAGCTAGTTCCAGGACAGGCCCCAAAGCCACAGAGAAACCCTGTGTGGGGGGGGGAGGGGGAGGATCGAAGTGAGCAGAAGCAGGAAGTTAGCCAGTGAGCATGATTGCTCCTGCCTGGGTTTCTCTTGATGAACTAGAGCCTATCAGCCCAGCACACCCTTTCCTCCCACAGCTGGTGTTGGTTCTAACCTTTAACCCAGCAACAAAAAGCTAACCAGGACGGTGAGTGTTTGGGAAGGCAGGAAGCAGAGCTTCCCACTGTCCAATGCAGTACCCTGAGGAGTTCCGCCCACTTTCAGGAACCTCCACTCGGGCGGAATAGTATTTGTGGTTTCAATACAGAAAGAACTCAAGGTCTATCTACTTTATGAATCGGGGTCAGGCCCTAATTGTGATATTTTAATATGAGCTTGGGTGTGAGGATTGAGAGAAAGGAGAACCCGACACAGACTGGAGAGCGTGAGAGAGGGCTCCCCAAACGGCGATCTGCAGCTGCCTGTGGTGTACAGTGGCCATGTGTAGGATTTGGGGCAGTGTCAAGCCTGAGGTCTCCCTGTGTTGAGCCATCCTGCCGGTCCAGATGTTGTTGACTGTGCTGTAATTCTAGCTTCTCAGCTCACAAGAGGCTTCGACCAGACTCGGGTGAAGGCTTTTCCTTCCCGCGGCCACGCAATTCCTCTGTCTATCCCGTTATTAACCGATAACCGGGCAGGACTTAGACTCACCCAGGAGACACGTGTGTGGGCATGCCTGAGAGAATTTCTAAAGTGCGTGAACCGGTGCCACCCATAAGGATGTGGATCTCATTCTAGTAAATCTATGCGCCGTGCCCTCCCCACGCACGCACTGTGCACGCACGCACTGTGCACGCACGCACTGTGCACGCACGCACTGTGCACGCACGCACTGTGCACGCACGCACTCTGCACGCACGCACTGTGCACGCACGCACTGTGCACGCACGCACTGTGCACGCACGCACTGTGCACGCACTGTGCACGCACGCACTGTGCACGCACGCACTGTGCACGCACGCACTGTGCGTGCACGCACGCACGCACTGTGCACGCACGCACGCACTGTGCACGCACGCACTGTGCACGCACGCACGCACTGTGCACGCACGCACGCACTGTGCACGCACGCACTGTGGGTGGAGCTAGCTAGGCCTCAAAAGTCCTGCGTGCGCAGACCCGGATCTCCCACGGTGGCCACTGGAGGGCAGCACCTTCTCGGCAAAGGCGGCTGGGTCTGCTGCCCCTCCCCTCCAGCCACAGGCCGGACCTTGTTGTTTTCAGTTGCACTGAAGCCTTTCAGAAGATTCTGGCTCCTGTGACTAGAGCATGCGCTCGGTGTGCCCTGGAAGAGCCCTGGCTATTTCTGAAGAATGGCCAGGTTCTCACTTGCTCTAACGCGCAATTGAGCTTCCCACAGCCAGCTCCGAACGCTGCAACCTCGGGGCCCGCCCGGGCCCTCCTGTCCCCTGTGCCCCAGGCTATCCCTTTGGAGGAGGCGGTGCCCGGTGACTTCCCTCCCTCTGACCTTACAGAACGGACGCCCTGGTGCCCCTGCGAGAACATTTTTCAGAAAACAAAGTTGACGTCAAAAAAATGTCTGAAAAGGTAAAGTGTTTACCTCAAATTAGCACCAGACGCCCCCACCCCACCCCACCGCTCCACACCCCACCCTGGCCGGCGTTTGGGTCATTCTCAAACAATTTCTACTCTGTTTGTAACAGGGCAAGCAGGAATCATAAATTAACAGTTATAACACAGTTATGTCCACAGTCAGTTTGCCTAGAAGTCACAAAATAGTGTTGATGGTTCTGCTGAGACAGACATCTTGCCAGCCCCCTAAAAATTTTAACACGTATTTAGTGTTGGGGGAGAGGGAGGGGTACCAGTAAGTGTGGGTCTCATGCCACAGCGCTCCTGCGGGACGCAGAGGACGACTTTTGTGGGGTCAGGGTTTCTCCTTCTACCGTGTGGGTCTGTGGGCTTAAACTCAGGTTGTCTGACTTAGCCAAAAGTGCCGCCACCCACTGAGCCATCCCACCAGCCCAGAAATTTTAAGCGCTTACTGCTTGCTTCTTAGTATTATAGTATTATAGTGCTATTTGTAGGGTATTATACTCTTAACCCAACCATAGGAAGACTGTTCTTTAACTCTTGCTGTGGAACATCCTGGATATCTTTTTATATGCTCACACACACACACACACACACACACAATTTCAGACCTGTTCTCATAGCCCCCTCCCCCAAATAAGACAGATAATGGCCAAGTTTTAGCTACTTCAGAACTAAGCAAGCCTTACTGGCTAAAATGTACTAAAGATCTCAGAGGATAGAGAGATGGCTGGGCAGGAAAAGGCTCCTACTGCCAAGAGTGGTGGTAACCCGAGTTCTGTTCCCGGGCCATAAGGAGATGGCCCACTCCAGTGGTTGTCCTTTGACCTCCACATGTATGTTATGACATGTGTGCCATTCCACAATAAGTAGATAGACAGACAGACAAATAGGTATTGTGAGCATAATGGCACACGCCTTTAATCTGAACACTCAACAGGCACAGACAGGCCGATCTCTGTGAGTTCAAGGCCAGCCAGGTCTACACACTGAGTTCCAGGCCACCTAGAGTTATACTGTGAGACCCAATTTAAAAAAAAAAAAAAAAAAAAAAAAAAAAAAGAAGACAGAAAAGAAATAAATATTTAAAAGAAAAGGCTTTAAAAGTTTTAAATTGAACTCTTTGCTCTCAAGTATTTCCTTCCTGGGGTGGGAGGCATGAACTCTTCCATTCTATCCAGGCTCCCTAATAAGTCTCAAATGGTGCTGCCCAGGCCCAGCCCCTCCAGTGGCTCCTGAGGGGGCCGAGGACTGATGGAAGGCCGACCTCCAGGACAGTAGTGGCAGGCGGGCTGGCAGGCCAGGGCAGCAATGGACCATCTCTCTGAAGTCTCCCGCCTGGGCACTTGGCCTTCTTCCTGACCCACGTCGTCTACTTCTGCCCTTGCTGCTGGAGGGAGCAGGTGCTCATGTCAAGGCCACCGTCAGCCTCTGGGGTGAACCAGATGTTCCCATAGTCTTTACGCTGCTGTGGTTGCAGAAGCATTTCCAGAAAGAATATTCATCAGGGCCAGGGCAATGGCTCAGTGGGTAAACTACTTACCATGTGTAGGCAGATTTTTCTGTCCCTTCTACCAGCTCCCAAATCACAACTCAAAGACTTATTAATTGTGAAAACTCAACAGAGAGCTTCGGCTCGTTCCTAAGTAGATATTATAACTTAAATGAACCCATTTCTGTTCATTTGCCTTCTGCCCTGTGGCTTTATTACCTGTCTTCTGTGTGGCCCAGGCTGCTTTCCTGCCTCCTCCATCTCTGGCTGCTGGCTCTCCTCATCTCCACCCTTCTTCCTAGCATCCGCTCTGCCCCGAAATTCCCATCTAGCTATTGGCTGTTCAGCTTTTTATTAAACAAATCCAAGTGACAAATCTTCACAGTAAACAAAAGATTATTCCACAAACAATCATACAAGAATGAGAACCTGAGTTCAGATCTCCAGAAGCCATGCAAAGCCAGGCAGAGGTTTTATCTCCAACCACATTGCTCTCACAGTGAGATAGGTAGGAGGCAGGAGAATCCCTGAAAGCTCGCAGGCCAGCTAACAATGACAAACATGAAGAGACACCTGAGACCACACTCCTGCTTCACACACACACACACACACACACACTGACACACAATCACACACACACTCACATATACACTTACACACATACTCATATTCATACTCACACGCTTAAACACTCACATACACACACACACTCACACGCACTTAAACACTCACACACACCCATGCACACACACTGACACACACAATCACACTCACAACACACGTAAACACTCACATATACACACTCACACACTGACACGCACACACATATTCATATTCATACTCACACACACACACACTGACACACACATTCACACACATTCACACTGACACGCACACACATACTCATATTCATACTCACACACACACTTAAACACTCACATACGCACACATGCACACTCACACACACTTAAACACTCACATACGCACACATGCACACTCACACACACACATACTCCAACATCCTGAGATTGGAACACTATGGCCCAGAGTTCAGTGATCAAAGGGGACTCAGTAAAAGATGACAGTCTGGAAAGAAACCAGTGGCCCAATGACGCAGCCTGCAATTAAGGCTTTGGAATTAATTCGATGTAATGGAAAACCACTAGAGGGTTTTCAGTGGGAAAATGACATGATTAGGTTTGTATTTCAAGGGAATAAATAGCAATAAAGAGTGATGAATACCCACCCCTCCACTACACATTCTTAGCAATAGACCCCTACAAACACAAAAGCCCTGAATTTTCGCCACCCAACCATCCTTTAATGGGTATAACCACTGTTCTGCCTCGGGTATTTTTTATTACCTTGTTATGTATTTTGCCACCTTAAAATTATGTATAGATGATATTGTATTGCTGAACACTTTACAAGCAAGATAATGCTGTTTTCTTGCTGTCTGTGTCTGTCATTCATCACCGTTTGTGAGATTTTGCCCTGTTCATGTGTCCAATCCCATCCCTTTATTAGTTGTTGCCCTGTTGATGTGTCTAATGTTATCTATGAAGCATCATTATGTTATGTTGTATTAGCCTCTTGACAAACAGTAGAGTTTTCCCATTAATATCCAATTATACAAAATACTGCTCTGAGGGCCGGACATTTGATAACTGTTGTGTGTGAGGGCAAAGTGCTTGCTCAAGCCTGAAGACCTGACTGAGCCCCAGCCAGCACCCACATAAAAAGCCAGGCGTGGTGGAACACTTTTATGCCGGCACTGGAAAAGCAGAGATAGGTGGGTCCCTGGGACTCCCCGGCTGGCCAGCATAGACTAACCAAGTCTCACACCAGTGAGAAACCTTGTGTCAAAAACCAAGGCAGGAGTCTGGGGAGGTGGCTCGGTGGTAGAGATCTCTTCAGACCTGCAGAGGACCTGGGTTCGAGGTTCCCAGCTCCCAAGTGTCAGTTCACAAACATCTGTAATTCAAGTGGCAGGAGATATAATGTCCTCTTCTGACTTTCAAGAGCTTCTACACTTGAGGAGTGCTCACTCGGGCACACACACATAAGACAAAAGACAAGATGGACAGCTCCTGAGGAAGGACACCCTAGAACCTAGGTTAACCAGTGGCTCTCACATGCATGTGCTTACACACGCACCTGCACAAACACATACAGCGTCATGTATGCACACATAAGCACATCTGACACTCTCTTATTATACATAACACAATGACCCTATCAGTCTTCCACCAGTATCAACCCTGACCTGAGTCTGCGCTGTCAGGGAGGTTGTGAAGAATGCCTTCTGAACCCACTAGCTGGTAATGCATCAACCTCACCAACAGCAGATGGTCAAGCATGGCCACCAAAAGCCAGGTCAACCGAAACCTGTGAATATGGACTTATATCAAAAGGAATTTTTTTTAGATTGACTTTTATATTTTATGAATACATGTGTATGCCCATGTGTGTGTGTGTGTATGCACCACGTGCCTGCAGGTACCTTCAGAGGCCAGAAGGCAGCATCATTTCTCTTGTAACTGGAGTTACAAACAAGTGTTAGCCAACCTAAAAGGGTACTGCAAAGTTCAAAGGCAGCCTGGGCTACACAGCAAGTTCTGGGATAGCCAAGCTTGGTCAGTGAAGGAAACCATGGAAAACAAAAAGCTGGCAAAACCTATTTGAACTAGGGGGCCAATGTCCTGCCCCAGCAAACGGTAGAACTTGGCAGCTTTTGGTCAAGTGGTTCTGGCTTCAGAGTCAAGGACACAAGAAAAAGGTTATGGAATCTCCCTCCACAACTAAGGACAGCGACTGAGGCCAGGAATATGTCAGGGGTGTCCCTGAATGGAGGCCTAGAGAGGCCATTGTGTGAAGCGTTGAAAGGGAAGCCTGGATTACCATGGAGATCCCAAGATGCTGGAGATGACGGAATCGTGGGATACCTGCCGAGGAGAGCCACTAACGGAGTGGGACCAGCCCAAGAGAGAGCAATGTGCTGCGGTCAACAGAGCAGAATGAGCTGGAGATCTGAAGGGTGTTTGGACGTCAGACTTAGAGATTCAAGCTTGGAGTCTGCCCGCCTGCTTTTCAGTCTGGCCCCCTATCCTCCCTTTGGGAACGGTAATGCGTATCCTGTGCCACTCTATGGTGGAAGTATGTCATCTGCTTTTTTATTTTGTATTTATAGGTTACAGTCAAGAGATTGCCATGCGTCTCAGAAAGACTGAACTTTTAAACTAATTTGAGGTTATGGAGGCTTTCGAAGTTGAACTAAGTGCGTTTCTGCGTTGTGTTATTGTTACAAGCCCATGGAGACCAGGGAGAGGAATGTGTCAGTTTGAATGAGAATGGCCTCCATACACGCATATATTTGACAGCTCAGGGATGGCATCAGGGTGCATGGCCCTGTTGGAGGAAGTATGTCACTGGGCATGGGCTTTGTGATTTCAAATGCCCAAGCTGTTAGTCTCCAGGCATCTGCGCTGGCCCGTCCTCGGGGTTCTGACAGGACATGCCCTCAGCGGCAGTCACTAAGAGCACCACCTGTGCACATTAACCATGTTCCCTTTGGAAAGGGCCCTGCTCACCTCCTCTCTCTCTCTCTCTCTCTCTCTCTCTCTCTCTCTCTCTCTGTCTCCCTCTCCCTCCTTCTCTGCCTCTCTGTCTCTCCTAACCTTCTTTCTGCTTCTCTTTGCTCTTCTGCTGCTCGTGTCCCCAGAGGCCAGTCTCCCCCCTCCCCTCCCTTTTTTCCCATTCCCTTAATTAAAAACAAAAACAACAACAACAAAAAAACAATAATACCCTCCACATGAGCTCTGTCATATGGCCCCTCTCTCTTGAGCTGGGCCCAGGGTCTCTCTCTCTCGTTGCCTGCAATTCAAGAAGTAGAACTCTTAGCTCCTTCCCCTATCTGCCTGCACACCAAATGTTCCAGCATGGTGACAATGGACCGAACCTCTGAACCTCTAAGCCAGCCCCAGTTAAATGCTTTGCTATATAAAAGTTGATGTTTGTGCTGGAGAGATGGCTTAGCGGTTAAGAGCACTGAATGCTCTTCCAGAAGACCTGAGTTCAATTCCCAGCAGCCACACAGCAGCTCACTCCAAGATCTGACACCTTCACACAAACATACATGTAGGCAAAGCACCAATGCATATAAAATTATAAAAAGAGAAAGAGAGAGAGTGTGTGTTGTCATGGTCTCTCTCTCCCCCCTCCTCCCCCTTCTCCCCCTCTCTCCCCCTCCCCCCTTCTCCCTGTCTCTCTCTGTCTCTCTCTGTCTCTCTGTCTTTCTCTGTCTCTCTCTGTCTTTGTCTCTCTATCTCTCTCTGTCTTTCTCTGTCTCTCTCTGTCTCTCTCTATCTCTCTCTGTCTCTCTCTGTGTCTGTCTCTCTCTCTGTCTGTGTCTCTCTGTCTCTGTCTCTCTGTGTCTCTCTGTCTCTCTGCCTCTCTCTGTCTCTCTCTGTCTCTGTCTCTCTCTCTGTCTCTGTTCTCTCTCTCTGTCTCTGTTCTCTCTCTCTGTCTCTCTGTCTCTCTCTCTGTCTCTCTGTCTCTCTGTCTCTCTCTCTCTGTCTCTGTCTCTCTCTCTGTCTCTCTGTCTCTCTGTGTGATGATGCAATCATGCATACTCATGTGGAAACCAGAGGTGGCAACAGCTGTCTTCTGTCACTCTCTCCTTTCTCTTTTTCCTCACATTTCCTCATTTATCCATTTGTGGGGGAGGGGCACATGTACTATGGCACTCCCACAGAGGCCAGAGGCCAGTGATAACGTCTGCTGTGGAGATAGAGGATTGAGAGGATGGCTGTCAAGAGTTACATGTGGAGGTCAGAGGGCAGCTTGTGGAGGAAGTCAGGTCTCTCCTTTTTACAAAGATTTTTATCATGCATGTGTGCTTGCAGGCCAGGAGGAGGCACCAGATCTCACTACAGATGGTTGTGAGCCAGCATGTGGGTGCTGGGAACTGAACTCAGGACCTCGGGAAGAGCAGTCACGTGCTCTTAACCGCTGAGTCATCTCTCCAGCCCTGCATTCTGTTATGTTAAATTTGTTTAACTCTGTGAAGCTGTGTTACTTTCCTGTCTAAAATACCTGACTGGTCTAATAAAGACATGAATGGCCACTAGCTAGGCAAGAGAGGGATGGGCAGGGCTGCCAGGCAGAGAGGGTAAACAGGGGGAGGAAAGGAGAAGGAAGAGGGAGGAGAGAAAAGGAGGAGAGGAAGATACCAGGAGTAGCCACCCAACCACACCACCAGCCACGGAGTAGGAAGGGAAGAAAGAGATAGAGGATAGAGAAAAGTAAAAGCCCAGAGGCAAAAAGTAGATGGGATAATTTAAGTTAAGAAGAGCTGGCTAGAAATAAACCAAGCTAAGGCCAGGCATTCATAAGTAAGAAAAAGTCTCTGTGTATTTATTTGGAAGCTGGGTGGCAAGCCTCCAAAGAGAAAAACAACTACAGATGTGGGGGGGAGGGGCAGCAGGGGTGGAGCAGCGGGAGTGGGGGTGGGGCAAGGGGGTGGGGCAAGGGGGTGGGGCAAGGGGATAGGGGGGCGGTGGGGGTGGGGGGGAGTGGGGCAGCGGGGTCTTTTTCCCTAATGTCAGTCTTTGAAATACACTTCCCCCTGGGGCTGGAGAGACTGCTCAGCAGTCAAAGCCCTGGCTGCTCTTCCAAAGAACTGGGTTCAGTTCCCGGCACCCATAGAGCAGCCCACAGCTGTCTGTAAACCCAGTCCAAGTGGATCTGGCATTCTCACACAGACACACATGCATGCAAAAACCAATGTACATTTTTTAAATCTTTTTTCTAAGGGAAAGCAAGAAAAATTGATATATTTCCCTCTGCAACCTCCGTGTCCTCAACTATGTCCCTCAGAATATAGCAAAGAAGGGCTATTTAAAGTGAAAAAGTGGCTGGAGAGACGGCTTGGTGGTCAAGGCCTCTTGTGGCTCCTGCAAAGGACAGCGTTTGATTCCTAGTGTCCACATTGCTGTAATTCCAGTGCCTGGGGTATTCGCTGCCTTCTTCTGGCCATTTGGGGCACTACAAACATGCACACAGACACATACAGGCAAAAAACACACACACACACACACACACACACACACAAACGAAATTTTTAAAAAATAAAGAGGTACAAAAGAATAGTAACACAGAATTTTTAAAAATGAAAATTTCCAAAATCACTTTATTGCTTTCTAAAGGGAAGTTGACTGATTCATAACTTAGATCAAAGCAAATGATTTTCTCTTTTTCGGTGCTGGGGACCAAACCCAGGGTCAGGGCAGGCACCCTGTCACTAAGCAGTGTCCCCAGCCCCCAGATTTAAGTGATTTCCAGGAGGCTGTCAAAGGCTTGATTCTTTTCATGTCCGGGTCCATTTCCGCCAGTGATGTCACCTGCGCCTCTTCTCTTCCATCGGATGTAGCTCACTTCCTTTTATGGCTGGTAATCCCCCTGAGTTAATGAAACCCTCACTGCAGTCAGCAAGGAGACCCAATTCCAGGATTCCTTAGAGACAGGCCAGGTGAGCCCCTAGGGCCAGTGTGACAATCCCAGGTCATTAAACGCGCTTTCTCTTCAAGTATGAGAGCTTCTCATCAGTCCCTTTTTTATGCCAATGGGAACCGTGGACTAGAACATATCAATTAAAAAAGAAGAATTAAGCAGGGCTTGGTGGTGCATGCCTTTAAACCCAACCCTTGGGAGACAGAGGCATGGAGGCCTCAGACTTGGCGGTCAGCCTGGTCCACAGAGGGAGTTCTAAGACAGCCAGAGGCATGTAAAGAAACACAGTCTCTCAGGAGCAGGAGGGGGAGAAGAAGAGAATTATTAGAGGCTTACAGAGAGAACAAGCTGGTAAAGTGCTGGGTCCTGCACAGCTTGGCCCTGGAAACTTGACCCAAGCAACAAGAGAAGGAAGACAGAACAAACACAGGGGAAAGCTGGGGTTGTGTGAGCTGTGCTCACTCTGGTGGAGTGCACCTTCTACGCACAACCCAGACTCTCAGTGTGTTCATTACAGTCAGCTTAGAAGGAGGCAGTAGCTAGGGTCAGCAGCAAGAGGTCTGTTGGGAGCAGGGTCAGGCTGTGGACATCTGGAGGAGGAAGCTGCCTTTGCCAGCGTTTTCATACACTGGTCAGTTGTTGATAAACACGCAGTACTTGTACAACTCCGCCAACACTCACACGCAGACCGGAGGAAGGCTGTGCCGTCCTCTGACCCTACTTTGGGGAAGGCTTTGCTGTCATCATGGCTCTGAGGATTTGATTATCAGACACAGCTGTGCCCAGGTGAGACAACACACATCCACTCAGGGCTTCATCCATTCCTTACGTGTTCACTCAAGGATTTCTCAGCTCTCCAAAATAAGGGCCTGCCATGCAAGCATTGGGGTCTGAGCCCCGCTCCTCAGCACTCATGGAAAGCTGGCTGCTGTGGCTGCTGCTGTGACCCAGTGGCCTGGGCACTAGCGGGATGTAAACAGCCAGCCTAGCCAAGGTGCAGCTTCAGTGAGAGACTATCTCAGAAAAAAAAAGGTGGAGAGCCAGGCATGGTGCCACACACCTTTAATTCCAGCACTAGGGAGGCAAAAACATATTGATCTCTTAGTCTGAGGCTAGCCTGGTCTATATAGCAAATTCCAGTCCACACAGAGCTACATGGTGAGATCCTGTCTGAAAAAATTAGATGAGGAGCAACTAAAGACACATTCAGAATGACCTCAGGCTTCCATACCCAAGCTCACATGTGTACACACCACACCCACCACACCCACATACACGTGTGCATATACCGCACACATACATACACACTCACGTGTGTACATATACCATACACACACACTTTTAAAAGAGATTAGGTTTAAATGATCAAATTTGGAAGGGTCTCATGGAAACAGAGGATGCAGAGCTGGCTGGTCTTAGCCCTCCCTCTGTGTGTGTGTGTGTGTGTGTGTGTGTGTGTGTGTGTGTGTGTGTGTAGCATGCAGGAGCACTAAGTCACATCCCAAGCCCTCTGACCTGCGACCTGATCCCTTGATATGGTCGGTTTAGAAATGATCACATGAAATGGTATTATCAGTTCATATGATCAAGCAGGATGCAATTCCACAGAAGCGTGCAGTGCCGTGTGGGCCATTCAACATGGCTGAGTGGACCTGCTCATGGCTATATAGGAGTCTGGGTCTGAAGGAAGAGCAAAATGGTTACCTGTCCTCTGCACTTTCATCAGCACAGGGCACAATTCTTGAGGTCCCCTGGGTGGGTGTGAGGAGTGAGGCCCCTGCTGCAAAGTGGGCCTGTAGACACCAGGGAGCACCCTGGTCTGGGTGAGAATCTAGGGCATGTGCACTCTCTCCTGAGGGCAAGTTAAAGAGACTTCCATGGAAAGTGCTTGAGATGTGGGATACAGAATGCCAAACGGTCTCTTGGTACATGTTGCAAGAATAGTGAAAATTAAATAAAAATTTAAAAGTTAAGAACAGTGAAAATTTTTAACAAGGAAAATGAAACCCTGGGAAATGATGGAACAAAGAGATGGGTCAGTGAGTGAGTCTAATCGCTCTCTGGTCCACCTTCATTGGCGTGAACCACATGTCAGACATCACGCTAGGAATAGATGTCAAAGTTGTGAGTGTGTACTGGCTGCTTTTGTGTGTCAACTTGACACAAGCCAGAGTCATCAGAGGAAGGAGCCACAGTAGAGTAAATGACTCAGAGAGATCCAGCTGTAAGGTGTTTTCTCATTTAGTTATCAGTGGGGGAGGGCACAGCCCATGCTGGATGGAGCCATCCCTGAACTATTGGTCCTGGGTTCTATAAGAAGGTGGGCTGGGGGTGCTGCTGAGCACTGGCTGCTCTTCAGAGGACCTGGGTTCAATTCCCAGCACCCACATTGTGGTTCACAACCATCTATAACTCCACTTCCAGGGGACCTGATGCCCCTCTCCTGAAAGACCTCCATGGGCACATACACATGCTCAGGTCCACACATCAAAGAAATCTTAAAAGGAGGAGGAGGAACAACAGCAGCCAGGTGGTGGTGGCACACACCTTTAAACCCAGCACTCAGGAGCAAGAGGCAGAGGCAGATGGAACTCTGTGAGTTCCAGGCCAGCCTGGTCCACAGAGTGAGTTCCAGGACAGGTTCCAAAGCCACAGAGAAACCCTATTGCAGAAAAAAATGAAAAGTGGGCTGAGAAAACCATGGGAAGCAAGCCAGTAAGCAGCTCCCTCCATGGCCTCTGCATCAGCTTCTGCCTCCAGGTTCCTGCCCTGTGTGAGTTCCTTCCTGACTTCCTCCAGTGATGAACAGCAATGCTGAAGGGCAAGCCTAATAAACCCTTTCCTCCCCTAGCCTGCCTGTTGGTCATAGTGTTTCATCATAGCAATAGAAATCTTAACTAAGACAAATTGGTACCAGCATTGTGGGGTATTGCTGGGACACACCTGTTTTGGGGAGAACTGTGGAAGGATTTTGGAACTTTGTGCTAGAAAAGCCATTGAGTGTTGGGGCCTCAATGAGATGCTATGTTGGAGCTTGGAAGATAACAATATTGAGAGAGATGCAGTTTAAAGACAAAAGAGCCATCTGTTACTTTGAATTAAGATCCTGCGGTTCAGGATAGCTGGGATAATCAGCTGTGATTAACAAGATACCAGAACTACTAAGGCAAAATTTTGCTTTGCTAGGGTACTTAATGCTGGTTGGCTGGAGCTAAGAAATTAGCGGTGATTAATAAGAGACCAGCATCGCTGAGGTGAAATCTTCTGGAAAGCGTTTCCTGAGAACCCAGAGAAGCTGTGTTCCAGAGGCCAAGGTTGTATTTCATGCTGGCAGCTAGACTTGGTCATGTGTAAGAGTCACCTGGGTGGTGCTGATTTTGAAGGCATGAAGGGGCCATGGAGAGCCGCTGAGGCGTGGCACTGTGAGAGGCCAGGAGGGGCCATTGGTGAAGGCACAGCCTCAGGGGCAGTTGAAGGCCCAGGACTGAAAATAATGCAAAGTAGTTGAGCCTTGGCACCATGCAGAGACCCTATGAGAGGCTGTTGGTGAAAGTGCAGCCCAGTTGCAGCAGAGACCCCCGCATTTTGGAGATGCCATTACCGTGGGATATCCATCGTAAACAGAAGCAGCAATGGAGAGGATGATGTTGGGAACTAGAAGGCAATGTGTGTGTACTGTAGAGGACAGAGCCGGAGAAGAGATCCAAGTGCTTGGAGGGAGCCTGGAAGAAGATGGTGAGTGGATCCAGACACCGGGCAGTTGGCAATGCTTTGCTGTGGCTGTGGGTCGGGGGTTAAAATGGGCCTTAATTTGTATGTGGGTTGGTAGAGCTGTGGTTTTTAAAGTGGTCTGGGAGTGGGTTTGTAATGCAGGAGAAGGGAGGGAGAGGTTCTTGAGAGACAATCTCACTTGGCATGGTAAAGCTAAGGAGGATACACACATCCAAGAGTTTGTGGGTTATCTTTGTCACCCAGTTCTCCCTCCTCCAACTATAGTCAAGAGATGGTACCCACTGAGATGGGAGGGACAAGTGCTGGCCATCTTCTCCTGCCCTGCCCATCCACGTTGACCATGTGAGTATTCCTGCCTTGAAATGGCATTCCTTCCCTCTCTATTGCTAGAAGAGACCAGCCAGAGAAGGGAAGAACACTGAGGTCCACAAGTCACACAAAAGGAGTAAGAGTTGATGTCACTTACACTTATCAGTAAATTGTGGGAAATTGGCTTCCACTACTCTCTGGTTGAGGGGCTGGGTCTGACGGTAGATATTATGAAGGGTCTCATTGTTCTTATTCTTAATAGTATTCTCCAGCTTCAATACCTGCAGGCAACACCAAGTGACTTATGATGGGGAAAGCTCTGGGAAATGTAAGAGCACTGGGTTAGTGGTTGGATAGATGCTCCCATGTGTATGATGCTGGCAGAGCCAGACAACCTCGAGTGCAGCGGTCCTGAGTGGTCAGCCAGCCTTTACTCTGGCTCTTACCCATCCATCCGTTCATCTTCCCAGGTGTCTCGTGCCTTGTCTTCTTATATAAGTACTTGCTGAACAGAACAAAGGCAATAGGTAGTAGAAACATACCAAGTGGTAAGGTAAGCTCAGTGTTTGCTTTTCTAAAAACGTATTCTGTCTACATCCTTGAAGTACTTTTTTTTCTGCATGCAAAAGTTTGGGCTCTTTATTTCCCTCCTAGAGGGAGTTTGAGTTTCCTGCCCTCTCTCTGTGGCTATGGCTAACTCTCTTTATATAAATACATATGTATGTATGTATGTATGTATGTATGTATGTATGTATGAATGATATATTTGCTTGTGTGTGTATTTCTTTATTTATTCATTTATTTTTGTAGCCCTGGCTGTCCTGGAACTCACTCTGTACAGACCAGGCTGGCCTTGAACTCAGGGATCTGCTGCTTCTGCCTCCCAGGTGCTGCCACCCACCCTGGCTGAGTCTCTCCTGGAACCTGAGAGATCTGATAGGTCTCTACCCACCCTCCATCTCAGCTACTTTGCTCATTTCTACCTCTGTTCCTCTTTGGGCCATGGTTGGACTATTTTCCCACCTCTGTCTTTCAATTTACTTATTGTCTCTTGAATTAAATCTAACGTGCTGTTAAACCCATTTAATTGCCAGTTGTGGTTAATACAGTTTCATCCCGAAAAATCCTGCTTGTTTTTTATCTCCAAGTCTGGTTGACCATTTCATACTTTTTGTCCTTTCGCTGTATTTCTTCTGTGTTTAAATCTCTCATGTGTTTATGCACATCAGATATTCTGACATGATTTGACTGGTAATCCCCTGACTTGGTTTTGGGATTTCCCCCACAGTGCTGGGGATCTAACCTAAGACCTTGTTGTGCTGGACAAGTATTCCTGAGCCTTTGGGGGTTTCGTTTGTTTTGTTTAAACAAATATTTGGACTCCAGGCTGGCTTGAACTTACTGTGTGTCCAAGGCTGGCCTAGAGCTCTCTAACCTCTTGCCTTAGCCTTCACTGAGGCAAATGAACCCGTCTGGCCTCCGAGGAGCTAAGCAAGCTTCTTTCTAGTAACATGACTAGTTGAATCCTTCCAGATCGAGATTTAAGTTGGATTCTTCCAGAGATAATTGGCCCATCCTTTGTCACATCTCTGGGGACACTTCCAGCCTACTAATTAACATTTTGTGGGGGAGGGTCCTTACCTAGTGGAAGCCTTTTCTATCTTCTCCTGAAGAAGAGAAATGAAGTTTAAGGGAAAGGAATATTTGTTTCTGAGGGAAAATAATCAAACTAAGAGAATATTAGATTTGCTTGGTAGCTTCAGTATTCAATTCAACAGATGCATAATATGTCCCCAAATGATGTTGTCTATTCACTAAAGTCAAGAACCACTCAGAGCTGGGTGAGGTGGCTCATGCCTGTAATCTAACATTCAGGAAGATGAGGCAGGAGGATTGCCATGACAGGATTTCAGAGTGAGACCCTGTCAGGAGGAGGAGGCAGGGGGGGGAGGAGAAGGGGAGGAGGGAAGGAAGGAAGGAGGGAAGGAAGGAAGGAGGGAAGGAGGGAAGGAAGGAAGGAATGAAGGAAGGAAGGAGGGAGGGAAGAAGGGAGGGAAAGAGGGAAGGAAGGAAGGAGGGAAGGAGGGAAGGAAGGAGCGAAGGAAGGAAGGAGCGAAGGAGGGAGGGAAGGAAGGAAGGAGGGAAGGAAGGAGGGAAGGAAGGAGGGAAGGAGGGAAGGAAGGAAGAGGTTAGGTTGGTAGGTATATAGGCGGGCTGGTTGGTAGGCTCGTAGATATATAGGTAGATAGAATGGTAGGTTAATAGGTATGTTGGTTGGTAAGTAGGTTGGTAGGCTGGTTTCTAGGTAGGTTTGTAGGTTGGTTTATAGGTTGGTAGGTTGGTTTGTAAGTTGGTAGTTTGTTAAGTAGATAGGTAAGTAGGTTGGTATGATGGGAGATGTCATTCTGTAATTATGTTTCTCATACTGGTTAATGAATAAAGCACTGTTGGCCAATAGGAAAGCTGGATAGGTGGGACTAGGAGACAAGGAGGAAAGACAGTAGGAAGGAGGAGTCAACATGGAGAGTCTGGAGAGAGCAGGACGCCAGCCGGCTCTCTGGTAAGACCACATGGAAATACATAGAAATGGGTTAATAATTAAGACAGAGCTAGCCGATAAGAAACTAGTACCTGGCCAACAGCATTATATCAAATACAGAGTCTTGGTGTGTTAATTGGGGCTGGCGTGGTAGTGGGACAAGACCGGCGGCGGGCGGAAAAACCATACTCCTTACATTGGTAGGTATGTAGGTTAGTAGATAAGACAAGTTAGTGGGTAGATAGGTAGGTAGGTAGGAAGGTAGATAGGTTGGTTGTAGGTGTGTAGATTGGTAGGTAAGGCAGGTTGGTAGGTAGATAGGTAAGGTAGGTTGATAAGTAGATAGGTAGATAGGTAGGTTGGTAAGTAGATTGGTGTGTAGGTTGGTAGATAGGTAGGTAAGTTGGTAGATAGAAAGGTAGGTTGGTAGGTAGATTGGTAGGTAGGTTGGTAGATAAGTTGGCTGACTTGTGTGCCTGAACTACTTTTTATTATTATGAAGGACAATGGACAACTAACAGATAGAGCAATTCTGCTCAAACTGAGTACAGGGCTGGAGAGGTGGTCAGTGGTTAAGAGCACTGGCTGCTCTTGCAGAGGACCTGAGTTCTGTTTCCAGCACCCACATAGCAGTGTCTAAGTTCCTGGGACTCTGAAGCCCTCCTGCATGTGCATGGTACACAAAGATGTACTCCAGAGACAGACATACACTTGGGTGAGCACACATACAAACTGAAATTAACTAATTTTTTTAAAGATAGAATATAAAGCTGTGTTTTAACATGACAAGTCCTTGGCCTTGGCCTTGGGTTCATGAGATGCTAGAATGTAAACTGCCCAAGACCTAGGTGAGGACATAGCCAAACCTGCCTGGGAACATTTGTCTTCACAAATGGCTTCACAAATGGCTTTCCCATGGCTCAGACTCCAGACCTTTCACTACATCGAATCCAAGCTCCTTGGATCAGCTGGTGCCTCCAACACCCATGCTCACCTCACTGGCTGAAGGTTACCCACAATTCCACCGGGGTGGGGACGGGGAGTATTTGTCCTGGCTAGAGTCATCTGAAAGGAGGGCACCTCAGTTGAGGAAATGCCTCCATTTCCTCCATTTCCAGCTATGGGGCCTTTTCTTAATTAATGATTGATGGGGGAAGGCCCAACCCATTGTGGGTGGGGCCATCCCTGGGCTGGTGGTTCTAGGTTCTATAGGAAAGCAGGCTGAGCAAGCTATGGGAAGCAAGCCAGTGAGCAGCACTCCTCCATGGCCTCTGCGTCAGCTCCTGCCTCCAGGATCCTGTCCTGCTCCAGTTCCTAACCTGACGTCCTCCAGTGATGGACAGTGCTGTGGAAAGGTAAGCTAAACAAGCCCTCTCCTCCCCAAGTTTCTTTGATCGTGATGTTTCATCACAGCAATAATATCCCTAACTAAGACAGTATCAGATCCTGTCTTAGAAGCGGGTGGGCTTCTGGAAGTTCCTTTACCAGCCAGACAGACAAAGGGAAGCTTTGACAAAGTGGTACAGCTGTTACCTGGGCCTTAGAGAGCTTGACGGAATCTTGAAACACGAACCACTTGACATTCTCTGTGCAGGGAGGGGTGGTGAGTGAGCCTTTGTAGACGAAGTAGTGTCGCGTGTCTCCAGGGAACAAGTCCTGAATGTTAATGTTTGTCAGAGTCGTGATTTCTCCTAAGAGAGAGAAGACAGGGTATGGAGTGGGAAGGAGTGTTCAAGTCCCCCCCTGCCCCTAAGGTACAGAATAAAAGAGCTAGTGACAGAAAACCTGTCGTCCCCCCCCCCCCCCCCGTTTACTGCGCCAGAGATGAGATAGAGCAGAGAACCGGGCCTGGAAGATGTCCAGGAATTCAAAACCAACCAGGTGACTAGGGGAGACTAGAAAAGCTCAGCAGTTAAGAGCATGTCCTGCTCTCCCAGAAGCCCCTAATGCAGCTCCCAGCACCAATGTCAGAAGAATCGCTCTGCCTGGAACTCCAGCTCCAAGGAGCAGAGCTAAAGCTGCTGGACTCTTGGGACACTCAGCTTGTTAGAAGGGCTTGGGATCTGAATCTGGTCCTGGGTGACTGTGGAACACGCACTCTTGACTGCTGAGTCGTCTCTTTCCCCTCTGAACAGAATACTTTTCTTTATTTTTATTATATCTGTACGAGGGGTTTTTGCCTGCACACGTGTATATACCGTGTGCATGCCTGGTGCCCAGCGAGGTCAAAAGAGGGCTTCAGATCCCCTGAAACAGGAGTTAGCAGACAGTTGTGAGCCCCAAGGAGGTGCTGGGAATCAAACCTAGGGCCTCTGCAAGAGCGGCGAGTGCTCTGAACCACTGAGTGCGCCTGAGCACACAAGCACTCATATACGTTAATAAAAAACCTGTATTTAAGGGCTGGAGAAGAACATATATACACAGGTTTCTCAGAGGTATGTTTCCCTCCTAAACCTACAGTGGGAAGGGCTGGGTCAAGGTCCCTCAGCCAAAGAGCTCCAAACCTCCCTCCGAAGAGAGAGCCCAGGCGTGGCTTCCCTTCTCATCCCACACTCAATCCTCTTCTCTGTGGTGGGCGTTCCTTACCTGGATACTGGATGTTGAGCAACTCAGAAATGATGGGGCTGTAGTTGGTGTTTTCCGCATACTCATCGATCTGGGGAGAAGTATAGAGCCCTCAGGACGAGGGATAACTACCCCACCACTGGCTGCTTGGTTCCCTAGCTGGGAAGGCTGAGCAAGAAAACGGGGCAGTCCGGCTCAGCTAGGCTGGGGAGACAAGATGAAGCTCCTTGCTCCAAGTAAGTACCTGGGCTCTGTCCTCAGGGCTTCTGGCAGACAAGATGTCCCAGGCCAAACTGCTCCTGCAGCCCTATTGCTGGAACATTCTTTCATATGAGTGTTGATTTCATTGACGTATTTTAGTAGGTGTCAGAGTTTGCCTGTGTGTCCCTGTGTTCACGTGTGCACACTTGCCATCTGCATGCAGTGCCCACGGAGCCCAGAAGAGGGCACCACACCCATTGAAACTGAGGTCGCAGTAGGTTATGAGAAGTCATGTGGGTACTGGGAACTGAACTCCCACCCTCTGCAAGAGCAACAGTTAATGTTTAGGTTTTTTGAGAATTTGATTGCTATTTAAATTTGTTTTAGATTTATTTATTTTAATTTTATGAGTATGGGTGTTTTGCCTGCATGTGTGTCTGTGTACTGTGTGCATGCCTGGTGCCCTCAGAGGCCAAGAGAAGACATTCGATCTCCTGGAACTGGTTGTGAGAGCTGAGACTGGAACCTGGCTCCTCCAGGGCTCTCAATGCCTGAGCCATCTCTCCAGCCCGATCCCTGCCTGCTCCTATTCACCTATCTGAAGTCCATCACGTGGATTTTCTCAGAAATACATCACTGGCGCCTTAGCCTGGCTGCACGGAGGCTTCACATAGCCCAGCACTCGTAGTTTGGGTCTAGTCAACCCTTCTGGAATCCCAGGTCTTCTGAATCATCTCATCACCCAGGGTTCATGACACAGGAGTGAGCAAGGGCTGGAGAAAGGCCCACGCTGCATTGAGGGGCTTCCCTGGGGGTCTGCGATGCACTGAGGGGCTTCCCTGGGGGCCCATGCTGCATTGAGGGGCTTCCCTGGGGGTCCATGCTGCACTGAGGGAGCTTCCCTGGGGGTCCGCGCTGCACTGAGGGGCTTCCCTGGGGGTCCGCGCTGCACTGAGGGGCTTCCCTGGGGGTCCGCGCTGCATTGAGGGAGCTTCCCTGGGGTTCGTGCTGCACTGAGGGGCTTCCCTTGGAAAGCTGAAGGGGGAATTGAGAGAGGTGACAAGAAGATAAAGTCACTCAGACAGCACGCCTCATCTGGACATGAGGGCTTAGCAGCCTGCGTGTAGACACACACCATAGTTCCAGCCCTACCTCCATTAAGACCGCAACCACAGCCAACCCATCGGACTGATTCCTGGCTTCATCATAGCTCCCGTACTTGGAGTTGAAGTGAACAAAGTGAGCCTGTGTGAGGAAAGCAGGTAGGTTGAGGGCGATGTATGCTGACTGCAAACTCTCAAGGGTTCCAGGGGCAAAGGGAAGGAAGATGTTCCAGCTGAGGCCTCAGACGACCCCTCACAAACAGCTGTGACCTCCCTTCTCCTGTGAAGCCTACCAGCCCCAACTGGCAAGACCAGCAACTTCTCCAGGAATGGAAAGAGGAGATTCTGGAAGGTAACAGTTCTGGTCTGCCTTGACCCAACCTCCCTCCTGACAGAGGCTGAAGCCACTATGCCCCCTCAGGCCTCTTGAGGAGAGTGAGCAGTGAACCCCTCCCTCAGGAAGTCAACTGGAAGCCTGAAATCAGCCCAAGGATGGATGCAGGCCAAAGAGGTAGGTGCTCTAAAACTCTTCATGCACGCACACACGCATGCACACACACACACACACACACACACACACACACACACGTACGCATGCACACACATGCAGTTGAAACAGAGGAATGTCAGCCACCATGCAGGGGAGAGACTCCTGCGGTGCTCTGAGTTTCTGGAGAGAGAGCCCATTTATGTTCCCTCACAAATCAGTGGTCAGTAGTAATTTCCCAATGAACTGAAAATAAATTCAACCACGGGGTGATTGAACCACCACAATTCCACCAAAATTGCACAAACTCCTGTCGGCTATTTCAGTAAGAGAGGGAGAGCCAGAGCGCCGGCTCAGTTGGTAAAAGCACTTGTGTGAGCATGAGCGATTGGGCTCAATCCTAGCACCCACAGGGAGGAACTGGGCACAGCTGTGCACGCCTGTACCATCAACGCTGAGGCAGTCACCTCTGAGGCAGTGGCTGCAGATAGGACCCCTGGGGTTCAGTGGCCAGCCAGTCTAGTTAAGAGGTGGGACCCAGACTCGGTGAGAGAGCCTGCCTCATAAACAAAATGAATGTATGATAGAGGAAGACAATGTCAACCCCTATTCTCCCCCCCCCACACACACACACACACTCACATGCATATACACATATACGACACCTGTATAACACAAACATGCAAAGACATATTCAAACAGAAAAGCAACGGGAGCTTGAAAGACAGGGGACCCTGGTGGGGTTATCACATACCTCTATCACACGCCTGATCCCATCGATGGTGTGCTCAGAGCCGCTGAGCTCAAAGAAGCCGCCGCCCCAGTGCAAGTGCATCTGTATTGCCCTGAACACGGTGCCCTCAGAGTCTGTTATCTGCATGGTGGGAGGCAGGGCTATCTGCACTGCAGGGGGCAGCACAGCACAGGGAGGCTCAGACTTGCCAATAAGCAGACCCCTGGGTCATCCCCCACCTCACACCCAAGGCAGCCCAAGCTGTTGTTGATGGATTAGACTGCTGTCTCCAAAGGGGAGGAGGACCCCTCTCTGTCAGAACCAAGTCAGGGCAGGACCACAGCCCAGCAGATCTGCCTGCTGGTCCTAGAAAATGGGAAAGCTCAGAAACTATACTGTCCAAAGTACATGCCTATACTCCCAGCCCATGGAGGCTGAGGCAGGAGGATTGCAGGCTGAGGCGTTGCTTCATGGCTCTCCCCATGCAGCCTCTTAGCTAGCCCATAGGAGAACCAACTCTGCTGGGCTCTGAGGTGGCTCCCTACTGGGCTCTAATACTCCTGTTTGTGGACAAGGAAGCTGACTCTGGGATAGAGAAGACTCCGTGTCATGCTGTGACTTGGGCAGAGGCAGAGCTAAGCTAAGAACTCAGTACATAGATCCCCAACTCTAATCTCATATGATGTGGCCTAACTTGTCCTCAACAGACAAGAAACCAAGTTACTCAGCCACCAGGACCACACAAGCTCTCGCTTGTCTTAGAACTTAATTTGACTGGGATTCTAACACTAAAATGTGAGGGTTTCATTGGAGGGAGAGGCCACTCCCCCTCACACCCTACAGACTTACTACAGGGACATTATTTGGGTCAAATGATTGGAGATATTCATCTCACTGGCACAGACCTTCCAAACAGTTTTGTCAGCCAGGCAGTGATGGCCCATACTTTTAATCCCAGCACTCAGGAGGCAGAGGCAGGCAGATCTCTGTGAGCTTGAGGCCAGCCTGGTCTACACAGTGAGTTTCAGGACAGCCAGGGCTACACAGAGAAACCCTGTCTGGGGGGGGGGGTTGACAGTATAGCCTGCCCTCCCCCAGGTTTGCCTAGCATGTGCAAGGCTTTAGGTTTTAACTATTAACCCTAAAAGTCCTAGAAAACATTAATGACAACAAAATTGTTCTGCAAAAGGCACTGGCCAGAGAATGAAAAGGTAAATGAAATGCCGCCAGAAAGGGTTTATAAACTGATCAAAGTCTACTGCAAGACTGAAGCAATGGCTCATAGGTTCAGAGAGCACTGGCTGCTCTTCCAGAGAACCTGGTTCATTCCCAGTTCCAGAGGAGCAGCGCCCTCTCCTGGCCTCAACAGGCACTGTACACAGGTAGTACACATAACACACCCAGGTAAACACTCATACACCAAAAAAAAATTTACAAAAAAATAAAGGACTCTTAAAATTCAAAAATAAAGCTGGGCATGGCTGTGCACACCTTTAATCCCAGCACTCAGGAGGCAGAGGAAGGTGAATCTCTAATTTCCAGCCCAGTCTGGTCTACAGAGAGAATTTCAGGACAGAAAACTGTCTCAAAAAAAAAAAAAAAAAAAAAAAAAAAAAAAAAAAATTCAACCACAAGAAAATGAGTATGTTGATTTTTTGAAAATCAGCAAAACACCTAAACAGATATGGAACCATAAAAGATATATAAGCTGGACAAGTCTGTGGTCCCAACACTCAAGGGGCCCAGGCAGAAGGATCACTTGTGCATAGTTTTAAACCAGACTGTACAACATGGAGAACTCCCTCCCCACATGTTACAGAAACTGATGGCTGGGCTTGAGAGATGCCTCAGTAATTAACAAGCATTGCTCTTGCAGAAGACCCAAATTCAATTCCCAGCATCCATGTGGGGTGGCTCCAGGAGGATCTGAGGCCCCTGGCGTCTAAGGGCACCTGCACAGACCCACACACAGGGATTGAGAGCATTGCCTACTCTTCCAAGGTCCTGAGTTCAAATCCCGGCAAGCACATGGTGGCTCACAACCATCTATAAAGAGATCTGGTGCCCTTTTCTGGCCTGCAGGGATACATGCGGGCAGAACACTGTACACCTAATAAATAGTTTGTAAATAAAAAGAAAATAATGAAGTAAATCTTTTAAAATCGATTATAAATTCATCCCAAAACTAGAACACAGACTTTGCATACACAGAGCCTTCCCAATACCTCAAAAAGATAGGGGCTTATTGGTAGTTTGTGGATCTCAGAAGTCCAGGCCACTTACAGACATGGCTCTGTTCTCCCTCTTACTAGTCACCCGACCCATAACTGGAATTTGGTTTTGTTGTCTCAGTGGGGCAATATGCACCTGTGCAGACAATAAACTGGTCCACCCAGAAACCAGGTATGCTACTGAGCACCAAGAAGGGACGAGAACCAAGCACCTGGGTCTGTGGCACTGGGCCATTAGTGCCGTGGCCTCCAGAGACCTGAAAATGGGCCTCCTTAGCCAAGCTTGGGGGTGCAGGCTAGCCTCAGACTCACAGAGATCCAACTGCCTCTGCCTTCTAAATGCTGGAATTAAAGTGTATGCCACCATGCCTGACAGTGTTATTATTATTGTTATTATTATCACTATCATCATCATTAATTTATTTGGGGCTGGGGCAGTGCCTGCCATGGAGCCTGCATGGAAGTCAGCCGACTTCTGAGAATAGGCTCTTTCGTGCCACAGTGTAGGCCCCGGGACTTGAACACAGGTTTTCAGGTTTCAAAACAGGTGCCTCTGAGGCGCTCACAAGTGTCTGAGATTAGACAGTTGCTGGCTGTCTCTGAAAAGTCCCCAGGGTTTCCAAGAGCTGGGCTCTGGGTCTCTGTACCTGCTGCTCCGGGCACGAGAGCTACAACCTGCTCCCCGCACAGACAGCCAGGCCCACCGGTGCCCCCTTACCTGTGTGGCCATTGTTAGTCATGGAGAACTCCAGATTGTCATCCTCGTAGCCCTTCAGGGTCAGCGGCTTCAAGGACCGGTTGAACCTCACCAGCCTTGCCTGCAGATTGATGGGCGACTGCTTCTGCCCTCCGCAGTCAGGGTAGTCCTTCGGCCAGTCGCTCTCCACTAGCCCAGGCCCTGCAACCAGAGAGTGGGGTGCAGCTCCCAGCTCCCCAGATGGGCCCCCTTCTTAGCAGGCTGGGGTCAGGGTCTTCTGGGGCAGCCTTCTGCAAGCAAGCATGGCTTCCAGAGGGCAGGCCGGGTCAGCTCTAAACTAAGCTGAGGACTTGGCTTGGGGTGTGGAAGGATGCTGTCTTCCAAGTCTTCCTTGCAGATGCTGGCACAAGGCCCTTAGCTGGTGACCACACCCAGGGGTCTGCTCTACAGATAGGCCCTAGGCCTCTCCCTTCCAGTGTTCACAGCTGATGAAAGCCCTGAAGGGGGCCTGGGCCTACCAATAGCCCTGACCTCATTTCCAGAGAACATAGCTTTCCTTCCAAGTCCCGAACTTGAGAGCCCAGATTCCTCTGCTGCTGGAACCTTCCCCAAATGGCAGCTGTTTGCTTGCTCTAGCCCCTTCTTTGGGCCTACAGGAAGGCCGAGACGTCACCTGGGTGACAACATGGATAGAGTCCCTGAGAAGGACCCTGTTAAAAGGGTGCTGCAGGCCTGTAACCCCAGCAACAGGGAGGTGGAGGCAAGAGGATCAAACGTACAAGGTCATCCTCAGCCACAAACCAAGTTCAAAGCCAGCCTAGGCTACATTCGATCCTGCCTTAGAATGCAGCGCAAAGACAACCGGATATATCCCTAGTCCCCGATCTCAGTGGGCTGAAATGAGGGGAGGGTGCTTTGTTTTCTGTTGTTTGGTTTTTTTAGAGGCAGGAGGCTCTTTTGAATCCAGGTGTTAACCTGTTTTATGGGACATCTTACTATGTTGTTCTGACAGGCCTTGAACTTGTGGCAATCCCCCTGTCTCAGTCTTTGGGAGTTTGGGATTACAGTCCTGTGACACTAGGTATAACTGAGCCCAGAGGATTAAGGCCAGCTTGGGCAATGTAATGAGATACTCTCTTTTAAAAAAGAGAGAGAAGGAGGGAAGGAGGAAGGGAGGCGGGAAAGGAGAGAGAGAAGAGAATGGGAAGGGGAGGGGAGGGAGCTGCAAAGTTTACCATTTGGGAGATGGTTAATAATTCTGGGGCAAGAGGAATGATGGCCAATCACTACAGACAGAGGACCACATCGCTGAGGGGTTTGGTTTTGGTTTTCAAGACAGGGTCTCTCTACATAACCCTGGCTACACTTGAACTCACTGTGTTAACCAGGCAGGTCTGGAACTCACAGAGATCCACCTGCCTCTGCTTGCTGAGTGCTGGGATTAGAGGCTTTCATCACCATGCCCAGCTCTGTTCAGTCTTTTGCAGTTGAGGACCCTTCAAGGGTAGCTTTGTGTGAGCATTTGTCTTATTCTAGGTAGGAATGGAGCTGCAGTCAGGCCTTCTTGGTTTACAGAGAACTTGATTCTCTTTCCATACGACCCAATAATGCAAACCAATTTTTAAACAATTCTTTCTTCGAAGCCAAATGCCAAGATCAAGGAAGGGCACACCCTCCTGTGACCAAGTGCTTTGGTCTGGGTCTCATAGGCATCGGGAAGATGCTGGGGAATGCTGTCTCTTCTCCTTCATTGGGGCTGAAAATCTGCTGTTTGTTCATTCAAAGATAGCAAAACGCATGTGAACCCAAAGAGCAGGACCCACGCCCAGCACAGATGGGTTGCCTTGTCACCCTGTCTGGAAGTGCCAGGTGTCTGCTTACCTGAATAGGTCCACTCTTGCTGGGCCTGGATGCTCAGGAAGAAGGAGGCCACCAAGGCCACCGGAACCCTCATGGTGGATGCTGAAGGCCTGAAAGCAGCAGGATCTCTGGGCAGCACCTCTTTTAAAAGCTCAGAAACCGTAAATAACAATTTACCAGGCCCAGCTGGCTGATCCGCCCTTGTGGCACCCACTGAACAACACCTCCCCACAATGGCCCTTCTGACTTGTGCCTTTTGCACGTGTCTGGCCTCCTCCCCGGGCATTACCATAGCCAATTAACCCATGTCTGGTTGTTGAACATCTTTGCAAACCCAGTCCAGGAGACACACAGAGCAGCCATTGTGGACTTTGAGTGATGAGTGATCCGTGGAGATGTGAGGAGCCTCAGGCACCTTCATTTGAAGACAGGGGCTTCCTGGAGGCTGGCATTTCCTCTGCCCTTTCTCCTGGCCGCTAAGGGGAATCACCAGAGTCTGAAGACCTTGCCAGATCCCAGGTGGTATTTCCTGTCTGTCCCAGAGTGGCCAGAAGAATAACCCTAACAAATTAGGATTGCTCCCTCCCCAGCCACCACTGGGGAGATAGTCTGGTATTCCAGCTTTGGGCAAGAAATGGAGGAGCCCAATTGGAGGCAGAGACAGGTTTGTCCTCTACCTAAATCAGTTTGGACCTTGGAGCCTGGCTCTTTAGTGACATCTCTCGCATGCCTTGGGGCCACTGAGGAGGAGGAGGTGGAGGAGATAAGGATAAGTTCTCATGTTTCTCCTGGGATTTGTCCTGACAGTGCACACCCACGCTGAACCAAAGAGTTGTCTAATCCTTGTACATCTGCGTGGCTAGTGCAGGAGAGTCTAGCTGACAGGCCAGCGTTTCCCATGTCCTTTCAGGGAGGCAGAGGCACAGGGCAGGTGGGGCTCCAGAGGACATGTGGGTCACATGCAAAGAATTGATCCACTCTGACAGACAGCAGATCCCCTCGTTAGTTTCCCTTATCTCCCTGCTCACTTGTCCCCAGCCTAAGAGATGCTGCGATGTCAAAATGGTAGCGCCAAATGTCTGAGTGGTGCTGGGGCTGCATGCTTGGAAGAGCTCCCTGCTGCCATTTAATCAGGGAACATCCACTGCTGTGAACAACCCACTAACGTACTAGACCCATCATTCTCAACAACTCAACACATCTCAAGGAAACAGTTACTAGTCTGTGCCTCCGTTTCCCCATCTTCCACAGGAGCGCTCGACAGTGCGGCCCCCCCCCCACACACACACCCAGGAATTTAGCAATACGTTTATGTACAGTGCTCAGAGCGGGGCCTGATACATAGCAACTGGTATTATTTTTGAACTTCTCATTTTATGACAAGAAAGTGACTACCATTGTCACCCCACTAGTTAAGGAGGACCAGATGTCCCAAAGTACTTGCTCTTCAGATCCTGGAGTTTCTCCAAATTCAAATCCACTCTGCTCTCCCGGCTAAGCCACTCTTGCCTGCTCTGCCGAGCCCCTGGCCCTGCACAAAGGGCCACCTGGTTGACCCCCTATTTGCCCCATAAGCCCAATCTCTGCTGAAGGGTTTAATAGGTATCATCACAGTTGGGAAACTGAGGCAGGAAGAGTGAGTTTATGACAAGATGACTGCCAAGAGTTTGAGGCCAGCCCGGGCTACAGACTGAAACTCTGTCCATAAAAAAGGGAGGGAGGGTGCTGGCTAGAGAGATGACTCAGCAGTTCCAATAGAATGCTGCTCTCGCTGAAGACCCGAGTTCAGTTCCTAATGTCCACATTAGGCAGATCGCAACCACCGGTCACTCCAGACCCAGGGGATCTGGTACTCTCCCAACCTCTGTGGGCATCGGCATTGTCTCACACACACACACACACACACACACACACACACACACACAGATAATACACGCTATTGAGAGCTGAGGCCACAGCCATAGCAGTCTGGGCGCACCCGATCCCATCTGACCCTGGAGGCTAAGCAGGGTCAGGCCTGGTTAGGACTCAGATGGCAGAGTTGGGGGTGTAACTCAGTTGGTAGTTCTGGCCCAGCGTGCTCAGTTCCTGGCTCAGTTCCTACCATCACATAAACGTGGCATGGAGGCATACGGCTGTACTCAGAAGTTCGAATCACTCTTGTATGTACTGAGTTTGAGATCAACCTGGACAGTATGAGGTACTGTCTCTAAAGAAAAGGAAAGCAGAGTCCCACCAAGTCCAGACAAGACAACACCGTGTTTCAAGCTGACTGGAAAACGCAAACCCAGCCAGGGTCTTACTCTTAATCTCAGGCTGGCCCTGGACTCACATCTGTCTGCCTCTGCCTGCAGAGTGCTGGGATTTAAGGTGTACAGATTTCCCTTGAGAATCCACACTGGAAAGCAGTGTGTAGCTGAGGGTCAGGAGGTGGTTGATCTGGAGTGTGATGGGAGAGGCTGGAGCGGAGGGAACTCAGTAAGCTGGGCCCTGGGAGGACAAGGTTCCACGGGGAGGGAAGGAGGCAGAAGAGAATGTTTCTGGGGCAGGACAGATCCAAGAAGTGACAAAATGCATGACGTTCAGCACTCCAGCAGCTCCCATCCTCATCTCGAATGTGGTTCTGCAACCCTGAAGTTAGCATTCCGGGTTCCTGGAGAGACAGCCGCCTCTGCTTCTATGGCCCCATGCATGCTGTACTTGGCTACAGCGGTTGAGCCACCCACCATCCATCAGGTCTGCTGGGTACTGACCTGTTAAAGGAGCAATTCAATTAATAAATTAATAAAGGGAGTGGAGCAGATCAGCTCCGGAAGCCCAGAAGCCACCTGCTAACAAGGGCACATGAGATATGGGTCTCCTCCCTCATCTGGGTGGCATACTCCCTCCCCATGACTTACTTAGCGCAGAATAAGATAATGCCAATTTTGTTGCCTAGTTTCTGACTCATTGTCTTTTTGACCCTAAAATTTTCCATGCAACAACTTAGAATTTTGTTTGCTTCTTGCGTTTGTGTGACACCTGTGTGTGTGTATGTGTCTGTCTGTCTGTGGTCCCTTCTGCCTTCATCCTAACAGACCCCCACCTCATTGAAGCTTATTTTTATTCTAAACTCCTGTTTTCCACTGCTCATTGCTCACTGACTGAGATGAGCTGACAGGTGTATCCTTTTCGTCTCAATGGAAAGGTAAGTGTGAGAGAGGAGCCCTTGTGTTTCTTGGGTTTATGACTGACTGCCCACAGAGGTGAAGAAAAAGACAGGGAGGCACAGTCATCCCAGGTGAGGACGGAAGCGATGGAAGCGGGAAGCAACAGCAGCCCAAGTAAACAGACTCCACCCGCCAGGGTGGAAGGGAGGTGTGCTCAGCCCACATCCAGCCATGCAGGGAAGGTGAGCACAGGTGAACACGGGTGAGCACGGGTGAGCACGGGTGAGCCCGGGTGAGCAAGGGTGAACACGGGTGAGCACGGGTGAACAGGGGTGAGCACGGGTGAGCAAGGGCGAGCACGGGTGAGCAAGGGCGAGCACGGGTGAGCACGGGCGAGCACGGGTGAGCAAGGGTAAGCACAGGTGAGCACGGGTGAGCAAGGGCGAGCACGGGTGAGCACAGGTGAGCACGGGCGAGCACGGGTGAGCAAGGGCGAGCACGGGTGAGCACGGCTGAGCACGGCTGAGCACGGGTAAGCACGGGTGAGCAGGGGTGAGCACGGGTGAGCAGGGGTGAGCAAGGGTGAACACGGGTGAGCACGGGTGAGCACAGGTGAGCAAGGGCGAGCTGGTAGATGGCCCAGTGAACCACTGCTTGGGTTCACACAGCACCGACATTGAAGAGTAGTTCCGGCTGCATAAGAATGTGCCTCTTGTGGCTGTGCCCAACACAGCGAGGCTATTATCTGTTTCACACAGGGCTGTGAGCGCACAGGAGCCATGAAAGCTGAGCCACACTGCACAGTGAGTCCTCTGCACCAAGATGTTGAACCCACCTCAACTGAAGCCCAGTTGCTTCCTGGACTCACTCTGTGGCCTTGGCTGCCCTCAGACTTGCTATGGTAGACCAACCATGCCAGCCTCAAACTCAGAAGCCCACCCACCTCTGCCTCTCAAGAGCTGCGATTAAAGTCGTGGGCTGCCACACCTGGTGAAGCCTGCTTTCTTAACCCTCTTGACAGGAACATTTTTGAGCTTTTCCTGAGCTGGAGGTATAGCTCAGTGGTAGTGAATTTACTGGATTTATCTGATTGGATACCTAGCACCCAAGAGAAAAATTAACCATCTTCTTTTTAAGATAGGGTCTCATGCACCCAAGGCTGGCCTCAAACTCAGTATGTAGCCAAGGATAACCCTGAACTTCTGATCTTTTTGTCTCCCAAGTGCTGATTCTAAGAGCAACTGTGTCTCCATGCTAATTCATGTAGTGCTGGGGATTGAACCCAAGGCATGCTGGGTAAGACCTCTACCAACTGAGCTACATCCCCCAGGTCCAGTATACTTACTTCCCTTCCTCCCTTCTTCCTTCTCTCCTTCCTCCTCTCCGTCCTTCCTTCCTTCCTCTCTCCCTCTTTCCTCCCTCCTTCCCTCCCTCCCTCTCATTTGGAAACAGGGTCATACTATTCAGACCACTGGTCTCTATAAGCAGGCACAGATCCACACTTCTTCCTGGCATGGTAGCACACACCGGCATCCAGCTATCAGGTGATGGAGGCAAGGGATCAGCCTGGTCTATGTGGTGAGTTCCAGGACAGCCTGAGCTATGCAGTGAGACCCTAACTCAAGAAAACGGAAAAGAACAGGGCTGTGAAGGCTCCGGGTATAAGAGCACTTACTGAATAAATATGGGAGCATGAGCTTCGATCTCCAGTACCCATAGTACCCATAAAAAAACTGCAAAGCCATATGCACCCCCCAGAGATGGGGAGGGGGTGTTACTGGGGTTTGCTGGCTGCCAGCCCAGCTCCAAGGTCTGATGGGGGAGGTCCTTCTGCATGCTGTGAACATATGTTTCTCTTATTCGTTGATGAATAAAGCTGTTTCGGCCAATGGGCAGGCAGCACATAGCCAGGCAGGAAGGATGGGTGGGTCTACCAGACTAAGAGAATCCTGGGAAGAGGAGCGCAAAGAGGAGCTGCCAGGGAGACGCCATGTAACTCTCAGGAAGATAGGATGCGGGCATTCTCCAGTAAGCCAAGGCCTTGTGGAGATACATAGATTAATAGCAATAGGTTAGCAGTTTATAATTAATATAAGCCTGTGTATGTTTATTTGGGACTAAATGGCTGCAGGACCAGGTGGGGACATAGAAACTTCCATCTACAAAGTTCAGTGAAGATCCCGGATCTCAAGGGGCAGACTGATAGAGCCAAACACCCGACATCCTCGTCAGCTTCCAAGTGTGTGTGCGAGTGTATACCACAAACACACATCCACATGAACCACACTCACACAAACATATACACATAAACTCATGATTCTTTCCCGTGGGTATCAGGAACCCACATCAAAAAAGATCTTCCATCCCAAAATTTCTTCTCTACCATTAATTTAGGTATACAGAACAGAGGACCCAGCCATGAGTAGCTTTGCCTGAGCCACACCCTTGTGGACACCTCTGGGACCCTGTTAATTGGAACCGGTGGTTGCTGATGGAGCCTGGATCTGCTGCATTTGTTTAGTGAATTGTGTCTCTCTGGTCTCCGCTTCACTGATCAAATGGTCCATTTCAAACCCACAGCAAGTGCTAACCTTTCCCTCATGCCTTGCTTCTCTTGGTGTCTTGGTGCCACTGACACAAATGCCCACAAACTCCCAGAACCCATACAAAAGGTCCAGCATGGTGTTGGGCTCTTGTAATTCCAGCAAGATGGGAGACGAGGACAGGCGGGCCCTGGAAATTTACCAGGCCAATAGTCTAGCTTGCTTGGTGATGCTCTAGGCTAGTAAGGGACTCTTAAATAAAAGGTGGCCAACTCCTGGGAAATGATACCAGAAATAGTCCTCTGATCTACACATGCACGCATGCACGCACACCCACATGCACGCGTGCACGCACCTACACATATATATTTACCCCCCATATACAAGATAAATAGGGACACAGACACATTCTCTAATAGATCACAAGGTCATGTCTAGGTGTTAGCTGGACTAGTTCTTAGAGGCTTCAAGTAGAAAATACAATATTTAGCCTCCCGTGGGCTTGTTGTCTCCCTCTTAAATCACTCAGATCTCTGGCCTCTGCCACCCCTACTCCTGCTCCCTCCTGAATCGCCTGCCTCCATCCCATAAAGGTTGCTAAGGGTTACAAACCGCACTGTCCTGATAACCCCAATAATCTCATCCCAGATTCCAACTCACTCATAACTATAAGTTCAAGTCTTGCCTTAGTAGATTCTATGTAGTCTTTTTCCCTCTAGCCTTACCTGATGCCATCTTGGAGTAGAAAATGCTGTGGCCTAGTAGCCATGGCAACTAGAACAGCAAAACACAGTAATAGTGATGGAGTCACTGATACAACTGGAGAGGGGGGAGGGAAGAGAGGGAGGAGGGAGGGAGGAGGAGAGGGAGGAGAGGAGGGAAGGGAGAAGGAGGGAGGGAGGGAAGGGAGAGGGAAGGGAGAGGGAGGGAGGGAGGGAAGGGAGAGGGAAGGGAGAGGGAGGGAGGAAGGGAGAGGGAGGGAGGGAAGGGAGAAGGAGGGAGGGAGGGAAGGGAGAGGGAAGGGAGAGGGAGGGAGGGAGGGAGGGAGGGAGGAGGGAGGGATTTCAGCTCTTGCTCCTACTCCTTGCTCCGCCACCCCCAAAGTGATCTTGAGAGAGGCTAGACTACATAGAAAGTGGAAGGTTAACTGAATAGATGATTCCATGATGTGACATATGAGATGGAGCAGGACTTTACCATGATGGAGGTGTTTGGGGGTCACCCGTGGTCCTGAAAGTAAACACAATAATCCACTGGTTTCACCAAGTCGAACTTAGGGAAATTGTACTTTGGTCTGTTGCTGATGCCCACGCCGGTGAGCACATGTTTGTTTAAAGTTCCTGGGGAAAGTTAACAGAACAGCAGAAAGCAACCACAGATTTCAGGGCAATCAGACAAGTACTTAGCCTACCGCAATGATGGCAGGAACCACCATTAAATTAAGGTAGCAGGTGGGGGAGGGGTGAGGAGGGAGGGGGTGAAGAGGGAGGAGGTGAGGAGGAGGGAGGGGGTGAGGAGTGATGGGAGATGTCATTCTGTAAATATGTTTCTCATACTGCTTAATGAATAAAGCACTGTTGGCCAATAGGAAAGGAAGGTAGGCGGGACTAGGAGATGAGGAGGAGAAAGGAAGTAGCATGGAGGGAGGCGTCAGCATGGAGAGTCTGGAGAGAACAGAGGTCTGGGCCCACTCCCTGGTAAGATGAGACCACGTGAAAATACTTAGATTAATAGAAATGGGTTAATAATTAAGACAGAGCTAGCTGATAAGAAACAAATAACTGGCCAACAGCATTATATCAACTACAGAGTCTCTGTGTGTTATTTGGGGTGGTGCAGCAGGGCGGGGTGGGGGGGGACTACTCGTAACAGAGGAGGAAGGGGGTGAGGAGGAGGGAGCTCATTTGGTGAGGAGGGAGGAGGGGAGGAGAAGGGAGGGGTGAGGAGAGAGGGGAGGGAGCTCATTTGGTGAGGCACTTGCTATGCAAACGTAAGGACCTGAGCTTGATTCCCAGAAAAGCTGGGCATCTGTGCTATGGGCTTGTGGGCTTGCAGTGTCAGCGTAGAGCAGAGACAGGAAGATCTAAGGCTCCCTGACCAACCAGCCCAGCCCAATTGGTGAGCCCGAGGTGCCATGACAGACTTTCTCTCAAAAAGCAAGATGAGACTGGGCAGTGGTGGCACACACCTTTAATCCCAGCACTCAGGAGGCAGAGGCAGGCGGATCTCTGTGAGTTTGAAGCCAGCCTGGTCTACAGAGCAAGTTCCAAGACAGCCAGGGCTACACAGAGAAACCATGTCTTGGCTGGGGGGGGGGGGGGGGCGAGCGGACAGCACTGAGAAATGACACCCAAAAATGGCCTCTGGCCTCCACATTATCTACCAACCAACCTACCTGCCTATCTATCTACATACATACATACGTACATACATTTGAATGTGCACCTGCACACACACAAAGCCAGGGTTTTCTGGAAGCTGAATTCAAACTTTAGGGGACAGAACGGCAGATGGCAATGCCTTGAGGCACACAGGCACGGAGAGGGAGAGGCTGTGGAGGAGCAAAAGGAACCACAGAACGCACAGTTGCCAGGACTTTGGGGGGGAGAGGAGTTTGAGACAGGTTTCTCTGTAGCTCTGGCTGTCCTGGAACTCTCTCTCTCTGTGTAGACCAGGCTGGCCTCAGACTCACAGAGATCCACCTGCTTCTGCTGGGGTTAAAGGTGTGCACCACCACCGCCCAGCTTTACCAGGACTTTTCTGAGCTCTCAATGACCACTATGCTATGACAGTCAGCTGACCAGACTAGAGCAGCTTTGGAGACCTGGAAGATGGAGGAGGCACCCAAGGCTGGGGCTCCATGGCCCAAATGTCATTCTTCCAGGAGGTATCTGTCCAGGTTTTCTTCTCTGTTGATCTGATAAACACCAATACCCAAAGCAACTTGGAGAGGAGCGAGTTAATTTGGCTTAAAGATCCCAGTCCATCATGCAGGAAAGAAAACCAGGTTGGAGCTCAGGGTTGGAACCTGGAGGCAGGAACTGAGCAGAGGAAGGGCGCTTACTGGCTTGTATTTTTCCACAAGATGGATCAGTGGATAAGGACATTTGTCCTGAGTTTAATCCCCAGAACCCACAGGGAACAGGAAAAGAACCAACTCTCACACGTTGTCCTCTGATCTCTACACGTGCTCCCAGACACATGTTCATACACACACACACACTCACACACACAAAGACTTAAAATTTTGGATATTAAAAAATTAGATCAAAAATTGAAATATATTCTTGCGAATAAAAAACAAACCGAGGATGTATTAGAGGCAATTTTTCCCAAAGACTTAAAAAAAAAAAAAAAAAAAAAAAAAAACAGACAAAAAGCCATAGGCTAGACAGGGCTGGGTAAACCGCACGCAGCATGAGCCAAACTTGGGCAGCCTGCTCTTTACGTACTGTCTGTGGCTTCGCTGCCTCTGTAGCCGCTGCCTGGCTCAGCAGCGCTGCCCCTAGAGAGGGAGCCTGGGAATCCACACGTTTACCAACATGGCCTTGTCTAGAGAGAATATATTTTTGATGTCTAAATCTAACAAAGGGCAAAAGAACTTATAAAGTGAGACATCTACAAAATTCCAACACATCATGAATGACCAAATGATCGGCCAGCCCTCCTAGCCCGTCCCTAATTTTCAGCCTCTACTTGTTAGGAACTTTTGGTCCAGCTGCCTGATGCCTCAGTCACCTCCCAGTGCCCTCCTAGCTGACACACGGTGGCTCACAACCATCTGCAACACCTTCTGACCTCACAGGCACTGTGCACACTGCTATGCACACATACATGCAGACAAGTGCATACACATAACTCCTTTTCAAAGTAAAGAAAGGTCTTAGCCAAACTTGTGGGTATTCTTTTCTCGGCCTCCTGGCTCCCCTCTCCCTCTGCTCAGATTCCAGCCCCTCCTTCCTCCTGAGCGTGAACAAGCCGTAAAAGGCCAGGTTCAACCCTGCACAGAGGACTGTGACTTAGGGAAGGCCATGCCAGCTGGTTGTCCACTGCCAAAGGGTCAGCCCTGAAGACTTATGTACAAGCAGCATTATATGGGCTGAACAGGATATATTCAGGAATAGATACAGATATTTATGCATGCAGTTACCGCCGATTAACAAAGAGGAGAGCAGGGAGAGGCATATGGGAGAGTATGGAGGGCAGAAGAGAGGTGGAAATGTAATTATATTAATCGCAAAAATAAACAAAACAAAAACCAGTAGAGGCTGGTGTGGCGGCGCACACGTTCAATCCCATTAGTATACGTACATCTCACCCACCGCACAGACAAACATGCATCAGGTAAACAAAGATTTGTTTTGTTTTATGTGTCTGTGTGGATGTATGCCATGGTGGGGGTAGTGTGTGTCTGTGGAGCCCAGAAGAGTGTGGAGTTCCAGGTAACATGGACGCTGGGAACCGAACTTGGGTCCTCTGAAAGACAAGCAATCACTTAACCACTGTCTCTCCAACCCCAGTAAAATAAATCTCCTAAAGTTAGCTGGTCTGGATGACAGCGTTGTCAGACCGGACTGACTGCCCAGCCAAGAGGGTCAGTCGAGTCCAGGTGTTTGCTAGCGGCCTGAAGGACACAGTGAGACATCTCAGAATAAAGTAAAAAACATAATAAACGTTCACGAGTCGTTGTCACACAAGTCCCAGCTTGCAGGCAGCCCTCCCTGGACTGCCCTCAGCAAAGATCGAGACGGAATGCTTTTATCAATGAGGAACCGAACCACTCCTGCCAAATCCAGCTGTGGCCCTGAATCCTGCCATCACACGAATCTAGATCAGGACAGGCCGGATTCGGGATGACAACAAGGCCATTATTCTCCCAACAAATTAAGGACCAAGCAATGAGGATTAAGATAATGAGATTTAGTTAGTTGTTTTTGAGACACACATGTATCCCAGCCTGGCCTTGATCTGGTTTTCAGGCATCTAAGTGCAGGGGTTCCAGGCATGCCTCACCACATCTGGTTTGTGTGGCCCTAGCACCCTGCTGACCATCAGTTCCTCCGGGTGACTGGAACCGTGAGCTGCCTGAGACCAGAGGGTCCTGGGCCATTTCCCTTTCTTGGTCAGAACCACTGACAAGTAACTAAAAAGCACTCTGCCTTGGTTTTTTGTTTTTCTCACACAGTGAACGCTCCCCTGAACTATTCAGGAAAGCACTCAGAAATCTACTGCTCAACATCGTGCTTCCAAAAAGAAAAGAGTATCTGGTGAGCCCATCACTCCTCAGTCCCCTCTGCAGAGACAAGGGGAGCCAGATGGCAGGAAGCCACTGCCCCTGAGGCAGTGGCTCTGTCCCGAGTAGAGATGGCACACTCATGACATCCAGTGGCCAGAAACAGCACGTGCAGAAAGGGTTTGTGGCTTTGTTTCTTGAAAGATCCAGGCTGTGACTAGAGACAACCTGTCCCTAGGGGTCTGAAGGGACGGAAGGATGAGGTCTGACCTCAGGTTGCCTAGCTGGTGAGTGGGGAGATATCTAGAAAAGGGTGTTTGGAAATGTAAGAAATTTGCATTCCAGACAATTAGATACCTGTTTATAGGGAAAGCAATAAAAAAAATTTGTTTGATGGGGTTGGGGTGGGGTTAGGACCTGTGCTTAGCATAAATGGAAGGCCTGAGTTCTGCTCATCCAGCACCTGCCTCCATCTGTTTTATTGAAGTGAAATTAGCGTTGTGTAACATAACAGTAACCTTTTGTTGTTGTTGTTTTTGATGGTACTGGAGACAGCTATGGGGGTGGAGATCCAGCCCCTGCCATGGTATGTCTGTGAAGGCCAGAGGACAACTTTGTGGAGTTAGGCTTCTCCTTCGTCTTTATGTAGGTTCCAGAGGGTAGAACCTACATGCCAGTTGTCAGACCTACATGCCAGTACCTTTACCTGAGGAGACCTCCTGCTTGTTTTTGAGACAGGATCTTGCGGTATAACCCAGACCAGACTGACTTTGAACTCACTAGGTATCACAGACTAGGCTCAAACCCATAATCCTCCTGCCTCAGGTTCCAGAGAGCTGGGATCAGGACACAAGCTACCACGCTAGGCTGGCATTAACCTTCTTAAAGAGTGCAGTTCAGAGGCTGAGGGTGGACATGAGTCGGTAGAGCTCTTCCTTGGCATGCCAGAACCTTGGATCAGATCCGTGGTAATGCCGGAAACTGTGTGTGGTGGGGCACACTTGTAATCCCAACAAGGAGAAGGTGGAGGCAAGAGGATCAGAAGTTCAAAGTCATCCTCAGAAATATGGTAAGTTTGAGGTCAGGCTGGGCTACAAGAGATCTTGTCTCAAACAAAGAGTAGAGCTCAGAGGGGATTGTAGGTGGCCTCAAACACTTCCCCTCTGCCGCAGACAAATGGACCTCCTGTTCCCCCTCGGCTTCCCTTCCTTTCTCCCACACAGATCCTCTACCCTACCATTTGTTTTAGAAATCGCTCAAGTCTTGGCTCCCACTCTGCTCTGGGGAACCCAAGGTAAGAAAATAACCCTGGGTGTAGTGAGGTAGTCCTTCTGTAGCACTGACCACGCCCATTGGGGGTGGAGCGATGGGCGGAGGTGACCTGAGGAAGGAGGTCGGAGGGGGCCAGGAAGGCGCTCTCTCTTTCTGGCGCTGGAGAGATGACTCCAAGTTTATGAGCAGTGGCTGCTCTCGCACAGGACCCCGGTTTGGTTCCCAGCACCCACATGGTGGTCACAACCATTGATGACTCCAGTTCTAGGGGGCCAGATGCCTCTTCTGACTTCCATAAACACTGAATACATATACTACACATACATGCAGGCACTCACACATACACAAAGAATAAAAATGAACAATAAGAAAGAAAGATGTCATTGACTGGGGGTGGTGGGCCACAGCTTTTATCCCATCACTCAGCAAACAGGTGGACCTCTGTGAGTTCCAGGCCAGCCAAGGTGACATAATGAAACCTTATCTAGTAGAAGGAGGAAAAGAAGAATCTGGAAGTGTTTCATGACACTCAGTGTGACCTGGTGTTGGGAGCACTGGAAGTCCTTGTGCCCACAGATCTCCAGAGAACCCTAAGCACACAGGATTGTCTTTCCAATGGGAAGAATGACAATACCAGTTCTTCCCTCCAGAAAGCTGAGAACTGGACGTGGTTAATAGCCTGGTGATCTGTGTCACCTGTGGGCCAGGCTGTATCAAGCTCTTCCAACCAGGACCAGAGGTGGCTAGTATCTAAATGACCCTTACAGCCAGAGGCTCCCCCAAGTTCCCACAACCAGGACCCGAGATGGCTAATAGCACAAATGGCCTCTATGCTATCTGTATGACCTGAGACCAGGCTAGACCCTTAGGCCCTTAAGCTAATACCGGTAGCCTGTCTCTAGAACCCATCTTCTTGGAGGGCGTGACATTCCCCTGAGTTGAATTTCAACACAATTACACTTCCTTGTGCAATCCCCATTGCACAAGGAAACTTTTTCCAAGCTACGCTGTGTTTAAATACATTGGGAATAAATCACCTGTCATTAGAATCCCTGAAACCTGATCTGGGTTGGCAGAGTCAATCTGACCAGATTTTCATTCTCGTTTCTTCATGGGGTTTGTATGATGCGTGCAGGGACCCCCTCGACCTGGAACGGGGCACGGCCCACAGCCACAGTTTACTTTCCCTGCATGTTTTTTGTGCATGGAACCACACACTGGCAGCCTTTGTCTGGCTTCTTTCACTCATCATGGTCTGGGAGCATACCTGCATTCTACCATGTGTCCCCGCTTCACGGTAATGTGCTATGATATACGTTATCCACCTATAAAACGACAATGTCGTCGAATGATCGTAACTGGCCTTGTTTTCATATCTAGAAGTGGGTGATGCTTCATTCCATAACTATAGAATCAAGTGTTCTGAGAGAGGGCTGCCTTCAGAGACAGGTAAGTGCTGAGCAAAACAGAACAGGGGCCAGAGAGATGCTCAGTGGGCACCTGCCGCCCAACCAAGTAATCTTAGTTCCATCTCCAAAACCCACGTGGTGGTAGGAAACGAACAAGTTCCTGAAGTTGTCCTCTGACCCC